>NW_027507686.1:73175663-73775663 GCF_037356315.1 Lithobates pipiens | reverse complement strand
GTGGAGAGATCTGACATTTCCGAGCAAAGTGCCCCAAATGTGGCGTCAGCCCTCAATTCCTTAACAAAATCCTAAGAGCTTTACAGAAATTGCTCTTTTCAAAGCCAGTGGGAAACTTGAGGGGACCTCAGTGAAGGAGTTACTTGAGAGTTCCAAGGGAAAACTGTGCTCCAAGAACGAGAGAAGAGACTAGAAGAGAGCCAAGGAAAAAAAAGGAGGCAAGCCCCAGTCTTCTCTAACCCTCCAGTGCCTAAGCACGCTACAAAAATAAAACCCTCAGAGAATGAAAAACGGGGACAGGAAAATCAATGCACACCTTGCTAAACGAGCAGTTCAACCAAATACCCTGCCTCCAACGAGGTGTTGTGTGGATTCGCTGAAAGGATTTCCTATAAAGCCTGTGGGTTCTTGGAGCACTTCTCGCACTTTATGAACTGTGTTTTGGGGGACTCTGTGAAATATATGTCTTTCTTAACTGTATAGCTTTTCAGAGTATATGATTTTTTCTGCACATGTTTAGTAATTAATTAATTAGCTAAGTATTAGCGCTGTTAATGTGGCAATACCTTTTATAACTACGGTTAAATTTGTATTTCGGCATACGTTTAAAGATTTGACATATGATTAATACCAGCTGCTTTTTTAGAGATATTAGTTTCGTTTTTCTACATTGAGCGCTAGGATCAGTGATATAATTCTATCGTACTACTGATATTTTTAATTATACACAAGCACTGCTGGATACTGGAGCCCAAGTGAAGCTGCTATCTTGAGACTTTTACCAAATTCCTTTGTGCAAACTAAACAAGCTAGAAATTTAGTCCCCTTATGATGGTTATATACCCATCAAAATAACCTTTGACTCTGCTCTAGCAGGAAGACCAGAAACCTTTGACACCTTGGCTGTCGTATGCCCCTAACCGCCTGGAGCTGGACGAAATTCCTTACTGGTAGGCACTAACACCAAACTAGTGAGAAGGCTACTCACACCCTTGGCCTTAGAGGGTGCTCCTGTTGGGAAAATTCACCTCCAGTTGAGACAAGCATTCCAGAGGGTGTTGCAAGAAAAGAAGGCACCTGCGGAAGAAGTGGGAAGATTGTGGTGACAGGACACCAAAGAGAGTACTGCAACCTGAAGAGAGGGCCTGTCTTAAAGCCACAGTCAAGTTGTCTTGGGACCAGCCAGGTCCATACGTGGTGGTGGAAGCTGATCCCACAGAAGAAGAGGTTGGAATAGAACATTCCAGAGATTGTACCCACTTGGGCCTTGCTAAGAAGTGGAGGGCGAATTCCTGTCAGTGTACAGAATGTCATTAGCTACTCGATCAACCTAAAGCCTTGAATGGTGATCAGATGAGTGCTGTCACTCCGGTAGCAAGGAATGAGGTAGCTCAGAAGGGGGATGGAGGCACCACTGTCCACTGCCCAAGTCTTCCTCCTGCATGGGAGGAAAGGATTAAAGCTCAGATAGCTTGATGGGAGGAAATATTCTCCAAGAATGATTTTGAGGTGGGCTGTACTAAAAGCTCTCAACATCGAATTCGACTGACTGAAGATAAACCATTTCAAAAGAAGGCAAGGCGAGTCCCCTTGTGCGACTTGGAGGATCTTTGAGAGCAACTGGCTGAACTAAAGAAGTCTGTTGTCATTAAGGAGTGTAGAAGCCTTTATACTTCTCCGCTTGGGGTGGTGAGGAAGCCAAGGTGATTCATAGAGAATGGGAATGAATGAAACTGGAAGAGGGGATCATATACCGGAGAGGCCCCTCTGAAGAGGCAGAAGGTGTGAGTCAGCTGTTCCTTCCTGAGAAACATTGCTTAACTGTGCTCACCACTCTCCATGATGATCAAGGTCACTTAGGCCCAGATAGAACTTTCAAACTGGTCAGGGATCAATTTTACTGGCCATCCATGAGAGCAGAGGTGGAAAGCTACTGCCTCTCTTGTGTCTGGTGTATACAGAGAAAAACTCTGCCCAGCAGGGCAGCCTCAATGGGCCATCTACAGAGCCAAGGGCCAATGGAGTTGGTGTGCATTGATTTCTTGTGTCTAGAACATGTTCTGAGTGGAAGATGTAATGTCCTGGTTGTGACAGATCACTTCACACAATATGCCCAGGCTTTCCCCACCAGGGATCAACAAGCTAGTACAGTGGCCAAGACACTAGTGGAAAAGTTTTTCTTCCACTACAGGTTACCTCAGAGCCTACACTCAGATCAAGGTCGGGACTTTGGGAACAAATTGGTCTGCAGACTGTGTGAACTCTTAAACATAAAGAAATCCAGAATGACTCCTTACCACCCCCAAGGAGATCCACAACCTGAGCATTTCAACTGCACTCTGTGCATCAGCTCAGCTCACCTATGAGTAAGCACTGATTGCAGTGCGAAACGCGCCAGTATTTTCCTGTACCCTGTTATTCCTTTTGCTGTGGATTTTTTGATTTTTTTTTTATGTGACCCATGTTGTTTCAATTAAAGATGGGATTTCAAGTCTTTTTCCAGTGTGCGGCTATCCAGAGTTTTGTCCTGCTTGTTTGCTCAGTGTGTGTGTAAGGGTCAGCACCTGGGGCTGATCAATAGGAGACAGAGCTTCAGTCCTCGAGGATTACTTTGGAGCGGTGGTTCATCCTTTCTACTCTGTTGAACATGCTGGGAACCCTCCCATTAGAGAAGAAAAAGCATTGGGGAGACCATATCACTGCAGTAGTACTTGATGCCTACAATAGTACCTCAAATGATTCTACCGGGGTATTCTCCCTATAGATTGATGTTTGGGAGAGAGGCTCACTTACCTGTAGACTTAGCATTTGGAACATCAATAGATCACACCTTTCAAGCCTCCTATAAGTGATATGTCGACAGGCTCCAGAAGAACTTAAAGGTGGCTTATGAGAAGGCCAAGGAAACCTCCACCATCAGAGAACAAAGGAATAAAAATAACTTTGATCTCAAAGTGAGGTTCCAGGATCTTCAGCCTGAGGATCGAGTGTTGAGTAATCTAGGGGTGGCAGGGAAACATAAGCTGGCTGATAGGTAGCGCTCCCAACCCTACATTGTTTGCAAATGACTGCTTGGGCTCCCTGTGTATCAGATTTGGCCAGAAGGGAAGACTGGCCCCCTCAAGACTTGGCATCAAAACCATTTGCTGCCCATTTCAGAGGCCGTTCAAGTACCCCCAGCCCCTTGGTCAGAGACATATCAGTCCCCAATGTTGAGGCCTAGGGCCAGGAAAAACTGTCCACCTGTACTTCAGGAAGATGAAAGTGATGATTAGGAATTACCTTTGGATTGTCTGTGAGTTCCCTCCTTGGAAGATGATTCCATTGTTCCTGATGCTGAAGAAGAAGTCTGCCCAGGGACAGACTCCCACTTGCCTGACACTGAGGTGGTAGCTCCCTACCCACCTAAGGGAAATGAGGAGGCCTAGCTGAAACCCTGTGAAGTATGTGATATGGCTGATATTCTCATCCTTCCTACTAATACAACAGAGAGAGAGAGAGACAGTCCCATAGCCAGGAGCCAAAGCCTGAAGTAAATCCAGAGACCAAAATAGGACCTGAATCCGGAAGCTAGATGCAGTTTTTAGGAAGCAGAACAGGGACCGAGTCACTGGAAGACATACATTCTCGGTTGAGACAAAAGATATGTCCCCTAAAGAGTTTGACTTATGACATGCTTGGAGAAAATTCAGATGTACTCATACCCACTACTCAATGTCCCAGTCAAGCACTTGCCTCCTTTATCGAGTCTTTAGTAAAGGATGACCTTGTTGGCAAGAAAACTGATGGCGTTATAGAAATCCTGTATAATAATAATAATAATCCACCCTCTGACACTACTGGGTGGGCCACTATTTTATTATTGGCCTGTCATAAACTTAATATGACTTCTTCTCCTGTTGGTGTATATAACTTGTTATCAGAGGACCCTTCACTAAGTCAGTTATTAGCTGTTGCAACTTCTAATCTGTTAGATAGTTAATTGTTTAGCTTCTACAATGCAGTAAAGTGATTCCAGGTTCTGCTCTGTCTTTAGGGACCAAAGACTTCCAAGTGGGAGGAGGATGTAGCAGTATGGACTACAAACATATGTACCTTCTAGTATTGCTGGGTATTTCCTGTCCCTCTAGTGCTCAATGTATCCAGTGACATCATATTTGTGTGCCCAAAAAAAGAATTGTGGGATGTATAGCTCCCCGATGAGAAAATTGCTTTGCACGATTGTGTGCCAGGACTACATATCCCAGGGTTCTTTGCTGCCCTCTGAAGAGTGTTGGGAGTAGCTATAAAAGGAACCAAAGCCCACACGGAAGCTCTCTTCCTCCAGGGTCTGTGCAACCGAGAGAGAGAGGCCGCGGCCTACCACGCAGAGCCGTACTTACAACCTGTGGCCTGAGGGGCCTAGCTCTTTTGTTCGCTGTTGGACATCCTTTCCAGCACCACTTCTGTCATCTGCCTGTAGGTGTGTGTAGCAGCTTCACATCGGGAGATCGAGACAGCGGATCTGCTACACGAGTATCACTTCACGAGTTCCCTTTTGGAGGACATCAGAATAGTCTGGTCAGTGAGAGGGCAAATTGCTTGACCTTTATCCATTCTTTACCACCATCATATTGAGACACTTTGCATGGGCATCCGTAGTCCAAGAACGATTTACCCTGGACGCGGTGCTCAGACACCTTTAACTTTCTTTATTGCGAAGATTTCACCATTTTCACTATACCCAAACGAATATCAGTTAATGAGAGTGAAGAACATCAGTTCTGCAATGAGGACTTTATTGCCATACTTATAGAAAGGCCCCTATATTACTCCTCCCTAGACTCACTCACCCTTCTTAGGATAGCATGTAGGCTGGCCATGTTCCATCTTCTATAGTTGACAGTATAAGCAGTTAACTGAAACATCCACTTGGGGGCGATGTTATATCTAAAGAAAGTGTACATATATGTATATAGTATTGTTGGTGTTAAACTCTGTCTTGTGCCTTTGGGCGCAATTCTTCTGCTGAGTTAGCGCTGTTGTTTAAAGCACAGCAGATTTATTACTTCCTCTTTGTAACAACTTCTCCTTTTATTTGGTTCAAGTAAAATATCTCTATAACCTAATTCCATTGAGTTGTGTGATTATTGCCACATAGTGCTGCAAGGTAGTCTGAACCCAGAGTGTCAGGAGGGTTGGAAGGTTCACTTGGTTATGGCCGTGTGGATGAGCAGGTAATTCTCAGCAGTCCGCTAGGGGGCTGCGCTACATTTGGAACAAGCATGCAGCAACTGAAAGACAAGATACAGTCAGAATCTTAATACCTGTTCTGGGTCAGTGACTTTTTAATCTAATAACACCACAATCAGGAAAATGGCATTTTCTAAAACAGTTAGTGATAAATGCTTTGTTTCTCTTTGATTACTCAAAAAGAGAATTCACTGACTCTGTAAATGAACAATGATATCTACATTGGTTTATTATAATGAATAGTTTACATTACATATATAAAAACAAAAGGACATACAGTATTAATGCAAATTAGTGCTGTGATGTGTATTTACTAAGTGTATCTACTGCCTTGTGATGCAGTGTGTTTATTTTGCCTACTACAAATATGGCTGCTGTGCCATCCGCACTTTGTAAAGAGGTCCATCAGTTGGGGGGGGGGGGGGCGTCAGACAGACCTGACCACAGACCCTCCCCTGCCCTGCTGCTCCAGCCCGCCAACCCACACTTATACCCCCAACCCCTCCCTTGTTGTCGCAAATGCAAAACTGTCCAATAATGACAATAATGGCAAACAAGAAAATCCAGCAGCAATGGATTACTTACCTTCGAGGTGTGGGTGTCCTTCAGCTGTTGCGTCTCCCCTGCCCCTAGACTGAGTCGGCAACACAAAAGCTGTGTGCAGTGTAAAAGAAGAGAGATCTGCTTGTTTCGGCGGCTTCCTCCCTCCTTCTTCTCTGTGTCCTGGCCATTGCTTCTCCTCCCAACCAATTGGGTCTTTGGACTCCTGGCAAATGGGGTCTTAGGACTCTTGGGCCAATGGGGTCTCAAGACCTGCTTTCTGAATGACCGGGAGGAGAAACTGGAAGACATTAGCAAATTTAATTTGCTAATGTTACACAGCAGGGTGGGCGCAGGGCCCTGAACCCACCCATTTTGAAGCCAATTAGAGCCTCAGGCTCTAATCAAGTGCTGCTAAAAAAGAAATGCATTGAAATCCATGCATGGATTAGAAGGGGCAGCGCCTGTGCACCCCTAATGAGCGACCCCCACTGATTCGATGGCGAAATAGAAGAAAGCTGAAGAAAATTTCTATTCATATGACTCAGACTGTAAGATAATATAACATCCCCCTACTGAAACAAGGTGTGATTATTGTTAAAAAGTATAAGTGCTCTTTCAGACGAGCAGCTGAGAGGTGGGCAGCTAAGCCATGGTTTTACCATACCTCCCAGTTTTGAAACTTGAGAATGAGTGTCACTTCAGGAAGATAATGACCTGTGGTCCACAAAAAAGTGGATGTGGCCAACAGGGCATGGGGCATAGCTTAATAAAACCTTTTACCTATAAAATATGCTTTGATTTCTGTGTCACAATCAAGATTCTCACAAACACATATAAACCTCAGCACAATTATAAAAAAAAAGAAAACTACCATTACACGTGGTTTTGCACACACTGAAAATAAACAGAGTTAACACTTTGTCTGAGCCTACCTTAAAGAAGAACTTCATTAAAATTTTCAGGCGCTGCTCAGCAACCACTCACTGCTGAGACAATGAAAACTTTGTTGAGAAGTATATAATGTACTATATAGTGTAGGGGTCTGTAAGGCAGATTGTAGGGGTCAGGATATTGGCGGCACATCCATACGGGGTGCAGGGGCACCGCCCCCTAATCTCCATGCAGGGTGTCGGACGCAAGGATTCCAATGGGGGTTTTATTTTTTTAGAAGCACATGATTAGAGCCTGAAGCTCTAATTGGCTTAAAAAAAATATTTGCTATTGTCTTCATGATTCTCCTCCCGGCTAATCATGAAGCGGATCCTGAGACCCGACTGGCTGAGAGAAGAAGCGCTCTTATTGGAGGAGAAGAGGTAGAGGAGGAGGAGACGCAGGGGAAGCTGCCATGAAGCCAAGGAGGAGGAGATCTCCAGAGGAAGCCACCTCCTGAGGAAGCACTGCCCGTGAACTAGATGCGGTAAGTGCTGGGCTGGTGACCGACCGACCAATGGAAGGAGGGGGGTGGGGTTGTGGTGCGGGTGATCCATCTGACTGACCGACAGAGGGGGGGGTGATGTGACTGATCCCACTGACGGGGGGTGGATTGTTAGTCGTCCCCCTCCAAAAAAAATAGTACCAGCCGCCACTGGGTCAGGGTTTTACAATGTGCAAAGTGCAAGTGTCAGGATTGCGTAAAACACAGAGTTCTGTTGAGTTTAGGATACATAACGCAGAGTGCAGAGGCCCAGGGTGTGTAATACAAGGATCAAGAGTATGTAACACACATAGTGCCATATTCAGTGCCAGGTTTAGGAGTAAAAGTAAAATAAGCTGAACTAATCCTGAATCAAGATCATTAAAGTCATTTCTGGTACACAAAAGGCTAATGCCCCGTACACACGGTCGGACTTTCCAACGGAAAATGTGCGATCGGATCATGTTGTCAGAAATTCCGATCGTGGGTGGGCTCCATTGGACTTTTTCCGTTGCAATTTCAGACACACAAAGTTTGAGAGCTGGATCTAAAATTTTCCAACAACAAAATCTGATGGCGTAAATTTCCGATCGTGTGTAGACAAGTCCGACGCACAAAGGGCCACGCATGCTCAGAATAAATTAAGAGACGAAAGCGCTCGGTCTGGTAAACCTAGCGCTCGTAATGGATATACAACATTCGTCACGCTACAATGTTAACAATTGTTTAATGCAGCGCATTCTCTTTTAAATGCTAGAAGAATGAAGTTGTTTTGCTGCTCATATTCACACAGACTTCTCACAAACTTCTTTCTTTATTCTTTCTCCTGATTTCATGAATATAATATTTTTATTCGTCAAATCTCCCGAATCATTTTTGATTTTTATATTTTAATATTTGTAAAAAAAATTGTGGCTGTTTTTTTACTCAAGATCTCCTTTTTTTTATTTTGATGATCTCCATAATTGTTTTTTTTGTGTTTTGTTTGTCAACTTACCACAACACCATTATTATCTTTTTATTTTATTGTTTTATTTTTTAATCTCGAGGAGGTTGGTTGGTGTTGGTGTCCCTTGTTAATTTGACTTTGTATTTTTGAAATGTACCTGCTTACTCACAAACAAAAAATAAAAAAATAAAAATAAAAATAGAGTAAAACACATAGGCAAGTATTTCTTGAACCAAAAAAATAAATTTATTAGGGGTCATAACCAAATAAAGAGTAAGGCAACGCTGGAGAAAATGCTGAAATTGACCCAGGGCACACATCAATTATTTAAAGGCAACATTGGTGGCCTGATGAGTCCATATATAAGGCAGTACAATCTGGTCCAGAAGTCCAAGAGATTAGGAACAGCAGTAGATGACATCTATGTCCCCAGACTGTGGTCATACAAGAGGAGACTGAACCCAGGCCATCACTCTCTGGTCTTTCTTGCACGCTTCCTTCCAGACTGTGGCTGTGGTGTTGGAGGTGTGGCAGAAGGAGGAGGAGGAGGATGGTACAACTCATACAGGTGGGTTTTGTTGGGGAGTTGTCCCCTCAACCCCTTATTTAGTGTGCGATAAATTTGTTCCTCACACATGAGGCATAACCCATCCTCTATTTTCTCCAGTTTGCATGCAGCCAAGGAGGAAAATGCTTCTTGATGAGTAGGGGTAGTTTTGAGGGCCGCAGAAGCCTCCCCAATCAGCCTGAGCACTGACTCCTTTTGGTTGGAAGGTGGAGGGGAGGGACCTGGGATTCCGTGAGGCTTCTAGGCCTGCCCACCTCCTGGCTGCCACTAACCGCTGCCTCCTTCTGGCTGCCACATTCCACAGCCACCTCCTGGCTGCCACATTCCATGGCCTTCTCCTGGCTGAAGTCTTCCTGTGTATGAAAAAGGGACATACTTTTAGTTTTTGGTTCATCAATCACACACAATTTTCAGCTCATGCCTGTTGCAATTTGAATGTTAACAAATAGAAAAGACTATCATTGTGAGCCCAGCATTTTTCATTCTTGTCCCAATTATGTTCAGCTACTAGTGTCTATTGATATGTAAAACACTTTATTAAATTAGCAATTAGTGATCAATAATCACATCTAGTTAACCTCATTCATTTTTACACAAAAAATATGTAGAACAATACTATACCTTGCTCAAGCTGGGCTCCTCCACTTCTTCCTGGCTGGAAGTTCAAGGGTGGGTGTTGGAAGCCTCAGCTGGGGTGGAACAAAGCGTGGAAGGAAGCGTGGAAGGAAGGGTTGAGAGGGATTCCCTGACTTCAGTCTGGTCTAACAGAAAATGCAGTCTCTCATAGTACCACAGCCTGGGGACATAAACATCATCTGATGCAGCTCCTGATCTCATGGAATCCTGGACCTTCTTGCACTCCCTCAGATATGTACTCCTCAGGCCACCAATTTTGGCTTTTAAATAGGGGATGTCTGCCGTGGGGACCACTGGCTTCACCAACTCCAGCAGTTTCTCCAGCGCTGCCTGCCTCTTTAATTTGTTGTTATAATGGGGGTGTTTGACCTGCCACAGACAGGGAAGCTCCTTGTACTATGAAAATTGGGAGAAAACTGTGGTCTTTGAACTCATTCATTTTCTCTGCAAGACACAATACAAAACAAACCCTAATTTTCAAGTTAAACTCTCCTAATCTTGACCCAATATAGCCATCAATCTAGAATCAGTATAGGCCACTGATGTTCCAAGTTTAAACGGTACCTTCGTTCTAACGATCGTCGCTTCTAATACGCCATCCTCCGCTCACAGATCGTACGCACGATGCACACGTGTTACGTTTTATATCCACATCGCATGCGTGAAACTCTGCCCGCCCCTGACATTTTTTCTAGTCTATTCCCCATCCCGTCTCTTTCGGCGCAGTGGGGAGAGCACATGGCGGAGACACAGCAGGTGCATGCTAATTTCAGCAACAAGGAGGACGACGAAAGTCTGGAGCCAGAAAAATCATGATCCCGCAGGAGAAGATTTAAGGCCTCAAATATGTCCTTTGTAGCGATGGCGGAGATGGTGGACATATTGAAGAGGAACGACTATGATGGGAAGTATGGACCTTACCAAAACCCAAATGTCAGAAAGGCCAAGATCAGGACTAAAGTTGTGAAGAGTCTGCAGAAGAATTTTGTGGTATGACGATCCAAGGATCAACTGAGGAAACGCTGGTCAGACCTGAAACTGAGGGAGCATGATCAGTACAGAAAGATCAAGCTACTTCTTCAAAAAAGTAAGTAGTTGTCCTGTGTTCATATTAGTATTATTTAAGCCCCATACAAACTATCATTTTTTCTGCTGAGTTTTTCCTTCAGATTTACCATAACCATATAATATGAGGTCAAACCTTAGGAGTTTCCATTTGTATGCAATCAGACAGGCCCTTGCACTACATGGTTTTGGTAAACCTGAAGGAAAAACTCAGCAGAAAAACTGATAGTGTGTATGGGGCTTAACTTGCATACTGCTCCATGTGCTTTTCTTTTGTACAAGTGTTGTTGTACAGTTTAAAATGGCCACTTTCATCTTCATGGGTTCAATCGGTCGTAGAAAACATTGTTAGTTCGCCCGCCCACTAAAATACGATGTTTTGTGAAGTTTCAGTTAACTACATTTGTTCAGGCCTATTTCTATTTCTAGTCAAAGAAGTTTTTTTGTCTTGATGGGTTTGTAACTAGAATGAAATGCAAACTTGATTCAGTGTAAAGGAGAGGACACTCAGTAGCTGTTTACACATCTGGACTCAGGAGCACTAGTGTGGGACACCAGAACACCCTTTTTATTAAGGTGTCCCACACACGTGCTCCAGTGGATACGTGTAAAAAATAATGTTATCAGCTTTGAACTTTGCAAAAAAAGACAATTATACAACACTTCCAAGCAATGTTTCATATTCCTATTTCTGCCGTCAAATATCTGTGTGCTAAAAGTATTCCTTTTTTACATTCTCATAGGGGAGAGAAGACTCAGGACGTCTCAGGACACCAGGGACCCCACACCTCCCAAAGAAGGGGAAATACCAACACCACAAACAGAGGAGGAGGAGGAAGGAAAGGTTGCTGAAATTGGCGAAACTGTCACCACAACAGGTGAGTGTTTGAGACCACAGCTTCAGGTAATAAATGTATGCCTGCATATTTATAATGGTGTGTTTTTTTGTTTATTTTTAGGTGATGTGGATGTTGTGGAAGAAGAATCTCATTTTACCAGAGAAAGTGCCCAGATCCTCATCGGGGAGATAATGGGGTGAAATCTCGATTTAGAAAATCTAAAGAAAAACCATCAAGGATGTTCAACAAAAAATGAAGAACATCATTGATGTTTTAGGGAGAATATAAAACACACAAAACTAGCTAGCATCGATTTGATATTTTAAAAAACAGTTTTACATTTTTTCAAAAGCCAAATTTGGAAGATGCACACAGCATGTCAACATGTGCTATCTCCCATCAGCAACCCCTTCCTCGCTACTAAAGTGGCTGAGATGAAGGGGTTGCACCCCCAAGACACGTACATTGACATACTCGTGTCTGATATTGTCTTCACTTTTCAAAATTGAACTTTGTAAGTTCCTGAGTTGTGTATGTTTTATTATGTTATGCTTTGAAACATGCCTGCTTTATAAAAAATGGCTAGTTATATTAATGTTACCAAAAATAATGTTATATACACCAAATATGTTGGTTTGTTGAAAAATCCTTTTATAAATGCACATGTGAATGTGCTTTGAGTAAAAAGTTTTATTATCATCAACAATGTGTGGCTTCTTCTTTCAATGCTCAAAAGCAGTTTTTGTAGTAAAGTTGGTGTTTTCTGTGACAATCAGGGTTATTTATTAAAGGCAAATCCACTTTGCAATACAAGTGCAGTTACAAGTGCACTTTTGCAGTGCACTTGTAGTGCAGAGTGGATTTTACTTTAGTAAATAACACCCTCAGTGCTTTTTAATTTGCCCCAATCATGCCATTTTCACGATTCCACACATTTCTGTCATGGTGCTGAAAATTAGGAATATTTTTGTCAGTAATGCACTACAAACATTAACAACAAAAACAAGGTATTTGTGTAGCAGACCCACAACATAATAATATTATCTGAAGAAGAGACCGTCAACTCATGTCTTAAAGAAATTTGGTTTGCACTGTTGAAGAAAAAGGCCCAAAACAATTCAAAATAAAAACCTAGGAGACAGCTAAAACAAACTCAAGCAGTAAATGAAAACAAATAATATTACAGTTTCAAATATAAATTTATTTAAAAAATGTCTCTCAGACATCATCTGGCATATCACTGGCCCCCAACCCGCAAAGTACTCCATGTATCTGTTTCTGACCTCATGGGGGCTTTGGGGGGGGGCAAACCAGGACGGCCAGCTTCAAGTGCCGTCAGGTTGGAAAGTTCTGGAAAGTTGGCCTCAGGCCCAACTGAGGCCACATAGTTTCGTGAGTTTTTTTCTGAGAAAATTGTGCACAATGCCGCAGGAAAGCACTATATGATTCAGTTTATATTCCGCCATGTGGATTGGTGTCAAAAATAGGCGGAACCAGCTGGCCATTATCCCGAAAGAATTTTCCACCACTTTTCGGGCTCTGGCTAGCCGGTAATTAAAAACTCTCTGGTCCGAGTTGAGGGCCCTCATAGGGAATGGCCACATAATATGGTCCCCCAGTGCAAACGCTTCATCTGTGATGAAGACGAAGGGGAGTCCTTCCACATTGCCTTCTGGAGATGGCAAGCTCAAGCTGACATTCTGGAGATGCCAGTCGAACTCCGGCCGTGTCGATCACTCAACCATCCGACATCCGGCCATTTTTCCCCACGTCCACATAGAGGAACTCGTAAGTAGCTGACACCACCGCCAACATCACTATACTATTATACCCCTTGTAATTATAATAGTATGACCCTGAGTTGGGGGGTGGGACAATGTGGACATGTTTCCCATCAATTGCACCTCCACAATTGGGAATGTCCCAATGGGTGGCAAAGTGGGAGGCCACAGTCTGCCATTCCTGTGGCGTTGAAGGAAACTGTGGAGTCAAACAAGAAAAAAATAATTGTAATTTTGCACATCAACATTGCAAGCAGATTAGACACAAACATTTTTGGCCAACATAAGTATAACATTTATTGTAATGAGTATTTAAAGCCAAAAGTATAAGGTCCACTTATCAGATTCCTCACCCCATCTGATGGACCATTGCAAACATTTAGGGGGGAGATGTTTTTGGACAGGTAACCCGCTCCACTTCATTGAGAGCTGAATGCATAAATAATGTGTGTTACTTTGGCCAGCCTCTCCTTACTCACACTATTGGCAGCCCACTGGACAGGTAAGAAGTGTCATAATAATAAAAAATACACACTGAACAAATGGAAGCACATTTTGACATTCTGCTATTACCTATCAAGATAATAATAGGAGAAACAAACTTTAAACAGTATCATTTGAAAGTATTCAGCCAGGCCCTTGCACTACATGCTTTGGTGAATTCATCCATAAATATGACCACAAAAGAGGTAGGTATAGTGTGTATGGGTTGGCAAAGTCAGCAGATAGAGGATTGCTATCAGCTGACTTAGCGGTTGGGGGGTGGGAGGGTTCCAAATGAGTTTGGGACAACAACAAAAAAAGCCTCTGGCACTCTGCATGAATTTAAGGACACACAAAACATTTGTACACATTTTAGGGGGTGTTTAGGGTAAAGCACTACTATGGAGCTGAAAAAATACATTGCTAAGTGACTAGGGTATAGGTGTATATGGGCTTAGGAGAGCATGCTGGGGAGGTCAGTGAAGGCAAATATGCATGAAGGCCAAAAAGGGAACTTTAAAAGCTTCTAGCATGCACAAGGACAAAGGGGCACAGCATATTACAGCATATTCCAATCATGGTAATTAGGGAATGATGAAATAAATACAGTACATTAGCAAACATTAAATATACAGAATGTGATGTTAAAGGATAAAACTTACCTTAATATAGTCCTTCTGCAGGACCTGAATAATGGCAGAACAGGTTTCTGGGAGAATGATCCCCAGAGCCTGGGGGGTGATGCCTTTGGAGAACTTGAGGTCCTGCAGGCTTCTTCCAGTCGCCAAGTACCGCAATGTGGCAACTAGCCTCTGCTCTGGAGTGATGACTTGCCTCATGCAGGTATCCTGCCTGCTGATATAAGGGGTCAGCAAAGCCAACAGACGGTGAAAAATGGGGTCCATCATCCTGAGATAATTCCTGAAATCATCAGAATTATTCTCCTGGATCTCACGAAGCAAAGGCATGTGCGAGAATTGGTCACGCTGGAGCAACCAATTCTTCGTCCATGAACTCCTCCTTGCCCTGTTCATGGACTGGGCTTGTGTCAAAGCTAAAAGCCCAACACCAAGCAAGGCCTGAAAGAACGAACTGAAAATCAGCACAAACTGAAGAGCAGTAACGATCTGAAACACAAGTCTGAAAAGCGCAAATTGTCTCTAACCAAACTTCTACTAACATGCGATAAACACAAGATCAGCAGATGGAGCCCAAAGGGTGCCGCATGTGGTGCTGAACTTCCCTTTTATAGTGCTGTCGTACTTGTTGTACGTCACCGTGTTCTTGACGATCGGAAATTTCTGACAACTTTGTGCGACCATGCGTATGCAAGACAAGTTTGAGCCAACATCCGTCGGAAAAAATCCGATGGATTTTGTTGTCGGAATGTCCAACCGTGTGTACGGGGCATAACTCTGTTCCATCCAATACACTCGCTGCAGCTCCTCTAAGCCCTTGTACACACGGTCGGAAATTCCAACGGAAAATGTCCAATCGGACCATGTTGTCGGATAATACGACCATGTCTGGGCTCCATCCGACCAACAAAGTTTGAGAGCTGGATATAAAATTTTCCAACAACATGATCGTTTGTAGAGAATTCCGATCGGACAAAGTGCCACGCATGCTCAGATCAAATTAGGAGACCAAAGCTAATGGCTACTAGCCTGAACGTAGTAACGATCCGATGACGTTCCGAACGATCGGATTTTCCGACAAACTTTGTCCGACCGTGTGTATGCAACACCAGTTTCAGACAAAATCCGTTGGAAAAAATCCAACGGATCTTGTTTTCGGAATGTCCGACCGTGTGTACAAGGGCTTAGAAACAGAAGGATATCTCCAAACTAGTAAAGCAGAAAGAAGACCAGAGGGTACAATCTAAATGCAGCATAAAAAAACACATTTATTAGATCCAAAAGACAAATGACAAGTGAAAGAACCACAGTGAAAATGTCATGTAAACATCTGAGCCGACTCCACTGTCATCCCAGGAGTACACTTGCTTGTCCAAGTGAAAGACCACAAGACTGGGTCTGCTAAGGTGTAGAAGACAGCTGACAATGAAGAGAGCTTCAGGAAATGATGCCACATGCCGGGGGACTTACAAGGGTTTGGCTACACATTTCAAAGCCACCTGCTTCTTTTTAAAGCCTACCCCTCCTCTACCAGGAGCTTTACATATTTGCATATTTACATAGTTAGAAAGGTTGAATAAAGATTTCATTCAGTTCAACCTATGTGGGTGTGTTTATGTCAAAACCATTTCCAATATATTGACATTATTAGCACTTTCCGCTGAGCTGACACCACCGATTGTGTAAGGGAGTTCCACATCTTTACTACACTGAGTGGCCGCAAGTTCTCTAAAGTGATATTAAACCCTCATGTTTTTTATTTTTTTATTTACGCTCCACGCAAAACTTTAACAGCATAAACCACAAAGCCTAATCTGGTTTTTCTCAAATGTTCCATGTTCTATGTGCCTCCTATACAGCTTCGATCCTGTTGTGACCCATGTGCATGCGCGCCACCAACTTTAGGACTACATACGGGTGTCCTAACACTGGCTGCACTTCCACACACACATGAGTCTTGGGATAAGATGCTAAAAAATCAACCCCTTTTCTTTTGACTGACTGGAGCTCTGAGCCATCAGCCTCATGTCTGTTCTGTCTCCAGTGCATCTAATAGACAGCAGCTTCTGGGAGTTACAAACGCTGCTCCACCTCTGCCTCAACTGCTGCCTCCTCTCAGCAATTGGACAAGGACAAAGGAGAAGTTACCTATCGACAAGATTTTTTATTTATTTTTTACAAAAAAGTATTTATGTTTCCTTTATTTCTTTTAAATGAAGAACAGATTGAAAAGCATCAACATCTCAACAGTTTATATCATCCATAAAATTAGTAATTTACCACAAATGATGACAAATGATGGTATAGTCCAGGGATATGCAATGAGCGGACCTCCAGCTGTTGCAGAACTACAAGTCCCATCATGCTCTGCCTCTAGGTGTCATTCTTGTGGCTGTCAGAGTCTTGCTATGCCGAATGGGACTTGTAGTTCTGCAACAGCTGGAGGTCCGCTAATTACATATCCCTGGTATAGTCTTTCTAAACTAAAGAGCCCAGGCAATCCTGTGTCACAGGGTATCACCCAGTCACACAAGAGTGCATGTTGTTACCCAGTGACCCTACAGCAGCTGGTATCACCCACTGTCACACAGTGACATGGGAGCATTTGGTGTCACGCAGTGACCCCAAAGCAGCCAGTGTCATCCAGTTATCCAACAGCAGCCAGTGTCCCCCAGTCACCCCACAGCTACCCCAGAGTTTCCATTGTCACCCAGTGATTCCAGAGAATCTAGTGTCCCCTATAGTTACCCATACAGCAACCAGTGTCACCCAGTCACCCCATAGAAGCTGGTGTCATCTAGCTACAAGTTGTTACCCAGTGACCCCAGAGTGGCTGGTTTCACCCAGCGAACCCACAGCAGCCAGTGTCACCCAGTGACCCCACAGCAGCTGATGTTACCCAGCTACCCCAGAGTGGCTGGTGTCACCAAGTGGCCCCACAACAGCCAGCATCACCCAGAAGTCCCATAGCGCCTGGTGTCATCCAGCTACCTCAGAGTGTCCGTTGTCACCCAGTGACCCCAGAGCTCCCATAGAACCCCTACTTAGTCACCAGAAAAAGGTCAGTGGAAATAAAACTCCACAAATACAGTTTCTGTATTTGTCCTTGTACGCACTGAATGACATCTCTCACCCTGTGCTGCAGACCATCATAGCGTTGAGTAATGTAGTCCACGTCAATCATGGTATTAAGTGAAGTCATCCATCAGAGAATACATCTGGCGTCCAGCGAAGTAGTGCACATCAATCACAGCCTCCAACAAAGTCCTCTGTGTTATTCATAATGTCCAGCGAAGTCGTCCATGTTAATCACAGCGACTAGAGAATTCATCCAGCATCCAGCAAAGTTGTCTGCGTCAATCACGGTGTCCAGCAAAGCCATCCATCAGGGAATTTGTCCAGTACCAAGTAAAGTCATCCATGTCAATCATGGCGACCAGAGAAGTTGTTTGTGTCAATCATGGCATCCGGAAAAGTTGTCCGCTTCACCCACGTCAATCACGGCATTCAGCGAAGTCATCCATCAAAGAATTTGTCTGACATCAAAGGAAATCATCCGCATCAATCATGATATCCAGCAAAGTTGAGATTGAGCTATTTATACCAACCTCTATATAATTTATGAATAAATTAAATAGAATCTGGCTCAGGACAGATCCCCAGGGTATCCCACTTACTACACCAGACCATTCTGAGTACTTGCTTGTAGGTGGGGTGCAGTGCAGCGTGGCAGCAATAACACACAGTCCAAGTGCTATGAAAACAACTTGTATTAAAATAATGCAAAGACAGTTCACAGTAAACCTGGTGGGAAGAAAATCCAACCAGGATCAATCACAGGTCCAACAGTTTGTAGAGAGGTTTCAGCCAAACTGACAGTGCCTGTTAGGAGGGGCATATTATGGCCTGGCCATCTTGTGTCCAAGCGGGAATAAGTCCAGAGAAGTTACAAGCCCTACAGTTTCCCTCCTCATCGGGAACCTTTCCCTGCTGCTAGTTCTATCCCTACCAGGTGGGGTACCTGTCCAAAATGCACACCAAGCCTGGGAGCCAGTCAGTAAGAAGGTTCTGCCTGACCCAAGATGGCTGCTGAGTCACATGGGGCAGCAGCATCCAATTGGATAGCTTTCCCAGTGACCCAGGAAATCATAGAGGAACCATATTCCTCTTGACTTCCCACTGCAATACTGTTGCGGAAAAACACCACCTACAGTTGTGAAAGTAGACTGCACCTGCCTATCTGCTATTTATCCCCACTCTTTGGATGTGCCCCTGTAACCAATTTTCTGTCCTGGTACATACACTATCGTCCATGCCAACAGACCTCATTTTGTAAATAAAGCATTTATAGAGAACTGTATTGAATGCTTTTGCAAAAAAACAGATATACCACCTCCACAGGCCTGCCTTTATCTAGATGACAGCTTACTTCATAGATGGTAACCATAGTTATCCATTCTGTAGTTATCCATTCTGATAACTACAAATGATACTGTTTTCAAAAGCAAATTCTTGGATACAGTCCCTTATCATCCCCTCCAATAGTTTACATATAATTGATGTTAGGCTGACTGGCCTGTAGTTACCAGGTATATATCTTAATTCTTTATTTAAATATTGGTACCACTTTGGCTTTTCACCAATCACCTGGTACTATTCCAGTTACTAAGCTGTCCATAAAAAAAGGAATAATGGTCTGGCTATATTCTGACTATGTTATTTGAGGACTCTGGGGTGTAAGCCATCTCGTCCTGGTGATTTATTTGCGTTAGGTTTTTCAAGTCTTTTTTTGGACACTGGCTTCTTTGAGCCAAAATGGTATATTCTGCATTGTGTTACTAACTATACAGTCTTGATTACTATATCTTTCCTTTTCATTTATAAAAACTGAGGATACGAATGCAATTAATACAGTTGCCTTCTCCTTGTCGTTTTTAACCAACTTCCCCTGATAATCCTTTATGAGGCCAATATGTTCTGAGCTTGCTATCTTACTATTAGTTTATTTAACATTTTTGAGGTAATTTTTTTTTTACTCTCCTCCACTATGTGTCTCCTGTGTTCTATTTTAGCTACCCTGATTATACTCTTACATTTCTTATTGTATTCCTTGTAGTGTTTGAATGCCGACAATGATCCCCATGGCATTATATTTTTTAAAGGCCATTTTTATCTATTTTATATTCCTTTTTATGGTAAAGTTTATACACCCAGGTTTAATCTTAGCTCTTTTATATCTGTTGCCCACTGGAATACATCAGCTAATACGATTATTTAATATGTTATTAAAACACTCCCATTTTTCCTCAGTGTTCATTGTTTCTAAAAATGTATCCCATTTAATATCTTGTAGTTATGAAGTAGCCTACAATCAGATCTGTGTAATTTGTTATTAGTAGATCTAGCAATATATTATTTATATATAATTTGTCTCAATAATGAATACTTTTCAAGGCGATGATTGGAATACCTTAATGTCAAGCTATGAGACAGAGTTTGAAAAGGGTGATCGAGCAGAAACTGAAATTTCTACCCTTTTTTCTAAATTTACTAAGGTGCTTGAGAAGAAGTCGGCACTCTTCTGGCACATTAAGTCCTTTGAGAGATACATTGAAAATAAAATTAACCCTTTGGGCCTTCGGGTCCAAATTTTCCCCAATATGGATCTTGTTGGGAGTGAATGTAAGATGGAATGGGAAGATAATTTAAAGACATGCTCCCAACAAATGATGGTTATTCTTATCAAGGAATACAATAGACAAATAGCATTGCTTGATATTGAGATTGACAACTTGGAAATTGCCCTTAAACCTTTTGTGCAACATGCACGTTGTTTAGATCTACGGGCCAAACTTTGTGATGGCCTGTCGATTTATAATCAGGACATCCTGCGTAAGAAGGAAACAAAATTTTGGAGGGATAAATCGGTCTTCTCTGAAGTTCGTGCCTATAAATGGAATACAAACATACCTGGCCAAAGAAACAATATATCAAAGCAGAATCACACTAAGGATATAAAAGCATCTCAATTTAAAGATGCAACTATTGGTCATTCTAAGTCCACTACACAAAACAAGGGACGAAGAAAACCAAAAAGGAACCGTAACAGAGACTCACCCGAACAGGACACTAAAAAACGTAATATTGATATGACAACACAAGCAAAGCACAAGCAAAGCCAGATAACAAATTAGTCTCCAGGTCTGCTTCCAATGAGACCGATACTCAAGTCGAGCCTCCAAAGGGACATACCAATGGGGTAACCACCAGGGATATTGCAAATTCTACGTATCCCTTGGGGGACCAAAATATTACAGCATATTCACCTGAAATTCGCCTTTGTCACCCGGATTCCGTTGAATCCTTAAGTGTGATCAATTTGTCGTCCTATGTACTGTCCCCTACTGAGATAGATGTTCTCTCGCGAGGCTTGACTTTTTGTATACAGGAGGACTTTGATAATTTTGAGGTGACCACTGATATTCAACTCTTCGCATGCAGGCTCCTTTTAAAGAGCCTACATGCGAGGGATAACAAGAATTCAGATGACCTTGAGGGGTTAAAATTTAATATGAGAGAACTTAGAGCATTACGGGACCTAACACTCCTTTTTGAAGAGAACGATATTGTGGATCTGATAGACCAATTGGACCTCGAATCCCTTTTGGACGATACCAGGGAATCTATCGGATCCAAACTGTCTTTGAAAAAACCATCGGGCCATTTTCCCCCATTAAATTTAAATCCTTGTATTGAGATTTTTGTAAAACAAGTACTGAGGGATATCTCCAAACTTCGTTATAGGAAATCATATCCTGATAACCTAAACAATGAAGAATACAAAGCTGTCCAATCACTATGTAATAATACCAATATCACTATTAAACCCTCCGATAAAGGGGGTAACATAGTCATAATGGACAATGCCAACTATGTCAATATGTGTCAAGACATCCTGGTTAATATTGATTGGTATAAGGTTATACCAGGTAAGCTGGTATTATCTTATCACCAACGAGTCTATGAGTTCATTGAAACAGCTTTGGAAATGGGCAGTATCACTAGAGATCAATATGTGTTCATCAACACTAAGTTTCCTACCTTTTACTGCCTCCCAAAAATCCATAAAAGTCAATTTCATCCAGGTCGACCCATCGTTTCTGGAAGGGGTGGGCTAACAGAGAATCTTATCAAATTAATTGATTCTTTCTTGCAACCCCTTATGGTGAGCATGCCGTCCTTTATAAAGGACACAATACATCTGTTACAGATCTTGGACAACATGACCTTATCGGCCAATGCCCTGTTGGTGGCAATCGACGTAGAGGCTCTCTACAGTTCGATACCACATACTAAGGGAATTACAACCATACGAAATGTATTACAACAGAGTAACAAATATGGCCAGGCATTGAGCGATTTTATCGCCCAGGGTCTGGAGTTTATCTTACACCATAACTGTTTTACATTCAACAACTCCCACTACCTCCAGATACAGGGCGTGGCCATGGGCACATGCTGTGCCCCGGCCTACGCCAACCTGTATCTGGGGGAGTGGGAGAAGTCTCTCCTACACAACGAGGACCTCCTCGAGTTTACGTGCCATATTTCTTTATGGCGGCGTTACATCGATGACGTCCTCGTCGTGTGGGAGGGTACGGAGGACCAATTATTAAAATTTCTGTCACATATCAATGTGAATGACCACAATCTAAAATTTACTATGATCTATGATTTTTATCAAATTACATTTTTGGACGTACTAATTGGATGTTCCTCTGCCAATCAAATTTTTACTACCCTTCATCGAAAAAATACTGCAGGCAACACTGTCCTACATGCGGACAGCTTTCATCCAACAAATTTAAAACGATCTATTCCCTATGGACAATACCTGCGGTTACGCAGAAATTGTTCCAATGATGTCCTCTTTCGTGAAGAGGCGGCCAAATTACAAAAGAGACTCCTAGCGCGTGGATATAGCCGGTCCTGTTTGCGGAAAGCATAAAATAAGACGGCAACACAATCTCGCCACAATCTGTTGCTTCCAAAGGAGGCGAAGGTAGGTTCTGGTCCTCAGACAACCAGGATCATCCTTCGATTCTCCAAGCAACATGCTAATATCTGCAACATTATTCAGAAACACTGGTCAATCCTAAAGGATGACCAAAAAATTGGAGATCTCATCTCAGCACATCCTTCAATTACCTAGAGACGAGCTACCTCTCTACGTGACAAATTAGTTCAAAGCGAATATCAGGATGAGACAAAACGAGCTAGACATTGCTCAGTCCTTGGATCCTTCCCATGTAGCCACTGTTCCTCCTGTAGATACATCAGACGAGAAAAGTTTTTTCAGTTACCCAACGGTAGAACATTCCGCCCCGCACATTTTGCTAATTGCCAAACGCGGGGGGTCATATACTTCATGGAGTGTGAATGCGGCGCGTTCTACGTGGGGAAAACAAAATTAGAATTCCATACAAGAATAGCGAAACACATCTATATTATGGAGATTGGGAATTACTATCTCCCCCTAGGACGCCATGTGGTCACCATACATAATTATAAGATGCCCAAGGTTTCTTTTGCCATATTGGATCCTGTACACATTCCCAATCGTGGAGGAGATTGGAATAAGATCCTTCTCCAACACGAACAAAGATGGATTTTTAAATTTAACGCTACTACATATCCTGGTCTGAACGAAGCTATTTCATTTGCCCCTTTTTTCAAGGGATTTATCTCAGGAAGGACACAGTAAAAACTTATTCATTCCTACTTAGATTGTCTCACCGTGATCCCCTTTTAAGTTTGAAACCTAATTCAGATTGATCTATTTGGTCCAAGTTTTTCCTTCCTGTTTGTCGATACTGGATACATGATCCTTAATAGACTTATTGTCAATTGAATCATTGCCAATTATTCGCCTTTGAAAAATCTTTTTCGCTATAACTATTTTGTCACTTTTTTAATATATGCATAATTGTTGTAGTTTTTATATATATGTCTATACTAATCAATACTGACAACTATTGGGTGAATTTTCTTGCATAATTTATATGTAACATGTGGCGACTATACATGTCTTCTCTCTCCCTGCCTCTAGATGGCGCCTTGACCTTTGTTGTCGCTGGTCTTACAGGGCAGACTGCAGCGGTGTGGCTTCCCGGCTGGACGAGGGGATGGGTCAGAGCGTGTGCGGGACCCTCCCCTAGGCTCCCAGGGTTTAGACGGGTATGTACCGCCCGCTTCCCTGGGATACGTCGCCCGGCCGGCGGCATTCCGGAACAGCTCCGGACGCGGCACGCCAGTGCGCATGCGCGATTTTCGCGGATGTGCGTGACGTGCTGACGTCACGCCTGTGCGACGGAACCGTAGTCATTCCGTCATTTCCGGAACGCTGGGGGGACCACAGCTGGGGTAGGTATAACCACATGCTATATTTACTTGGTACTGAGGGAGGGTAAGTTATCCCTCCCTATTCAGGAGACTATTACTTGCTGACGCTTTGTGGTATACCTGGGTAAGTTACTTCCTGGATCTTACCAGACACTCTGTTTTCATTTTCTGATCACCATGGTCACTATTGCCTGTATTTTTACTTACAGACTCAGGTCCCCTGTACCCTATTGAGCCATATAAGGGTGTGGGGTGAGCATATTCTGGACCTCTTAGGCTGGGACCAGACAGTGTCTCCTCTTTTTGCACTGCAGTCATCTTGGTCTATTCCTCAAAGAATTTTCCATCAGATGATACATATTTAGGTAAATTTATATACATTTCTCTTTGTGCACGTCACATTACATCCATACTTGGATGTTCCCCTTTGTCCATCACTCTTTTTCTATTATATGGCACTACTCTTGGTTTTTCACTTCTCTCTACTAATCATTCAGTAACAACAGTGGTGGTTGCACTGTCTATTGAGCACACTGTCTACGTATTATCTATCAGCTTTAGTCTCATTATATACTTTTGTGGTATGCTACCTTATGTCCCCCTACTTACTACTAGTAGGGGATCTTCTCCAGTACTTCTGGAGTTGATAATGCCTAATTAGCTTATTTTACGTCCTGTCCTGTTGCAGGTGCGTCCCATCTAGCCTCTGGCTGTCGACACCTGTATCCCCCTCCATGTGTTACACTGGAGGTGGATCTATACATGTGATCTCTCGCAAGCCACACTCCTGGACTCCGTTTCCCTTCCTTCCCCCCCCCCCCCATTTTTTGGGTGGGCTACAGCGACAAGGGCCTATTGTGTGATCTTTGGTACATCTATGCAGGGCAGGAGAGGAATGTCTCGGGCTACATGTGCTTTCTAATGAGGATCCCCACTGTGGACCATATTTTTTATGGCGTGTGATGCACACTAATTGGTAATTATACAACATTGTGATGATAGATGTATATATTGCTTACAGCAAATTGTCCTTAGTACATTATGATGAACAATTCCCTTTTTTTCATATATCTATTTATAGTTGTCTTTTTCTTCCATAATAGACAAATCCTCTTCCGAAGACCCCTGTGAGGGTCGAAACGCGTCAGTGTCATTTCTTCATTGTATATACAGGTGTACAGTGTTTATGTGACATAATTAACTTTGTCTATATATGTGCATCCATAATATGTTTTTTATTGCCAAGTGGAGTTCAATTCTTGACTGTCATGTTAGTCATTTAAATCCTCTTTTTTATTCAATAAATATTATGAAATAATAAATTCGCCCCATATTTTTTTGCGTTTTTAGTAGCTTAAACTCTACTCGCATATATACGTTTTTTACTATATTATAGACATATTTGCTGCCCAAAAAACCCCACCATAGGGGATATTTTTTTCTTTTTCTTTATATTATTTATAGTTGTGGTATCAACTGGCACATGAAGTTGTCTTGCAGGACATTTAGAAATGACAAGCCATAGATGAGTGAACAGTTCTGTCTGCCCAGTCAATATTTGGATCATTGAAGTCCCCCATTATAATAACATTGCCCTGCTTCCCTGCCATTCCTAACTGTGACAGTAGATTAGACTTTTCCTCATCCTTCAGGTTAGGAGGTCTGTAGTAGAGCTGCACAATTAACCATTAAAGAATTGAGATTGCAATTCTACCCCCCTTCCGATCTTAAAAAAGCATTTCCTCAAGTGCAGAGAATTCTCTGCTTAAGCCGACAGCTGTCAAAAACAAAAACAAAAAAACGAACAGCCTGTCAAGTTTCTTACCACATTACTAAAGATAAACATTATAACATATAGTTCTTTTACATCAAAGGGGTGAACTTCTGTCTGTAAATGAGGTCAGTAACCACTTAAAGACTAAACCTTTTTTGACACTTGCACCTTACAAGTTAAAATCAGTATTTTTTGCTAGAAAATTACTTAGAGCCCCCAAACATTAGACATATTTTTTTAGCAGGGACCCTAGAGAATAAAATGGTAGTTGTTGCAATATTTTGTGTCGCATTGTATTTGCGCAGCGATCTTTCAAATGCAATTTTTTTGTGGAAATTTTTTTTTTGTATAATGTGAAAGATGTTATGCCACAAGAATCGTGATCTTTATTCTCATTTTAGCCAGAATCGTGTAGCTCTAGTCTGCCCACTATTATTTTCCCATTTGTTTCTTCCCTTTGAAGCTCCAGCCATAAGGATTCCATCTCCTACCTTGCCCCATTCGTAGTGTTCTCCCTTATGTTCACTAGCAAATTATTCTTAAAATACAAGCACACCCCTCCCCCTCTTCCACCCTTCCTGTCCCTCCAATACAAAGAGTAGCCCTGGATAGTTGCAATCTAGTCACGTGATCTGTCAAACCAAATTCCTGATATTCCCACAATGTTGAAATTCTCATTGTGTATTAGCAGACTTTTAGCGTTTGTGTGCATGCCTTTTAATTTTGTACGGGTGCATATTATTTCCCCCTTGGTTGTTCTGAGGCTGCAATTGAATTCTGCCAACTTACTCACTTTGGGTTTAGGCTAAGTTCACACCTTTGCGGGTGATTGCCACTGCAAGGCCTGTTCCTGCAACTACCCGCACAGGAAAACGCGATGCCGCTTAGAAAACGTGCACAGAAAACGCACTGAAAATTCAGCATGCTTTATGTGCATTGGGAACCACACTGCACTTGCAGTTTCAGTGCGAGCAGCATTTTTAAAAATGGTGCAGTATTTAAAGAGGAAGTAAACCCTGATGTACTGACTGCCTATCTTATTTCTTGAGGCCCAAAAATGGCAGTAGAGTGTCACGTCTACCCCAACACAAGTGGTCAGACACTATAGCTGACTACTGTGTGTGTCACCTATAGCAGCCCCCTTTCCCATAAGTGAAAAAAATTATTAGACCCCCACGCTTATGGTGAAAAATTAAAAATGAGGAGCTGCAGCCTCTATCAATAAATTCAACCTAAGGTAAATCTAGTAGAAATGTGAAAAAGAGGAGATAGGTATGTCTCTGCTTTTATTAAGAGGTGACCAACAACCTCTAAATACTTGAGGGGTGTGTGTCACGGTGCATTTCTTGCAAAAAGTGACTAAAAGTGCAGAAAATAAATATTTGTATATTCACAAAAAATCCTACTGTGTAAACGTCCTAATCGCTTATATATAATGCATATACAACACAATCCTGTGCAAAACCTGCAATTCAAAGTGACATTCCTGTACAAAAAAATCCAACAGATATGATTGGTGTATATTGTTGCTATGAAACTGGGTTCAGAAATATGAATATACCATCCATAAACCCTGGTGTATAAAAAAAAAGTCCAATAAAGTGAGAATGTGCTCCTTCAAATTGTTCTGTGCTTCTTGGAAAACAGTGCCCCATAAGAAACGCACTCACTGATATTATTCACCCCACAAGGAGGTATTTCACCTTTACAGTATGAACCACTGTGTAGCCTGTGGAGTGGGAGGAAACTTCCTGTCCTGTGTTCTCCGAGTGCCTCCTTGTCTGCGATGTAAGTGGTCTCCTCACTGTTAACTTCTTATCTGTAGAAGGCGTTGAAATCTCATCTGTCTATCTGGATTTTTAAAATGGTTTTCAGAATCCATCACTTCCCTGTGATGGAATCTGGAAATCATATTTTTCCTGTCCGTTGACCATAAGCAGAGGCTGAGATGAAACAATGGTATCCATCTGAATGGGTTTTAGAAGAGAAACATGGAAAACATTAGGGATCCTTATGGAGAAAGGAAGTTGCAATTTAACCACTTCCCGACCAGCGCACGACGATGTACGTCGACAGAATGGCACGGGCAGGCATATTGGCGTACATGTACTGGTCGGGACCCCCGTGAGTCCGGTCGCGGGACCCGCGGACTCGATCACCGCGGGCATCTCCGCGATCATCTCACGGAGGGGCCGAATGGAGGAAATGCTGTATAAACAACATTTTTCCATTCTGCCTAGCAACTAGTGACGCTGATCTCTGCTCCATGTGATTGGAGCAGAGATCAGTGTACACTAAATGAAAGCCCAACCCCCCCACAGTTAGTAACACACCCCTAAGAACACTTAACCCCTACACTGCCACCCACTGGTTAACCCTTTCACTGCCAGTGTCATTTACACAGGAATCACTGCATTTATATAGCAGTGATTACTGTATAAATGACAATGGTCCCAAAAATGTGTCAAAAATGTCCGATGGGTCCCCCACAATGTCGCAGTCACAATAAAAATTGCAGATCGCCGCCATTACTAGTAAAAAAAAAAAAAATTATTAATAAAAATGCTATAAAACTATCCCTATTTTGTAAACGCTATAACTTTTGCGCAAACCAATCAATAATCGCTTATTGCGATTTTTTTTACCAAAAATATGTAGAAGAATACGTATCGGCCTAAACTGAGGGAAAAAATGTTTTTTTATATATTTTTGGGGGATATTTATTATTACAAAAAGTAAAAAAGAATGCGTTTTTTTTCAAAATTATCGCTCTATTTTTGTTTATAGCGCAAAAAATAAAAACCGCAGGGGTGATCAAATACCACCAAAAGAAAGCTCTATTTGTGGGAAAAAAAGGACGTTAATTTTGTTTGGGAGCCACGTCGCACGACCGCGCAATTGTCAGTTAAAGCAACGCAGTGCCGAATCGCAAAAAGTGGTCTGGTCTTTGACCAGCAAATTGGTCCGGTCTGAAAGTGGTTAAAGGATACTGGGTTTACCTGGTGAATAACTTTGTAAGGCTCAATAAACCTAGGAGCCAGTTTCTGTGAGGGTACTTTTAGAGACAGATTTCTTGTGGACAGCCAGACCCAATCCCTGACCTTAATCTGAGGAGCCTGAGAGTGGAGATGATCCGCAAAGCATTTTTGGGCAGCAGAGCTAGAGGACAAGTTAGTCTGGGCTTTACTCTAAATTGGAGAAAATGTGTGAACTGTGGCGTTAGCATTGGGAATGTCAGAAGAAATGTTTGAGAACAAACAGGATTTAGGATGGAAACCATAAATGCAAAAGAAAGAAGTAATTCAAGTAGAAGAATGAGGCCAGTTATTGTAGGCAAATTCACCCCAGGGCAATGCTAAGGACCATTCCACTTGCTTATCAGAGACAAAACAGCGAATATAGGTCTCCAGGGATCGGTTCACCCTCTCAGTTTGCCCATTCGTTTGAGGATGATAGACAGATGAAAATAAGAGAGGCTGGTTTCTAAGAGGTTACAGAAGGCTTTCCAGAACCTGAAAGCAAATTGTGTACCCCTGTCGGAGACAATTTTCTGGGGTACCCCGTGGAGCCTAAGTATTTCTCTGATAAACAAGGAGCCAGGAGTTTCGAGGAGGGGGGTTTGGCAAGTGGAATAAAATTAGCCATTTTACTAAAGCTGACAGGGACTTAGGGACAGACAAGGATAGGAGTAGTCCAGAGGGCTTGACATTTGAGGACTTAGAGCAAGCACAGGTTTTGCAAGCTTTTACATAGGAACATGAGTCCTTATGGAGAGAGGGCCACCAAAGCCTACGATAAATCAAGGAAAAAGTTTTAGCAATTCCTGAGTGCATGGCAGTCTTAGCATCATGTGCTTCAGAAAGTGCTATAAGCCTAAGATGGAGAGGAACAAACAGCTTTCCTGGGGGTAGATTGGATGGAGAAGTAGATTGAAATAGAGTCTTAACCACTTGCCGCCCGTCCTATAGCAAATGGACGGCAGCAAAGTGGTTTCATAATCCTGACCGGACGTCATATGACGTGATCAGGATTAGGAGCCGATGCGCGCCCCCAGTCTGACACCCGGCAACTACGATCTCGGTAAAGAGTCTCCAATGGAGACTCTTTACCACGTGATCAGCCGTGTCCAATCACGGCTGATCACAGTGTAAATAGGAAAAGCCGGTGATCGGCTTTTCCTCACTCGCGTCTGTCAGACGCGAGTAGAGGAGAGCCGATCGGCTGCTCCTCTGACAGGGGGGGGTCTGTGCTGATCGATTATCAGCACAGCCCCCCCGAGGATGCCCACACTGGACCACCAGGGATGCCAAGGATAAGGTATGCCACCCTAGACCACCAGGGATTCTAGTCAGTGCCACAATGGATGCCAATCAGTGCCCATAATGGATGCCAATCAGTGTCCACAATGGGCATCACTGATTGGCATGCATTATTGATTGGCACTGATTGGCATCCATTAGTGCAATATATTATAATACAATGCCGCCTATCAGTTCCCATCTGTGCCGCCTATCAGTGCCTACCCATGCCCACCTGTGCCGCCTACCCATGCCCACCTGTGCCGCCTACCCATGCCCACCTGTGCCACCTACCCATGCCCACCTGTGCCGCCTACCCATGCCCACCTGTGCCGCCTAACCCATGCCCACCTGTGCCACTTATCCATGCTCATCCATGCCAATCCGTGCCAATTTGTGCCACCTATCAGTGCCCATCCGTGTCGCCCATCAGTGCCACCCATCAGTGCCGCCTATCAGTGCCACATATCGGTGTCCCATCAATGCCACCTCATCAGTGCCACTTCATTGGTGCCACCTCATCGGTGCCCATCAGTGCCGCCTTATCATTGCCCATTAGTGTAACCCCATTAGTGCCCATCAGTGAAGGAGAAAACTTACTTATTTGCAAAGTTTTGAAACTGAAACAAAAAAAAACATTTTTTTTTTCAAAATTTTCGGTATTTTTTTATTTGTTTAGCAAAAAATAAAAACCGTAGAGGTGATAAAATACCACTAAAAGAAAGCTCTATTTGTGGGAAAAAAATGATACAAATTTCATTTGGGTACAGTGTAGCATGACCGCGCAATTGTCATTCAAAGTGCGACAGCGCTGAAAGCTCAAAATTGGTCTGGGCAGGAAGGTGTTTAAGTGCCCGGTATTGAAGTGGTTAAAGGCCAGTCAAAAGAGCCCCTATCACTTGTGCTGGAGGTAAGATATTATAAATCTTTGATGAAGTTCCCGAACAGGGCTCAAAACTGCGAGACAATGCACCCTACCTTGGCACTCTTAGAACCAGGATAGTAGGTAATAGTGAAATCAAAGTGGGTAAAGAAGAGGGACCAAAGCACCTGACGAGAGTTAAGGCGCTTGGTCGTCTTAATGTATTCCAGATTCCTATGGTCAGTATAAAGTAGGAATGGATGATGAGCCCCCTCCAGCGAGTGTCGCCATTCCTGAAGGGTGCATTTGACGGCTAAGAGTTCCCGGTTCCCAACGTCATAGTTTAGCTCTGCACTGGAGAACTTCTGGGGGGAAAAAAAGCACAGAGATGTTGCTCGTTAGACGAAAATGACCGCTGGAAAAGGATAGCTCCTACACCGACATCGGAGGCATCAACTTCCACAGTAAATGGCATCGTGGGGTCAGGATGGGTCAATACAGGTGCTGAGACAAAGGCAGATTTACGTTTTTAAAAGGCAGAAATGGCCTTGGGTGACCAAATGGCAGCATTGGCTCCTTTCTTGGTTAGGGCAGTAATTGGTGCAACAATGGTGGATAAATTCCTAATAAACTGCCTATAGAAGTTGGCAAAGCCCAGGAAATGTTGAACTTCATTTACAATACATCTTTAGGCTGAGCCCAATAGGTAATAGCCTGTACTTTGGCAGGATCCATGGCCATCCCAGTATTGGACAGTATATATCCCAGGAATGGTACTTATGAGACATGAAAAGTACATTTAGAAAGTTTTGCATACAGAGAGTGTTGCCGGAGTTTTGACAGGACTGCACAGATGTGATTGTAATGATCACTGAGAGAAGAGGAGTAAATCAAAATGTCATCAAAATACACAAGAACGAACTGGCCCAAATATTTGCAAAAAATGTCATTCACAAATTCCTGTAAGACAACTGGTGCATTACACAAACCAAATGGCATGACAAGGTATTCATAGTGACCTTCATGAGTATTAAAAGCTGTCTTCCACTCGTCACCCTCACGAATGCGAATCAAATTGTAAGCTCCCTATAGATCCAATTTGGTGAAAATTTGAGCTCCCTGAATATGGCTAAAGAGCTCAGTAATGAGTGGTAGAGGACACTTGTTAGGTATAGTGATCTTGTTCAGGCCACAGTATTCGATACAGGGCAATAAGGATCAATCTTTTTTCTCAATGAAAAAAAACCCTGCCCCAGCAGAGGATGTGGATAGGAGAATGAACCTCTTCTCCAAATTTTCCTGAACATAGATTTTCATGGCCTGGGTCTCAGATAGTGACAGATGGTAAGTTCGGCCTCTAGGAGGGGTAGTGTTAGGCAGGAGGTCTATCGGACCTCCATATGACCAGTGGGATGGAAAGACAGAAGCAGACCTGGCCCATGGACAAGTAAGAGTTACCAACAGCTGAAAAGGGTCTGTGCACCTCAGTCAAGGAAATCTGCAGACGTGTGTTAGGTTCCTATCAATGAAATTGCTAGCAGTACCAGAATCTATGAAGGCTGAGAGGTGATGAGAAAACATGGCAGAACTAAGTTGTGAAGGAACAAATAGTTTATCTCGGGGGGAACCTGACCCAGTATAGTCTAGAGACGCTGACCCTACCCGCAGTAAACTCTTGGTGTTTCCCAGCTTATTAGGGCAGCTGGCGACAAAGTGGCCGTGGTTGTCACAGTATAAGTAGAGTTCCTGAGATGTTCTTCTAGCCTTTTCTCCAGAGCACAAATGAGTAGCACCAATTTGCATGGTCTCCTCCTGGATATGGTGAGAGGACCCAGGAAGGGCTGATGAAGAAATGGCGGGCAAGGGGACAAGGGAGCAAACTTCTCTGCATGGCTTTCCTGTAAATGCCTGTCTATACAGATGGCTGCTTGGATGGCTTCATTCAACGACTTTGGTTCAGGGTAGTGTACTAAGGAGTCCTTGATAGAGTCTGATAAGCCTAACCTGAATTAGCTTCTTAGAGCAGGGTCAATACACTGAATCAGGTGGCCAGTGGCAGAAATCAGAACAGTATTGTTCAGTGGTGCATTTACCCTGACATAATGACCTAACGTTAGCTTCTGCTGAGTGGGCATGATCAGGATCATCATAGAGTAAACCCAAGTCCTTGAAAAATTGACCCTCGGAGGGGAGACTAAAAGCCCAAGACTGGGGACCGCCTGCAACTATGTAATAATCAGGTTAACCCGCTGTGCTTCAGAACCAGAAGAGTGTGGCTTAAGCTTAAAATATAGCATACAACTATTTTTAAAGTTGGAAAACATATGTGGGTCACCAGAAAAATGATCAGGCGGGTTAACTTTGGTCTCTGGCTCCTGGACAGTTCCTGGACTTGGCGTGTCAGTTTGCAAATTTCCTCAGCAAGAAAAACGGGCCTGCGTAGAGTCCAACTTCACAGAAAAATAGTTTTTTGTTAAAGACTCGTGATAATGTCACATCTATCCCAACGCAGGTGGTCATACACTATAGCTGGCTACTGTGTGCTTCACCAAAAGCAGCCCCCTTTCCTATAAGGCAAGCAGGCTTAACGGAGGTTTACATTACATCAGAGGGGACGGGGTCACCCGCACATCACTGGGGAAGCCCGGGTTTCCCCTTGCGTCAGAGGGGGGCGGGATCAGGTGATGGGTGGCCCCGTCCTCCTCAGCTAAGACCTGTCAGGCTGCCGGGATTTCCACTATGTCTCCGGTGGAGACAGGATGTGCTGTGCTGGACGTCATCGGGAGAGATCACCCATCGCTGGACCCCGGAGAAGAGATCACCCATCGCTGGACCCCGGAGAAGAGATGACCCATCGCTGGATATCAAGAGTGGATTAACACTGCTGGAATCTTTTTTTTTTAAATAAAGATGTTGAGGGCATGTGGCCTGATATGGTTCAGGAGGGGGGGAGGTGCTTTCTCCTCCCCCCCTCCTTTCCTGCGGCCTGCAAGGTTGTGTGCTCGGATAAAGGGTCTGGTATGGATTTTTGGGGGGAACTCCACTCCATTTTTTTTTATTTGATGTGGGGTTCCCCTTAATATCCATAGCAGACCTGAGGGGCCTGGTAATTGAATTCGGGGGGAACCCCTCACATTTTTTTTTTTGTTTTATCAATAACTTTCATTGACTGTTCTCTGTATTACGGGGAGCAGACAATTCATTATAGCCGCGAGTGCTTTTAAATGACTTTTTTTCCTGCAGAAATTACACTTTGTGCAGGGACAGTTCTAAGCATGGGAAACATGCGCCCCTTTACAGGCATACTATACACACCACCCAGGTACAAAATTTAAAGGAATATTACACTTTTATTGTTTGACTTTAAGCATTATTAAAATCACTGCTCCCAGAAAAACAGCAGTTTTTAAAACTTTTTTTTGCATTGATACATGTCCCCTGGGGCAGGACCCAGGCCCCCAAACACTTTTTATGACAATAACTTGCATATAAGCCTTTAAAATTAGCACTTTAGATTTCTCCCATAGACTTTTACAGGGTGTTCCGCGACTTTTCGAATTTGCCGCGAACACCCCAAATTGTTCGCTGTTTGGCGAACGGGCGAACAGGCAATGTTTGAGTCGAACATGAGTTTGACTCGAACTCAAAGCTCACCCCTAGTGGGGATCAGGAACACTGACTGGGCATGGTTGTGCCCCTTTAAGGACTTGAGTTAATAGGGCTTTGCTCACCGATTCTCTATCCATTTTACCCTAGATGACCTGATGAAGGACCCTATCTAGGCAGGTAACATACTCTGACAATGTTTCACCCTCCTGCGGATAGATATGATCGAAAAAGAAGATTAACTCTGCATAGTTCTCCACCCTACCACAGATTTCTGGTGGGCCCCTAGGCATTTGGTGGCTGTGCATCCCACCTTGTCTAGTCTCCAGTTTTGGATAACATCTAAAGGCCAGTGCCCGCAGGCTCTCAACTATTCTCTGTCTCTTTATCACATCAGCTACTTCTCATTCTTCAACTGCTTGTACACAACTTAATCAATCCAGGTGTCAAAATTGTCTTCTCCTGAAGGGATGCTGATTTTGTCAGAAAAGAACTGCAGCTTTCAGTAAATGACCAGCAAAGAGACATATCAATGCAAACATAGGTAATAGAAACCTCTGGCAGCGCCATAGATGCTAAGGCAGCCGCTCTCTGGCATTCTCTGGCATTGCAACCGACATTCTCAGCTGGGCAAGCCAGCTGCTCATTACCCAGCATGTCAATCATTACACACAGCTCTGTTCGACAATTTTGCTCTTGGCACTATTTAATAGCTGCAACAGGTTCCATGTTGACTTCTTCTGGCTCATTATCTAGGTTACTAGTGTTGTAGAATCTCATATTAGCCAATGTATTTCATATTATTCACATTGATTTGCATATGTTTTATTGATAATATAATTATTGTTATTATTATTATTATTATTATTATTATATAGTAGTGGTCTTATCAATACTATTGTTAAATAGTAAAACAATAATTATTAATCTTTATTAATGTATAAATATAAAGAAAGTTTTACATGCTGAACTTTAGATGACCTCTCTGCTTCTTTCTCATACTTTTTATGAGATAGTTTACTGGGTGAAAGTTCATTAGAATAGATTTAAGTTATATAGAACTGTCGCACTGTTTCTTGAAATGCATATAAATCAAACAAATAAGATAACAAATCAGGTGATTAAAATAATTATGTGGAATACGGGAAAGTTATGTACAGAATATTAAGTTTGACAGGTTCAAACAAAGGTCTGTTTGTCCCCTCATTAAAACTGTTAAAATACATACATATAGTGAGACATATAACACATCTGGTGGGGTTATTGAAAGTTCATTCTCTCAAGGTCGTAAATCTGTAATTATTGAACTTAGTTAAATCTTATAAAGAGAAGGAGGGTTTGATAACACAGCTGGGTGCCAGACTGTCTCTACACAGGTGTTTTTAATTGGACAAAAGCAGTTATAAATCACTTTAATGAACATATAGGAATTCTGTGAATAATTAAGTTTATCTGGTTATAGAACAGGTGTCAGATTTATGGTTAGTTACATTGACGCAGATCTTAGCAGCCAATCACATGTAGGAGAGATGATTAAGATAAGGATTGTAAAAAGGGTATATAAATACAAGCTCTACAATTGTTAGACAGATAGGAGCTCATAAAGCTGAACTCTGTGTATGCTGCTCTATTGCAAGGGTCATAGAGGTCAGAACCAATGGGCAAATATCTGTCCGTAACTTGTCTCCTTGTACGAGTCAGAGAAGACTTCTTAACTTGTTCCAGAGAGTGTGGTCTCGGGTGAATTTCCCTCACGAACTTGGTTGAGCTGGAACTCAGAACTCTGTAAATGTTCTACTTCATATTCCCTTCACACACGTTCCTGGATGCGATCTCGGATTTGGGTGCTGTAGCAACAAAAAGCTGGATACTGGTTCAAGTCACGGGGAACATATTTGCCAGCTCACCATGGAACAACCCAAATAGCATCCAAAGGGTGATTTATTGCATGATCACAACACAAATATAGTGCAACGTTTCGGAAGCCACACAGGGCCCCTTCGTCAGGCATGTGATCACGACATTCCATGGTGTGCTGGCAAATATCTTCACCAAAACTCTGTGAGGGGACGGACCACTGATCGATCGACTGGTCCCTATCAGGTGACGGGTTCCCAGGCATTGGCAGAAAAGACCCATTCCGGTTCAAGGTGAGAACAATTCAAAATTGTTTCAATTTGGTTAGGGAATAAGAATACCTACATCTAATATGCTTGCATTGAAATAAACTGTATAAATTAAACCTGTATCTTGTAATACTTTGAACATAAAGCTGTATGTTATCAGCTGTTAATAAACCTCCATTGCTGAAGTTCTGCCTGGTTCGATAGTTTACTATTCTACTTGACTAGCACTCAGAACAGGGGAATACTGGGATGAGCCCCCACATGTAGCACCTATAGAAGCTGCTGGATAGGAGGGGTCCTCTGTTCTTTGCCTTGACCTTCTCAAGAACATCATTCCCTCTGACAAACCAGGTGGAGTATACAAACATACAATGTCACAGGAAATCAATGAAAATAATACTTAATACACAATAGTAGTGCTTTATCACAGAAAAGAGGCACCATGCCAGGTGGTAAAGGCAAATATATTTTCACCCAACATGGTTGGTAACTAGACAAGCATAACATGAATTAATAGTGGTAATAAATCAATTTAGCATACAAACTGATTAACAGTAGGGACTAGGCACTAGGGATGAGCTGAGTGTTCGAGTCAAATCCAAATTTGAGTGGCGCTCATGGCCCATGATGCACTGTGGCATCGCAGTGCATTGCTGGCTGATGATTTGCCAAACATGCACTATGACCCACATGCTTGGCCAATCACAGCGCCTTCAGCGAAGAGAGCCATAATTGGCCAAAGGCAGGATGCCTGTGGCCAATTATGGCTCAGGGGGTTTAGTACATGCCCCACACTATATAAGGGCGCCTGCGTGGCAGCCTTTCGTAGTGTGTTGCAGCTCATAGAGAGAGATAGATGGAGAGACAGTGTCTTAATTTTTTTGAAGCTATTGCAATTACAGTTGGTGTATTGTGTCACCTGCACACTGTACACCTGAAGCTACCTCAATTGCTGGTGTTGTTCTGGTCCTATACCACAGGCAGCTGCAGCAGTTACAGTCAGTGTATTGTGCCACCTGCACAGTGTACACCTGAAGCTATCCCAATTGCTGGTGTTGGTCTGGTCCTATACCACAGGAAGCTGCAGTAATTACAGTTGGTGTATTGTGTCATCTGCACAGTGTGCACCTAAAGCTACCCCAATTGCTGGTGTTCTGCTGATCCTATACTGCAGGCAGCTCCAGTAATTACAGTTGGTGTTGTTAGGACCTGAGTTTGAACCTGGGACCTCTGGTGTGTCTGGCAGTGATTCTGCTTGCTGAGCCACCTGGAATAATGGGCAGCTCCTTGGACAGTTCCTGGAATGATCTTGTCTTCAATCTTGTTTGCCTTGAACCTTGAACCCTTTGCTCCTCCCATGAACTTCCTAATTTAAGCCATGTCTCTGCACTTCCTGGTTGCCAGAATATTGTGCCTTCACCAGCCAATATCTTGCTTCTGTCTCTCCTGCTGCCGACCGTATCTTCGCTACCATTCGTTACCGTCATTTGGCTTGTTCCTGGACTACTCTTCTGCTGAATCCCAACCTGCAGCTATTTGTTACCGACTTTTGGCTTGTTTCTCAACTACGCTTCTGCTTGATCCCTACCTGCTATACCTGCTACCAGACCCCGGCTTGCTCACCTCCTGGTGGGGCTATCCTGAGGACCGCGACCTGGCACTAACATGCAGCAAAGCCCATCTCCACCACCAGGAGCTCTGGTGAATAGTGATGGACGAACTTCCGACGGGACGTTTCGCGAACGCGGACTGCGAACGCGGCCGATAGTTCGCGAACCATTGACTTTGATGGGAGGCAAACTTTGCAAACCTACAGGTCAAATTTGCAGCCACAAAATAATTACTAGCTATGCAAACATAGTCCCACCACATGGCCAATGACATAACACATGTATGAGGTGAATCTGGGATCGACAACTACCAGCATTCTTTTTTTATATGTGAAATTGTTGTGACAATTCAGGACTGTGGAGCGCATGAAGGCAATGGAGGAGAGGGAAGGTCAGGGTAGGCAAAGAAGAGGGTGCAGGAGATGATCACCAGCAGCGTGACATACAACAATGACACCTGCACCGTCATAGAGTGATCTGACACCAGCACCGTGATATACAGCACTGACATCAGCAGCGTGACATACAGCAATGACACCTGCACCGTCATAGAGTGATCTGACACCAGCACCGTGATAGAGAGCACTGACATCAGCAGCGTGACATAAAGCACTGACACCAGCACCGTGATATACAGCACTGACACCAGCACCATGATATACAGCACTGGTGGGATGGTGGGAGCCCCTCATAATATGCACAGCAGAGGTACAGCCCCAGGAGGAAGTCAGCACAGCACAGGGATGGTGGGAGCCCCTCATAATATGCAGCCCCAGGAGGATGTCAGCATAGCACAGGGATGGTGGGAGCCCCTCATAATAAGCAGCCCCAGGAGGATGTCAGCATAGCACAGGGATGGTGGGAGCCCCTCATAATAAGCAGCCCCAGGAGGAAGTCAGCACAGCACAGGGATGGTGGGAGCCCCTCATAATAAGCAGCCCCAGTAGAAATATGACACCGCTCAAACAGGAGGGTACGGGCATATAGTACGGTGTGCTTTTTTTGGACAAGGAAGTGAGCCAAATGAAGAAAGAAGGTCTGTGTGCTCGATTAAAAAAATCATTTATAGACATATACATGGTCTACTGGTCACATGTGTTGAATTCCTCCGAGATCCATGCCTCATTCATTTTTAGAAATGTGAGGTAGTTAACACTGTTGTGAGATAGGCGAGTACGCTTATCGGTCACAATCCCCCCTGCTGCGCTGAACGTCCTTTCGGACAGGACACTGGACGAGGGGCAAGCCAACAGTTCGATTGTAAATTGGGCAAGCTCTGGCCAGAGGTCAAGCCTGCCCACCCAGTAGTCCAGGGGTTCATCACTCCTCAGAGCGTCCACATCGGCCGTTAACCCGATGTAGTCGGACACCTGACGGTCTAGGCGTTCCCTGATGCTGGATCCGGATGACACCTGTCAATGGGTCAGCTGAAAGAATGAGCTCATATCAGAAGTCACCAACACATCTTCAAAGCGGCATCTTCTTGCAGGCGCTGTTGGATTGGTACCTGCAACTCCTTCTCTGGGAGTGGGAATTGCTCCTCTGCCAGCGCACACAAAAGCAGAATGCAGCATTTCTCGAAGCAAGGCCTGGAAGTGCTCCATTCTGCCAGCCCTCTGTGACGGCGGTAACATTTCCGCCATTTTGTGTTTGTACCAGGGGTCTAAGTACGTTGCCACCCAGTACTGGTCCTTGACCCTTATGCTTTTTATACGGGGGTCCCTATTAAAACACTGGAGCATGAAGGCCCCCATTTGCACTAAACTGGAAGCGGTGTGGTGGCCTGGCTTCTGCTCATCATCCAGGATAATGTCGTCCTCTTCATTCTCCTCTCCCCATCCACGCACAACAACAGGGATCCCAGAAAGGTTTAAAGCATGCTCTTCTTGCTCCTCCTCATCCGCCCCGGCACCATCCTCCTCTGACTCCTCTTCAGACTCCTGTTGTTCACTTGTCTCAGATAGAGTAGCCCCCCCTGGGAATTCATCCAGCATTGCGACTTCCTCATCTTCCCGCTCCTGCTCCTCCACAGCTTGATCAATGACACGACGCAATGCACGCTCCATAAAGAAGGCATAAGGTACCATGTCACTGATGGCGCCATGGCTGCGACTGACCAGTTTGGTGATCTCCTCAAATGGCCACAGAAGTCTGCATGCGTCGCGCATGAGCAACCACTGGCGCGGTGAAAAAAACCCCAGCTCCCCAGAACCTGTTCTGCCACAGAGTTCATACAGGTAGACGTTAACTGCACGTTTCTGCTGGAGCAGCCTATCAAGCATATAGAAGGTTGAGTTCCATCACGTCGGGCAATCGCAAATAAGACGTCTGACCGGCAGATTGTGTCGCCGCTGAATGTCAGCAAGGCGAGCCATGGCCGTGTAAGATCTTCTGAAATGGGCCGAGATTTTCCTTGCCTGCTGCAAGATGTCCTGGACCCCAGGGTATTTGACAACGAATCGTTGCACGACCAAGTTTAAGACGTGTGCCATGCATGGCACGTGTGTAATTTTGCCCTGTTTCAATGCGCTAAGCAGATTGGCACCGTTGTCACACACCACTTTACCAACTGTCAAATTGAGCGGTGTTAGCCACTGATCTGCCTGTGAACGCAAAGCTGAAAGGAGTGCCGGGCCAGTGTGGCTCTTGGCTTCCAGGCACAACAGACCCAGCACGGCATGGCAACGTCTCACCTGGCATGTCGAATAGGTTCTGGGGAGCTTGGGTGGCGCAGCGGAAGAGACGCTAGCAGCGGAAAAGGAGGAGTCAGCCGAGGAGGAGAGGGAGGAGGATGGAGTAGGAGGAGGAGGAGAAGAAGAGCCAGGCCTGCAATCAATCCGTGGCGGTAAAACCAAATCTACACGGGTGCCATGGGTTACATGCTTGACGGCCGTCAGAAGGTTCACCCAGTGGGCAGTAAAAGTGATATACCTTCCCTGCCCGTGTTTGCTAGACCACGTGTCTGTGGTCAGATGTATCTTGGCACCGACACTGTGTGCCAGAGATACATTCACTTGCCGCTGAACATGGCCATATAGCTCTGGGATGCCCTTCTCTGAGAAATACTTCCTTCCTGGGACCTTCCATTGTGGTGTTCCAATGGGCACAAATTTTCGAAAAGGCCTCCGAGTCCACCAGTTTATATGGCAGTAGTTGGCGGGCTATCAGTTCTGACAAGCCAGCCGTCAACCGTTGGGCAAGAGGGTTATCCGGCGTCATCATTTTTTTTTTTACGCTCGAACATTAGGCCCACGGAAGCCTGTCTTTTTGCAGAAAAACGTGAGCTTGGTGTGATGGAAGGTGGAGTGGAGGACAATTGTGAGGAGAGAGGAGAAGGAGAAGTAGAAGACGAGGCTGGACGGTGAGAGCCTGGAGTGTGGCTTTGTGTGTTCCGTTGCTCCCACTGGGCTCGGTGATGGCTGCTCATGTGCCTTCTTAAGGTGGTCGTCCCTAGGTGAGTGTTGGGCTTACCGCGACTAATGCGTTGACTGCAAAGATTGCAGATGGCAACACTATTGTCAGCAGCGGACACGTTAAAAAAAGCACACACTGCGGAGCCATGTGCCGGCATCCTGCGAGCGCCAGATGTGACCGTACATGGTTAATGCCTCGCTCCTGATACATTAGCAGTCTGCTTTGTCCCTCCTGTGCAATGTAAGTTATTCCTGCTTCTCCTCCCTATCTGCTGGTCCATATCTCCCTCTTAACTCCCCTCCTCTTCCTCTCTTGTGGGCACCCACGTGACATCACTAGACACGTCATCATCAACGTCACCTTCCCCACCGCTATAAGTAGAGATCTCGGAGTAGGCAGCAACACCGGGGACCAACCTCCTCCTTGGGCTGATCTGGGTACTGTCGTCAGAGTGACGGTTCTTGCTACCTCCTCTTCCTGATCCAATGCCAAGAGTGGCTGCGCATCAGAAATGTCTTGATATGGATCGGAAAATAATTCCTGTGACTCAAGCGGAAGGTATGTGGTGGTGGTGGTGGTGGTGTTGTTGGTGGTAGTGTCTTTGGGGGTGCACATAGCAGAGAGTGAAGAAGAGGGTGCAGATCGAGAGGATGAGGAGGGTGCAGAAGAGTAAGGCTGAGTGAGCCACTCAACCAAGTCTGGTGCGTCCTTTAAAGTAATTGAACCCACCTTCTGCAACTTCCCACTTTGGCTCAAGCCTGTTGCTCCTGCCCTACCCCTACCACCCCTGCGGAAGGGCCTGCCTCTTCCTCTGCCTGTCATTTTTTAAATGACCCTGTGACAAAACTCTCAGTCCCTATACTTATAAAGTACTGCTGCAGTTTAGGGCAGCAGTCAGCAGTAGTGCACCTCAACCCTATATATTGTGGACCTATACCAGTCCTTAATGAATAGCAGACTGTACCTCCCTCAACCCTATGTACTGTAGTACACTATACCTTACCAGTCCTTATAAGGACCTTTGTGGAACTAGTAGGTTGTGAATGATTAGCAGACTGTACCTCAGTCCCTATACTGATAAAGGACTGCTGTAGTATAGGGCAGCAGTCAACAGTAGTGCACCTCAACCCTATATATTGTGGACCTATACCAGTCCTTAAGGAATAGCAGACTGTACCTCACTCAACCCTATGTACTTTAGTACGCTATACCTTACCAGTCCTTATAAGGACCTTTGTGGAACTAGTAGGTTGTGAATGATTAGCAGACTGTACCTCAGTCCCTATACTCATAAAGGACTACTGCAGCAGAAGGGCAGCAGTCAAGTATAATATTCTTTCGATATTTGGAAGAAAGAATATTATACGTGTACAAGCCTATTACCATACCAGTCATGAAAAGAACCTTTGTGGACCTAATAGTAACAGCTACTGATTAAACTGACTGTCCCTCACTGCCACACACAGCTTCCTGCCTGTCCCTATTTAAACTGACAAAACACAGGCTGCTGGAACAATAACTTGAATAGCACTCAAAACTATATCCTGTACTACTTTACCATACCAGTCCTGAAAAGGACTTTTGTGGACCTAATAGTAACAGCTAATGATTAAACTGACTGTCCCTGCTGCACACAGCGTCCTGTCCCTCTCTCTACACTGACAAAAGACAGGCTGCTGCAACAATCACTAGCACAGCAGTGCCTCAAACCTATATCCTGAACTACACCTAACACCTATACCATACCAGTCCTTAAAAGAACTTTTGTGGACCTAATAGCTAGCGATTTGGGTCACTGCATTCTCTCCCTGCTCCACACAGCAACCTCTCCCTATAGTGACATACGAAAGAATGTAAAATGGCCGCCGGATCGGGCCTATTTATAAGTTAGGGGGAAAGTCCAAGTGTCCATGTGCTGTAATGTCTCAATTGGCTGTCCTGCACCCCATGATGGATGTGTCATCATAGGTCAAAGTTGTTTTACACAGTAAACACCGAAGTCCGCCGGGCGAACGGCGGCAATAGTCCACCGATCGGGTCGGACCGCGAACAGCCGAAATTCACAGCGAAGCACACGCCGGGCGAACCGTTCGGCCATCCCTACTGGTGAATACCGGTTAGTGCTTAGACCCCGCACCTCCAGGTGAACCCGTGTCATCAGCCTGGGTGACCTGTGTAAATACCTGCTCTTCTGCTATAGCCACTGACCTCTGAACCTGACTCCAGACCGTGACAGGTGTATTGTGTCATCTGCACAGTGTGCACCTAAAGCTACCCCAATTGCTGGTGTTCTTCAGATCCCATACCACAGGCATGCAGCTGCAGTATTTACAGTCTGTGTTCTGTGTCATCTGCACAGTGTTCACCCAAAACTACTCCATTTGCTGGTGTTCTTCAAATCCTATACCCCAGTCAGGCAGCTGCAGTAATTACAGTCAGTGTACTGTGTCATCTGCACAGTGTGCACCTAAAGCTACCCCAATTGCTGGTGTTATGCTGATCCTATACCACAGGCAGCTCCAGTAATTACAGTTGGTGTATTGTGTCATCTGCTCAGTGTGCACCTAAAGCTACCCCAATTGCTGGTGTTCTGCTGATCCTATACCACAGGCAGCTCCAGTAATTACAGTTGGTGCATTGTGTCATCTGCACAGTGTGCACCTAAAGCTACCCCAATTGCTGGTGTTCTTCAGATCCTATACCACAGGCAGGCAGCTGCAGTAATTACAGTCGGTGTACTATGTCATCTGCTCAGTGTGCACCTAAATCTTCCCCATTTGCTGGTGTTTTTCTTATCCTATACCACAGGCAGGCAGCTACAGTAATTACAGTCGGTGTACTGTGTCATCTGCACAGTCTTCACTTAAAGCTACCCCAATTGCTGGTGTTCTTCAGATCTTATACCACAGGCAGGCAGCTTCAGTAATTACAGTCGGTGTACTGTGCCATCTGCACAGTGTGAACCTAAAGCTACCCCAATTGCTGGTGTTCTTCAAATCCTCTACCGCAAGCAGCTCCAGTAATTACAGTTGGTGTATTGTGTCATCTGCACAGTGTGCACCTAAAGCTACCCCAATTGCTGGTGTACTTCAGATCCTATACCATAGGCAGGCAGCTGCAGTAATTACAGTCGGCGTACTGTGTCATCTGCTCAGTGTGCACCTAAAGCTACCCCAATTGCTGGTGTTCTCATCTCCCTGTAGGCCATTAGTATGTCTGGAAGGCCAACAAGGAGAGGTAGACAGTCACGAGCCAATAAAAGAGGGCAAGCTGGCTCTGTGTCTAGAGGCAACAGTGCTGATCATGAACGCAGTGCATCCTCATCAACACGTGACCATGGGACACGCTTGTCCTTATTTTTGGCAGCTGGAGGTGTTGAGCCGCAACATGCTGAAGACTTGGTAGAGTAGATGACCAAGCCCTCCTCATCCTCCTCATCCTCTCTCACCCAGACTCAAGGTACTGGCAAAGCAGCTGCCAACTCGGCCTCTTCCCTCTTCTCAATGGTATCAGTCACTCCTTCCCTAGACCCACCATGTCCTCCCAAGGAGTCCCCCGAACTGTTTGAGCACAGCGTTGGGTACATGCTCCAGGAGGTTGCCCGGTGTTTTGAAGGCTCTGATGATGATGCCCAGGTAGAGGAAGGCAGTAGTGTGAGCCCAGAGAGAGGGGATGCCCAAGAAGGACAGCAATCTGGCAGTCATGTTCCAAAAGCTGCAGCATACTGACAGGTTTGCTCCAGTGATGAGGAGGGAGGGGATGATGAGGTCACTGACTCCACGTGGGTGCCTGATAGGAGAGAGGAGGAAGAGGAGGCACATGTCCAATGAGGCAGGATGCCCTCCAGGGGCCAGCTTAAGGGCAGCACACTGACTGAATCACACCGCAGAGCTCCAACTGTGCAGGGCGCTGCCTCTGCACATTATTCTAAAAGTTCTTTGGTGTGGGCCTTTTTTGAGACGTGTGCATCAGATCGCACTGCTGCTATTTGCAACATATGGCTCAAGCGTATCTCGCGTGGCCAAAACATCAGCCACTTGGACACCGCAGGCTTGACCAGACATATGTGATCTGCCATGCAGTTCGTTGGCAAGCGTACATTAAAGACCCACACCAAAGAACAAACCAGACCTCTCCTTGCTCCTCATCAGCTGGGATCTCCAACCCCACTATACCTTCAGTCCTCTCTGAAACCTGCACTGAGAGGAATGAAGCTGTAGAATTAGGTGTGTCACAGCCATGTACTTGCAGGCAATCTGCTAGCGGTACACTGACGTACCAGCCAAATTTCAGTTGGTAGACTCGGCCCCCTTCTGTGAGTTTGTGCAATGTGCGGTTCCTCAGTGGCAGGTTCCCAAAGGCCACTTTTTCTCACGGAAGCGATTCCGGCTCTCTACCGGCATGTGGAAGGCAATGTCCATGCCTCGCTGGACAGGGTGGTCAGCGGTAAGGTGAATATTACCGCTGACTCATGATCCAGTGGGCATGGACAGGGATGTTACCTACCTTTCACGGCGCATTGGGTGACTCTTCTGGCAGCTAGGAAGGATGCAGGAGAATGTGCAGTAGTGTTGCAGTTTGTTCTGCCACCACGCCTCCAAAATGCTACTACTGGTGATTGTGACACACCTCTCTCCTCCACCCTCTCCTCTTCTTCTTCCTCCATGGCCTCTTCCTGTGCTTTGTCCTCAGAACCAGCGGTGCTCCGTAGGCGTTCAAGGGACTACGCAAGTACGCAGGCAAAAAGATGCCATGCCGTGCTTACGCTGGTGTGCTTGGGGGGGAGGAGCCACATTGGGGCAGATATACTGTCAGCTCTGCAGGGGCAGGCTGAGAGGTGGTTGACACCATGCCAGTTTAGGCCAGGAATGGGGGTTTGCGACAATGGCTCCAACCTCCTCTCCGCCCTCTGACAGGGACAACTGACCCATGTGCCCTGTGTGGCTCACGTCCTTAACTTGGTGGTGCAGCAGTTCTTGGGCAGGTACCCAGGCTTACAGGATGTCCTGAGGCAGGCCAGGAAAGCCTGTGTGCATTTCCGCTGGTCATATAATGCCAGTGCTTGGCTGGCTGAGCTCCAAAAGGAATTGAACCTGCCCAAGAACTGCCTATTCTGTGACATGCCCACCAGGTGGAACTCAACATTGGCCACGCTGCAGCGGCTGCACACACAGCAGAGGGCCATCAATGAGTACCTGTGAGACTATGGCACCAGGACATGGTCAGGGAAACTTGTTTTTTTTCCCCACGCCAGTGGGCCATGATCAGGGATGCATGCACTGTTCTATCACCATTTGAGGAGGTCACGAGGATGGTGAGAAGTGGCAGTGCATGCATCAGTGACACTGTACCTCTTGTCCACCTGTTGGAGCATATGCTCTGAACAAGGCCCCCTTTATCCAGACAGTGTTCCTGCTGGCCCACCGATCACACAGGAAGAGGACGAGGAGGAGGAGGAGGATTGTGTCAGAATGGAGGTGGAGCCTGGCATTCAGCATCAGTAGCAGTCTTTTAGGGATGATTTACAGTCCCAAGAAACCCCTGGACTTGTATGTGGCTGGGAGGAGGTGGCTGCGGATCATGTCATGACCCAGAGGACTCCGGACCGAATGCCTCAGCTAACCTACGCTGCATGGCCTCCCTGATCCTGCAAAGCCTGCGAAAGGATCCTCATATTCAGCAGTTCAAGGAGAGGGATCATTACTGGCTGGCAACTCTCCTTGATCCATGGTACAAGGGTAAGGTTGCGGACCTTATCTTGCCGTGGCAGAGGGAGCAGAGGATGAGACATCTTCGGGAGGCCTTGCAGAAAGGTCTGTGCAACGCGTTCCCAGAGACTGGGAGGTTACAAATTCCTGGTCATGGACAACGTGCTGCTGAGGCTTCGGTCAGTCACAGAAGAAACGGCGGAGAAGGTGGCCGTCTGACCAATGCGTTCAGACAACGAAAATCCTCTGGGTTACTGGGTCTTAAGGATGGTTCACTGGCCAGAGCTTGCACAGTATGCAACTGAGCTACTGGCCTGTCCTGCATCCAGCATTCTTTTGGAACGCACCTTCAGTGCTGCTGGAGGCTTTGTAACTGATCACAGGGTGAGCCTGTCCACCGACTCGGTTGATCGACTGATCTTCATAAAGATGAATCAGTCTTGGATCACCACCAGCTACCAAGCACCTGAACCTGATGTAACGGAATAATTTTTTTTGAAATGTCATATCCCTTCAAGACTGCCTATGCTGATGCTGACTGACTATCCTGTTATGCTGACTGACTATCCTCTTCCTCCTCAATGATCCTGCTGATAGCTTGGAAGAAAATTTTTGGTTCTGGGCGCCGCCAACAGTGGCTAAGGCCCATTTTTTCAGCCCCGTTTAACATGGGGGTCTAATTACAATTTTTGATGCAATACTTTGCAGCAGGGCTCATTCCTGCTCATTCCAACTAGAGTATCTGTGAGGGGTTCCAGTGTTGTGGCACCAGCACCAGTGGCTAAGGCCCAATTTTTCCGCCCCTGTTTAACAGGGGTGTGTAATTACAATGTTTGATGCAATACTTTGCAGCAGAGCTTATTCCTGCTCTCCAACTAGAGTTTCTGTGAGGTGTTGCAGTGTTGTGGCACCAGTGCCTAAGGCCCAATTTTTCAGCCCATGTTTAACAGGTGCATGTAATTACAATTCCTGATATAATATTTCACAGCAGGGCCCGTTCCAGCACCCACCAAGAGTAACTGTGAGGACTTACAGTGTTGTGGCAACAGCAGCACCACCACCACCAAAGGCACAATTTTTCGACCACTGTTCAACAAGGGCATGTAATACAATTCTTGATATAATAGTTCACAGCAGGGCGCTCCAGCGCCCACCAAGAGTCACTTTGAGGGCTTACAGTGTTAACTTGTGGCAACACCAACACCTTAAGCCCAAATTTCTGCAGAGCATATAGGGCAGGCCCCTACTTTCAAACATCCAACTTACAAACGTCTCCTCCTTGCAAACGGAAGGAGACAACAGGAAGTGAGATGAAATCTACCTCTAGGAAGGGAAATTCTCTCCTGTAAGAGTTGATATGGGGAAAACGTGTCTCCTCTCGACTGATGCTTTATCCCAATCCTTGTTTTACAAAAAACCCCAAATTTTCAAAATCATTGGTCATTGGGACAGAAAGTGAGCTGAAGTCTTCCTCTGAAGAGGTGCACAGACGGAAAAAAAAATGTTACAGGGGTGATAACCCTTCCCTATGTTTTCCAAAAAGCTTAAAAATAGATTTTTTGACTGGAGCTACACTTAAAAATGTACCAGTTCAAAATTACAAACAGATTCTACTTAACACAACAAATCTACACATTCCCTGTCTTGTTTGCACCGCCTGTATACTGCTGTTCTGAGTATATAGGGCCTGGGGGCACCACGCCTTTCCTTTTTCTAATTTGGGTAGGGGTTCCCCTTAATATCCGTACAAGACCCAAAGGGGCTGGTAATGGGAAGGGGGACTACCTACACCATTTTTCTCAATGATTTTCATCCATATTGCTGGAACCAGACATTACATTAAAACCACAAGCAGTTTTAAATTACTTTTTTTCCGTTAGAAATGTCATTTTGTGCAGGGACTGTTCTAAACATGGGAAACACGTGCCACTTCACATGCATACTATAGACACCCCCTAGGCACGATATTTAAAGGAATATTTCACTAGCACCGTGAGAGCACTGACACCAGCACCATGATAGAGAGCACTGAGACCACACCAGCACCGAGATAGACAGCACTGACACCACATCAGCACCGAGATAGAGAGAGAGAGAGAGAGAGAGAGAGAGAGAGAGAGAGAGAGCACTGACACCAGCACCGAGATAGAGAGAGAGCACTGACACCAGCACCGAGATAGAGAGAGAGCACTGACACCAGCACCGTGATAGAGAGCACTGACACCACACCAGCACCGTGATAGAGAGCACTGACACCACACCAGCACCGTGATAGAGAGCACTGACACCACACCAACACCGAGATAGAGAGCACTGACACCACACCAACACAGAGATAGAGAGCACTGACACCACACTAACACAGAGATAGAGAGCACTGACACCACACCAACACAGAGCTAGAGAGCACTGACACCACACCAGCACCGTGATAGAGAGCACTGACACCACACCAGCACCGTGATAGAGAGCACTGACACCACACCAGCACCATGATAGAGAGCACTGACACCACACCAGCACCGAAATAGAGAGCACTGACACCAGCACTGATACCAGCAACTCTCTGCGGGACCCAAAAATATGATACCGCTCAACCTCTTCAAACAGGAGGGTACGGGCATATAGTACGGTGTGCTTTTTTTGTACAAGGAAGTGAGCCGAAGGTAGAAAAAAGGACCATTTGCTAGATTATATAAATCGTTTATAGAGTTATGCATATACATGGTCTACTGGTCACGTGTTGAATTCCTCCGAGATCCATGCCTCATTCATTTTTATAAATGTGAGGTAGTCAACACTGTCGTGAGTTAGGCGAGCGCGCTTATCGGTCACGATTCCCCCTGCTGCGCTGAACGTCCTTTTGGACAGGACACTGGACGAGGGGCAAGCCAACAGTTCCATTGCAAATTGGGCAAGCTCTGGCCAGAGGTCAAGCCTGCCCACCCAGTAGTCCAGGGGTTCATCACTTCTCAGAGCGTCCACATCGGCCGTTAACCCGATGTAGTCGGATACCTGTTGGTCTAGGCGTTCCCTGATGCTGGATCCGGATGAGACCTGTCGATGGGTCGGCTGAAAGAATGATCTCATATCAGAAGTGACCAGCACATCTTCAACTGCCCTCTTCTTGCAGGCGCTGTTGGATTGGTACCCACAACTCTTTTTCTGGGAGTGGGAATTCCTCTGCCAGTGCACGCAAAAGCAGAATGCAGCATTTCTCTACGCAAGCCCTGTAAGTGCTCCATTCTGACAGCCCTCTGTGATGGTGGTAACATTTACGATATTTTGTGTTTGTATCGGGAGTCTAAGTACATTGCCACCCAGTACTGGTCCTTGACCTCTATGCTTTTTATATAGGGGTCCCTGTTAAAACACTGGAGCATGAAGGCCCCCATTTGCACTAAACTGGGAGCAGGGGGTGGCCTGGCTCCTGCTCATCATCCAGGATAATGTTATCCTCCTTGTTCTCCTCTCCCCATCCATGGACAAATACAGGGATCCCAGAAAGGTTTAAAGCATGCTCTTCCTCCTCCTCCTCATCTGCCCCGGCACCATCCTCCTCTGACTCCTCTTCAGACTCCTGTTGTTGACTTGTCTCAGCGTAGCCCCCCCCTGGAAATTCATCCAGCATTGCGACTTCCTCATCTTCCTGCTCCTCCACGGCTTGATCAATGACATGACGCAATGCACGCTCCATAAAGAAGGCATAAGGTACGATGTCACTGATGGCGCCATGGCTTCGACTGACCAGTTTGGTAATCTCATCAAATGGCCGCAGAAGTCTGCATGCGTCGTGCATGAGCAGCCACTGGTGCGGTGAAAAGACGTCTGACCGGCAGATTGTGTCATCGCTGAATGTCAGCAAGGCGAGCCATGGCCGTGTAAGATCTTCTGAAATGGGCCGAGATTTTCCTTGCCTGCTGCAAGATGTCCTAGACCCCAGGGTATTTGACAACGAACCGCTGCACGACCAAGTTTAAGACGTGTGCCATGCATGGCATGGCACGTGTGTAATTTTGCGCTAAGCAGAACCGCTCAGCAGTCACAATGCTGCACAGTGGAAATTCACTATACTATGCTTTCTATATTTGAAAGTATTTTATACGTGTGTTACACCCCTATATACTGCACACCAAATAGTACACCTATACCAGTCCTTAAAAGGACCTTTGTGGACCTAATAGTAGCTAGCTAGTAGCTAGTGAATTGCAGACTGTCCCTGCTCCAAAAACCAAACTGTCCCTCCCTACACTGAGAAACGACAGCTGCAGAATTGGTTAGCAGCACTGCATGCAGTGCACTATAATATGCTTTCTATATTTGAAAGAAAGTATTTTATACATGTATTACAACCCTATATACTGTACACCTATACCAGTCCTTAAAAGGACCTTTGTGGACCTAGTGGCTAGTGAATTGCAGACTGTCCCTGCTCCAAACACCAAACTGTCCCTCCCTACACTGAGAAAAGACAGCTGCAAAATTGGTCAGCACTCTGCAGCACAACAGTGCAGTATAATATTCTTTCTATATTTGAAAGAAAGTATATTATACGTGTATTACAACCCTATATACTGTACACCTATACCATTAGTCATTAAAAGGACTTTTGTGGACCTAATAGTAATAGCTAGTGATTAGACTGACTGTCCCTGCTCCACACAGAGTCCTTTCCCTACACTGACAATAGACAGAATGTAAAATGGCCACCAGATCAGGTCTATTTATAAGGTAGGGGGTATGTCCATGTGCTGAAATTTCTCAATTGGCTGTCCTGTATCCCATGATGGATGTGTCATGGGTGAAAGTTCTTCACATTGTAAATGCATATGTCCTCCGCGAACAGCACGAGAAGTCCGCCGGTTTGGCGGATTGCGAACGAGCAAAGTTCGCCGCGAACCGACCGACGGGCGAACCACAAGGCCATCTCTACTTGCCACTCCCACATCTTCGCTCAACTTGGCAAAATCAGTTTGGGTGCTCAAACCCAAGGCTGGCATTCCTTTTCTGTGAGCCCCTACCACTCCCTCTTACTACAGTAACTCACCTAACTACCTGATAATCCCGACTTACCCCTCCACCCTCCACATCAACCCTACTAACCACCTGCTCTGCCCTTTAAAGGTCATAAGTTCTGCCCATCGTTGCAATTTGCTCTTCCAGATCTCTAATGTGAGTTTCCAGAAGGGCAATCCGCTCACATCTGTCACAGCAGTATCCATCCTGGAGCTGTTGCTCCATTGTATACATGCAGCACACTGTGCACTGCACAAAACCTTCAGCCTTGCTGGCACTCATTATCCCAGTTACAAAAATAATATTACTAACTGGAAATTTCAGATGTTGCTTACAGGCTAGAAGACTCCTTTTATGATCTAACCAGTTTTCAACTCACCACTTTGTCAAACTTTTAGCAAGCAAAAGGTGGGCAAGCTCAAGGATGGGCAAGCTCATTTCTCAGCTTGCTCATCCTTGAGCTTGCCCACTTTTGCTTGGGGCACCTGTGATCAACTAACCACTCCCTTTACTTAGCAGAAAGAACAAAAACTGCTATTTAAAAAGTGACAGAAAAGGTGTTTTAAAAAGCTGCTAGTAATGACCTCAAACTAAAACTCCAACAGCAGCAATCACCAGCAGTCAAAAGCAAAACTGTTTTTCGCTCTCCACTCAAATTTCCCACGCTTCGGTGTAAGAAATATTAAGGGAGGAGAGCTATTGTAGTATCCAGCTTTAGGAATGTTTTCAATCCCATAAAAAGATAGTTATTACTGTTGCAACCAATAATATTAGCACATGGTTGTAAGTATAATGGCTCTGCAGGTAGTCTCATAAATTGAGTCATAAAACAAAGCCATTTGTCAATTTGGGGTCTATTGCTCTAGCTGGAATTGACTGATCAACTTTAAAATTCTCCAAATATATTTTTTCTGTTACCTTTCTACACATTTTAATATTTTTTTTTAGACATTGTTACATGTGAATTACAGTGCCTTGCAAAAGTATACACCCACCCTTGGTATTTTTCATGTTTTGTTGCCTTACAACCTGGAATTAACGTGGATTGTTTGAGGATTTGCATCATTTAATTTACAGAACATGCCCACAATTTTTTTTTATTGTGAAGCAAACAACAAATATGTGCATTACTATTCACCCCCTTAAAAAAGTCAATACTATGTAGAGCCACCTTTTGCGGCTATCATAGCTCCAAGTCGCTTTGGCTAAGTCTCTATGAGCTTGCCACATTTTTTTTCCCCATTCCTCCTTGCAAAACTGCTCCTTCAAGTTGGATGGTTTGCTCTTGTGAACAGCAATCTTTAAGTCTGACCACAGATTTTCTATTGGATTGAGGTCTGGACTTTGACTAAGCCATTCCAACACATTTACATGTTTCCCCTTAAACCACTCAAGTGTTGCTTTGGCAGTGTGCTTGGGGTCATTGTCCTGCTGGAAGGTACACACAGAGTGGTACAGGTTTTTGCTCAATAATATCCCTGTATTTAGCACCATCCATCCTACCCTCAACCCTAACCAGTTTCCCTGTCTGGACTGCTGAAAAACATCTCCACAGCATGATGCTGCCACCACCATGTTTCACTGTGGGGATGGTGTTTTTTGGGTGATGTAATGTGTTGGGTTTGTGCCAGACATAGCGTTTTCTTTGATAGCCAAAAAGTTCAATTTTAGTCTCATCAGACCAGAGCATGCCTTTTCACAAACTCAAAACGTGCCATTTTGTTTTTTGCTGAAAGTAATGGCTTTCTTCTAGCCACTCTGCCATAAAGCCCAACCCTATGGAGCGTACAGCTTGACGTCCTATGTACAGGTACTCCAATCTCTGCTTTGGAACTCTGCAGTGTGCGGCCATCTCTTGGCCGGTTTGCTGTTGTGCCATGTTCTTTCCATTTGGTTATGATAGATTTGATGGTGCTCGTAGCTCATCAAAGATTTGGATATTTTTTTTAATAGCCTAACCCTGACTTGTACTTCTCAACAGCATTGTCCCTTGTTTGGAGAGTTCCTTGGTCTTCATGGCAGTGTTTGGTTAGTAGTGCCTCTTGCTTAGGTGTTGCAGCCTCTGGGGGCCTTTCAAAAAGATGTGTAATGACAGATTATGTGACACTTAGATTGCACACAGCTGGACATCATTTCTCTAATTATGCGACTTCTTTTTATGGGCTGCATAACAAAGGGGGTGAATACATACGCACATGCCAATTATCCTTTTTAATTTCTGAAAAATAGTTTTAGGTATGTATTTTTCTAATTTTACTTCACCAACTTAGACTATTGTGTTCTGATCCATAACATGAAATTCAGATAAAAAAAAACTTTGAACTAAAAGCTGTAATGTAACAAAATAGGTAAAAAGCCAAGGGAGTGAATACTTTTGCAAGGCACTGTAGCTTTTAAAATACTTGTTCTACCATTTCATGTAACAAAATTGTTAAATTGAGTGTTTCCCTACATATGTTTTAAATATGCAGCAATGATCTTGTAAGAGGCTAGTGCTAAGTCAATGCTGTTAGTCTTCATGTTAGGCTTGAGAAACGGGAGGAATTACCTAAAATGTGTTGCCATAAGAACCACACATCCGGAAGTGTTTTGCCAGGAGTCACAAGGATGCCATCACTGCTCTCCATCACCAGTGAGCCTGCTGCCCTCTGCAGACTGTGTTTTATTTTACTTAAAGTGTTACTAAACCCACAACAATAAAATCAGACTGTATATGCAGAATAGCATGCTTGTTATACTCACTGTGGAACTTAAGGGGTTAATAGGTACAAAGGCTCTTTGATCCTGTATGCATAGATCCTTCCCTCCTGCACTGTCTATCTGGGGAAGGCCAGCTAACACACTGGCAGGATAGCCAACCTGCACACGCTCAGTTGTATCTTTTATGCTGGAGAGAACATTTGCTTATTCTCAGAGCTAGCCAGGTCACATGATATTGACATCACACTACCTGAACACACAGCTCTGGACAAACTGCAGGTTATCATGTGAATGTGGTACAGAAATCAGCCAAAAAGGTATATAGTTGCAGTATTTTAATGTACAAAGAAGATTTATATGCTGTGGGCACTGTGGGTCGGCAGATTAACAATTTTCATATTACTGGGTTTAGTAACACTTTAAAGATCTTTTCACCTTATGTCTTTGATCAGTGTACGGATTTCTCAGTCTCTCAGTTTCTATGTCTAAGCCGTTTTACACACGGTCGGACATTCCGACGGAAAATGTCAGATCGGACCGTGTTGTCGGATAATCCGACTGTGTGTGGGCTCCATCGGACTGTTTCTGTCTGAATATCCGATGGACAAAGTTTTAGAGCTGGGCTATAAAACTTTCCGACAACATGATCTGATCAGACTTTGTCCGATTGTGTGTAGAGAATTCCGATCGGACAAAGTGCCATGCATGCTCAGATCAAATTCCTAGACCAAAGCTATTGGCTACTAGCCTGAACGTAGTCCAGTCATAATGAAATAACGCCGTCATGTTACGTACGATCGGATTTCCCGACAACTTTGTCCGACCGTGTGTATGCAACACAAGTTTTGGACAAAACCCATCGGACAAAATCCGACGGATTTTGTTGTCGGAATGTCCGACCATGTGTACAAGGGCTTACACAAATTGACCTTGTAATTAATGTTCAAAATATTTATTTTTTCTATTTCTATCACCATCTAAAATAGATAGGTAAGTTTCTAGAGTAGTGTGTTTTTTTTTTTAAACAGCCAATGCAGGTCAATTTAGGCAGGCCTAGCTGTGAGCTAGGCCTGTTTGTTTTTGATCTGGGGGCTGGGGAGTAGTTAGTGTCGCAGCAGGTGACTGACATGTACTTCATCTCTCTGGCGCCTCCTTTGTTTTCAAAGGGTTCTGGAAGAGAAGCAGGGCAGAGGGCTGGAGTGACATGGGGTGTATTTGAGAGCCCTGACCAATCCCCGACTAGAATTAGCAGGAGGCAGGCCTCCTATACATACTCATGGTCAGCCTGTTGTGTGAGGAGTTGTCGGGTGGAATAACTGAGTGATGGAGTGTTAGACTGTCGTGGCCCTCGAAGGATCTCCCTTTCTGGGGGGGGGGGGGGGGTGACCTCAGGCCTGGAGCTCGGGAGCTGGGAGAGAGCCTTTCGCTAAACAGTCATTGAGAGGTGTCCTGGAACAGGAGCAGGAAGAGGACAGGGGAGCACTGCCAGGAAAGTCATTCAGGAGGGATCCATTCCAGTGTTGGTGAGTGAGAAGCACAGTGAGAAGCTGTGGGAGGGACATGCTAGAATTGAATGTGAAGCCAGAGGGAGAGACTGTGTTGTTGTTGAAGTCAAGTTGCTTCAGACAGGAGGGTTGGTAGGATTTACACCAGACTTTTTGGGATCAGTAGTCCACCAAGTATCAATCAGCACAAACATCCTTTTTCATCGCTATTGGTTGTTACACCATAGGGGACTGCAGACCCTGCCAGCAAATGGCTGTTAATGAACTGTTGGGACTTTTCAGAGTGAGGCCTAACCATGTGCTGACGGTGAGAGGAATCTAGGAATGTACAGTAGAGAAAGAACATTGATGTCAAGTAGTGTTCTGGAGGAATGTGGAGCTTTAGAAACTGTTCATATAGGTTCAACCTTCTTTGTTCAAACAAGCAAGATTCATTATTTGGGCATCCCATGTCTATTTTCAGCATCCAAGTTTAATCTCCTAAATAAAAACAACAAAAACAAGCTAAAGGACTGTTCATTGACCGGCAAAGTGTGTCTGAAGTGAATGCCTGGCCAAGCAGGGTGATGTGTGGAACTACCACACACAGCGACCCCATGGGGGCACCGCTACATATCGCATGACCATTTTGAATTGCACAGGTTTGTATGTACATTAAACTTTTAATAGTTGTTATCACGTTTCTGATAATTTTACTTGATTTTCATGTATATACACATTGAGGGGAATTCAATACAGCTTCTGCAACACTTTTCTGGCATTAATCCATTTTTGTTAATGTATTGTGGCAAATTCATGAGTTTTAAAATGTGCCACTTTTTTAAATTGATCGAGCCACTTTTACATTGTGTTGCACTGAATGCACAAAAATTTATACATGAAGCTAATTAGGACTCTCATTTGGCGTACATGTTACCGGCCTCAAAATGTGAATTAAGAGAGCCGATGATTGTAGACGCGATGAGATAAGGTGATCAGCTTGGCGTGGACTGCAAAGAATCACACAAACACGGTACAAAAGGTAAACCGCGCTACTCAAACAACAAAAGAAAGCAACCTATAAGCAGCAACCCTAATCGTAATACTCCGATATCAAACTAAATAGGTGAACAAAATGAGCTGCGCTAAAAACAATAAAACTAGAAAATAATCAAACACCAAAAAACCTAATCAACCTATACCAATAGACGTGAAAACAATATTGAATTGACAGAAAATGTGATTAGTGAATAGTATACATGAATGCTAACGTATCGTCATAAAGTGAATAAGGTGTATACTAGACCTAAAATAACATTAATATGAATAGTACAAAGAAAAACCCCCACAGTAATTAATGTAGATTGACACAAAAAAAAGGGTTATAATGTGTGCTAGATCTAAACAAATAGTATTAACTAAAATAGTATTCAAAAAACCATAAAAAGTTCATATGTGATGAAGAAAAAAATATTTTTTATAGTCCCAAGATTAATATTGGTTCTTCAAACTTGACATTAAGGTGCAAAAATATCCACAAATGCGTGTATATAAAAAAATATTCAAAACAATCCTCCACCAGTGAGAAGAGGGGCCGCTTACCAGAGCTTTAGATCCCAGTGTTAGTGAGATCAGTAAGGCAACAGCACAGAGGTTTCTGGGTGAACCGTCACAGGCATCCCACCATCTCCATCTCCAATATGAAGCCTCCAATCGAGAAACGAAGGTGTCGTAGATTGCTGACACCACGCTGTCTCTATCTTCAATACGAAGCCTCCAGTCCGGGAACGAAGGTATCGTGGATCATATATAAAAAAACCAAAGACACTCGCATAGCGTAAAACCACTTGGTTTAATAAAGTAAAGTTTAAAAGATTTACACTCACATGCGTAAAGAAAAAACGATCATATAAAAACGAGCCGGCCGGACTCGTGTGCCGCCCGCACTTCCTGGTTGGGCGTAGAACGCGGAGACGTCAGAACGCCTATCTCCCTACGCGCGTTTCGTCACGAACGGACGTGTTCACGGGATGCGGGACGGCGTTCTGACGCACCGCCTATATACAAAATCTTAAACGAACAGCCTCGGTCTGAGCTCCATGCTGTCCTCTCAATCCACCATGTTAGGTGAGGGAAAGAGGACTGGAATGCCCATATTAACCCCCAGTCCACCATTTTACATAAGGAAAAAAGGGGTAAAGATTTTTGCCCTACCATTACGCAGAGGCAAACCCATAATAATAACCCTCCAGATTCTTTTAGGAACCATAAATTAAAAATACAAAATTGTTATAGAAGTACATAAAAAGAAATTAAAAAAATTTCTTTCAAATACCAATTGAAAAATATATTTATCAAAAGGTATCCAATAAAATAATAAAACAATATTAAGCACAAACAAAGCAATCCAAACGGATAAACAAGACAGCTTCTGTAGTAAAGATATATACTGTCTCGTATGTCCAGATACTAATACGTTCTTCATTAAAAGAATTATATACCAGTGGAAATTGGAAACTTTTTATAGTAGTAAAACCACTGATACAGAAAAAAATGATAAAGACAAAAAACCTCATTGGGGACTCATGGAACTCACACCAAGTTTACAGTTAAAAAAGCAACAACTACCACAGGAAGCTTAAGCTATGTAAACTATTCCAACCAATCATATACTATTCAAGAATTGTCAATAAACGCATTTACGTCTACTTCAATATTAAGACCATGAGGAACATAACTTTTTAATCTGTGTATCCACATCATTTCAAGCTTGGAAATGCTTCTTACCAAATGGGTTCCCCTCCAATGGGGGTTGAACTTGTCAATTCCCATAAATATTGTGTTGGTAGGGTCTCTATTGTGTGCCAGCAGGTAGTGTTTGGAGACCGAATGCTGGGTATATCCTCTACGAATATTCCCAATATGCTCGTTCAAACGTACATGTAAAGCGCGTTTGGTCCGCCCTACATACTGGAGGCCACAAGGGCACTCCAGCATGTAGACCACTGCCTCTGAGCAGCAAGTAATAAGGGGTTCTATGGTATAAGACCTGGATGTGACCGTAGATCTAAAGGTAGTACTTCTCCTAGACCGACAGCCATTTAAGCTACATACCGTGCACTTCCTGCATTGATAGTACCCAGTAAGGTTCGAGAAAAAATGCGGACGATTCGTGGGTGGGTCCAAAACATTAGGGGCCACCCTATCCCTCAAAGATGTTACGCCTCTATACACTACTTGGGGTCTGTCAGGCAAAATGGTTCCCAATACCGAGTCGTTCCTAAGTACATGCCAATGTTTTTTAAGTATATGTTTGATCCTAGTGTGTTGGCAAGAATAATTGGTGATGAAGGGGTAACGAAAATTGTTTTGACGGTCTCCTTCTCGTTCCTTTAGTAAATCGGATCTTTCTACTTGACTAATCTCATCTATCAGACGTGTCAAGGGTTCAGGTGGATAACCTTTATCAATGAACCTCTGAGTGAGAACGCGGGCCTGTTGTATAAAAACATCCTGTTCTGTACAGTTACGTCTCAATCTTAAGAGCTGACTTCTAGGTACTGATTTGAGCCAAGATGGATGATGGCAACTAGTAGTAGGTATAAAGGAGTTCCTATCGGTGGTTTTAAAAAAAGTTGATGTAATAAAACGTTCTCCTTTAATGGTGATAGTAAGGTCTAAAAAATTAATTTTGGTAAGACTGGCTTCATAAGTGAGGTGTATACCCCTGGTGTTGGCGTTAAGCTCACTCATAAACAAGGAGAGATCCGATTCACTCCCATCCCATAGGAGGAGGATGTCGTCTATGTACCTGGCCCAAAAGGTCAGCTGTGGCCTGACACGGGCATAGACGACATCCTCCTCCCATTTCCCCATAAACAAATTCGCCAAACTAGGGGCATATTTCGCCCCCATTGCGACCCCTTTAATCTGGCGAAAAAAATCCCCTCCAAACCAAAAAAAGTTATGCGTAGCCGCATAGTCTAAAAGTTTCATAATAAAGATTATTTGTTCTGAGGGGAGGTCAGAAAACCTTTCTAGGGAATCTGAAACGGCCTCTAGGCCCATATTTTGGGGTATGCTTGTATAAAGTGACGCAACATCTGCAGTCACCAGCAGAGTCCCTGGTTTAGGATGGTATCCCTCGAGAAGGTTAATTATATGCCTAGTGTCTTTAATAAATGATGGCATTCGACGCACTAGAGGTTGTAAAAAGAAATCTATATACCTGCCCACCCGGGAAGTGATGGAATCGATCCCACTAATGATGGGTCGTCCCGGGGGGCAGGTTAGACTCTTATGGACCTTAGGTAAGTAGTAGATTACAGGGATTCTAGGAGTTTTTGGGACAAGAAAGGCCTTTTCTTTCTTATTTAAGATTCCCTGATCGAATCCCTCGGCAACAAGGGACTCCAAAGTTCTTTTGTATTGTACATTTGGATTAGAGGGTAGGGAGATGTAAGTAGCCCTATCTCCCAAAATCCGATTCATCTCGCCTATATAGTCATCCTTATTAAGGATGACTATGCCCCCCCCTTTGTCCGCTGGGCGGATGACCACATTTTTATTGTTGCAAAGGGATTCAATGCCAGCATCAATCACCTCTTTATTTCTAACTTTTTTTATACGCAATTCTTCAAGGTCTTTGAGGGCCAGATCGCGAAAGACTTTTAAAGAGGGACACAAATGCCCAGGTGGGTTGAAAAGTGATGGATTAGAAAGCCCCGAGTGACAATAGTCGCCAGAGGTATTTCTAAGAAAATTGGTAGGATTTGAAGCTACATATCTTTGGATATTGAGTTTTCTAACATACCTATGAATATCCATGTATGTTTGAAACTTGTTCATGTTTTTGGCTGGGGCAAACTTGAGGCCCTTATCCAGGACACTCAGTTCACAATTACTAAGAGTGGCCGAGCTAAGGTTAAAAATACCTGCACCAGTTATGTTCTTGGTCTTTTTGGGCTGAGTACGCCTCCCCCCTCTAGTTCCTCTCTTAGCTCGACCACTCTTTTGATGCCTTGGTTTGGCCTGGGAAAACCCCAATTGCTGTGGCTTGGGTTCATACCCAAGTTGCCATTACCAGAGCTTCCCTGAATGTCACTGTAGGGACCCATATTATTAGGCCTCAGGTTAGTCATACCCTCCATAGGTGGAAACCCCGAATCTTGTAAAGGCAAAAAGCTGTTTTGTGTAGGAATATTAAATTGAGATTGATAGTCCACATCATAATGTACCACTTGACTGTTATTATAAGCTGTTGATGGGTTAGATTTTGGATATTGAGAAGGGAGGGGTAATTGACTATAAGTAGGGGATGGAAAATATCCCTGTTTCGAAGCAAAGTTTCCCATCCATCCAGGGGGAGGTACAAACGGTCTCTCCTGTCCCCAGTTTGGAGGGGGGGCAGCCTGACCATAATAGGGAGAGGGGGCTTGGGCATATATGTGGGGGAGAGGGGGGGCATTCTGACGTTGCCCACCCCGTCCCCTTCCTCTATTGTCATGCCCCTGAGGGGGTCCTCGCTTTCCACCTCTCATTTGGCTGTAGTTTCTCTTTCCCTCACCAGGGGAGCGGAAACGAGAATTTACAGAATTTGCAGATGGTACTGTCTGGTTTTGTATATTCTGGGGTGGTATCCCACCCTGGGACATAACCACCGGGGTAGTATCCATAGCTGGACCGGAGACATCGATTTGTTCTATCAGTAATCTCTTTTGCCACTCAAAAACAGTCAGAGATTGATAGTCCAAGATATCTCGGTTATATTTCTTTTTCTTTTTTAGTTTTTGTTCCCTATCCTCTTTCTCCAACAGTTTAAGAAGACCTTTGGATCTATCTAAATATTCCTCATTATTTTTGAAGGGCGATATTTTATCTTTTACGTTTTTGATCTCAATATCTAAACGGTTAAGTTTCAAATTTTTCCTCTCCACCAGGAACCGTAGAAAGGCAACGCCAGCTTCATTAAAATATTTATACCATCCATCCAGATCTACTTCACCTTTCTGGGGGCAAACCTCCCACCTTAAGCTGCGTGGGACCATCTGTAATTTTATATATGTTTCCAGAAACGCAATGTCCCATTGAGTGTGGATCTCAGATACTATTAGGTTTTTTAGCCTTGTAAAGAGACCACCCAAATCCCCATCGCCTTCAGCAAAGGGTTCAAAAACCCCTTCTGTGTTTACCACTCTGGAGGCACGAAAATCAAAAATATCCATAAATAGAGTAGCTGCAGTAAATGTATAAGAATCACAAACACGGTACAAAAGGTAAACCGCGCTACTCAAACAACAAAAGAAAGCAACCTATAAGCAGCAACCCTAATCGTAATACTCCGATATCAAACTAAATAGGTGAACAAAATGAGCTGCGCTAAAAACAATAAAACTAGAAAATAATCAAACACCAAAAAACCTAATCAACCTATACCAATAGACGTGAAAACAATATTGAATTGACAGAAAATGTGATTAGTGAATAGTATACATGAATGCTAACGTATCGTCATAAAGTGAATAAGGTGTATACTAGACCTAAAATAACATTAATATGAATAGTACAAAGAAAAACCCCCACAGTAATTAATGTAGATTGACACAAAAAAAAGGGTTATAATGTGTGCTAGATCTAAACAAATAGTATTAACTAAAATAGTATTCAAAAAACCATAAAAAGTTCATATGTGATGAAGGCCACCTTCGTTTCTCGATTGGAGGCTTCATATTGGAGATGGAGATGGTGGGATGCCTGTGACGGTTCACCCAGAAACCTCTGTGCTGTTGCCTTACTGATCTCACTAACACTGGGATCTAAAGCTCTGGTAAGCGGCCCCTCTTCTCACTGGTGGAGGATTGTTTTGAATATTTTTTTATATACACGCATTTGTGGATATTTTTGCACCTTAATGTCAAGTTTGAAGAACCAATATTAATCTTGGGACTATAAAAAATATTTTTTTCTTCATCACATATGAACTTTTTATGGTTTTTTGAATACTATTTTAGTTAATACTATTTGTTTAGATCTAGCACACATTATAACCCTTTTTTTTGTGTCAATCTACATTAATTACTGTGGGGGTTTTTCTTTGTACTATTCATATTAATGTTATTTTAGGTCTAGTATACACCTTATTCACTTTATGACGATACGTTAGCATTCATGTATACTATTCACTAATCACATTTTCTGTCAATTCAATATTGTTTTCACGTCTATTGGTATAGGTTGATTAGGTTTTTTGGTGTTTGATTATTTTCTAGTTTTATTGTTTTTAGCGCAGCTCATTTTGTTCACCTATTTAGTTTGATATCGGAGTATTACGATTAGGGTTGCTGCTTATAGGTTGCTTTCTTTTGTTGTTTGAGTAGCGCGGTTTACCTTTTGTACCGTGTTTGTGATTCTTATACATTTACTGCAGCTACTCTATTTATGGATATTTTTGATTTTCGTGCCTCCAGAGTGGTAAACACAGAAGGGGTTTTTGAACCCTTTGCTGAAGGCGATGGGGATTTGGGTGGTCTCTTTACAAGGCTAAAAAACCTAATAGTATCTGAGATCCACACTCAATGGGACATTGCGTTTCTGGAAACATATATAAAATTACAGATGGTCCCACGCAGCTTAAGGTGGGAGGTTTGCCCCCAGAAAGGTGAAGTAGATCTGGATGGATGGTATAAATATTTTAATGAAGCTGGCGTTGCCTTTCTACGGTTCCTGGTGGAGAGGAAAAATTTGAAACTTAACCGTTTAGATATTGAGATCAAAAACTTAAAAGATAAAATATCGCCCTTCAAAAATAATGAGGAATATTTAGATAGATCCAAAGGTCTTCTTAAACTGTTGGAGAAAGAGGATAGGGAACAAAAACTAAAAAAGAAAAAGAAATATAACCGAGATATCTTGGACTATCAATCTCTGACTGTTTTTGAGTGGCAAAAGAGATTACTGATAGAACAAATCGATGTCTCCGGTCCAGCTATGGATACTACCCCGGTGGTTATGTCCCAGGGTGGGATACCACCCCAGAATATACAAAACCAGACAGTACCATCTGCAAATTCTGTAAATTCTCGTTTCCGCTCCCCTGGTGAGGGAAAGAGAAACTACAGCCAAATGAGAGGTGGAAAGCGAGGACCCCCTCAGGGGCATGACAATAGAGGAAGGGGACGGGGTGGGCAACGTCAGAATGCCCCCCCTCTCCCCCACATATATGCCCAAGCCCCCTCTCCCTATTATGGTCAGGCTGCCCCCCCTCCAAACTGGGGACAGGAGAGACCGTTTGTACCTCCCCCTGAATGGATGGGAAACTTTGCTTCGAAACAGGGATATTTTCCATCCCCTACTTATAGTCAATTACCCCTCCCTTCTCAATATCCAAAATCTAACCCATCAACAGCTTATAATAACAGTCAAGTGGTACATTATGATGTGGACTATCAATCTCAATTTAATATTCCTACACAAAACAGCTTTTTGCCTTTACAAGATTCGGGGTTTCCACCTATGGAGGGTATGACTAACCTGAGGCCTAATAATATGGGTCCCTACAGTGACATTCAGGGAAGCTCTGGTAATGGCAACTTGGGTATGAACCCAAGCCACAGCAATTGGGGTTTTCCCAGGCCAAACCAAGGCATCAAAAGAGTGGTCGAGCTAAGAGAGGAACTAGAGGGGGGAGGCGTACTCAGCCCAAAAAGACCAAGAACATAACTGGTGCAGGTATTTTTAACCTTAGCTCGGCCACTCTTAGTAATTGTGAACTGAGTGTCCTGGATAAGGGCCTCAAGTTTGCCCCAGCCAAAAACATGAACAAGTTTCAAACATACATGGATATTCATAGGTATGTTAGAAAACTCAATATCCAAAGATATGTAGCTTCAAATCCTACCAATTTTCTTAGAAATACCTCTGGCGACTATTGTCACTCGGGGCTTTCTAATCCATCACTTTTCAACCCACCTGGGCATTTGTGTCCCTCTTTAAAAGTCTTTCGCGATCTGGCCCTCAAAGACCTTGAAGAATTGCGTATAAAAAAAGTTAGAAATAAAGAGGTGATTGATGCTGGCATTGAATCCCTTTGCAACAATAAAAATGTGGTCATCCGCCCAGCGGACAAAGGGGGGGGCATAGTCATCCTTAATAAGGATGACTATATAGGCGAGATGAATCGGATTTTGGGAGATAGGGCTACTTACATCTCCCTACCCTCTAATCCAAATGTACAATACAAAAGAACTTTGGAGTCCCTTGTTGCCGAGGGATTCGATCAGGGAATCTTAAATAAGAAAGAAAAGGCCTTTCTTGTCCCAAAAACTCCTAGAATCCCTGTAATCTACTACTTACCTAAGGTCCATAAGAGTCTAACCTGCCCCCCGGGACGACCCATCATTAGTGGGATCGATTCCATCACTTCCCGGGTGGGCAGGTATATAGATTTCTTTTTACAACCTCTAGTGCGTCGAATGCCATCATTTATTAAAGACACTAGGCATATAATTAACCTTCTCGAGGGATACCATCCTAAACCAGGGACTCTGCTGGTGACTGCAGATGTTGCGTCACTTTATACAAGCATACCCCAAAATATGGGCCTAGAGGCCGTTTCAGATTCCCTAGAAAGGTTTTCTGACCTCCCCTCAGAACAAATAATCTTTATTATGAAACTTTTAGACTATGCGGCTACGCATAACTTTTTTTGGTTTGGAGGGGATTTTTTTCGCCAGATTAAAGGGGTCGCAATGGGGGTGAAATATGCCCCTAGTTTGGCGAATTTGTTTATGGGGAAATGGGAGGAGGATGTCGTCTATGCCCGTGTCAGGCCACAGCTGACCTTTTGGGCCAGGTACATAGACGACATCCTCCTCCTATGGGATGGGAGTGAATCGGATCTCTCCTTGTTTATGAGTGAGCTTAACGCCAACACCAGGGGTATACACCTCACTTATGAAGCCAGTCTTACCAAAATTAATTTTTTAGACCTTACTATCACCATTAAAGGAGAACGTTTTATTACATCAACTTTTTTTAAAACCACCGATAGGAACTCCTTTATACCTACTACTAGTTGCCATCATCCATCTTGGCTCAAATCAGTACCTAGAAGTCAGCTCTTAAGATTGAGACGTAACTGTACAGAACAGGATGTTTTTATACAACAGGCCCGCGTTCTCACTCAGAGGTTCATTGATAAAGGTTATCCACCTGAACCCTTGACACGTCTGATAGATGAGATTAGTCAAGTAGAAAGATCCGATTTACTAAAGGAACGAGAAGGAGACCGTCAAAACAATTTTCGTTACCCCTTCATCACCAATTATTCTTGCCAACACACTAGGATCAAACATATACTTAAAAAACATTGGCATGTACTTAGGAACGACTCGGTATTGGGAACCATTTTGCCTGACAGACCCCAAGTAGTGTATAGAGGCGTAACATCTTTGAGGGATAGGGTGGCCCCTAATGTTTTGGACCCACCCACGAATTGTCCGCATTTTTTCTCGAACCTTACTGGGTACTATCAATGCAGGAAGTGCACGGTATGTAGCTTAAATGGCTGTCGGTCTAGGAGAAGTACTACCTTTAGATCTACGGTCATATCCAGGTCTTATACCATAGAACCCTTTATTACTTGCTGCTCAGAGGCAGTGGTCTACATGCTGGAGTGCCCTTGTGGCCTCCAGTATGTAGGGCGGACCAAACGCGCTTTACATGTACGTTTGAACGAGCATATTGGGAATATTCGTAGAGGATATACCCAGCATTCGGTCTCCAAACACTACCTGCTGGCACACAATAGAGACCCTACCAACACAATATTTATGGGAATTGACAAGTTCAACCCCCATTGGAGGGGAACCCATTTGGTAAGAAGCATTTCCAAGCTTGAAATGATGTGGATACACAGATTAAAAAGTTATGTTCCTCATGGTCTTAATATTGAAGTAGACGTAAATGCGTTTATTGACAATTCTTGAATAGTATATGATTGGTTGGAATAGTTTACATAGCTTAAGCTTCCTGTGGTAGTTGTTGCTTTTTTAACTGTAAACTTGGTGTGAGTTCCATGAGTCCCCAATGAGGTTTTTTGTCTTTATCATTTTTTTCTGTATCAGTGGTTTTACTACTATAAAAAGTTTCCAATTTCCACTGGTATATAATTCTTTTAATGAAGAACGTATTAGTATCTGGACATACGAGACAGTATATATCTTTACTACAGAAGCTGTCTTGTTTATCCGTTTGGATTGCTTTGTTTGTGCTTAATATTGTTTTATTATTTTATTGGATACCTTTTGATAAATATATTTTTCAATTGGTATTTGAAAGAAATTTCTTTAATTTCTTTTTATGTACTTCTATAACAATTTTGTATTTTTAATTTATGGTTCCTAAAAGAATCTGGAGGGTTATTATTATGGGTTTGCCTCTGCGTAATGGTAGGGCAAAAATCTTTACCCCTTTTTTCCTTATGTAAAATGGTGGACTGGGGGTTAATATGGGCATTCCAGTCCTCTTTCCCTCACCTAACATGGTGGATTGAGAGGACAGCATGGAGCTCAGACCGAGGCTGTTCGTTTAAGATTTTGTATATAGGCGGTGCGTCAGAACGCCGTCCCGCATCCCGTGAACACGTCCGTTCGTGACGAAACGCGCGTAGGGAGATAGGCGTTCTGACGTCTCCGCGTTCTACGCCCAACCAGGAAGTGCGGGCGGCACACGAGTCCGGCCGGCTCGTTTTTATATGATCGTTTTTTCTTTACGCATGTGAGTGTAAATCTTTTAAACTTTACTTTATTAAACCAAGTGGTTTTACGCTATGCGAGTGTCTTTGGTTTTTTTATATATGATCCACGATACCTTCGTTCCCGGACTGGAGGCTTCGTATTGAAGATAGAGACAGCGTGGTGTCAGCAATCTACGACACCTTCGTTTCTCGATTGGAGGCTTCATATTGGAGATGGAGATGGTGGGATGCCTGTGACGGTTCACCCAGAAACCTCTGTGCTGTTGCCTTACTGATCTCACTAACACTGGGATCTAAAGCTCTGGTAAGCGGCCCCTCTTCTCACTGGTGGAGGATTGTTTTGAATATTTTTTTATATACACGCATTTGTGGATATTTTTGCACCTTAATGTCAAGTTTGAAGAACCAATATTAATCTTGGGACTATAAAAAATATTTTTTTCTTCATCACATATGAACTTTTTATGGTTTTTTGAATACTATTTTAGTTAATACTATTTGTTTAGATCTAGCACACATTATAACCCTTTTTTTTGTGTCAATCTACATTAATTACTGTGGGGGTTTTTCTTTGTACTATTCATATTAATGTTATTTTAGGTCTAGTATACACCTTATTCACTTTATGACGATACGTTAGCATTCATGTATACTATTCACTAATCACATTTTCTGTCAATTCAATATTGTTTTCACGTCTATTGGTATAGGTTGATTAGGTTTTTTGGTGTTTGATTATTTTCTAGTTTTATTGTTTTTAGCGCAGCTCATTTTGTTCACCTAATCACACAAACAGCATGAGATATGACCACTGACTTTATGGCTGGAAGTAGTTTAATTTTTACATAACAATACATCTTTTACATTTTTATAGTCACATGTTTATAAACATTAACAATATATATAATACTGATTTTAACTAAAGTATTTTAAAACGTAGTTACAACAATGAACATTACTAAATTTAATAACATATATATCCCTGTTATTCAATGTTATAGATAATTATCTTTATCTCTCTGGTACACTTTAAGTGTGCAATAATCATACTAGCAATGCATTGCTTTAATACAAATATTTTCATGGTAGTTTTCTTTTTTAACCACTAGATGGTGCACATTGCATGTCTGTATGATGCAATACATAAGCTTTACATACAATAGGTTTTCTTCTATATTAAATAACAGAAAACATGTGCTTCTATAAATCTATGCCATTTTCAATAAATCAGGTTTAAATATACCTATTTAGAAAGGTTTAGTGTTTATCATAGACATTTGTTTTGACTAATGCAGTATTTTCATGTTCTTATGCACTTTTCACTTGTTTCTGACACATGCTGTTCTAAACTTCTAATTACAGCAAAACTATAGCATAAAATCTGCTGAGACTTTTTCTGCATCTGCTCAAGATGTTTAGGAATCTTTCTATCACAGGTTAATACAGATTAGGAACAATTTAGAGTACATACCTGCAAAGAATCACACAAACAGCATGAGATATGACCACTGACTTTATGGCTGGAAGTAGTTTAATTTCCAGTCACATGGTGTGTGGCCTTATATAGACTCTGTTTGTGTACCTTCTCTGCCATCTACTGGTTATTAATAGAATAGAAGGGAGATGTTTAGAAATATAAAAAAAAAATGAATATGTACTTTGCTTTGGGGTGTCTGTTTTGTGACCATATAAACCCCAGTCCGTCACACTCTCCCCTCCTTCAGTTAATGACTCCCGACATTAAACTCAATTGGTATCTGAACACTATTTAGTGATTTAAGTAACCCAAATAGGTACTTGTTGCCACCAAGGAGCTACGTTAACTACCTGGCATGTCCTGGGAGTAGCTAGCATTGTAGGAGTTTGTATGGTGTGAATCTGACTTGGTATGTATCTTGGCTGACCTAGTGTGTCATATGTAAAGATCTCTTTAGGCTTAACTTGTCTGGTAGATCTTCTGACAGGAGTTGAGTCTTCTCCATCAACATCATTCTCCATTTGCATATCTTGGTTCACAGGTAAGTCTGGACTTAATGAGGGTAATTCTGCAGTGTCTAGTCCCACCATATCTGTAGCCCAGATTTGGTCGCCAACTACTGTTCCATCATTTTGTTCTTGTTCAACATTGGGTGTGGTAGTTGTAGGATAGAATGTAAATGAAAGGTGCTAATGCGCTCCACCTGACTATTAATAAATGTGTAAAAATGTCTAAAAAATATATATAAATGTGTGGAAGCAGCCAGCAAAAAAATAGTGATCTCTAGCACCAAAGGAATAGTATGTAAAATAAATAAATTGCGGCGCTACCTAAAAAATTAATACACTATAATAAAATAGCAAAATATAAGGTGCAAAAGTGAATCCACCTCACTAAAGTGACAAATGTGCAATATTGAACCATAAAATATGTTGCATCTAATATAGAATAAAATTGATAATATATGTGCATAAATAATCAAAAATCATGCGTGAAATAATTTCAAAGTACAAAATGCAGAAAATGCTGAATAAGCACTAATGTGCAAAAAATGCAATAATAAATAGTGATCCTCAAATGAAGTCCATGCAAATGATTGGTGACCATATAACAAAGTCCATGCAAAAAATATATAAAGTGACTTCAAATGTGTGACTGTCCACCATAGAACTTCAGTGCCAAGCTTGTGCACCACCAGTTTCCCCCAGCCTCTCACCTCAAATACATAGCATAAAGGGACTGTATATAACCAGATGCTATTCCATCCTTATCCGTCCAGCCTCAACGGCATACCACTGTACATATACGGTTAATCCTTCCCCAGTTTCTTCAGATAGATCCAATTACAGTTGGTGGTGCATAAAGTATGGAAGAAAGACAAGGGGGGGCTCTCATGTGTAGTATCCAACAGCAATAATTTTAATAGATAAAAATCCTCACTTACATAAAAGCAGATGACAGCAAATTCGTAACACAACCCGGACTTCCGGTCTCGGCCGCGACCGGAAGTGATGAGTGTAACACCTAAGCTCCTTCCCTGACGCGTTGCGTCACAACCTCGTGACTTTTTCAAAGGACCCTTTGAAAAAGTCAAAGTCACGAGGTTGTGACGCAACGCGTCAGGGAAGGAGCTTAGGTGTTACACTCATCACTTCCGGTCGCGGCCGAGACCGGAAGTCCGGGTTGTGTTACGAATTTGCTGTCATCTGCTTTTATGTAAGTGAGGATTTTTATCTATTAAAATTATTGCTGTTGGATACTACACATGAGAGCCCCCCCTTGTCTTTCTTCCATACTTTATGCACCACCAACTGTAATTGGATCTATCTGAAGAAACTGGGGAATGATTAACCGTATATGTACAGTGGTATGCCGTTGAGGCTGGACGGATAAGGATGGAATAGCATCTGGTTATATACAGTGCCTTTATGCTGTGTATTTGAGGTGAGAGGCTGGGGGAAACTGGTGGTGCACAAGCTTGGCACTGAAGTTCTACGGTGGACAGTCACACATTTGAAGTCACTTTATATATTTTTTGCATGGACTTTGTTATATGGTCACCAATCATTTGCATGGACTTCATTTGAGGATCACTATTTATTATTGCATTTTTTGCACATTAGTGCTTATTCAGCATTTTCTGCATTTTGTACTTTGAGATTTTTGATTATTTATGCACATATATTATCAATTTTATTCTATATTAGATGCAACATATTTTATGGTTCAATATTGCACATTTGTCACTTTAGTGAGGTGGATTCACTTTTGCACCTTATATTTTGCTATTTTATTATAGTGTATTAATTTTTTAGGTAGCGCCGCAATTTATTTATTTTACATACAGTTGTAGGATAGAACTCTTCAGCAGAAACTCTTAATGGGATTTTCTCTAAGTTTTGAGAGTTTGGTTGAGACACAACACGATCATGACTTTCTGTAGTCTCTGGTATATAAGGATAATACCATCTTTCTTCATCTGAACATTCCTCCTCCTGGTCCACATCCATTCTGGTATCCTTTCTGTTACTTGATTGTCTTTGTTTCATCGGTACTCTTGGAATGTGTCCTTCAATTGGTAGGTCATTTACTGGTAGTAAAAGATTTCTGTGCAGTACTCGAATAGTCTTTTTACCACTTTCAGGCAGAATTTTGTACACAGGCCCATCTTTGATTCTTTCTACCACTTTGTGTACTGATTCTTCCCAGTATGAACGAAGTTTACCAGGTCCTCCTCTTTCAGAGAGATTTCGTACTAAGACCCGATCACCCGGTTGAAGAGGTGCTCCTTTTATCTGTTTGTCATAGTACTTCTTCCCTTTAGCAGATGATTTTTTGCTATTCTCGGATGCGATTTTGTAAGCTTCTTGCATTCTAGATGCCCATTTCTGAGTAAATATTGGTTGACTTCCTGATTCCTTTTCCAAATTTAGGTTGAGCATTAGGTCAATTGGCAAACAAGGAGATCTTCCATACAATAGAAAGAATGGCGAGTATCCTGTGGCTTCATGCCTGGTGCAATTGTATGCATGAACCATATGTGGAAGATGTTCTTTCCAATCTGACTTTTTCTCTTCCTCTAAGGTGCGAAGCATCTGTAACAAAATACGGTTCAGTCTTTCCACTGGGTTACCCTGTGGATGGTATGGAGTAGTTCTTGAATGAAAAATCCCTGCCAATCGTTGCAATGTCTGAAATAAGTTGTTTTCAAATTCTCTTCCTTGGTCATGGGGGAGTTTCTCTGGATAGCCAAAACGTGGTATGAAATCTTGAAAGATCTTTTCTGCCGCCGTTTTTCCAGATTTGTTCTTAGTTGGATACGCTTGTGCAAAGCGTGTGAAATGGTCAACTATTACAAGTATATACTCATATCCTCCTTTGCTTTTCTCCAAGTGAAGATAATCAATGGATACTAACTCCAAAGGTGAACTGGTAGTAATCGAACCCATAGGTGCTCTTTCGGTGATATTTGGACGCTTTTGTTTGCTGCAGCTGCACTTCTTCAGCACATATTCATCAATGTCTTTTTGCATAAATGGCCAGTAAAATCGTTCACGTGCTAGGTGGGTTACCTTCTCAGTACCAATGTGACCCATGTCATCATGAAGATTTCTTAAGACCAATGGTTTTAACTTTTCTGGTAGAACTAGCTGTTTTCGGGTTCCAGAGTGTCGATAGAGGATTCCTTCATCGACTCTGAGTTTATTCCATTCATGTATCAAACGTCTCGTTTTGCTGGTCATACTCTCCTTTTCTTTGTGGTTTGGAATCCAGTCATTCTCCTTAAGCCAGACCACTTCTCTAATGTTGGTATCATCTTGTTGTAATGCTCTGATATTCTCCTGAGTCATTGGGCAGATTGTCTGTCCTTTCAGCAATTCTTCGGCCACATCACTTTCTGAGTGAAGAGTCAATGAAGCCACCCATAATGCCTCTTCTTCGTCAACAGCTTTGCTCCCTTGCCACATAGCTGACACAACCTCAGATGGTACAAGCTCTGTGTACTCACTCAGATTCTTCGTGAGTTCCACCGGAAATCGTGACAGTGTATCTGCGTCTGCATTCTGTTTACCTGGCCTGTACTTGATATCGAAGTGGAAATCAGCCAACTCGCCAACCCAGCGATGACCCACAGCATTCAGTCTGGCAGTACTCAATACATATGTCAATGGGTTGTTGTCTGTGTAAACGGTGAATGTTGGAGCGTAGTACAAGTAATCTCTGAATTTGTCACAGACTGCCCACTTGAGAGCTAAAAACTCAAGTTTACCAGAGTGAAGATGGTAATTGCGCTCTGCTGGAGTCAATGTTCTGGAGCCAAACCCAATAACACGAAGTTTTTCTCCTTGTCGTTGGTATAGTACAGCACCTAGGCCTTCATTGGAAGCATCAGTGTGTAAGACGAAGGGTAAATCAAAATCAGGGTATGCTAGAATTGGTGGATTGGTTAGCATGTCCACCAGTCTGGATACTACAGCTTGATGTTTGGGTGTCCATTGAATCAGTGTTTTAGATGGCACTTGTGCTTTGTTCCTGTTTTTCTTCATAGATTCCATCCGATTGTTTTTGGGGATGGATGTAGCAGATTCTTTCTCAGTGTTCTGCAAAAGTTCATACAGTGGTTTAGCAAGTCGAGAGAAATCTTGAATGAAGGACCTGTAGTAGCTCAGGAATCCTAACAAAGATCTGACTCCTCCCACTGTTTTTGGTTCTTTCCTTTTCAAATGTAATACCGCTTCAAGATCTTTTGGGTCAATTTTTATGCCTTCTTCTGACACCATTCGTCCAAGGTATCGAATCTGTCGTTTAAAGAGTTCACACTTCTTCGGTCTAAGTTTGATACCATGCTCACGCATTCGACTAAGCACTTGCCTAATATCATTGACATGCTCCTGAAAAGTTTTGGAGTAGCAAAGTACGTCATCCAAGTATGGAGAACAACATTTGTCTCTGATGCCCTCTAATACATTCTCCATGCATCTCTGAAAAGCTGCTGGGGCATTCGTTAATCCAAATGGAATACGGTTCCACTCCAGGAGTCCCCAGGGGGTGCTGAAAGCCGTCAGATGTCTGGAGTCTTCATGCACAAAGCCTTGATGATACGCACTACCCTGGTCCAGGATTGAGAACCACGTAAATCCTCCTAAGCTATCCAGCAGATCTTGTATTCTGGGTAGTGGATGTCTATCTGGGATAGTCTTTCGGTTTAACTCCCTAAAGTCAACACATAGTCGTAGGCTACTGTCCTTCTTTCGAACACAAACAACTGGTGATGAGTATGCGGAAGAAGATTTTGTTACCCAACCTCGGTCAAGAAGGTTTTGGATATATTCTTTCACTTCTTTGTATAGGGGTTTCGGTATCGAATTGTAGCATTTCTGGACAGGAGTTTCATCTTTCAGATTTATCCTCAGTTTCAGGTTAGGGATGCATCCTATGTCTCCCTCATCTCGAGCAAAGACATCTGATTCATCATATAACATTTGTCTCGCTATCTCCTGTTCTTCTTCTGAGAGATCTTCCAAACTGACAGGTGGGTGCCACTTAACAGATTTGTTAGTGGGTAGCTGATTTCCAGTGTCCACTTGATTCAACTGGTTTACATGAAACACCCTTTTCTTCTGGTCAATTCCCTTTCCATCGTCTTTGTTTGGAGACAATGGTAGAATCTCAGCTGCTGGAGAAATGGTACCCAATACTGTTCTGGGTGGAAGGTAGATGTCATGTTGAGCACGGTTCAGTATAGGTATCTTCACCAGTTTAGAGAACCCATTTGGCACATCTACCACTGACGGAAATAGTTCAAGTCCTTCCTCGACTAGATATTCGGGAAGTGGTTCAAATGGCATGATTCCTCCTTTCGGCCACGCTCTAATTCTACATTTGACTTCACAGAGCTCGCCTCCTTTAATCTGGAGTCCCTTCTTCCCCACTTTGACCATACGACTATCGAATATTTCTCCTGGGTCAGTTGCTTGACTGACAGCATTGACAATGTTATTCGCTACACTCTGTCTTACTTTCATAGCTTCATGCATTTTCGTCCGAATTTCAGCTATTTTCGTTTTCGTTTTGACAAACGATAACGAAAGCACAAAATCCGAAAAACGAAAGATCCGACATAAATGAATGCTTTATTTTCGTTTTCATTGTTACAACAGTTCGATATAGAATAGGAGATTCGACATGACTCTGACAACAATGTGTCTATAGAACCTGTGGTCGAATGTGCCTAACCTTACCTCTATTAGTCCAAGATTATATAGAGAAAATATTCGACAGAGAAAAAAGATTTGACAGAGAGAAAAGATTCTGCAAGTTACTGTCCTAAAAAGTGTTTGGGGACCCGGGTCCTGCCCCAGGGGACATGTATCAATGCAAAAAAAAGTTTTAAAAACGGCCGTTTTTTTGGGAGCAGTGATTTTAATAATGATTAAAGTGAAACAATAAAAGTGTAATATTCCTTTAAATTTCGTAGGGGGGGGGGTTGTCTATAGTATGCCTGTGAAGGGGCGCATGTTTCCCGTGCTTAGAATTGTCCCTGCACAAAGTGTCATTTATGCAGGAAAAAAAGTCCTTTAAAATCACTCGCAGCTATAATGAATTGTCGGCTCCGTAATACAGAGAACACTCATTGAAAGTCATTGATAAAAAAATAAATAAATAAATTAAAAAAAAAGCGTGGGGGTCCCCCAAATTCAATTACCAGGCCCTTCAGGTCTGGTATGGATATTAAGGGGAACCCTGCCTCAAATTTAAGAAAAAATTTGACGTGGGGTTCCCCCTAAATATCCATAACCAGACCCTTCAGGTCTGGTATGGATATTAAGGGGAACCCCGCATCAAATTTAAAAAAAAATTGACGTGGGGTTCCCCCTAAAAATCCATACCAGACCCTTTATCCGAGCACGCAACCTGGCAGGCCGCAGGAAAAGAGGGGGGGACGAGAGAGCGGCCCCCCCTCCCTCCTGAACCGTACCAGGCCACATGCCCTCAACATTGGGAGGATGCTTTGGGGGTCTGTGACCCCTCAAAGCACCTTGTCCCCATGTTGATGAGGACAAGGGCCTCATCCCCACAACCCTGGCCGGTGGTTGTGGAGGTCTGCGGGCGGGGGGCTTATCAGAATCTGGAAGCCCCCTTTAACAAGGAGACCCCCAGATCCCGGCCCTCCCCCTGTTTGAAATGGTAAGGGGGTACAAAAGTACCCCTACCATTTCACAAAGAACGTGTAAAAAATGGTTAAATAAAATAAACACACTTTTGAAAAATTCCTTTATTAAAAATAAAAAAATTAAAAAAAGATTCCAGCGGCGGTAATCCACTCTTGCTATCCAGCGACGGACGGTCATCTCTCCAGCGATGTCTCATCTCATCCAGCGCAGCGAACCCTCCATCCTTCTTCTGTCTCCTCCACGGAGACACTGCAGGCATTCCGGCGGCTGACGTTTCTTTTATACGGAGGGCGGGGCCACCCGTCACCTGACCCCGCCCCCCTCTGACGCAAGGGGAAACCCGGGGTTCCCTGTGACGTAGGGGTGACCCGCACCCCTCTGATGTAACACAGGCAGGTTTCCGTTACACCAGAGGGGGGCGGGGTCACCCATACGTCACGGGGAACCCCGGGTTTCCCCTTGCGTCAGAGGGGGGCGGGGTCAGGTGACGGGTGGCCCCGCCCTCCGTATATAAGAAACGTCAGCCGCCGGAATGCCTGCAGTGTCATAGTTTCATAGTTTCATAGTTTCATAGTTAGTTAGGTTGAATAAAGACACCAGTCCATCCAGTTCAACCTGAGTGAGTGTCTACAATGGTCCCTTTCCCTGTACATTACTACACCCACATCGGTCACTATCCTCAAGGAGTCTGCACAATCCACAATCCAAGGTCCGCATTCATATACTAGAGCCAATTTTTGGACAGAAGCCAATTAACCTGACTGCATGTCTTTGGATTGTGGGAGGAAACCGGAGTACCCGGAGGAAACCCACGCAGGCACAGGGAGAACGTGCAAACTCCAGGCAGGTAGTGTCATGGTTGGGATTTGAACCAGTGACCTTCTTACTGCTAGGTGAGAGTGCTAACCACTACACCACTGTGCCACCCTCCGTGGAGGAGACAGAAGAAGGATGGATCGCTGTGCTGGATGAGATGAGACATCGCTGGAGAGATGACCGTCCGTCGCTGGATAGCAAGAGTGGATTACCGCCGCTGGAATCTTTTTTTTATTTTTTTATTTTTTTATTTTTAATAAAGGAATTTTTCAAAAGTGTGTTTGTTTTATTTAACCATTTTTTACACTTTCTTTGTGAAATGGTAGGGGTACTTTTGTACCCCCTTACCATTTCAAACAGGGGGGGGCGGGATCTGGGGGTCCCCTTGTTAAAGGGGGCTTCCAGATTCTGATAAGCCCCCCGCCCGCAGACCTCCACAACCACCGGCCAGTGGCCCTTGTCCTCATCAACATGGGGACAAGGTGCTTTGCGGGGTCACGGACCCCCAAAGCATCCTCCCAATGTTGAGGGCATGTGGCCTGGTACGGTTCAGGAGGGAGGGGGGGCCGCTCTCTCGTCCCCCCCTCTTTTCCTGCGGCCTGCCAGGTTGCGTGCTCGGATAAAGGGTCTGGTATGGATTTTTAGGGGGAACCCCACGTCAATTTTTTTTTAAATTTGATGCGGGGTTCCCCTTAATATCCATACCAGACCTGAAGGGTCTGGTTATGGATATTTAGGGGGAACCCCACGTCAAATTTTTTCTTAAATTTGAGGCAGGGTTCCCCTTAATATCCATACCAGACCTGAAGGGCCTGGTAATTGAATTTGGGGGACCCCCACGCTTTTTTATTTATTTATTTATTTATTTTTTTATCAATGACTTTCAATGAGTGTTCTCTGTATTACGGATCCGACAATTCATAATAGCTGCGAGTGATTTTAAAGGACTTTTTTTCCTGCATAAATGACACTTTGTGCTGGGACAGTTCTAAGCACGGGAAACATGCGCCCCTTCACAGGCATACTATAGACAACCCCCCCCTACGAAATTTAAAGGAATATTACACTTTTATTGTTTCACTTTAATCATTATTAAAATAACTGCTCCCGAAAAAACGGCCGTTTTTAAAACTTTTTTTTGCATTGATACATGTCCCCTGGGGCAGGACCCGGGTCCCCAAACACTTTTTAGGACAGTAACTTGCAAATTAGCCTTTAAAATTAGCACTTTAGATTTTGAACGTTGGAGTCCCATAGACTTTAATATGGTTCTAAAGTATGCTATATAGTTAGCTCCGTCAAATCTTCTTTATACATTCGACAGACACCATAAGCCTTCCAAGACAGATTCGACCGTAATTCATGTGGATTTTCGGACGAATGCAATTTTTGAACGAAAAACGAAATAAATAAAAACGAATTTCGGGAGTAACTAAATAAATTAAGTTTTCGGACGAAAACGAAATTCCGAAACGAAATATTTTACTCTGCACATGTCTATTGGAAGGTGTCTTTTTCGCTATTCCCTGGTGTCTGGGATGAATGAACAGTAAGAGGTTTATGTTTAGGTGCACTGTTTAAGCGTCTCTGCCTTTCTGTTTCCTCATCAACTGATCTGGTGACTTGCTCTATGATAAAGTCATCCGTTACTGTCAAATCAGACACATAAGGCTTGATATCTCGTCTAACATTAGAATTTTTCTCATTTAGTCCCTGATACAGTGTATGAAGGAATATGCCTTGCACCAGTTTTTTGTCATAGTTAAACTCTTGCCTATCATGTTGTGATGTAGACAGAACTTTTTGTTTTAACCCCACTAGCCTGTAAACAAATTGTTGTGCTGTTTCTCTTTCTTGCTGGGTAGCATTGCTAAGGTCCTGAAATAACTCATTACCACTTCGTTCTCTCATATGTGACTTCAAAAACCTTTTCAATTCAGCAACAGTAAGATCATCTTTGTCAGTCAACATATCTTTAAAATTACCAGGTTTGATTATTCTCAACACTGTGCGTATAATTTCAGATTCAGGGAATTTTTCTGTTAGACCCTCGTCAATTTGTCTGCACACGCTACTGTAACTCATGTCCGAACCATGATCTGAAATTACACCACCATGCATTTTAAATTCTCTACGTGGCAATAAAGCAACAACATCAGTTAATCTCACCACCTCCGATACCTGTTCAGTCCTTGCAGTCCCACTACTTATTTTTTTTGCAGCGGTTGCAATGTCCACAGTTGGTGTACTTTCCTTGTTAAGTTTTAGTTCATTGATCTTGTCTTGGATGATGAGTAGGTAAGACATACCTTGATCTTCCAACTTTTCCAGCTGATCACTTCATAAGTAGTCTTCAATAAATTCAACAAGTTCCATTTCGTTGGTACCAGTCACTGATGGAACGTCCACGTCTCTTTCATCTTCCAGCGTAATAGCGAGGCTATGCAGCTGTTCTTCATTAAGCAGATGAATTTGTTTCTGGATATCCCACATCAGCGCACGACGAGGAGACGCCATCTCTGTTGCAATCTGAAGACTTGCACTCACGAGGCAGACGACTCTCACGACTCTCGTTGTAGCTCTGTAGCAGGCTCACGCTTGTCTCGCACTTCCTTCTCACGGGTAACACAACGAATCCCGGCGCACGAGCCCCCAAAATGTTACCGGCCTCAAAATGTGAATTAAGAGAGCCGATGATTGTAGACGCGATGAGATAAGGTGATCAGCTTGGCGTGGACTGCAAAGAATCACACAAACAGCATGAGATATGACCACTGACTTTATGGCTGGAAGTAGTTTAATTTTTACATAACAATACATCTTTTACATTTTTATAGTCACATGTTTATAAACATTAACAATATATATATAATACCGATTTTAACTAAAGTATTTTAAAACGTAGTTACAACAATGAACATTACTAAATTTAATAACATACATATCCATGTTATTCAATGTTATAGATAATTATCTTTATCTCTCTGGTACACTTTAAGTGTGCAATAATCATACTAGCAATGCATTGCTTTAATACAAATATTTTCATGGTAGTACTCTTTTTTAACCACTAGATGGTGCACATTGCATGTCTGTATGATGCAATACATAAGCTTTACATACCATAGGTTTTTTTCTATATTAAATAACAGAAAACATGTGCTTCTATAAATCTATGCCATTTTCAATAAATCAGGTTTAAATATACCTATTTAGAAAGGTTTAGTGTTTATCATAGACATTTGTTTTGACTAATGCAGTATTTTCATGTTCTTATGCACTTTTCACTTGTTTCTGACACATGCTGTTCTAAACTTCTAATTACAGCAAAACTATAGCATAAAATCTGCTGAGACTTTTTCTGCATCTGCTCAAGATGTTTAGAAATCTTTCTATCACAGGTTAATACAGATTAGGAACAATTTAGAGTACATACCTGCAAAGAATCACACAAACAGCATGAGATATGACCACTGACTTTATGGCTGGAAGTAGTTTAATTTCCAGTCACATGGTGTGTGGCCTTATATAGACTCTGTTTGTGTACCTTCTCTGCCATCTACTGGTTATTAATAGAATAGAAGGGAGATGTTTAGAAATATAAAAAAAAAATTAATATGTACTTTGCTTTGGGGTGTCTGTTTTGTGACCATATAAACCCCAGTCCGTCACATACAGACAAAAAATAGTTTGAGACAGATTTTGCTAAAGTGTCAAACATGCATTTTAAAAGTGGCACAGCATGAGCCAAATTCAAGTACAAGTTCTAGACAGGCACATAAATTTGGTGCATTCTTCATCACTTTTAGAGTGCATGAGAGATACTTTTGCAAAAATGTGCCTGCGCCAGTCTTTATGAAATCCAGGATCTGTGCCCAAGGTTACTGACGTCATCAAGAACCATAAATCCAGAGCTCATTTCTCTATTTAGTAACATGTAAAGGTAGTTGAATTGTGGTGACAATGAGCTTTGACACTTTCTCTGGGCCTTCAGTGAACTATGAACTGTCCTTTTATCTAGCTGGAAACCCTAATGGAGTAGCAATGATGATACAAGATGGATGTGACCTGACAGCGCTTCCTCCTTATTTACCTATGTGAGCTCCACATCTTCATCAAAGCAGCTACACAATATACATTCCAATTTCAAAATGACCCCTACAGGTGAATGTTAGTAGGAACGTATCTGATTCTTTTTTTAAACATGAACATCTTTATAGATAAAACATATCACATGAAAGGACCTGCAATAGTCTACAGTTACCAACTCAATGCATTGTGATAAAAAAGACACTTTATGTGGATAACAATATTACACACTAGATATATACCTAAAAAAGTATGTAGCAGAAACCTTTCATAGTAATTACTTGAAAATCATTTATCTCATATAGTATGTGGTAATTAGACATATATATATATATATATATATATATATAAATATGTAAACAAAGTACTGAGATGTTTTATTTAAGAAATGAAAACCATACTATTTGTTATATAGTTGTAAAAATAATACACTTACATTTGAAAAGTCTGTCTTAAAATTATGCAATAAAAAAAATTACTTTTCCCTAACTAAAAAAATGATACATGCATATAATTCCTATTTGTGATTTATTGTAAAAAATTATCGCTCGCTGTTAATCTAGAACTAAACAAGTTTCTAAAAGGGAACCAGAAAACTCTTGCAACTATAGCCACACTGGGAATGTTCTGTACACTGTGTACCCCTGTTATTAGTTCACTGCTTTTTTGAGCAGTTTCCCCTTTTTAAAACATTGGAAATGATCATTTGATTATTTAGCAGTCAAACTCTCCAACATAGCAGTTTGTAGAGTTTCACTTGGCATGTAGGGGCCAAATCCTGTGACCGATCAAAACTGTAAGTACTAAATTACCAAATCAGTGTACAATGCTGTGCCCAAAGACTACTTACTAGGGATGTAAGTCAGGTTCAAGACTAACATGGATTAGAAGTGAACCCAGCTCTTTTGCAGTTTGTGTACTCCGTAAAATATTGTACAATTTTTCCAGCATAGGAACCAACAACCAATAATGTTTTTTTCTGGCACTTGAATTTAGATGAGATAGCTTAGAAGGGCCAATAAGGAGATGTTTGGGCTCCCAGTAGTCATATTCCCAACATGCTTAGCTGTCATACAGAAACCCTGGCATGATATCCACACCACTCACCATCCTTGGACAACCTATTACCCCCAGCACTAAAGCCAAAAGCCTCGGAGTCAACTTTGACTCAAACATGACGATGGATGCACAAATAGGATCAGTAGTCTACTTTCTTCGCCTACTGCGTAGACTCATTCCCTTCATCAAAGAGATACAGCGGCAGTAGTTGGAACAATCATCAATTCCCGACTCAACTATGCAAATTCCCTCTACCTAGGACTTCCAAAATACCAAATTTCACGTCTACAAACCATCCAGAACACAGCAGCCAGACTGGTAACTGGAAAAAAAAACATGGAAATCAATCACCCCGTCCCTGAGGACCCTCCATTGGCTAGCCGTGAAGGATCGAGTTACATTCAAGACCCTTTGACTCACTCACAAATGTGCAGAAGGAAAAGCCCTGCAATACCTCTGCGACAAAATAAAGCACTATACCCCAGGTTGTACTCTCCGATCAACTAACCAGAACTTCCTCCACATCCCCAAGACCCGTTACAAATTAAAAGGTGAACAAAGGTTCGCAGTACATGGATCATGGCTATGGAATGCTCTACCCGTGGATATCTGCTCGAAGGAAAACGATCTGGCCTTCAGTAAGAAGCTCAAGACCTATCTCTTCTGAAAATCCAGACGGACACTGGCGGCAAAAGCGCCCTGAGGCAATTTATTTTGCATATTTAGCGCTATACAAGTTATTTATTCATTCATTCATTCAAAGTGTGCATCAGGACAGATGAGTGTAGGACTTTGTAGACACTGGTCTTTTTTTGTAGTAAAGTTTTAATACCTTTCCATCAATAGAAAAACAGGTCCAATTTTGAAGAACAATGTTTACACCAGAACAATATGCTACAATCAAAAAGGAATACAACTTTTACAATTATTTTCCTTTTTGTGAACAGTAGATGTCTGTCAGGTCACCTTGAGGCCAGGTGACAGATGCACACCGTAGGGATCAGGAGTGCACCGCAAGGTTGTGGACCCTACGGCTGACTGCTGCGGATGGGGTTCAAGGTGATAGGAAGGCAGGACCGCCAGAACACCAAGATGGATCCCACCGGGTTTAGAGTGTAAGATTCCCTGGGGCGCAGAGTCTAAGAGCCAGCAGGTGTTCACCAGAGCCTCTAGTGGTGAGGATGGACTTGGCTGCAACTGGCTCAAGGTCGCGACCCCCAGGGCCCCCCAGCTCACACCCACAGTAGGCAACAGGAGGATAGGGATGGTGAGGGACAAGCCAAGGTCGGGGCCACAAGCAGACAGGAATAGTCAGGGACACGCCAAAAGGTCAGGATCACAGGCAAATAGGGATGGTCAAGGACACGCCAAAGTCGGTAACGTAACAACAGCAGAGCACACAGTAGGTAACAGGAAGGTAACACACAAAGGTTGATCAGCAGGGTTGGCCTGCAGTGCACAGGTTAATATAGAGTTCTCTGATAGGAGCTAGGGTGGAGCCATGCCAGAGGATGGATTATAAAAGCAGTCAGGTGAGGGTGGGCTGGTCTCTAGAAATGAACACATGGAGACAGGTAAGCAGACGAACTCTATTGCATAACCATGACAATGTCCTGGAATAACCGAGAAAAACAGAGATTTCAACTATGTACTGTATCTAAATGTGTTGGTTTTGGATAGCATAAGACAGTTAACCTCCTAGCTCCAGAACTAGTTATACTTCTCTTATTGTTCATTTTAAATTTGTAAATGCCAAATTTCGGATATATGCAATTGACTCTGCTATTATATTTGTCTTAAAATCTCATACCCTTGCTGCAGTTAGCCTAACAACAATTTCATCTTCACTTGTTCTCATACATGTTAAAAAAAGCTTTGTTATTGTGGCCAGGAAACCTACTATTATAAGGGACACAGGGCTCCATTCGAAAAGCAGTATCATACCGCCCATTCGAATAATTACCAAAGATAACAGTAAAAATATATTATTTACAAGAGTAACTCATATGCCAAGAAATTATCCTTTAAAAATATGTTCCCATAAAGAAAATACACTTTGATGTTAATTAGTGCTTTAGAATGCGTTTTAATCTTGCTCTGTGTAGCAAGGTCACCCAGTTTTGATGACAAACAATATGAAGCCAAGTATGCACCTGCCAACTTCAGGACTAATCATCAATACTTCAGTACTTGACCTCTCTCTAGTGTTTAATTGAAAACCTACACTAGCAGTGACATAACATCTGCTATTTTTCCTCAAATTAAGGAGCAATGTTTGGTTAAAGCAATGCATTGCTCTCACACACATATCAAATTATTTACAATCTACAGATTTGTTAAAATTGCATTGTGCATACAGCATAAAATGTAGTGAGCTGGAAAGTCCAGTCTCTTACTTCCTGTATGCAGTGGTTTCTTCTCTTCTCCTGAGGTGGAAATTTCTCAGTTTTGTATAGGGATGAGCCAGTGGTTTGAGTTGAATGTAAGTTCGACTCGAACATCGGGTGTTCATTTGTTCTAAAACAAACTAAACATATGGGGTGGTAAATTCAAACGCTGCGTAACGCCCCATAATGCACTGCGAGATTGCAGTGCATTGCTGTATGATGATTGCCCAAAGCATGCACCTGACCTGCATTCTTTGGCCAATCGCAGCGCGCTCTGCTGAGAGAGCAATAATTGGGCAAAGGCAGGATGCCTTTGGCTAATCATGGCTCAGGGGAACTAAGTCCATGCCCCACACTATATAAGGTTGCTTATATAGCGGCCGCGTGTAGTGTTGTTGGAGGGGACAGAGAGATGGCTTGAGTAAGCTTAAGCAGGCAGGTTATTCAGTTAGTGGCAGTCAGTGCAGGCAGTGAATTAATACATATACAGTATATACATATATATATATATATATTTACAGTCCAGTATATATATATATATATATATATATATATATATATATATATACTCTGCATCCAGTGTAGCCTATATTTACAGTGCATTCGGTGGTGTACTGTTTCTAATACACTTCAGGCGGTGTATAAAGTGAATACAAAAGTGAATACACCCCTCACATTTTTGTAAATATTTTATTATATCTTTTCATGTGGCAACACTGAAGAAGTGACACTTTTCTATAATGTAAAAGTAGTGAGTGTACGGCTTGTAAAATAGTGTAAATTTGCTGTCCTTTCAAAATAACTCTACACACACAGCCATTAATGTTTAAACTGCTGGCAACAAAAGTGAGTACACCCCTAAGTGAAAATGTCCAAATTGGGCCCAAAGTGTCAATATTTTGTGTGGCCACCATTATTTTTCAGCACTGCCTTAACCTTCTTGGGCATAGAGTTCACCAGAGCTTCACAGGTTGCAACTGGAGTCCTCTTCCACTCCATGAGGACATCACGAACCTGGTGGATGTTAGAGACCTTGCGCTCCTCCACCTTCTGTTTGAGGATGCCCCACAGATGCTCAATAGGGTTTAGGTCTGAAGACATGCTTGGCCAGTCCAACACCTCTACCCTCAGCTTCTTTATCAAGGTCATCTTGGAGGTGTGTTTGGGGTCGTTATCATGTTGGAATACTGTGCTGTGGCCCAGTCTCTGAAGGGAGAGGATCATGCTCTGCTTCAGTATGTCACAGTACATGTTGGCATTCATGGTTCCCTCAATGAACTGTAGCTCCCCAGTGTCGGCAGAACTCATGCAGCCATGACACTCCCACCACTATGCTTGACTGTAGGCAAGACAAAATTGTCTCTGTACTCCTCACCTGGTTGCTGCCACACACACTTGACACCATCTGAACCAAATAAATGTATCTTGGTCTTATCAGACCACAGAACATGGTTCCAGTAATCCATGTCCTTAGTCTGCTTGTCTTCAGCAAACTGTTTGCGGCCTTTCTTGTGTATTATCTTTAGAAGAGGCTTCCTTCTGGGACGACAGCCAAGCAGACCAATTTAATGCAGTGTGCGTATGGTCTGAGCACTGACAGGCTGACCCCTCTCCCCTTCAACCTCTGCAGCAATGCTGTCAGCACTCATACGTCTGCACTTTTGGTGATGGAAGTTTGCACGATTTGCTTCACGTATTATTTGGATTTTTTTATCACTTGGGACTTTGTTCACTTTATTTATTTTTATATATATATATTTTATATTTTTTATATTTATTAATTTAATAATTTCTAATATTAATTTTAACCAATTGGTATCCAACTTTTATAACTTTATTTATTAATTTCTTTCTTTTTTTTTCCAAAATAAATTTTATTATTATTAATTTCACTTGAATGTTGGATCATACCTTTGTTCCCTTAAGAGACTAAGTAACCTTAGTTATTAATAAGGTTACTCATGTGACGGGAATAATTAGTATCAGTGCAGCTATTTTTTTCTCTTTTCTAAGGAAAAATGGCTAATTGGACCCAGTTTGGACATTTTCACTTAGGGGTGTACTCACTTTTGTTGCCAGCGGTTTAGACATTAATTTCTGTGTGCTGAGTTATTTTGAAAATGTACACTGTTATACAAGCTGTACGCTCACTACTTTACATTGTAGCAAAGTGTAATTTCTTCAGTGTTGTCACATGAAAAGATATAATAAAATATTTACAAAAATGTGAGGGGTGTAATCACTTTTGTGAGATACTGTATATATATATATATATATATATATCTATATATATATATATATATATATATATATATATATATATATATAGTTATATATATATATATATATATATATATATATATATATATATATATATATATATATATATATATATATATAGATATAGATATATATCTATATATATACTAGGGGTGCACATCTTCACTGGTCTCACGATTTGATTTGATTACGATAATCTGGTTAACGATTCGATTCCGCTATGCAATCTTCTGGGACACATCACAAGTCCCAGGAGATTGCCCGGCTATGCAGGACAGTGCAGTGAGACATGCACACTCGGCAGTGAAGCTGCAAGCTGTCACAGCCACATGCCCACAGTAGTATTGCAAGTGCCATGGACAGGCCGGGGAGAGAATGGAGGGTTCGGGTGGCCACGTTGCTGGATTGTGGGACAGGTGAGTGTCTTTTTATTAAAAGTCAGAAGATACACTTTTTCTGTAGCTGCTGACTTTTAATAAACAAAAAAACTACTGGAACTCTGCTTTGAATTTAAAATAATCTCACTCCCTTAAAGTGGAGTTCCACCCAAAAGTGGAACTTCCGCTTTAAGCACTTCTCGCCCCCTGACATGTCACATTTGGCATGTCATTTTTTTTAGGGACGTGTGTCCTCTTTTTAGTGGGACTTCCTGTCCCGACCGCCTAGGTGACTCCTCCTCTCGCTCTAGGTGACCCCTCCCTGCCAGCGATCTTCTGGGACACAACACAGGTCCCAGAAGATTGTCTGGCCAATGGCAGAGCGCAGTGCAGCCCAGCCGTGAAGCCATAAGCTGCCCACAGTTGATATCATGGCACCGAGGAGAGGAAGGGGAGAGGATCGGGGCTCAGTGCGACTGAATCGATGGACAGTGGGACAGGTGAGTTTCGGTTTAATAAAAGTCTGCAGCTATACTTTTTGTAGCTGCTGACTTTTATTAAACTAAAAAATGGGTGGAACTGCGCTTTATGAAGTGCACTGATCCAGTGCACTACAGGGCACAGGAATTCACGCACACGGCTGCTGGGAAGTCAAGAGAGATTAGAATCCACAACTGACAAACAGCCCTGTGAAGTTCCCTGTTCTACTGTCTCTGTGCTGACATTTCTCTGGGCTCCCCCGTTTGCACCTTCCAGCACACCAGGAGTAAGGATGAGTTGAACACCCCCCCCCCCCCGGTTTGGTTCGCACCAGAACCTGCGAACAGACCTAAAATTTGCGTGAACTTTAGAACCCTATTAAAGTCTATGGGACTCGAACATTCAAAATCAAAAGTGGTAATTTTAAAGGCTAATATGCATGTTATTGTCCTAAAAAGTGTTTGGGGACCTGGGTCCTGCCTCAGGAGACATATATCAATGCAAAAAAAACTTTAAAAACTGCATTTTTTTTTCAGTTATTTTAATAATGCTTAAAGTGAAACAATAAAAGTGTAATATTCTTTTAAATTTAGTACCTGGGATGTGTCTATAGTATGCCTGTAAAGGGGCACATGTTTGCCGTGCTTAGAACTGTCCCTGCACAAAGTGTCATTTCTGCAGGAAAAAAAGTCATTTAAAAGCACTTGCGGCTATAATGAATTGTCGGCTCCCGTAATACAGAGAACAGTCATTGAAAGTCATTTATAAAAAAAAAAAAAAAAGCGTGGGGTTCAATTCAATTACCAGGCCCTTCAGGTCTGGCATGGATATTAAGGGGAACCCCACGCAAATTTTATAAAAAAATGACGTGGGGTTCCCCCCAAATATTCATACCAGACCCTTCAGGTCTGGTATGGATTTTAACGGGAATGGCATGCCAATTTTTTTTTTAAAAATGCCATGGAGTTCCCCCCAAAAATCCATACCAGACCATTTACCAGACCCTTTATCCGAGCACGCAACCTGGCAGGCTGCAGGAAAAGAGGGGGGACAAAAGAGCGCTCCCCCTCCTGAACCGTACCAGGACACATGCCCTCAACATTGGGAGGATGCTTTTGGGGTCTGTGACCCCTCAAAGCACCATGTCCCCATGTTGATGGTGACAAGGGCCTCATTCCCACAACCCTGGCTGGTGGTTGTGGGGGTCTGCGGGCAGGGGGCTTATCAGAATCTGGAAGCCCCCTTTAACAAGGGTAACCCCAGATCCCAGCCCCCCTGTTTGAAATGGTAAGGGGGTACAAAAGTACCCCTACCGTTTCACAAATAAAGTGTAAAAAATTGTTAAAAACACACAGATACCGTTGGGAAAAGTCCTTTATTAAAAATAAAAAAAAATGAAAAAAAGATTCCACCGGTCGTAATCCACTCTTGCTATCCAACGATGGCTGATCTCTTCTCCCGGGGTCCAGCGATGGGTGATCTGATCTCTTCTCTGGGGTCCAGCACTGGGTGATCACTCCCAATGGTCCAGCGCAGCGCATCCTGTCTCCACCGGAGACACTGTGGGAATCCCGGCAGCCTGACAGGTCTTAGCTGAGGAGGACGGGGCCACCCATCACCTGACCCCACCCCCCTCTGATGCAAGGGGAAACCCAGGCTTCCCCAGTGATGTGCGGGTGACCCCCGCCCCCCTCTGATGTAACGGAAACCTGCGTTACTACGAGGAATTTACTAACCTGTCATCCAACATTTGTTGGCGGAAAATTGGACAAAAATTATCAAAAGAAGTGTACAAACGGTAAGATTTTAGGACAACAGCCTGTCAACAGATAATCCCCTGCCAACAATCGTACTGTGTGTACCTGGCTTAAAGCCTGGTACACAAGATCAGATTGTTGGCCAACCGAGTGTCTGATTTTTGTCAAAAGGGAGTGTGCCTGGATCTTGTCTTGCATACTAAGGTACACAATTGTTGGCCAACAAACATGAATGTAGTGACGTACTACGAGGAATTTCAGCAAAGTTGGTGGTGGAGTGGCTAACTAAGCCTTCACCATGTGTCCTCTGTGCCCCTGTGCTGACTAGCTTGCAGTCCACTGCAACTACCAAACCACTCTATCCTTACTTATCTGCCAGAGCTACTCATGCATAAGTCTTCCAAATTATTTGAACACAGTGTGAGCCATTTGCTGCAAAAGTATGCACAGAAGAGTTTTTGGAGCCTAAAAGGAGAGACAAAAGGAAGGGGAAACCAATTGTCAGTGATGTTCTTACAGTCATGGCATACTGCCAAGTTGGCTCCAGCTATGAGGAGGGAGGAGATGATGAGGACAGTATCTGGGTGCTCGATAGAGCAGAGGAGGAATGTGAAGGAGAGGCCCAACTTCAGTGAGGCAGGATGTTATCCTGGGGCAGCTTGCAATGAAGTGGAGGGAGAAGCTACTCTTTTCCACCAGATGGCTGAGCTCCAGGAGGGCAGGACTCTTTTTTCCACAGACAAGTCCCACAAGAGCTTACCCGTGTGGAGCTTTTTTAGCAGTGTACAGCAGATCACACTATTGTTATTTGTAATCTCTACCTCCAGTGTATCAAGTGAATCCTCCTCTTTCTCCTTCCAGGTCCTCCCTTTCCAGGTCTACCCCTACAATACACAATTCCTCCCAGCTGTGGGAATGATAGTATATCAAGGGGTGTCAAAGGTCTATTCCAGGGATATGCAATTAGCGGACCTCCAGCTGTTGCAAAACTACAAGTCCCATCATGCCTCTGCCTCTGGGTGTCATGATTGTGGCTGTAAGAGTCTTGCTATGCCTCATGGGACTTGTAGTTCTGCAACAGCTGGAGGTCCGCTAATTGCATATCCCTGGTCTACTCTATGGCTTCTCCAGCAGGGAAGATGTTCTGTATGGGGCCATGCAGAGTAGGAACAAGTGTAGATCGCAATCTTGTTCTGATTCTGGCAACTCTACTCCAAGCCATCAACTGTAGCAGTAAACTGTCAATTTTGCTGCCCCAGCTCTTAAAGAAAAAAAAAAAAAAAAAAAAAAAAAAAATATATATATATATATATATATATATATATATATATATATATATATATTTATGGTCTGAGCCCTCCGCTCTAAGAGATATGAAAGAACACATAAACACGTCACAAGACTAACAACATAAAATAGACCTGAATTGTTGCCTTGGTCTGCTGTAAGGTAAGCCCTGGTGAGCTGGGCGGTGAGCCCTGGTCTGCTGGGCTGGGCGATATGCCAAGAGAAGGCTGCATACCTTAAGAAAGTAAATGGATGTTTCTGTAGAGAAACGTGTTTTAAGAGAAGTACTCTGAGAAGGGAAATGGGTGGGTGGGTACCTTGCACTGGAACCGACACAGACCGTTGTGGGTGGTCTGATTAAATACCCTCCGGGCTCCTCCCATAATTACGGGCCACCATACTGGCCCTCTTATTTATGGTCGGAGCCCTCTGCTCTAAGAGATATGAAAGAACACATAAACATGTCACAAGACTAACAACATAAAATAGACCTGAATTGTGCCCTTGGTCTGCTGTAAGGTAAGCCCTGGTGAGCTGGGCGGTGAGCCCTGGTCTGCTGGGCGATATGCCAAGAGAAGGCCGCAAAAGACTTGGTTTAGGGAGGTAATTATTAATTTATGTACAACAAGACACTACGGGGCAAAGTTGCTGAAGGCTCAGGACATTTCCACTTGTGGATTGGAGATGTATCGAGTAAAGCAGGTGGATTCCCGCCTGCCCATCTTTGATCGCGTGGACTGGGACCCCGTTTCGTGAGGCTGCTGATGCTGCTCCAATGCGAAAGAATGTCCAAGAAAATGACCAAGGTCCTGGCCTAATTTGCTCAAAAGGAACCTGACGTGACTAATGAACTGGTTGCTGCCTGGGGTACTAATCGGGAACGGTAGTAATGGGCTGTCCTGCGAGGGATCAAACATATGGGCCAAAAATTGATCTAGGATGGACACGGGGCACCAGGCTTTGAGAGTTTGGAAAGGTTTGATGTCAACCCATGGACCGGACTATTGTGTTTTGGACACCCTGAGGAGCAAGATGAAGTAAGTCTGATGGCGTGTGAGGTGGTGTTTACGTAACACTTTACAACTGGGATGGTGACAGTATTCACTGGGGCGTAAGAAGCTGTAGAAAGCCAGGTAGATGCCTGCTTGAACGACCAGGCTGAATTTAGCCAAAGGGGAATGTGACAGGATGAAAGACACGTCTCGGAATATGGCACTGGTGACGAGTAGCCGTTTGATACTGATTTGGGGTCATTGCCTGTGAATACCACACAACATGGTCTTGACCGTATGGGCGGCAAACAAGACGGTTTGTTAGGATCTCATAAGGGGATGAAATACTGGATGTCAGCTGAGTGGGGTCTAAGGTATTGTGTGACAATGCCAACTGTGTGTGGTGGCATAATATGAAGACCAGGATGTGATGGGGAACTCTTGGTATTGCTCTGGGGTTTGAGGCTAGTAACCTGACATGCAGTAGAACCTCTAGGCTGCACGGTAGGCCTTCAGGGTGTTGTGAGATAATGAAAGATTAATAAGGCAGGTAGCTTCGTGAAGGTGTTGTTTGAATCCGAGGTTAGCTATGACCAGTGTGGGATAAGAGACATGGTCGGGTCGGTTCCAGGTTCCTGCAAAAAATAACGAAGCACAGTTAACGGGTAGTGCGTCGGCCAGATTATTGCGTTTGTCTGGGATGTGGACGCATAGGACGTTAGATTGGTGCTGTGGGGATAGTGGCACCAGCCTGCGCAGGAAGGCCACGATGGCTGGCTACTAGGACCTCCTTTATTCATAATACTGGCTGTGGCTTGGTTGTCTGTGGCGAACGTCACTGTTTGTCCTGCCCAGTTGTTGCACCAGACTTGAGCTGCTGCGACAATGGGGTAGAGGTCGAACAAAGAGGAGGACTAACTGAACCCAGGAATCAAGAGGGTTTCTGACGGTCATGGCCCTATAAACCCAAGTTGGCCAAAAATTGAGGCGATGACCTGTGGAGGCTGTGGTGACTACCTGAGGGAATACACATTGGCATGCCATTCCAATTTGTGAGAAATTCGACTCCCATGGGCAGATCTGCTATAGCTGGCACATGTTAATTTAAGGATTTAGTCAGGGTCTTTACCTGGAAGAGAAACACTAAAAGGTGGGAGGTAAAGGATCACCTTGAGTCTGGCTGCTGCCTTGGCTGAAAATGAGCGGTGATAGTCAAAGGATGGGCACCCTGCGTACTTGTGACCTGCTGCATGCAGATACGGGTCCAATTCTACCCTCCTGTTGGGGTTGCTCTGCCTAGCATGTCTCTGACTGTCCCCAAGGCCAGCACAAACTCTGTGACAGTGAGCTTGCGATTAAGTAAAGGGTCTCTGGCCTTCAGGATGACGGAGACATCTCCCCGCGAATATGACTTGTTCTAGGCCAAGTTGTGTACTGCTATGAGGAGGGATGCTAAGTTAACGTCGTTGTCATCCAAGATGTCCTCCTAGATGCCCTGCTAGGACAAGGTGTGCAGGGAAGACGATGGTGCAGAAGGTACGGGAATGACGGTGGTGACTGCAACTGGTAGGGGCACGGCTGGGCGTACCTCCAGGGCTGTCATTCTGCTTGGACTTCATCGACTGCTGTTGACAGTGTGGTTACCCAGGAGTGCAGCTGAGTAGTCGCAAAGAAGATAGACTGAAGTGGTGCCTGGAAGGGCTGCCACTGGTGGTGGAAACAGTAGCCTAAAGGCTTGGTTTGCTGGCTGCGGCATGGTAGGATTTACTCCTGCGACACCGTTCTGCTATGAGTTTTTTTTTTTTATTGGTCCAAGCTCTTGTGAGACTGTAAACCCCCGCTTGCTGAGCCCGTAAAGGGTGATGGCAGGGCTGAGGCAAAGTCCTCCCTGTCTGCCTGCGACATGGCGTCAACTAAAAGCAAGGGGGGTGCGTATGTTTGAGGTAAGTTGCAAAGGTAGGAGGGGATAGTTGCAATTGGGTAGATAAGATGAAAGGCGGAAGGAAACAAGGAGAATAGGACAAGGAATGACAGCCATAGTGACAGTTGGTTTGCGCTCGAGCGCTGTTGAGTGTGACTTTAGAAAACTCAAAAGAATGTGTGACAACCGAGGTGAGCCCGGAGGTGACTGGCTAGGTAACCGATAGCTCGGGTGTCAGTCTGTGCTCGGCACAGACTAATGAACCAGAGCGCCCCAGGGCGGACTGGGGTGGGTAGCTGAAGTCTGGTATACTAAGTAGGAATGTTGCGATCTGTAGTTAATTGACGTGGGTTCGGTCTACTAATGCTTGCACTGCCAGCAAGTATGGAGATTAGGCGACCTTGTCTGCGTATTGAAGGCTTGTGCTTCGAAAACAGAGTGAAGTGCACAGAAGTATGTGACAGTTGCTAACGCCTCAGGAGCAGGTCAAATTCTGTATGTGAAGTAAAAATATGTAGTGAAAGAGTGTTTAAGAGAAAGGGGGAATCCCATTGAACTAAACACCTGACTTTATGCCCTAGTTGTGAAGTCGACTGGTTGGGGTCGAGAACTGAGTTGATTGGGAGCCTGTAGTAAGGTGACATGAGAATTTCGTTTTGACAAGGGGGGGGGGGGGGGGTTGCAAAGAGCTGTTTAGGGCAAAGCTGGCCCCCTGGTGAAGATGCAACCCCTGGACAATGGGGTTTTTTTTGTGTTGTTTTTTGGGAGATACTGTCCAAACCTGGTGCAGGGTGGACTAACTGGTGTTCTAACTGGCCTAAAAAGGGGAAAGCGACAGAGAAAATGATGAGCAGCCGTGTTGCTACTGGAGACGGTGAGTGGCAGTTTGAGCCACTTGCTGAAATGCTTGCAGCGATTGCAAGGAAGCGGCCTTATTTGAATTATGAGGTGAGAATGAATGAATGGATGAATGAGGTGAGCAGCTGTGTTGCTACTGGAGATGAGTGGCCGTATTAAGCTATTGCAGAGATGCTTCCAGCGATTGCAAGGAGCTTTGTTGAAAGGCGAAAGAAAAGGTTATAGAGGAAATGTGATTATGTAGGAATGACCGTGCGCAAAACACTGAGCAAATTGGTGGAGAGAATTGTGTATGATCATGTATGGATAGACTGAGAAAGTCAAACGTAAGTACTGTTGAATTCATACAGTCGATGTGACTAGTTTGAACTGGGTTATAGCTATGGAATAGTCTGCGAAAGATTTGACTAATTTGAGTCGGTGATGCAACAGGATTCGGCTTGGTTGTTAGAGTTGCGTTTGGCAAGGACTGGAATCATTGCGCCGATGCTGCGACTAGACTCGAATCCTCCGTAGATGCGACTGAGAGGCTCGTATATGGGATCCGACTGTATCGCTGAGGATATAGCTGGGTTCGGATTGATTGAATTGTGATGGTGGTTGAAGGGGCTGGTGATTGCCAATGATCCGAAACATAGAAGCGAAGTTGCGACTAGATTCGAATCGGCCGTAGATGCGAGGTGACTACAGGGTTCATATGACAGATCTGCCTGTATTGCCGATGATATGGCTGGGTTTGAATCGACTAAATGGTGATGGTGGTTTGAAGGGGCTTGTGATTGCAGAGGATCCGAAACATAGAAGCGAAGTTGCGACTAGATTCGAATCGGCCATAGATGTGAGGTGATTACGGGGCTCGTATGACAGATCTGACCGTATTGCCGATGATATGGCTGGGTTCGAATTAACTAAATGGTGATGGCGGTTGAAGGGGCTTTGTGATTGCCAAGGATCCGAAACATAGAAGCAAAGTTGCGACTAGATTTGAATCGGCCGTAGATGCGAGGTGAGTAAGGGGCTTGAATGTCGGATTTGACCGCATCGCCGTGAAGTGAACGGCTAGAGTAAACCCGTGTTGGGTAGAAAGCATGAAATACATGAAAGATGACATAGAAAGACTTACGGTGGCGTAAGTGCGACTTTTTGCAAAACGAACATGATAAACGAACATGATAACGTAACTACTAGAGTTTAGAGGAGCGGTAACAACTAAGTCCTACCTGCGACAGCGAGTGTGTAGCGGTCCGAGCGTGGGACAATCGATGAAGATATACGACCGATCTCGAAGGTACAACTACGTGGACACGCAGTGAGTTGGCAGAGTCAGCCTGTGCAATGCATTTGACACGAATCAGCTTAAAAAATGTATGAGATGAATCTGATATAAATTGGCAGTAAGCCTTTGTTAATGATTTCTGCTGTGGCCAGGTTATCCGTAGTAAAGGCTACGGTTTGGCCCGTCCAGCTGTGGCCCCAGAGGTGCGCTGCTGCTACGATAGGGTATAGTTCAAAAACCTGTGAGAGAAGCCGGGTATTGCCAATATCTGATCCATTCCAGGATGAAAGGAACTCCTCCCATATAGCGACGTCCACTATTGCTGCGGAGTTGAGGCTGAGGACCTGCTCGGGATCCTGCGTGTGGGACAGGAACACCAGTAGGCGGGACACGAAGGAGCGACCCTGGGGGATGATACGCATCGCAAAGTTGAGCATCCCGAGAAGGGATTGCAGTTGCTTCTTAGTGCACCCTTAGTGCACCCTCTGGAGTGGGTGAAGTCTTGCATAACTGGGGGGAGGCTGCCCTGCATGGCGCCCGTGTACCGGTTAACCCCGAGGAAGGTGATGGACTGAGCTGGACCATCGACTTTGTGTTCTGCGATAGGGACATTGAGATTCCTGAACACCATCCTTAACTTATCAAGGTCCCCGAGGGGTGAGCCGGGTGGCTCTATCAAAAGGAAGTCATCCAGGTAATGGATGACCTCTTGCCACTGGGCTTTGTGTAGAAGGATCCACGTAAGCGACTGCGCAAAGGTGTCGAAAAGCCAGGTGCTTCTTTTAGACCTGAAGGTCAGCTTGGTGGTGAAGTAATATAACTCCCTCCATTTGATGCCATGCCAGCACCAAAGAGACGGGTGGATGGGTAGGAGCTTAAAGGCATCCAAGATATCGAGCTTGGAGAGCCAGGTGCCCATGCCTGTTTTGAGTATGGCCTGGATGGCCATGTCTACAGAGGCATATTTGAGAGAAAACTCTTCGGAGGGGATAAGAGAATTCAGACTGGGGATGGTAGATGAATGAGGTGCTGACAAATCGTACACCAAACGCAATTTATTGGAGAACTTGCCCTTGACAAGCCCAATAGGGCTGACTCTCCAGGTGTTGAAGGGGGGCTGGGTGAACGGCCTATTATGAAGTTCCGATCTAACTCCACTTGCAGGAGCTGGTCTATGGCCTGTTCGTCGGTGGCCGCCGACCGCAGGTAACGGCATTCATGTGTCACGTGAGATAGAGAAATGAGACCCGTGTGGAAGTCTTCCGTAAAAACCTTGCATGAGGTAGGTGGCCAGAGAGGGAGTGGGGTGTGAGGAAAGGTAGAAGCCAAGCCATGTGAGGTTGACCCAGCTTAGTCACGCCTTTTTCAGCTGCTTGACCTCACACAGAAGCCTGGGGTGAGCCCTTTGGCAAAGGGTACAAATATGCAGCACACGGCATTGACTGAAGTTGCAGGAGCCGTAATTATAGTTATTGCAGATTGCTGCTCCTCCTACGGTCCGGACTGGGTGCCATAAATTGTCTAACTGAGGCAGGCGTGCAGGGGCCTGCTGGCCCTGAACTGCACCAGAGGTAGAGGGACTTTCTGAGGGACGAGCTGATGTCGAGTTGGCGCACCAAGTGGCAGTGTGGGTGGCCGACTGGCAAATCGCACAGAGGGGTGAACGAAGGCCCGCAAAGTGGCGACAAAACAGCTCGGTATCCATGACACTCCAGTCGGTAGGCGTCTGGAATTGCAAGAGCCTGGCAGCCGCTTTAGCGGAGAAAGAGCGGTGGTAGTCATAGAAGCCAAAACCCCATTATTTATAGCCCAGGTCTACGACAGCATGGAGATACCGAACCAGCTCTTCTTTCCTGCTGGGGGAGGCTGAGCAGATCACATCCCTCATCATGCCGAAGTCCAACGTGAATTCTGTGACCGATAGTTTCCTGTCCAACCTGGGATCTTTGGCTTTGAGGACCACCGATACGTCCCCCCACGTGTATGCCTTGTTCTTCGCCAGGTCGTGGATGGAGATGAGCAGGGAGGCGAGGTTGACGTCCTTGCCCTCGAGGATGTCCTTCCTGACATTGGCTGGGACCAAATGGGAAGGGTACACCACGGAACTCGACCCTGTGGTACCTGCAGGTGGGCGGGTCTCCAAGAGGGCCCCCTTATTCTGGACCTGAGAAACTGAGGTGGCCAGGGATGATACCAGTGTATGAAGTTTCTTTATAGCCGAGGAAATAGAGTCCAGGGAAGCCTGCTGGGTGCTGGATCCTGTCATGGCTGGAGGAGGGAAGAGGAGCTTGAAGAGCTCGGCTTTCCTGGCTGTAACAGGAAAGGGCACACCTCTACATCTCAACTCCGAGGTCAACTACGGAATGGTCCATCCCCTAAGGGACTGCAGGCTGCCAATCTCTGAGACTGGAGAGGGGGACAATGGGGCCGTGAGATCCTCACTGCGACATGGTAGCATTGTCCTAAACCTTGGCGTGCCAACTTGTCCTCGGGGTTGGAGTTTCACTGAGCGGAACCTAATGAGGGTGACATGGATTACAAGACTCGCTAGTGTTCGCTGATGGTATACATACCTAAACATAGCGGACACTCCTGATAACGTGTCCCTCTTTTTTTTCTTACCTAGGGAGGCACCGTCCAACCGGGTGCAGGGTGGACCTACTGAAACTCGACTGACCTACAAATATGAAGGCAAAACTTGTTGAAGGATCCAAATACCTGTCACAAACATCTGACTAAAATGGTGACTTTAATGGGAGGTAGTGAGTTTTTAAATGAAATGAAATGAAATGAGACAAACAAACAATGAAATGTTGTCTTAAATGAAACGAACACCTGCCATGACAGAGGCGCGACTCGGTCCTGTTGCAAATGCAACTGACAACGAGCCGGACTCTGGAGCATGTACTGAAATGAGGCAATTAGTGAAATGAGGCCAATGAGCAAGGCTCCCCGAGATGATTCGGAACATTGCAAAACAACTGGATTCGAACCGGGGTGCGGTACGTGACAATGAAATGAATGACTCTGCCATGACAGAGGCCCAGATCGCCATGCTGCAACTTGCGACTGAGCACGTAACGGACTCTGGAGCATGTATTGAAATGAGGCTTGTCCTGGGGCACGCCGGGACAAATTTAGTGCATAGGTGTGACTATATTTATATCAGAGCGTGATAGGTGACAAAGAAATTATACCCATGACAAAGACAAGAATCAGAGAGTAAGCCCGTGATTTGACAAAAGAATCCTGTCTCTGGAGCATGTACTGAATGAGGCCAAACAACTGGGCGCACCAGAACAAATCGGTGCATCTGTAAATGCGACAGGATTCGTATCGGAGCGTAATATGTGACAAGAAATTATATGCCATGGCAAAGACAAGAATCAGTGACTGAACCTGAACCTGCGAGTGACTCTGTCTCTGAGTCCGGAGTGAATCGGTGCATCGGAGATGCAACTGGATTCGAATCGGAGCGCGGTACGTGACAGAAATGAATGTAATGATTAGAAATTATTTGCGAGCTTTCGTAATTGATTTGAAATGATTCGGACTGATTAGAACGTTCTGACTTTAGAAATGATTCAAACAATTCAAAATGTTTAGAAATGACTAGGGATTGTTCGAATAAATGACATGTTTTGCGAAATGAATGCCTGATGTGGCATTGACCGATGCGTCACGAACCAGTGACTACGAATCATTCGTGAAGCAAAAGGAGCAACCGATGTTTTGGTAATGAATGCATGCGACATGATCGGAACACGTTTTTCTTGAAATGTTTGTGAGTAGTTCGTGAGTTCAGGATATCGCAGTTTAGTGACATAATAAAAAATGCATGAAATGAGAAATGGGAGCCGAAGCCCTACCTGCGACAGCCGGACCAGATGCGTTGTACAACAACAGCGATTCTAGTGTTGCAAAACTCGGATAACGACAACACACGAACGCTCAATTCACGAACACGAAGACAGACTCATAACACAAACTCACGGAGACGGGACTAACGAATACGGGAACTCACGAACACAGAACTCACAACGTATAATCTCGAATAGTCGGCCCTAGATCTCTGACGTAACAGATATCGCGCACAGGAACCGACAAGGAATGCAGCCGAACGGGCTGATTAAATACCCCTCCGGGCTCCTCCAATAAATTCAGGCCACCATACTGGCCTTCTTATATATACATATATACATTCCTGGAAACCCCTATGCCCAACTCTTGCCTTTCCAGTTTGTTGATTCTGCCTCCTTTCAGGAATTTGTGGCTTGTGCTATACTGCAGTGACAGGTTCCCAGCTGCCATTTTCTTATCTGTAAGGTCATCCCTGGACTCCATGATCACATGGAAAACAATTTTCGGAAAAAGACCCCCGAAGCTGCCTAATAAACTACTTTAAAAACCTGTATAGTGTGTTTTTTTATTGACACTCTTTCCCACAATGTACCCCATACTCGTTCACATAGGGTGGGGAGCCGGGATCTGGGGGCCCCCTTGTTAAAGGGGGCTCCTGGATTCCGATAAGCCCCCCACCCGCGGACCCTGACAACCAATGGCCAGGGTTGTCAGGAAGAGGCCCTTGTCCTCATTAACATGGGGATAAGGTGCTTTGGGGTGGGGAGGCCGTAGGGCGCCCCCCTTCCCCAAAGCACCCACCCCCCCATGTTGAGGGCATGCAGCCTGGTACGATCTGGGGGGGGGGCGCTTGCTCGTCCCCACCCCCTTTCCTGACTGCCCAGGCTGCATGCTCGGATAAGGGTCTGGTATGAACTTTGGGGGGACCCTCACACAGTTTTTCTGCATAGGGGTTACCCTTAAAACCCATACCAGAAGACAGGGCTCGCAAGGTGTCAATTTCGCCGATGGAAGTGGCGAGATTGACTTCCTTCTCTAGTCCCGTTGTACCTGAAGTCACATTCAAAATGAACAGACTTTAGTCTGTGTATGGGCAAGTCCGTTCATTTAGACCAAAAGTCCGGCGGATTGTCCGCCAGAAAGTCCGTTCGTGTGTGGTCATGTGTGTGCAAGTCCGCTCGTTCGGAAAGTCCAGCGGACCTCCACTGCAAAGTCCGGCGGATAGTCCACAAATAGTCTGATCGTGTGTACGCAGCATTAATGGCACTCCACCCAAAACTGTGACCTACTTGTGTATTCCAATAATATGTGATTATAAGCTCCTAAAAGTGCATTAAAGTGTCCACAGAAATCAAAACATTCATAAATATACTTCCATATTGCTCTTCATTTAGTATCACCCTGTGATCATAGTTACATAGTTAGTCAAGTTGAAAAAAGACACAAGTCCATCCAGTTCAACCACAAAAAATATCATACAATCCCATATACTCAATTCTATACCCACAGTTTATCCAGAGGAAGGTGAAAAACCCCTAGAAGAGCATAATCCACTTTGCTAAAGCAGGGGAAAAAAATTCCTTCCTGATCCCCTGAGAGGCAATCGGATCAACTTTACCTATAAATGTTAGTACCCAGTTATATTATGTACATTTAGTAAATAATCCAGGCCTTTCTTACCCACAGTTGATCCAGAGGAAGGCAAAAAACCCTTAGCAGAGCATGATCCAATTTGCTAAAGCAGGGGAAAAAATTCCTTCCTGATCCCCCGAGAGGCAATCGGATCAACTTTACCTAGAAATTTTAGTACCCAGTTATATTATGTACATTTAGGAAATAATCCAGGCCTTTCTTAAAGCAATCTACTGAGCTGGCCAGAACCACCTCTGCCGGGAGTCTATTCCACAGCTATTACTGTGAAGAAACCTTTCGGTATTTGGAGATGAAATCTCTTTTCCTCTAGACCGGGGGGGGGGGCAAACTTTTTTCAAAGAGGGCCGGATTTGATGAAGTGAACATGCGTGAGGGCCGACTCAAGGCTTGACATTCTTTAAACCGTTAAAATAGTGTGTTCGTTCGAGCTCTAATACACTGTCCAACAAGAATTCTCTTGCCTTTGTGGCTGTGTGTGGGAAGAGATGAGCTTGGGCGTATTATTTGGATATACCATATTAATTGACATATAACACGCACCTTCACTTTAAGAGGGAAGTTTCAGGAAAAAAATATTTAATTTTAAATATAGAACTGTGAAGCAAAATAATGGTCAGTGCCCATCAATGCAGCCTAATCAGTGGGCATCTGCAGACCGACCATTGCCATGAATGTAGCCTCACCATTGCCAGGAACGCAGCACCATAGCCAGGAACACACTCACCATAGCCAGGAACGCAGCACCATAGCCAGAAACGCACTCACCACAGCAAGGAATGCCCCCACCATTGCCAGGAATGCACTCACCACAACCAGGAATGCCCCCACCATTGCCAGGAATGCACTCACCATAGCCAGGAATGTCCCCACCATAGCAAGGAATGCACCATAATAGTCAGGAATGCCCCCACCATAGCCAGGAATGCCCCCACCATAGCCAGGAATGCACCATCATAGCCAGGAATGCACAACCATAGCCAGGAATGCCTCACCATTGCCAGGAACGCAGCACCATTGCCAGGAATGCAGCACCATTGTCAGGAACGCAGCACCATTGTCAGGAACGCAGCACCATTGTCAGGAATGCAGCACCATTGTCAGGAATGCAGCACCATTGTCAGGAACGCAGCACCATTGTCGGGAATGTAGCACCATTGTCAGGAACGCAGCACCATTGTCAGGAATGCAGCACCATTGTCAGGAATGCAGCACCATTGTCAGGAACGCAGCACCATTGTCAGGAACGCAGCACCATTGTCAGGAATGCAGCACCATTGTCAGGAATGCAGCACCATTGTCAGGAACGCAGCACCATTGTCGGGAATGTAGCACCATTGTCAGGAACGCAGCACCATTGTCAGGAATGCAGCACCATTGTCAGGAATGCAGCACCATTGTCAGGAACACAGCACCATTGTCAGGAATGCACTGACGAGTGCCAAAGGAGAATCTTCTGTTTACACGACGGCCTCTTTAATAGAAAGTCCCGCCTCCTTTGATAGACAGAACAATCGTCCAATGGCAGTGCCGGAGACGGGACTTCCTATTACAGAGGCCGCCTGTAAACAGGAAATTATCCTGTGTATGGCGCTTGGTCCCGCCTCCTCCCTGTCCCTTCCGAAGCATATACAGTGCCTTGCGAAAGTATTTTGCCCCCTTGAACTTTTCAACCTTTTGCCACATTTCAGGCTTCAAACATAAAGATATACAATTTTAATTTTTTGTGAAGAATCACCAACAAGTGGGACACAATTGTGAAGTGGAACGAAATCTATTGGATAATTTTAACTTTTTTAGCAAATAAAAAACTGAAAAGTGGTGCGTGCAAAATTATTCGGCCCCTTTACTTTCAGTGCAGCAAACTCCCTCCAGAAGTTCAGCGAGGATCTCTGAATGATCCAATGTTGTCCTAAATGACTGATGGTGATAAATAGAATCCACCTGTGTGTAATCAAGGCTCTGTATAAATGCACCTGCTCTGTGATAGTCTCAGGGTTCTGTTGAAAGCGCAGAGAGCATCATGAAGACCAAGGAACACACCAGGCAGGTCCGTAATACTGTTGTGGAGAAGTTTAAAGCCGGATTTGGATACAAAAAGATTTCCCAAGCTTTAAACATCCCAAGGAGCACTGTGCAAGCGATCATTTTGAAATGGAAGGAGTATCAGACCACTGCAAATCTACCAAGACCTGGCCGTCCCTCTAAACTTTCAGCTCAGACAAGGAGAAGACTGATCAGAGATGCAGCCAAGAGGCCCATGATCACTCTGGATGAACTGCAGAGAACTACAGCTGAGGTGGGAGAGTCTGTCAATAGGACAACAATCAGTCGTACACTGCGCAAATCTGGCCTTTATGGAAGAGTGGCAAGAAGAAAGCCATTTCTCAAAGATATCCATAAAAAGTCTTGTCTAAAGTTTGCCACAAGCCACCTGGGAGACACACCAAACATGTGGAAGAAGGTGCTCTGGTCAGATGAAACCAAAATCGAACTTTTTGCCCACAATGCAAAACGATATGTTTGGCGTAAAAGCAACACAGCTCATCACCCTCAACACACCATCCCCACTGTCAAACATGGTGGTGGCAGCATCATGGTTTGGGCCTGCTTTTCTTCAGCAGGGACAGGGAAGATGGTTAAAATTGAGGGGAAGATGGATGCAGCCAAATACATGATCATTCTGGATGAAAACCTGTTGGAGTCTACAAAAGACCTGAAACTGGGATGGAGATTTATCTTCCAATAAGACAATGATCCCAAACATACAAAATCTACAAAGGAATGGTTCACAAATAAACGTATCCAGGTGTAATAATGGCCAAGTCAAAGTCCAGACCTGAATCCAATCGAGAATCTGTGGAAAGAGCTGAAAACTGCTGTTCACAAATGCTCTCCATCCAACCTCACTGAGCTCGAGCTGTTTTGCAAGGAAGAATGGGCAAGAATTTCAGTCTCTCGATGTGCAAAACTGATAGAGACATACCCCAAACGACTTGCAGCTGTAATCGCAGCAAAAGGTGGCTCTACAAAGTATTAACGCAAGGGGGCCGAATAATTTTGCACGCCCCACTTTTCATTTTTTTATTAGTTAAAAAAGTTTCAAAAATCCAATAGATTTCGTTCCACTTCACAATTGTGTCCCACTTGTTGGTGATTCTTCACAAAAAAATAAAATTTTATATCTTTATGTTTGAAGCCTGAAATGTGGCAAAAGGTTGAAAAGTTCAAGGGGGCCGAATACTTTCGCAAGGCACTGTACATCTTTTGTGGCCCCGGCGCTGGGAGATCGTCGGGGGCCACAAAAGATATGTATGTCCAAATAACCAGGCGGGCCGTTCAAAACCGGGCCGCGGGCCGGACTTTGGACATGCCTGCTCTAGACATAAAGAGTGCCCCCATGTCCTCTTTGTTGATTGTAAAGTGAATAACTCAACACCAAGTTCACTATATGGACCCCTTATATATTTGTACATGTTGATCATATTCCCCCCTTAATCTCCTCTTATCAAGAGTGAATAAATTCAGTTCTTCTAATCTCTCCTCATAGCTGAGCTCTTCCATGCCTCTTATCAGTTTGGTTGCCCTTCTCTGCACTTTCTCCAGTTCCCCGATATTTTTTTGAGAACTGGTGCCCAAAACTGAACTGCATATTCCAGATGAGGTCTTACTAATGATTTGAACAGGGGCAAAATTATATCTCTCTCTCTCTGGAGTCCATACCTCTCTTAATACAAGAAAGGACTTTGCTCGCTTTGGAAACTGCAGCTTGGCATTGCATGCTATTATTGAGCTTATGATCTACCAAAACCCCCAGATCTTTCTCCACTATGGATCCCACAGTTGTACTCCCCCTAGTATGTATGATGCATGCATAATCTTAGCCCCCAAGTCCATAACGTTACATTTATCAACATTAAACCTCATCTGCCACATAGTTGCCCAATTAGACAGAGCATTGAGGTCGGCTTGTAAATTGGAGACATCCTGTAAGGACGTTATTCCACTGCATAGCTTGGTGTCATCTGCAATGACGGAAATTTTACTTTTTATCCCAGACTCAATATAATTTATAAACATATTAAAAAGTAAGGGTCCCAGCACTCAACCTTGGGGTACACCACTGATAACCTTAGACCACTCAGAGTAAGAATCATTAACCACTACTCTCTGAATTCTGTCTTTTAGCCAGTTTCCTATCCATTTACAAACTGATATTTCCAAACCTGTAGACTTTACCTTACACATGAGTCATGTGTGCGGAACTGTATAGAACGCTTTTTCAAAATCCAAGTATAGCACATCCACAGCCACCCCTCTGTCTAAGGTTTTACTTACATCCTCATAAAATGAAATCAGGTTTGTCTGACAACTTCTGTCTTTCATGAATCCAGTCTGTAGCTTAAAATATTTTTTTCTTGCAAGAACTTATCTATGTGGTCTTTTATTAATCTCTCCAGTATCTTCCCAACTATAGAAGTTAAACTAACAGGTCTATAGTTACTTGGTAAAGACTTTGTTCCCTTTTAACATATAGGCACCACATTGTCCCTGCGCCAATCCAGTGGTACTATTCCTGTCATTAATGAGTAGTGATGGACGAACTTCCGTCGGGGCGTTTCGCGAACGCGGACCACCAACGCGGCCGATAGTTAGCGAACCGTAACGTTCGCGGCGGGTCCCATTGACTTCAATGGGAGGCGAACTTTGCAAACCTACAGGTCAAATTTGCAGCCACAAAATAATTACTAGCTGTGCAAACATAGTCCCACCACATGGCCAATGATATAACACATGTATGAGGTGAATCTGGGATCGACAACTACAAGCATTCTTTTTTTATATGTGAAATTGTTGTGACAATTCAGGACTGTGGAGCGCATGAAGGCAATGGAGGAGAGGGAAGGTCAGGGTAGGCAAAGAAGAGGGTGCAGGAGATGATCACCAGCAGCGTGACATACAGTAATGACACCTGCACCGTGATAGAGTGATCTGACACCAGCACCGTGATAGAGAGCACTGACATCAGCAGCGTGACATACAGCAATGACACCTGCACCGTGATAGAGTGATCTGACACCAGCACCGTGATAGAGAGCACTGACATCAGCAGCGTGACATAAAGCACTGACACCAGCACCGTGATATACAGCACTGACACCAGCACCGTGATAGAGAGCACTGACATCAGCAGCGTGACATACAGCAATGACACCTGCACCGTGATAGAGTGATCTGACACCAGCACCGTGATAGAGAGCACTGACATCAGCAGCGTGACATACAGCAATGACACCAGCACCGTGATAGAGAGCACTGACATCAGCAGTGTGACATAAAGCACTGACACCAGCACCGTGATATACAGCACTGACACCAGCACCATGATATACAGCACTGACATCAGCAGCGTGACATACAGCAATGACACCTGCACCGTGATAGAGTGATCTGACGCACAGCAGAGGTACAGCCCCAGGAGGAAGTCAGCACAGCACAGGGATGGTGGGAGCCCCTCATAATAAGCAGCCCCAGGAGGAAGTCATCACAGCACAGGGATGGTGGGAGCTCCTCATAATAAGCAGCCTCAGGAGGATGTCAGCATAGCACAGGGATGGTGGGAGCCCCTCATAATGAGCATAGCACAGGGATGGTGGGAGCCCCTCATAATATGCACAGCAGAGGTACAACCCCAGGAGGAAGTCAGCACAGGGATGGTGGGAGCCCCTCATAATAAGCAGCCTCAGGAGGATGTCAGCATAGCACAGGGATGGTGGGAGCCCCTCATAATGAGCATAGCACAGGGATGGTGGGAGCCCCTCATAATGAGCATAGCACAGGGATGGTGGGAGCCCCTCATAATATGCACAGCAGAGCTACAGCCCCAGGAGGAAGTCAGCACAGCACAGGGATGGTGGGAGCCCCTCATAATGAGCATAGCACAGGGATGGTGGGTGCCCCTCATAATATGCACAGTAGAGGTACAGCCCCAGGAGGAAGTCAGCACAGCACAGGGGTGGTGGGAGCCCCTCAAAATAAGCAGCCCCAGTAGAAATATGACACCGCTCAACCTCTTCAAACAGGAGGGTACGGGCATATAGTACGGTGTGCTTTTTTTGGACAAGGAAGTGAGCCAAATGAAGAAAGAAGGTCTGTGTGCTCGATTAAAAAAATCGTTTATAGACATATACATGGTCTACTGGTCACATGTGTTGAATTCCTCCGAGATCCATGCCTCATTCATTTTTAGAAATGTGAGGTAGTTAACACTGTCGTGAGCTAGGCAAGTACGCTTATCGGTCACGATCCCCCCTGCTGCGCTGAACGTCCTTTCTGACAGGACACTGGACGAGGGGCAAGCCAACAGTTCGATTGCAAATTGGGCAAGCTCTGGCCAGAGGTCAAGCCTGCCCACCCAGTAGTCCAGGGGTTCATCACTCCTCAGAGCGTCCACATCGGCCGTTAAGTAGTCAGACAGTCTAGGCTTTCCCTGATGCTGGATCCGGATGACACCGCTGTTGGATTGGTACCCGCAACTCCTTCTCTGGGAGTGGGAATTGCTCCTCTGCCAGCGCACGCAAAAGCAGAATGCAGAATTTCGCGAAGCAAGGCCTGGAAGTGCTCCATTCTGACAGCCCTCTGTGACGGCGGTAACATTTTCGCCATTTTGTGTTTGTACCGGGGGTCTAAGTACGTTGCCACCCAGTACTGGTCCTTGACCTTTATGCTTTTTATACGGGGGTCCCTGTTAAAACACCATGGCTGCGACTGACCAGTTTGGTGATCTCCTCAAATGGCCGCAGAAGTCTGCATGCGTCACGCATGAGCAGCCACTGGCGCGGTGAAAAATAAACCAGCTCCCCAGAACCTGTTCTGCCGCAGAGTTCATACAGTTAGACGTTAACTGCGTGTTTCTGTTGGAGCAGCCTATCAAGCATATAGAAGGTTGAGTTCCATTGCGTCGGGCAATCGCAAATAAGACGTCTGACCGGCAGATTGTGTTGCCGCTGAATGTCAGCAAGGCGAGCCATGGCCGTGTAAGATCTTCTGAAATGGGCCGAGATTTTCCTTGCCTGCCGCAAGATGTCCTGGACCCCAGGGTATTTGACAATGAATCGCTGCACGACCAAGTTTAAGACGTGTGCCATGCATGGCACGTGTGTCATTTTTCCCTGTTTCAATGCGCTAAGCAGATTGGCACCGTTGTCACACACCACTTTACCAACTGTCAAATTGAGCGGTGTTAGCCACTGATCTGCCTGTGAACGCAAAGCTGAAAGGAGTGCCGGGTCAGTGTGGCTCTTGGCTTCCAGGCACAACAGATGCAGCACAGCATGGCAACGTCTCACCTGGCATGTCGAATAGGTTCTGGGGAGTTTGGGCGGCGCAGCGGAAAAGACGCTAGCAGCGGAAAAGGAGGAGTCAGCCGAGGAGGAGAGGGAGGAGGATGGAGCAGGAGGAGGAGGAGGAGAAGAAGAGCCAGGCCTGCATGCAATCCATGGCGGTAAAACCAAATCTACACGGGTGCCACGGGTTACATGCTTGACGGCCGTCAGAAGGTTCACCCAGTGGGCAGTAAAAGTGATATACCTTCCCTGCCCGTGTTTGCTAGACCACGTGTCTGTGGTCAGATGTATCTTGGCACTGACACTGTGTGCCAGAGATACATTCACTTGCCGCTGAACATGGCCATATAGCTCTGGGATGCCCTTCTGTGAGAAATACTTCCTTCCTGGGACCTTCCATTGTGGTGTTCCAATGGCCACAAATTTGCGAAAGGCCTCCAAGTCCACCAGTTTATATGGCAGTAGTTGGCGGGCTATGAGTTCTGACAATAAAAACAGTGTAGCGCTTCAATGATAGTGAACGTGATCAACATAAAAAACAATAATATGTCAAAAATCACATAAATATAAATGCCTAGAGAAAAGTCCAACATTGGGCGCTCATTCCACTATGTAGCTGGCATGGGGGTGACCGAACCGTCACAGAGAAAGAAGGTAAAACACTAGGCGAATGTATTCATATGGATCTGCTTGACTGTAAACATCAGTAAAGAGTGGATAAATACTTCTTACCGGAACAGTTGGACTCACGCAGTCATATGACGGTTGAGTCTAGAAAGCTTGAGGTCACAATCTGGGACCAAGGGGTATAAGGAGGGAGATCCGTTGAGCTGGTGGTGGAGCTCCAGGCGGTTGTAGGCCCAATAGTGGATCTTTACAGATGGAACATCAAGGTAGTCAAACTCAGACGCAGCCTGTTGTACCAATACTCCAATCTCCCCCGAATGGGGAGGGAAGTGATGTGAAGGTTTAAACCAAAGGAACAGAAAAAATGAAAAAGAGAAAAAGGCTCCACATGGTGCGGGTCAAACGATATAAAAAAGTTGATTTATTGAAGTCAAAAGGTAATTAATGACTTGGTGATCACATAAAAAATATAAAATGAAATTAAAAGCAATGTGGGGTGCCAACAGCTCGCCCGACGCGTTTCGACATATGTGTCTTCAACTGGGGCATGACTTCAATAAATCAACTTTTTTATATCGTTTGACCCGCACCATGTGGAGCCTTTTTCTCTTTTTCATTTTTTCTGTTCCTTTGGTTTAAACCTTCACATCACTTCCCTCCCCATTCGGGGGAGATTGGAGTATTGGTACAACAGGCTGCGTCTGAGTTTGACTACCTTGATGTTCCATCTGTAAAGATCCACTATTGGGCCTACAACCGCCTGGAGCTCCACCACCAGCTCAACGGATCTCCCTCCTTATACCCCTTGGTCCCAGATTGTGACCTCAAGCTTTCTAGACTCAACCGTCATATGACTGCGTGAGTCCAACTGTTCCGGTAAGAAGTATTTATCCACTCTTTACTGATGTTTACAGTCAAGCAGATCCATATGAATACATTCGCCTAGTGTTTTACCTTCTTTCTCTGTGACGGTTCGGTCACCCCCATGCCAGCTACATAGTGGAATGAGCGCCCAATGTTGGACTTTTCTCTAGGCATTTATATTTATGTGATTTTTGACATATTATTGTTTTTTATGTTGATCACGTTCACTATCATTGAAGCGCTACACTGTTTTTATTATCCTATTTGTTGAACTTTGTTTGTTTCTGGTGTTGGCTGCTCTTCTGGCTATTGTGGCCATTCTTCACTTATATCAAATCACAGCGCAGTGTTTTTCTTTTTAATTGTATGAGTTCTGACAAGCCAGCCGTCAACCGTTGGGCAAGAGGGTTATCCGGCGTCATCATTTTTTTATGCTCGAACATTAGGCCCACGTAAGCCTGCCTTTTTGCAGAAAAAACGTGAGCTTGGCATAATGGAAGGTGGAGTGGAGGACAATTGTGAGGAGAGAGGAGAAGGAGAAGTAGACGACGAGGCTGGACGGTGAGAGCCTGGAGTGTGGCTTTGTGTGTTCCGTTGCTCCCACTGGGCTCAGTGATGGCTGCTCATGTGCCTTCTTAAGGCGGTCGTCCCTAGGTGAGTGTTGGGCTTACCACGACTAATGCGTTGACTGCAAAGATTGCAGATGGCAACGCTATTGTCAGCAGCGGACATGTTAAAAAAAGCCCACACTGCGGAGCCATGTGCCGGTGTCGTGGGAGCACCAGATGTGACCGTACATGGTCAATGACTCGCTCCTGATACATGTGCAGTCTGCTTTGTCCCTCCTGTGCAATGTAAGTTATTCCTGCTTCTCCTCCCTATCTGCTGGTCCATATCTCCCTCTGAACTCCCCTCCTTTTCCTCTCTTGTGGGCACCCACGTGACATCACTAGACACGTCATCATCGATGTCACCTTCCCCACCGCTATAAGTAGAGATCTCGGAGTAGGCAGCAACACCGGGGACCAACCTCCTCCTTGGGCTGATCTGGGTACTGTCGTCAGACTGCTGAGTGGCGGTTGTTGCTACCTCCTCTTCCTGATCCAAAACCAAGAGTGGCTGCACATCAGAAATGTCTTGATATGGATCGGAAAATAATTCCTGTGACTCAAGCGGAAGGTATGTGGTGGTGGTGGTGTTGTTGGTGGTAGTGTCTTTGGGGGTGCACATAGCAGAGAGTGAAGAAGAGGATGCAGATCGAGAGGATGAGGAGGGTGCAGAAGAGTAAGGCTGAGTGAGCCACTCAACCAAGTCTGGTGCGTCCTTTAAATGAATTGAACGCACCTTCTGCAACTTTCCACTTTGGCTCAAGCCTGTTGCTCCTGCCCTACCCCTACCACCCCTGCAGAAGGGCCTGCCTCTTCCTCTGCCTGTCATTTTTTAAATGACCCTGTGACAAAACTCTCAGTCCCTATACTACTGATAAAGGACTGCTGCAGTATAGGGCAGCAGTCAGCAGTAGTGCACCTCAACCCTATGTATTGTGGACCTATACCAGTCCTTACGGAATAGCAGACTGTACCTCACTCAACCCTATGTACTGTAGTACCCTATACCTTACCAGTCCTTATAAGGACCTTTGTGGAACAAGTAGGTTGTGAATGATTAGCAGACTGTACCTAAGTCCCTATATTGATAAAGGACTACTGCAGCAGAAGGGCAGCAGTCAGCAGTAGTGCACCTCAACCCTATGTATTGTGGACCTATACCAGTCCTTACGGAATAGCAGACTGTACCTCACTCAACCCTATGTACTGTAGTACCCTATACCTTACCAGTCCTTATAAGGACCTTTGTGGAACAAGTAGGTTGTGAATGATTAGCAGACTGTACCTCAGGCCCTATACTGATAAAGGACTACTGCAGCAGAAGGGCAGCAGTCAAGTATAATATTCTTTCGATATTTGGAAGAAAGAATATTATACGTGTACAAGCCTATTACCATACCAGTCCTGAAAAGAACCTTTGTGGACCTAATAGTAACAGCTACTGATTAAACTGACTGTCCCTCACTGCCTCACACACAGCTTCCTGCCTGTCCCTATTTAAACTGACAAAAGAGAGGCTGCTGGAACAATAACTTGAATAGCACTTTTGTGGACCTAATAGTAACAGCTAATGATTAAACTGACTGTCCCTGCTGCAAACAGTGTCCTGTCCCTCTCTCTACACTGACAAAAGACAGGCTGCTGCAAAAATCTGTAGCACAGCAGTGCCTCAAACCTATATCCTGAACTACACCTAACACCTATACCAGTCCTGAAAAGAACTTTTGTGGACCAAATAGCTAGCCATTTGGGTCACTGCAGTCTCTCCCTGCTCCACACAGCAACCTCTCCCTATAGTGACAGAAGAAAGAATGTAAAATGGCCGCCAGATCGGGTCTATTTATAAGTTAGGGGGAATGTCCAAGTGTCCATGTGCTGTAATGTCTCAATTGGTTGTCCTGTACCCCATGATGGATGTGTCATCATAGGTCAAAGTTCTTTTACACAGTAAACAGGGAAGTCCGCCGGGCGAACGGCGGTGATAGTCCGCCGATCGGGCGGACGGCGAACAGCCGAAATTCGCTGCGAAACAACCGCCAGGCGAACCGTTCGGCCATCCCTATTAATGAGTCTCTAAAAATTAGATACAATGGCTTTGAAATTACAGAGCTCAATTCTTTTAGGATCCGTGGGTGGATGCCATCAGGTCCAGGTGCTGTATCCACCTTTATTCTGTCCAAATATTTCTGGACCATATCACTTTTGAGCCATTGTGGATTTGGGGCTGTGTCACTACCACCCCCATTATGGACATGAGCTCCCCCATGCTACTTTGTATACACAGAGCTGAAGAAAGTATTTAATAAATTAGCCTTCTCTTTGTCCCCAGTGACCCACTCTAGATTATTTTGTAAAGGGCCTACATGCTCAGACTTTACCTTTTTACTATTAATGTATTTGAAGAATTTTTGGGGGTTTGTCCTACTATCTTTTGCAATCTGTCTTTCGTTTGGAATTTATGCATCCTTGATTTCCTTTTTACATATTCTGTTATATTCTATGTAACATTTAAATGACACTAATGTTCCTTCATTTTTATATTTTTTAAAAACTCTTTTCTTATAATGTATAGCTTTTTTTAACTTTGGCAATGAGCCACATAGGTTTTATTTTTAGCCTTTTAAACTTATTGCCCATGGGAATATACTTTGCAGTGAGTTCAACAATCTTTTTGAAGTATTTCCGTTTCTGTTCTGTGCCCATTGATGCTAATGGGCACAGAACATTCTAAGTCCTAGAGAGCAGCCCTCATCCTTGGAAAATTTTCTCTCTTGAAATTAAGTGTTTTTATCTTTCCCGTATGTTATTTTTGCTTACAGCTAACATCAAATGAAATCATGTTACGGTCACTGCTACCCAGGTGTTTCTTTATCTGAACATTAGTAATACGCTCTGTATGGTTTGAGATTACCAGGTCTAACAGAGCATCATTCCTAGTTGGGGCCTCAATAAACTGGACCATAAAACTGTCCTGTAATAGGTTTATAAATTTTTGCCCTTTAACTGTCCCAGCAGTGCCGTTACTCCAGTCAATTTCTGGGTAGTTAAAATCCCCCATTATTATCACTGTCCCGGCCCTTGCAGCCCTTTCCATCTGTGCAAGGAGCCGAGTCTCCACCTCCTCATTAACATGAGGATTTCACCTATATATATATATATATATATATACACAATGGGGATGGAAAGTATTCAGACCCCCTTACATTTTTCACTCTTTGTTATATTGCAGCCATTTGCTAAAATCGTTTAAGTTCATTTTTTTTCTCATTAATGTACACACAGCACCTCATATTGACAGAAAAACACAGAATTGTTGAAATTTTTGCAGATTTATTAAAGAAGAAAAACTGAAATATCACATGGTCCTCAGTATTCAGACCCTTTGCTGTGACACTCATATATATAACTCAGCTGCTGTCTATTTCTTCTGATCATCCTTGAGATGGTTCTAAACCTTAATTTGAGTCCAGCTGTGTTTGATTATATTGATTTGACTTGATTAGGAAGGCCGCACACCTGTCTATATAAGACCTTACAGCTCACAATGCATGTCAGAGTAAATGAGAATCATGAGGTCAAAGGAACTGCCTGAAGAGCTCCGAGACAGAATTGTGGCAAGGCACAGATCTGGCCAAGGTTACAAAAAAATTCTGCTGCACTTAAGGTTCCTAAGAGCACAGTGGCCTCCATAACCCTTAAATGGAAAATGTTTGGGACGACCAGAACCATCCCTAGAGCTGACCATCCAGCCAAATTGAGCTATCGGGGGAGAAGAGCCTTGGTGAGAGAGGTAAAGAAGAACCCAAAGATCACTGTGGCTGAGCTCCAGAGATGCAGTCGAGGGATGGGAGAAAGTTGTAGAAAGTCAACCATCACTGCAGCCCTCCACCAGTCGGGGCTTTATGGCAGAGTGGCCCGATAGAAGCAGTGGTTCCTGGATAGATACATTCGGCAAGTGGCGGCCCGTCCATTAGGGGTACCCAGGATCTGCGCCCCTCTATCCACAGCCACCATATCCTAATTAATGCTCTATGATCCATGGCCGCTACTCCCTATTCATGTGTCTGGCCCGATGCTCTGATCCCCTCTGCTGCCCGATGTGCCCGCCGCTGCTCGATGTGCCCACCGATGCCCAATTCCTGGCCCTGCTTGATATTGCTGCCACCTAGATGGGGTAAGTGCTGGTGGACAGCGAGGGGGGGTTGAGGTGCTGCAGTGGGGGGATGGGGGTGGTTGTCTGCCGCCCACCCAATCAAAATAATACCAGCTGCCACTGCCTTGGGTTACAAGATTTTCTGAGGCAGACCAGAAGAGTTTGGAGCCATTTCAGTCAGTTCTACCCTGCCTGATCTGTGGCATGCCCTACAGGTGAAACCCAACTTTAACTACTTGCCTACTGGGCACTTTTACCCTCTTCCTGCCCAGGCCATTTTTCAGCTTCAGCACTGTTGCACTTTCAATGACAATTGGGCAGTCGTGCAGCACTGTACTCATATGAAATTTTTATCATTTTTTTCCCACACAAATAGAGCTTTCTTTTGGTGGTATTTAATCACCACAGTTTTTTTTTTTATTCTTTGCTAAACAAATTAAAAAAAATTAAATAAAATAAAAAACCTTTTTCTTAGTTTCTGCTATAAAATTTTGTAAACAGGCAATTTTTATCCTTCACTAATAGACACCGATGAGGCACCACTGATGGGCATTGATGGGCACTGATGAGGCAGCACTGACGGGCACTGATGGGCACTGTTGGGCACTGATAGGCAGCACTGATAGGTGTCTCTAATGAAGAGGCACTTATGGGACCTGATTGGCAGCACTGATAAGTGACTTTCACTTTGCATGGGAATTTTCCCCAGAGATTATTGAATGAGGTGAAACTAAGCTGACATCTATCATCCAATATGTACAAGCAAAAATGCTGTTTTTTATTTTCTTTAATGTGATTGGGTACAATTTTACCATAAAGTGCAATTTCCTTTAAGTAAATCAATCCGTGGTTTGTCACTCTTTATTAAAATATTTTGCTTTATATTTTCACATTTTGTTACACACTAGAATTAATAAAATGACTGATTACCTAAAGGAATTCATATTAACCTAGTGATCTGACCTTTACTGTAATTTAAGTAAAAAGTTGTCATTAACAGAGCTTGCAGAACCAAAGGAACCAATTTGTCTTTATTATCTCAGGATATGGCTAACTGTCTCAAGTTGAATAATTCAATAAGACGTTTATTTAACATGTTTGACCGATAATCTAATGTGTTACTCATGATTTACTCAGAGGAAATAAAATAGCCTGAAAATGACTTTTTTCGTTTCTGTCTTCTTTAGAGAGACAAGGTGAAAAGAGACAAAATGCAGTGTCAGTCTGTCCTCATCATTACATACTATCATGGCTAGAACAGTAGTGTGTCTAATTCAATCTTTTTGTGCAGTAGAATGGAGGTTTCATTGCGCAGGAAAAAGATTACTGTAATCATTTTGATTAGGATATATGCCATGGCTAGTAGCATTTTGCGCTGTCCAAAATATAAATTCCCTTGGAAATATACAAGAGTGAGTTAAATTCTAGTGATATCCAAAATAGAGTGGAATAAAAAGAACCTGTATTTTGGATAAACAGATGATTACGATGTGATAAAGGAATAATTTGTATTTTTCAATTACAAATAACATTACAAATAACCATAAAAAACGTAATTTTATTATAAAAATATAAATTAAAACAACTGAAATAATGTGTTAAAGAATTAGAAACATTTGCTTATCAATATAATACTGTTAATACAATAAAAAACAATATCATTTATTAAAAGTTTGACATTTGTAATCTTTGAAGTTAGTTTTGTTCGTTTTTGTTGTATTAAAGTAAAATAATTAAAAAGAAACCCTATCTTTATGTATTTTATACTACAGAATTACATTGCTTTCTATTTTATTGTATGTGCCTCAGCGAAGTGCAAGAGAGCAGCGACTCTCCCGGGTCTCTGTCTCCTCATTGGCTTACACAGCAGCGGGAGCCATTGGTTCTTGCTGTTGTCAATCACAGCCAGTGAGCCAATGAAGACAGAGCGGTGGATTTGGCCAAGCTTTGTTCAGTGTGTGAATGGACAATGTTCGTTCACAGGAGCGTGACTCGGGAACAAACCTGCTCGAGTGCCCTCATGGCAAGAGGCTTGATATTGGGGGCACTCGGCAAGGGGGTGGAGTCAGGACTGTCAGCAGGGGACTCAAAAAGAAGAGGATCAGGGCTGCTCTGTGCAAAACCATTACACAGAGCAGGTAAAAAGAATGTAACCACTTTAAAGCAGAACTTTACTAATTGATGAAAGGTAGGTAACTATTTAAAAAAAAAATTGTAATCTTTTTAAAATTTTACTATTTTTCCCAAGTGCTGTGGGAGAGGCAACTTGAGTGTGCAGCGCTCCTGAGAGATGGACTTCAACAACTTTATTGCTACTGCTGTAAACACTTAGGATGAATTGCTATATAGTGCCTGCAGATACAGAAATCAGCAAAGGCTTTTTTGATAACCATTTACTGCTTTCTAGGAATATTTAAATACATAAATGCCAATAGCTGGACCATAGCTTACCTTTAGGCTCCATTCACACTTGTGCAAATCGGTGCGATTTCCCTTGTGACATTTCATGTGACATGACAGGATTTTTATGCGACTTTGATGCAATTTTTATGCGACTTTGGATGAGTTCAACTTGTGCAGAAATGTAAAATTCATTTGGTTTCTTTATTTTCTAATGAATTCCAAATTTTCAAAGCGACCGGGGGAAAATTGATTGCTATATTTGAATTCTGCATGAAGAATAGCTGGTTGTTAGGGTCGAGCCAGGAAGCAGACCGCTGCATCCTTAACAACCGATGACTCATCAGCTGTCAGTGAGTTTCCCCAATGAATGTAAAATAAAGAATGCCGGTGTTGTGTCGAATACTGTCCCCCGTCGGATAGTGTCCACCCTGTACTGCGCTTGCGCAGTACGGAGGACAAGGAGATGCTGAAAGTCTCCAAAGATGAACGGCGCCTGCTCACTGAGTCCAGGTTCAAGTCCCACCATCCAAGTCGACATAAAGTTAGAATAAAAAATTGCCAAGCGAGGCAGTGCTCGAAGCGTGGCGAGCAAAGCGAGCCCGCGAGGGGCCCTGTTACTAAGTGCTACCATATGTCCACTTGCATGGTGGGGCTTGAACCTGGACTCAGGGCAGAAGGTACTAGCAAGTGTGCAGGCGCCGTTCATCTTCAGAGACTTTCGGAATCTCCTTGTCCTCCATACTGCACAAGCTCTGCGCCTGCGCAGTACGGGGCAGACATTATGTGATGGGGGGACAGATTTTGGCAGAACACTGGGTATAAAAAAAAATGACAAAAATAAATGCCGTGGGGTCCCCCTATGCATACCAAGTCCTCCGGGTCTGGTATGGATTCTAAGGCCCCTTTCACACTGGGACGGTCGGTGTGTCGGCGGTAAAGCGCCACTATTTTTATGCAGCACTTTACCGTCAATTTCATGGCGCTATTCAGCCGCTAGCAGGTCACTTTTACTCCCCTCTAGCGGGCGTGAAAGTTTTAAAAGCACCGCAACGTGCTGCTGCAGCAGTGATATGCCGCCGGTATAGTCGTGCTGCCCATTCATTTCAATGGGTAGGAGCAGTGAAGGAGCCGTGTATACACCGCCCCTTCACTGCACCAAAGATGCTGCTTGCAGGAGTTTTTTTAATGTCCTGCAAGTGCACCGCTCCAGTGTGAAAGCCTGAGTGCTGAGAGACAGGAGAGACAGGAGCGGAGCTTTACAGGTGCTATGCAGGCGCTATTATTAGCACTGTAGCACCTAAGTGTGAAAGGGGTCTAAGGGGAACCCTACGTCAAAATAAAAAAAATGGCATGGGGCCCCCCCAAAACCCTTATCCGAGCATGCAGCCCAGCAGGTCAGGAAAGGGGGGTGAGAGAGTGCCCCCGACTGAACCATACCAGGCCACATACCCTCGACATGCTATGATGAGAGAGCTGCCCCCCCTACCCCAATGCACCTTGTCCCAATGTTGATGGGGAGAAGGGCCTCTTCCCCACAACCCTGGGTGGCCCCCCAGATCCGCCCCCCCATGTGAATGAGTATGGGGTTCATAGTACCCCTACCCATTCACCAAAGAAGTGTAAAAAGTGAGTAAACACTTTACACCAGTTTCTGACAAGTCCTTTATTAAAAAAAAAATTATGTCCCCCAAAACAGATCCATCATCAATCACGGCGCCCGTGGAACCGCCGACCCAGAAAAAGAAAAAAAAGAACCTCTGGGCCCGACGATCACTCCCGCGGACTGCCTGCTCCGTAGTGTGACAGCTCTTAAATACCTAAGGGGCGGGGCCACTAAGGTGATGTCGCCAGGTGGCAGTGCCCCCTTGTGACATCGCCAACCCAGCATGCCATTTCCTGGTCACTGTTTGATTGAATTATATGTGTTATAAAAGAACACTGTCTGCCGGCCTCATCATGCGAGTATGATGTAAGATGTATGGCGAGAGGAGAGGCTGGCGCAGACCAGAAGTGACGCAGTAGGATGCTCTGGAGTTTCGGTTTTGCTGACTATCTATGCTTGGTTTTAACCTTTTAAATGTGAGTGTATACTAACTAAATAAATGGATGCAAGGTTTTAAACATACTACACATTGGGGGGGCTTGTATTTTCACTTCCTTTATTGAGAGCTATGCAGAATGGCCGCATGAATGTATAAGTGGAATTTAAAGGAGCCATACATACAGTGCCTTGAAAAAGTATTCATACCCCTTGAAATGTTCCATATTTTATCATGTTACGACCAAAAACATAAAAGGTATTTTATTGGGATTTTATGTGATAGACCAACACAAAGTGGCACATAATTGTGAAGTTGAAGAAAAGTGATAAATGTTTTTAATTTTTTTGACAAATAAATATCTGAAAATAGTGGCGTGCATTTGTATTCAGCCCCCTTTACTCTGATACCCCTAACTAAAATCTAGTGCAATCAATTGATTTCAGAAGTCACCTAATTAGTAAATAGAGTGCACCTGTGTGTAATTTAATCTCAGTATAAATTCAGCTGTTCTGTGAAGCCCTCAAAAGTTTGTTCGAGAACCTTAGTGACCAAACAGCATCATGAAGACCGAAGAACACACGAGACAGGTTAGGGATAAAGTTGTGAAGTTTAAAGCAGGCAAGCAGAGCATTAATCAGAGAAGCAGCCAAGAGGCCCATGATAACTCTGGATGAGCTGCAGAGATCCACAGCTCCGGTGGGAGAATCTGTCCACAGGACAACTATTAGTCGGGCACTCCACAAATCTGCCCTTTATGGAAGAGTGGCAAGAAGAAATCCATTGCTGAAAGAAAGCCATAAGAAGTCCCATTTACAGTTTGCGAGAAGCCATATGGGGACACAGCAAACATGTGAAAGAAGGTGCTCTGGTCAGATGAGACCAAAATTTAACTTTTTGTCCTAAAAGCAAAATCCTATGTGTGCCAGAATACTAACACTGCACATCACCCTGAGCACACCACCCCCACCGGGGGAAACATGGTGGTGGCAACATCATGTTGTGGGGATTCTTTTCTTCAGCAGGGACAGGAAAGCTGGTCAGAGTCTTCAAAAGACTTGAGATTGGGGTGGGGGTTCACCTTCCAGGAGGACAACAGCCCTAAACATACAGCCAAAGCTGTATACAATGGAATGGTTTAGATCATAGCATATTTGTGTGTTAGAATGGCCCAGGATTGATTATATTCTTGTAGAGCACAGAGCCCTAGAGATAGTACTGGAAACAAGCATAGAAATAACAACACAGTCAGATCATGCGCCTATAAAAATGAAAATGCAGATTCCCGGACAAAGTAAATGTGCCTCTAGGTGGCGATTAAATGATACGCTGATTCTTGATAAGGAGGGGGGAGAAGCAGTGAGTAAGGAATTAGAGAAGTACTTTCTGATTAATGAGACTGAAGGAATCTCCGGGCAGGCTCTGTGGGATGCCCACAAGGCGTATATTCGAGGGATCTTGATCGCACGAGGCTCGCAGAAAAAAAAAGAACGGGTAGAAAGGGGTAATAAACTCAGAGAGGAAATTCTTAGAATAGAACAACAACATAAAATGGGGTTTGCAGATAAAAAGTTATACCAAAAATTTATGTCCAGGAGAGAAGAATTACGTGGGCTAATGGAACAAGAAACTAAAAAATATTATAACCAACTTAATAAAGTGAGGTATCAAGAAGAAAACAAACCCACTAAATATCTAGCTAGGATGCTTCAAAAGAAAAAAGCTATGAACTACATAGAGAAAATTCAAACAGAAACCGGGGACATGGTATAGTCTTCAAAAGAAATAGCCGAATCATTTAAAAACATATTACGGGAAATTATATGCGGTAAAAAACAATTTGATAAATAAAGAAGGTAAACCAAAAGAAATTGATAAATATCTAAACAAGGCGAGACTCCCCAGGATTAGTGAAATTGATAAAGAACATCTAGAAAATCCCATAACGGAAGCAGAAATAAATGAGGCATTAGCGGAATCAGCCCCTGGGAAAAGTCCTGGACCGGACGGTCTGACAATCAGTTATTACAAAAGGTTCAAGAATATTCTGACACCGAAACTCTGTAAGTATATGAACGGGATTGGGACAGAGTACACCATGAGTAAAGAGGCGCTATCTGCCTCAATAACGGACATACGAAAAGAAGGAAAAGATGAGACCAAGTGTGCCAGTTATAGACCAATATCACTCCTAAATGAGGACACTAAACTTTTTGCTAAGGTGCTAGCAAATAAAATGAAAAAAGTAATGAATATACTGGTACACCCGGATCAGACTGGGTTTATCCCTGGGAGAGAGGGAAAGGACAACGGGGTGAGAACCTTATTGATTCTATCTCAAAGGAAGAAGACGGAACCCCCGGCTCTATTATTGTCAACGGATGCCCAAAAGGCCTTTGATAGAGTCGATTGGGGATTCATGTTCCAGACAATGGATAAAATGGGCATTGGCCCCAGGATGGTCAAATGGATTAAAACGATGTATGATCACCCTACAGCGACTGTAAACATTAATGGGTTGCCCTCCTCTTCCTTTGAAATGGAAAATGGGACCAGACAGGAACCCCTACTCGCGACAATCAGAAACAACCCGGAAATAATCGTAATTAAGGCGGGGCAGGAGGAACATAAACTTGCAGCATATGCAGATGACGTACTGTTTTATATAAGTAACCCTGAAGATTCTCTGTCTAAGATAATAAAGGCCCTGGATGAGTACGGGAAACTATCAAATTTCAAAATTAACCAAACAAAATCTGAAATCCTCAATATAAATGTAGGTTTGCTGGAAGCACAACTAATCCAAGAACAAAGTAAATTTAAATGGACTAAAGCTTTGAAATATCTTGGAATAAAATTGGCAAATACTCTGGATAAGATATACCGCTTAAATTTTATCCCTTTATTAAATGAAATAAAAACTGAACTCAGAAGAGCAAGTAATAGACCGATCTCTTGGATAGGCCGAATAAATGTGTTCAAAATGTTTATTCTTCCAAAAATTGTATATAAATTCCAGATGTTGCCGATTGAAATTCCATCTAGCTATTTCAAAAAACTAAAATCAATAACGAGTAAATATATATGGAATAATAAAAAACCTAGGATCTCCCATGGGGTATTAAAACAAGAAAAAGGGAAGGGAGGATTAGCGGTCCCTGATTTACAATACTACTATCAGGCGGTAGTTCTATCAAGAATTGTCGAATGGGTGAAGGGAAAAAAAAAGAGGAAAAAAGATGGGTCAATTTAGAATATATATACAGTAAAGCACAATTAAGTAAGATAATATGGAACCCCCCAAAAAACAGGGCACTAGATATAGATACAAATGAGTTAACACAGATTGCACTGAAGATATGGGATAAGGAGTATAAAAGACTAAATGGACACTATAATTCACCGCTGATAACTTTAAAACATAACGAATACTTCCCCCCGGGTAGAAGGGTGATAGGAGGGAACTGGATAAGACTCGAGGGGTCACAAATAAAAGATATAATTAAAAAAGGGAAACTTCTTTCACATGAAGAGTTAGTGCACATGGGATTTATGAGAAGGGATAGGTGGCGATATCTCCAGCTGACCCGTTTCATAGAAAAACTACCCCAGCCGATTAGATCTGAAGATGATTTGACAGGGGTGGAACAACTATGTATGGCCGACAGAGCAAAGGGTATAATCTCAAAGCTATACGGGCTACTGATACGGGCCAGCTGGAAAGAAGCGCCGCCATATATAAATAAATGGGAAAGGGAACTGGGGTCACAAAAGGGTAAAGAAACAATAAATAAAATATTGAAAATAACACACTGCTCGGCAAGGGATAATAAAACAGCTGAGATGAACTACAAACTTATCTCCCGTTGGTATAACACTCCGGATAAGTTATCTAAATACCAACATGGTGGGACCGCCGAGTGCTGGCGGGGTTGTGGAAAAACAGGTACCATGACACATATTTGGTGGGAGTGTGCCAAAATTGAGATATATTGGGAAAAGATCCTCCAAATGATAAAGGAAATAACTCAAACAACATTGAAACCTGACCCCTGGATAGTACTCTTCCATGGTACGGAGGGCGGGGTTAAACAATATCAGGATACAATCATCCCGCATCTATTAAACGCAGCGAAAAAACTGATCCCTAAAAAATGGCGAGAGGTAGAGTGCCCAGCAACATGGGAGTGGGTAGATGCGGTAGAGGAAATATATAATATGGAAAGCCTGAGTCTGAGAGAAGAAGAGGAAAGGGTAACATTTCTAAAAAAATTGAGAGGTTGGAAACAATTTAAGCGAGACTGGAGTTACTCCGCACAATTAAGACCATAAAGACTAGGCTATCAGGAGTAGGGACACTACTGACATGGGGATAGGGGAGGAGGGGGGGTGGGGGTTGTATAACTTTAGTGAATAATGGGAGTAAGATGTAAGAATAGTTTTAAGAATATGAAATAATTTTTTTTTTTTTTACATAAGTAAGCAATAAGAAAATAGCCACAATGATGTGAAGATTAATTTTAAGAGACAACAATGAACGTCAAGTTGATTTATAGTCTCGGGTGAAGATTCGCTGACGTGGCAAAAGAAAAAAAAAAAAAGAAAAGAATGGCCCAGTCCTAAATCCAATTGACAATCTGTAGCAAGACTTGAAAATTGCTGTTTACAGACACTCTCCATCCAATCAGACAGAGCTGGAGATATTTTGCAAAGAAGAATGGGCAAAAATGTCACTTTCTAGATGTGCAAAGCTTGTAGAGACATCTCCAAAAAGACTTTCATCTGTATTTGCAGCAAGGTGGTTCTACAAAGGTATTGACTCAGGGTTGCTGAATACAAATGTACGCCACGCTTTTCACATAAATTATTTTCTAAAAAAATGTGAAAACCGTTTGTCATTTTCCTTTTACTTCACAATTATGTGGCACTTTGTGTTGGTCTATCACATACAGTGCCTTGCGAAAGTATTCGGCCCCCTTGAACTTTTCAACCTTTTGCCACATTTCAGGCTTCAAACATAAAGATATAAAATTTTTATTTTTTGTGAAGAATCACCAACAAGTGGGACACATTTGTGAAGTGGAACGAAATCTATTGGATATTTTAAACTTTTTTAGCAAATAAAAAAACTGAAAAGTGGTGCGTGCAAAATTATTCGGCCCCTTTACTTTCAGTGCAGCAAACTCACTCCAGAAGTTCAGCGAGGATCTCTGAATGATCCAATGTTGTCCTAAATGACTGATGGTGATAAATAGAATACACCTGTGTGTAATCAAGTCTCTGTATAAATGCACCTGCTCTGTGATAGTCTCAGGGTTCTGTTGAAAGCACAGAGAGCATCATGAAGACCAAGGAACACACCAGGCTGGTCCGTAATACTGTTGTGGAGAAGTTTAAAGCTGGATTTGGATACAAAAAGATTTCCCAAGCTTTAAACATCCCAAGGAGCACTGTGCAAGCGATCATTTTGAAATGGAAGGAGTATCAGACCACTGCAAATCTACCAAGACCTGGCCGTCCCTCTAAACTTTCAGCTCAGACAAGGAGAAGACTGATCAGAGATGCAGCCAAGAGGCCCATGATCACTCTGGATGAACTGCAGAGAACTACAGCTGAGGTGGGAGAGTCTGTCCATAGGACAACAATCAGTCGTACACTGCACAAATCTGGCCTTTATGGAAGAGTGGCAAGAAGAAAGACATTTCTCAAAGATATTCCTAAAAATTCTCGTCTAAAGTTTGCCACAAGCCACCTGGGAGACACACCAAACATGTGGAAGAAGGTGCTCTGGTCAGATGAAACCAAAATCGAACTTTTTGCCCACAATGCAAAACGATATGTTTGGCGTAAAAGCAACACAGCTCATCACCCTCAACACACCATCCCCACTGTCAAACATGGTGGTGGCAGCATGATGGTTTGGGCCTGCTTTTCTTCAGCAGGGACAGGGAAGATGGTTAAAGTTGAGGGGAAGATGGATGCAGCCAAATACAGGACCATTCTGGATGAAAATCTGTTGGAGTCTGCAAAAGACCTGAAACTGGGACGGAGATTTATCTTCCAACAAGACAATGATCCCAAACATACAGCAAAATCTACAAAGGAATGGTTCACAAATAAACGTATCCAGGTGTTAGAATGGCCAAGTCAAAGTCCAGACCTGAATCCAATCGAGAATCTGTGGAAAGAGCTGAAAACTGCTGTTCACAAACGCTCTCCATCCAACCTCACTGAGCTCGAGCTGTTTTGCAAGGACAATGGGCAAGAATTTCAGTCTCTCGATGTGCAAAACTGATAGAGACATACCCCAAGCGACTTGCAGCTGTAATCGCAGCAAAAGGTGGCTCTACAAAGTATTAACGCAAGGGGGCCGAATAATTTTGCACGCCCCACTTTTCATTTTTTTATTAGTTAAAAAAGTTTCAAAAATCCAATAGATTTTGTTCCACTTCACAATTGTGTCCCACTTGTTGGTGATTCTTCACAAAAAATAAAAATGTTATATCTTTATGTTTGAAGCCTGAAATGTGGCAAAAGGTTGAAAAGTTCAAGGGGGCCGAATACTTTCGCAAGGCACTGTAAATGCCCAATAAAATACATTTACGTTTTTGGTTGTAACATAACAAAATGTTTTCAAGGGTTATTTTTTTCAAGGGGTATGCAAATACTTTTTTTAAAGCACTGTATATCCTGCATATTAAAGAGGAGTGATCTGGAGAGGGACCCCTGAGGACAGGAGGAGGGAGTGGTACCCACCAAAGAAAATATAAGGTGTATGAATCGATACAATCGCTATTAATATATACTTGAGGCGATAAAGTAAATTATTGATGTAATGTGCATAGGGTGGAGCACTGAGAGCTGACAGTGTCCAGAGTGTAGAGGAGAGCTTGTGTTTCCAGCAGAAGCACAAGCTAGAAGAGCTGTGAGCTGCTGAGTACTTCTCTGCTCTGAAGTTACTAATCTAAGATGAGCTGTTCTTCTTTTTTTTTTGTAAATTCACTTTTAATAAAAAATAATTATTTTAAGATAGCCCTATGTTTTTCTTTTTTTCTTTCTGAGCCCATTTCCTTGTTGTTGATCTCTCTGAGAGAGTGTGTTTAATCCTCTATTAGAGCCCATTCCAGCTGTTTTAAAGGAGCCCTGCACATTTGAGCTTTTATAACAAGTGGTTGTAAAGGCAGAAAGTTTTTTTTATCTTAATGCATTCTATGCATTAAGATAAAAAACCTTCAGTGTGCAGCAGCCCTCTTCAGCCCCCCTAATACTTACCTGAGCCCCCTCTCAATCCAGAGATGTTGTACGAGAGACTCAATTGCCTGGGACTCTCCCTCCTCATTAGCTTAGAAAGCAGCGAAGCATCATAGGCTCTCCCTGATGTCAATCAAAGTCAGTGAGCCAATGAGGAGCTAGAGGGGGCAGGACCGGGCTACGGCTGGACACAGGAAGCTGCGGCTCGGCTTGGGAGCCCCCATAGCAAGCTCAACAGGAGGGAGGGACCAGGAGTGCCGGTGTTCTGGCAGATAGTGTCCTGCCATCATATAGTGTCCACCCCGTACTGCACATAAAGTAGAAGTCCACCCTAACACAGGCATCCACGATTTAATACTAACCTATCTAGCCCTGTAAAAAAGAAATCGCTATACATGCCTTTTTTAAAGCCTGCTCCAGTCTGGTCCCACGCTGTCAGAGGCCGCTTCTATGTGGAGGCGGGTGCAGAGGAGGCAACTCTATGGGTGACGTCACTTCCCATTAATGTACCAGCTGTTGCTGGCTCTCTCCTCTGCAGAGCTTCTGCTGCTGGTCACTGGACTGGAGCAGATTCAAAAAAGGTTTCTATAGCGATTTATTCTTTGCAGGACTAGATAGGTTAGTCTAATGCCGCATACACACGACTGGATTTTCTAGCAGAAAAGGTCTGACGGTCTTCCTGACTGACTTTCGACGGAGTTACAACAGACTACCGAACGAACGGACTTGCCTACACACAAACGGACTAAAGTCTGTTAGTTTCGAGCGTGATGACGTACGACGGGACTAGAAAAGGAAGTTCAACAGCCAGTAGCCAATAGCTGCCCTTGCGTCGTATTTGGTCCGTCAGACCAGCATACAGACAAATGGTTTTCCTGATAGGAATTGAGTCCGTCTGAGAGATTTGAAACATGTTCTATTTCTAGGTCCGTCTGAATTTTTTAAAGAAAAATGATCGGACTATCCCACACACGATCGGACTATCCGACGGAATGATTTGGACTTATTCTGCCATAAAGTCCGGTCGTGTGTACGCGGCATTGGATTGTGGATGCCTGTACATTTAGAGAATTTAGTGATAGGGTGGACTTCCACTTTAAGGTCCAACGTTGAAGTTAAAAAGTTTGTCCATGGGAGTTGGTGGTGGAATGAACATTATCTCATCTTTGTATCCTTCTTAGTGTAGTTGGAATGTTCATTCTAAAGAAAAGTGGATTTGTGTACTTTAATTGATGTTTGATTTCACATACACAATTTTTGTTTAATGAGTGCAAGATTTCTCTGACAACTTTGATTTATTCACATATACAGCATATTCGATTGATTGATATAAGGTAAAATTTTATCATCGTACATTTTATTTTTACACAATTTTGCAAAGTTGGTTAACACTTTGTGGTACCACTGCTGGTTAGTTTGCTTAGTGTATGGTGAGCATGGGAGTTTTTTATTCATTTTTCATATATCTTTATACGCTTTTAATTGTACCCTTTAAAATAATACCTTTCATATTAGTGACTTGAATAAAATAGTTGTATCTTCTAGTGGTGCAATAAAATGAAAATTCCGGTGCTCAAACTGAAACCGGATGCACTTGGCCGAAAACTGGAACGGACAGACTTTTAAATTTAGTTATTGTGGCATTGAAGTCAATGGCTTGCGATTTTGCATTGAAGTCAATAGGACCCAATTTGGCAGTGAAGTCAATTGGGGGCGTTTTTGCATTGAAGTTAATGGGACGAGATTTTGAATTGAAATCAATGAGATGTGATTTTGCATTGAAGTTACTGGGGGGAAGGTTTACATTAAGGTCAATGGGACCCAATCTTGCATTGAAATTAGTGGGACATGATTTTGAAGTCATTGAGACGCAGCATGCCATTATAGGTGCTTTTTTTCTATTGGCAAAACGTTGATAACTCTGTTTTCGGCTGATCATTATCGGTGGCCGATAGATTGGTGCATCCCTAGCATCTTTTTTTTTTTTTTTTTTTTTTTTTTAAGTTTTTGAACATCCCTAGCATCTTATCTTGGACTATGGCACAGAAGAGGAGATTAAGGGGGGATATGATCAAAATGTATAAATATATAAGTGGTCCATATAGTGAACTTGGTGTTTTGTGGTTCACTTTAAGGTCATCACAGAGGACAAGGGGGCAATCTTTACGTCTAGAGGAAAAAAGATTTTATCTGCATATACGGAAAGTTTTTTTCACAGTAAGAGCTGTGAAAATGTGGAAAAGACTCCCTCCAGAGGTGGTTCTGGCCAGATCAGTATATTTCTTTAAAAAAGGCCTAAATTATTTCCTAAATGTACATAATATAACTGGATACTGAAATTTATAGGTAAAGCTGATCCAGGGAAAATCCGATTGCCTCTTGGGGGATCAGAAAGAAATATTTTCCCTTGCTATAGCAAATTTGACCATGCTTTGCTGGGGTTTTTCGCCTTCCTCTGGATCAACTGTGGGTAGAGGATTGTGTATATGGAATTGTATTTTTTTTTTTAAACTAAATGGACTTGTGTCTTTTTTCAACCTGACTAACTGTGTAACTATGTAAACCCCAGAACACCATTACAATTGATTCACATATGTAAATATAAGTCGGGAACATCTTTTTTTCTCTTTAACCACTACCCGACCGGATCCTGTATATATACGGCGGCAGAATAGCTCTGCTGAGCGAATCGCCGTATATATACTGCGGCTTCTTTAAGAGCCATATCAGGCCTGCGCGCACGTCCACTGCATGGTGGGGGACCTGATGCCAACCGCGATTTCAGGCAAAAGCAGAAATGGGGATTTGTGTGTGCAAACGCACAAATCCCTGTCCTGTCAGGGGAGGAGAAACAGATCGTTGTTCCTACTTAGAAGGAACAAACAATCTGTTTCTCCTCCCCTGACATGACAGAGATTTGTGTGTTTGCTTTCATGCCTGCAATTGCGGTTGGCCGGCGGGGATCACCCCAGTCAGTCCAAACCCCTCACAGTTAGAACACGTCTAGGGAACACACATTTAACCCCTTGATCACCCCCTAGTGTTAATCCCTTCCATGCCAATGACATTTTAACAGCTCTGATCGCTGTATAGATGTCAATGGTCCCAAAAAAAAATCAAAAGTGTCCGATCTGTCCACCACAATGTCGCAGTCCTGATAAAAATCACTGATTGCTGCCATTACTAGTAAAAAAAAATGTAAAAAAATAAAAATGCCATAAATCTATCCCCTATTTTGTAGACGCTATAACTTTTGTACAAACCACTCAATATACGCTTATTGCGATTTTTTTTTTACAAAAAATATGTAGAAGAAGAATCAGCCTAAACTGATGATATTTATTATAGCAAAAAGTAAAAAATAGTGATTTTATTCCGAATTGTCGCTCTACTTTTGTTTATAGGGCCAAAAATAAAAACTGCAGAGATGATCAAATACCACCAAAAGAAAGCTCTATTTGTGGGAAAAAAGGACATAAATTTTGTTTGGGTACAGAGCTGCACAACCGCAAAATTGTCATTTAAAATCCTCCTGGATCTCCATTTAGACCCGGGAGGTAGATACGTGGTACTCCATGCTACATGTGGTGGACTGGAGATGCTCATTGTGGGACTGTATGTGCCTCCCCCTGCTACTATGGCACTCCTACACAAATTAACCACACTAATGGCACTTCATCCGGGAGCTAGGGTGCTGCTGGCAGGTGACTCCAAACCCATACCTTCACAAATTTAATGCAGGCCTCATCCCAAGACTGCCCCTTGATGAAATGTATGGAAATATATGATTTAACTGATGTATGGAGGTTGAAACACCCTTGTGCTAGACAATATACATGCCACTCTGCCACGTATGCCTCATTCTCCAGAATAGATTTAATGCACCGTGGAACCACCAATGTTGTGGGACGCCTACACATATACCAGGGGACAATACCAGGCCCTTATCTCCAAAGCTAGAAAGGATTCCAGGCTGGCCCTGGAGGCTGCGGAAATAAGGGCACTGAAATTGGAGAATGCCAATGTACACTGAGGTAATATGGCGACATGTGCTGAACTGCAGATGGTCCATAGAGAGATCTCTCTCCTTAGAACAGAAGCCAGCAGGAAGATACTACTGAGCAAAACACAGAAAATATTTGAGCAGGGAGAAAAGACGGGTAGACTATTGACGTGGCTGGCCAAAGAAAGGACCTCAGTATCCCACATAGCCATGATTAAAGGGGAGCAGGGAGGGGTGATAGCAGATCCCCATCAAATAAATGCCAGGTTCGCGCAATATTATGAAACCCTATATACATCCAGGGATGTCTCCACCCCTGAAGCCCTTGATCAGTTTTTGGACCATGTAGACTTCCCGATGCCCTCCGACTCGGACAGTACCCGATTGGACAGCCCCATTACTCTTGGAGAGGCCTCTCTCAAGACTGGAAAAACTCCGGGCCCTGACGGAATACCGGCGAAGTTTTACAAAACTCACGCAGAGCTGGTTGCTCCACAACTCCACGCCTTACTGCTGTCCATGCTGGAGGGGGGGAATCTCCCACCCACGATGTCCGAGGCGGTGATCGTCATGATCCCCAAGCCCAATAAAGACCCTAGCTGCTGCTCCTCCTATTGACCGATTTTGCTACTCAATGTTGATGCTAAAATTGTCACTAAGATCGTTGCAACTAGACTCAACTTGGTGATTTTGAGTCAGGTTCAGGGAGATCAGACGGGTTTCATGCCACGCAAAAGTACAGATATAAACATACGTCGCTTATACACCTATATCTCCAGGGCAGAAGCGGGGGCAACGCATGGAGTCGTCGCTTCATTAGACGCGGAAAAAGCGTTCAACTCTGACGAATGGAAATTCCTTTGCAGGGTCCTACAGCGCTTCAAGTTTGCTCCCAAATTTATTTCTTGGATTAAATTAATTTATAAACGGCCCGTGGACAGAATACATACTACTGGCCTAATCTCTGATAACTTCTCCCTGAGCAGGGTCACAAGGCAGGGATGTCCTCTTTCCTCAGGCCTTTTTGCCCTGGCCATAGAACCCTTAGCCATACTTTCTGCGAGCCTCGGTGGAGCTTTGGGGGCTGCAGGAGGGTACACTAACTGATAAAATATCCTTATATGCGGACGATGCTCTCCTGTATCTCCCTGGCACGTCTTCATTCCTGGTTGCTGCCCTTAAAATCATTGACGAATTTGGATCCTTCTCGGGGGTAAGAATCAATTGGGATAAATCTATGTTGTTCCCACTGTCTCGAGCATCTCCGGCTATAGCCACACAAACACCCCTGAATTGTGTTCAGAAATTTAGATACCTAGGGATAGTGGTTTAGGGTGACCCCAAACTTTATTTGGAGGATAATGTATACCCGGTCCTTCACAGCCTAATTGCCAAATAGCAATCTTGGAAATCCCTGCCTCTGACCCCGGTAGGTAGAGTCAATTTACTTAAGATGACGTTTCTTCAGAAGTTTTTGTATGTCTTTAGACATACCCCAGTCCCGATCCCTAATTCCTTTTTTAGGAAGGTGGACCAGACGGTAAACACCTTTATATTGGCTGGAGCGGCACCTAGAATTGCACAGGCTAAACTTCAATTACCCCTCTCCCTTGGAGGACTGGCCCTACCCTGTCTGAAACAGTACTACTGGCCGGCGGTGCTGGTGATGGTGAGATGGGGGTTCACCCAATCCCGCTCCAATCCGTTGGTTAATTTGGAGGCGGCGGTCTTGGGCTCATATGCTGCAATTAGCAACCTGTTTTTTAGAGGGCCAAAAGCGCACCCTGATATCACTACCCCCATGCGAACTACGGTTTGGCTGTGGCTGCAAGTAACGGCTAAGCTGAATGCTCCTGCCGACATCTCCCCATATACTTCACTATGGGGGAACCCAAGGCTGTGGCATCGACACTCTGTCCCGGACCTCACCCTGTGGGCTAACTATGGCATTAAAATTCTTCAACAGGTAATGCCAAGTGGCACACTCCTCACCTTTGACTCCCTAAAAGAGGAGTTCCATCTCCCCTCCAGAATATTCTTCCGATATCTCCAATTGAGTCATGCGATACAAGCCCAATTCCACACTGGGGCTTCCCTACACTCACATGGGGTTGAAAGGTTCTTAATATCGAAAAATGTGGATCGCATTCTCTCCTCCCTGTATCTGAGAATCTCCTCTGAAGTGTCTGTTGGAGGGACCAAACTTTTCCACAAATGGCAGGCAGACCTCCCGGCACTAGCAGACGATGACTGGGAGGAGGGGATCCAACAGTATATACCCTTAATGATCTCAGCTAAGGATAGATTTATCCAGCTTTAATTCATCCATTAGGCATACTATACCCCACAGAGGCTCTCGAGAATATACCGTCACAGTCGGATAGATGCCCGAAGTGCACTACAGAGCTGGGAACATTTTTACATGTAGTGTGGGAGTTCCCGGTTATACAACGGTTCTGGGAAGGAGTGGTGGAGGTGCTAAATTCGGTGGGGGATTTCTCGCTTGGGACTGGACCCCTTGGTCCTGCTCCTGGGTATATGTGGCGGAGTGGCATCAAGTACACATAGACAATACTATATCTTTGTGCTTACATATTGTATGAATAACAATTCGGTTTCGTTTGGGATTGGTTCTGCAACATGTGCTGAGACCTCACAAGATTGGTATCATCCGGCAGGACTGATTTTTTCAGCCATTGAGTTAGCCAATCAACCAAATAATCAACCATTCAGTCACATGTTTTATCAAAAATAGTATATATTTGTTAGCTTTTTTAGTGATCATTAGCTATGAGTAAGCACTAAGTTTAGTGTGAAACGCGGCAGTGGTTTTTAGTTCTGTATTACTTTACTGTGACATGTACAGTGTGATCCTGATGTTCTAATAAGGGCACAAGAAATTTCATTTGGAGTGCGGCTGTCCAGAATTTTCTACTCACCTTGATTTGCTATATGCATTAGCCGGCACCTGGGGCTCTTCATTTACTGGAGGAGAATCCTTTTTGTTTCAGCAGACCTACCTGGAGCGGTGGAAAGCCCATCTCTTTACATGAAAAAGAAATGTTAGCTGTAGCTGGAGCATGACCATGTTGCTCCCCGCTATGACTAGAGACAGGGCTGGAGGTAGGAGGTTGTTGTTAATTGTCTGAGGGTGGGCCTGGATGCATAGCTATAACATGTCTGTCACTGTTGCATTCTGTGCACTTGATGAATAATTAACTGTCTTTAGCAAAATATCCATAACAAGCACAGAACCTATAGCATATTCCAAGTTTCTTAAGAAGCTCCGTGCCCTCTTGAAACATCTGTGCCCTAAGCCTGCAACATTTCTTTAGGGGGTGAGGCTTCTTGTGAATAGGGCTCGGATGATTAGGGTCTTTATCTCTATTACCCGAATCACTCTGGTGAACAGGAGAGGATGGCTGTCCTTTTAATAGATATTGCTCTATTAAAGTCTCCACGCTTAGCAGCTATGTTATCATACCTTGATGAAGATGATGATGAAGCAGGCAAGTTGGGTTCACTGAAGCTAAACCTAGGATTTTTTCTCATCCAGGCTTGATCGCTGATGAACCTACGAAAAGATGCGAATGGAGGAAAAGATAAGTTATCATCTCTTTTGTACCTTGAGCCCGGTTGTGCCCATTTCTCTTGCAGGCCATATGGCAGTTTAGACACCACTGGCTTGACACCATGAGCAGTGTCCAGGAAGCTTTGTCCAGATAGACGTGGGTCTGTCTTTGCCAACTCCAGCTCCATGAGAAGATCACTCAGATCTTGGAGCTTGCGGTAGTCATTGTTCTCTATTTTTAGGACGTTTTGCAGTCTCTTGAATAGAGCGCTTTCTATGGCTTCAGAGCTACCATAGGCTTGCTCAAGTCTTGACCATGCAACAACAAGACCTGCATCTGGGTGGTCAACATGCACTGTTCTCAGTCTTTTAACGCGATCTGCAGATTCTGGCCCCAGCCACATTATGAGCAAATTAAGTTCCTACTTGGTAGTAAGGTTGAAATCAGCAATGGTAGCTTTGAAGGTTGATCTCCAGGCCATGTAGCTTTCCGGACAGTCGTCAAACCTTGAGAGGGTAGTGTTAATGAGCTCACGGTGTACGATATATCTGGCAAAGTCATTCAAGTCTGATCTCTCACTCTTCGGTGACAAAGTAACATGTGGAACCCCTCAGGTGTGAAAGTTCTCTGGTTAAGTAGGGTGAGGTTTACCAGGATGAAATTATGTTGCAAGAGCGTTTAACTGTGGTGTAGTCCCTAAGGCTTGTGCTGGCTGTGGCTTGAGCTGCGGCTTGTCACTGTGAGGTGATACGGTTTGCTGCATAGATGCACTTGTGTTGTAGACATAAAGAGGCTCAGGCATTTGGAGCTGAGAGGACTCTGTGTTGGGAGTCAGAACAGTGTTGTTAGACGTATAGGAGATAACTCTGTATTGCAAACATTATGCTTTAGTACATATTCACTGATGCGTTCGACTGGGTCTTGCAGTTCCGCTGGGATGGACCAGTCTAAGTTAGCACTTTCTCCCATCGCTTGTTTGAGGATTCCCAGCTTTGCCAGGGCAGCTGCTTCCTCCCTTTCCATTTGCAGAATCTTTAATTGGGAACCTAATTGGGAATCTGCCTCTTCTTGTTGATCTTTCATCTTTGCCTTTTTTGTTTCTATTTCTGCTTGTTGAGCTTCCATCTTTGCCTTTTGTGTTGCCTTTTGTGTTTCTAGTTCTGCTTCTCTTCTGGCAAAGGGGCTTTGCACTTTTTTGATTCCGCATCAGCACGGGTCTCTATTATCTTATTGCCTAATGTTGAACTTCTGGAGCAAGAGGATCTAGAAGAATGTGTAGCGTGCTTGGTTGATGTGGATCTGTGAGATCTGGTCTCCTGCAGTTGAGCAATGTGGAGTCCTGCCTTACACTGGGCATTTTGCACTAAGAGATCCCTCTGCTGGTTTAGTGCATCGGCCCTGGTCAGTTCTGCTAAAGAGTCCTCTATATTACAGCCCTGCAAGAAAGCTGTGTATTTTGCAAACAGCCATTAGTAGCATTAGTACCTGGCAGATAAGCGATCTATAGAGTCTCTTAAGTCACATTAACGTGTGACAAACCTGGCATGCAGTGTGAAGTTCTGTCCCATACGTCTGACAGTTTGCTGGAGAACTAATCTCTAGTAGTTTCATAGTTTTCTCTGAGTTTCTGTGTCGGTTTTATTGTACGTTTGGGTCTTACACTCTGTTTGTCAATATCTGAAGAATCTGCTCCCTGTACGTTTGCGGGTTCAGAGGCATAATGAATCTGCGTTGGTTCAGCCACAAAGGGGTGCTCAGAGTCTTGTCTAGACATTTTTCCGTTTTTTTGTAAGAAATGGTACTGTTTCTTTAAGAAGACGAACAGCCACTTAGATAGGTGGGGTAACACAGTTCAATGTAGAGAAATAGTTTTTAACATTCACGTGAGGTACATTAACTCGTGCCACAATGTGCTTCACAAAATGGCAGATGGCACTGAGCTTGATCGCAGATCAGGCACACACATATACACAGCAAGCTGTGGGAATTCTATACATCTTTTGACTATTCTGACTCCGATTTTTGTGTAATGCGATTTATCCCTTGTGATCAGGGGTCAAGTCCTGGGGAAAAAAGTGTGGGAACTCCCACCCAAGATCCACTCCCCCACCAAAAAATAAATAAAAATATGCTCATATGCATATATATATTTCACATAAAATACAGACTGCGAATGCGACATGCTACAAGAGATGACCAGACTGCGAATGCGACTACAGGAGATGACCAGACTGCGAATGCGACATAGTACAGGAGATGACCAGACTGCAATTGCGACATAGTACAGGAAATGACCAGACTGCGAATGCAACATAGTACAGGAGATGACCAAACTGCGAATGCGACATAGTACAGGAGATGACCAGACTGCGAATGTGACTACAGGAGATGACCAGACTGCGAATGCGACATAGTACAGGAGATGACCAGACTGCGAATGCGACATAGTACAGGAGATGACCAGACTGCGAATGCGACATAGTGCAGGAGATGATCAGACTGTGAATGCGACTACAGGAGATGATCAGACTGTGAATGCGACTACAGGAGATGATCAGACTGCGAATGCGACTACAGGAGATGATCAGACTGTGAATGCGACTACAGGAGATGACCAGACAATGAATGCGACATAGTACAGGAGATGACCAGACTGCGAATGTGACTACAGGAGATGATCAGACTGCGAATGCGACTACAGGAGATGATCAGACTGCGAATGCAACTACAGGAGATGATCAGATTGCAAATGCGACATACTACAGGAGATGATCAGACTGTGAATGCGACATACTACATGAGATGACCAGACTGTGAATGCGACTACAGGAGATGACCAGACTACAAATGCGACATAGTACAGGAGATGACCAGACTGCGAATGCGACATAGTACAGGAGATGACCAGACTGCGAATGCGACATAGTACAGGAGATGACCAGACTGCGAATGCGACATAGTACAGGAGATGACCAGACTGCGAATGCGACATAGTACAGGAGATGACCAGACTGCGAATGTGACTACAGGAGATGATCAGACTGCAAATGCGAATACAGGAGATGATCAGACTGTGAATGCGACTACAGGAGATGATCAGACTGCAAATGCGATGACAGGAGATGATCAGACTGCAAATGCGACATACTACAGGAGATGATCAGACTGTGAATGCGACATACTACAGAAGATGACCAGACTGTGAATGCGACATACTACAGGAGATGACCAGACTGTGAATGCGACATAGTATTGGAGATGACCAGACTGCGAATGCGACATAGTACAGGAGATGACCAGACTGTGAATGCGACATAGTACAGGAGATGACCAGACTGCGAAAGCGACTACAGGAGATGACCAGACTGCGAATGCGACATACTACAGGAGATGACCACACTGCGAATGCGACATAGTACAGAAGATGACCAAGTAGCCAGTTTTAAAATGTAAACCTGTCCTCAGCCCCTTTATGGCACCTCCTTTACATTCCTGTCCTCACCCCCTTTGTAGAACCCCCCTTCACATTCCTGCCCTACCTCCCTTTTATATCACCCCTCCTCATTCCTTTCAGTTTCTGATACTTTCCCCCTCCCTCCTTCATAACAGTGCCCTCTTCCCTGTCTTACCTTACACAGGACACAGCAGATGACATCGGAGGCACAGAGCTGACATCGGAAGTGCAGCAAAGGGATGGACAGAGGGCGGGACATGCCCCAGTTAACTGATTGGTTGATAGAATGCAGAGCGGTTCTATTAACCAATCAGTTAACTGGGCCAGCCCCTGCCCTCCGTGCATCGCTGTGCTGCTCTTCCGATGTCAGCTCTGTGAAGACAACACAGCTAGCAGGCTGTGCTAGAGCCTCGGGCGGCTCTGGTCCTGCAAAGGGAACGGCGTTCCTGCTGTGAAAAAAGTGCAGGGACGCCGTTCCCACGCGTTCCCACGTGTTCCCGCAGGACTCGAGCCCTGCTTGTGATACTGATTCCATCCACAGAGGTGCTTTTATTCTGAACATTAGGTTACAGCAGATGAAAGGATACAAACAGATGAATAACTTGTAGTTTTTATGCAGTCAAAAGATGATATTATTTATAGCTTACAATGCAGAATACATGTGCCCTGCTACATGTGGCTTGTAGCTGCATCCATGACACAGGAAGTACAACAACAGGAAGAAGAGTGGTGCATTACATACAAAGGAAGTTTGTCATAACATAAGGGAAAAATAGCATAAGAAAACAAGTGCATTACCACAAAAGGTCACTAGATGGCAGCATGTAAACTAAATATAAATGTCCATAGAAAATGGTTAAGGAACAATCTATACAAATTCTATGCCCCGTTGGGGCAGCACAATACAAATGGGACAGCATACAAATGGGAAAGCATCCCAGCTTCCAAAAATTACCACGAAAAACAAATGCCAAACAAGTATTGCACTGGACTAAACCAGGCTGTAAGAGATTACATGCCACACTAAGATGATGGCAAAGGGTAAACTAATACAAGTCAAAAAAACAATAAACACAGGGTAGAAGGAAAAGCACAGCTCAGCTTTGTAAATATAAAATAATATAGTGGTCCTTCAAAACAAAACATATACCAATGAAACAAAAAATACACTGTTTTAGTCAGAATGATACACATCTTTAATTAAATGAATATGCAAATGAATGTTTAGACTTAGCGTTCTAATCTAGTAACCAAGCTCCTCTTGTAATTGTACAATTAGTAATTAAAATACTTTGAACCTGTGTTACTTTGTGGCAAAGCGAAAGATCAAGAGGCCCTTGTCAAAAATGTAATGAAAAAAGAACAGATGCATCATACAATGCTTAAAAACAAGTGGCAAAACAAAATGAATCAGAACACGCTTCCCAGTGATATGACTGTTTGGAGTCATACAGACCATTCATGTAACAAGTCCTTGATTCTTATTTCACAGTAATGATTCATTTTACAGACCTCTCAACTTTTAAAGTCCAACTCCAATCAACTGAAAAAAGTATTACTTTTTCTGGGCCTCAGCACTGTAAGTGGTAAAGTGGAAGAAAAGCTTAAAGTGATTGTAAAGGCAGAAGGCTTTTTATTATAATGCATTCTATGCATTAAGATAAAAAGCCTTCTGTGTGCAGCAGCCCCCCTCAGCCCCCCAATCCTTACTTGAGGTCCATCTAGGTCCAACGATGTTGTAGGACAGGAATCTCCAATTAGCGCACCTCCAGCTGTTGCAAAACTACAAGTCCCATCATGCTTTTGCCTCTGGGTGTCATGCTTGTGGCTGTCAGACTCTTGCTATGCCTCATGGGACTTGTAGTTTTGCAACAGCTGGAGGTCTGCTAATTGCATATCCCTGTTGTAGGAGTTTCTCATCTGCCCAGGACTCCCATCCTCATTGGCTGAGACAGCAGCACGGTGCCATTGGCTCCCGCTGCTTTCAGTCAAAGAAAGGGGATGGGGCCAGGCTGCGGCTCCATGTCTGAATGAACACAGGGAGATGTGATTCAGCTCGGGTGCCCCCATAGCAAGCTGTTTTATGTGGGGGCACTCAACAGGAGGGAGGGGCCAGAAACATCAAAAAGGACCTGAGAAGAGGAGGATTTGGTCTACTCTGTGCAAAACCACTGAAGTATAACATGTTTTTTATTTTTATACAAAAAAAAAAAAGACTTTACGATCACTTTAACTATAACTATTCTTAAACATGTTATCTCACCCCTTCTCATACCCATCCTGCATACCCTTGCATAAAAAAGACCTGTGTACTTTGATACACTCAATAATTGGTAATAATGCGAAAACAGTTGTAGACATTCCCATAAACAATCCTAAATCTTTTTCACATGCCTGGCGGCAAAAGCATGGAAATTGCCTACTGTTAATATAGCCACAGCTAAAAATAAAATTTAATGGATCATGCTTTATGAGAAGCTAGCCAGCATTCTTGGAGACAGGCAAGTCCAGCTTGAAAATATCTGGAATCCCTGGTTATGTTACTTACAATCACCTGACTGTGTCAGGGGACGGACGTGGGATCAGGATGCACACCAGGTAGAACCTGGTTTTGGCTGTGATGCATTCTCCCTGTCTGCCTGTCCACCTGCAAGGTGATTAATGTAGCCAGTCTCTGGGTGGGGACCAAAGCTTATTTAAATCATCTTAAGGGGGGGGGGGGGGGGAAATGAAACATGCATAAATCAATGCAGTATATCCAGTCTACTCGTACCAATGTGGGCCTGTCATCTAGCCTCAAAGCAGAAAGGCTGTAAAATGACAGAGAGTATGGACTGCTCAAAGTTTAATTTTATTGGTCATGGAGTTACATCTAAAATTATGGTGCTGCATAATAGCCATCAAGTGGGGAAACATAAAATATGCTTAGCAGTGCAGGGTATGCACGCTAGCTGTGTCAAAGACACACAAAACACAGACAATAACAGATAACAGAAAACAATAAACAGAAACGCCTGGATGCCAAGTTAATTGACACAGGAGGCACCTCCACAGCAGTTGCTGTATGTCATATGTGTAGCGCCTGCTCCTGAAGAGCATGCGCTATGTGTTTTTCTCTATTTAAAATTCCTAAAACCACAGTTGGATTTTAGGGTCAATTATGCCAAATTATGGTTTCAGTACCAGTCTAGCTGGATTGCACTGGGTTCTGCTTGGCCACAGGTGGCGCTGTTACTACTGGCAAGTGTGAGAACGCAGTTTAGCTAGGCGCATTACGTGCCAATCTTTCCCGGAACCAGCCCAGTGGGAGTGTCATCTTGCTGTGCATTCTGGGAGAGGGTACTTAAGGTACTGACATCACGTACTTCTGGGTTTCTGGTTCAGAAGATCTTTCTGTCTGTTTGGTCCTGGTCCTCCTGACCAGCCCCCATGGCCCTCATGGCCTGGGGTGCGGATCCATCCAATTCCGAGTCTCTGGACTGGTTAGCCCAAGGCAAAGTAACTGGAAGGAGGATTCAAAGGTGGCCCGGTGCCGTCTCATCTGTGGAGAGGCCCAGCAACTGGAGAAGCAACCAGGGGAGGACTCTTTGGGAGAAGGTCACACTGAAGGTTGGCTTCTCAGAAAGAGCATGGAGGCTCAGTTGAAAGACACCAAGTGAATCTACACTCATATGGAATCGCCGGACCGGCTGCGAGATACTGGTACCCTATGATAGCTCTCTAAATTTTTATCTACATCATTCAGTTACATCTAAGTCTGTGGCAGAGACTTTATTCACAAGTGTTCTCCATCCAAGTCTGTGGCAGAGGCTTCGCTTTATTAAAAACACTCTATCGACTGCTTGGCCTAGTGAGAGGAGGTCTATCCGGTAGCTGTGAGAATCCAGTTGTGAGCAGTAATTCTCTGGATTTCTATAAGAGTACCTGAACTTCCTACCTAACCCTCTACCCTTCATTGCGAGACTGTTCTGTTTATTTGTTGTCAAATAAATATCCTAAAAGTGGATTCAGTGTCAGTCTCTGCAGTTCTTTGGGCCATCTATCTGGGGAAACCCCTAGACGTACACGAGGTCAAGAAGGTAATGGTAAGCCCAACAAAACCAGCCACTCCTTCGGGGGTCAGTGCTACATATGTATCACAATGTGTGTAGGAGGTGCATCTATGTGTCAACCCCTTGGAGGCTCGAGCTGGGGAAGGACTGGATCAATGCCACCTAAGGAGGAGGTGGTGTGGGCTGCTAAGGTCAGAATAGGTGTCTCAATTTGGAGTAAAGCAGTAATGTCCTCATCTGTTGCATATAATGTGATCCTGGTTTCCAGAGCTGATAGGTCAAGAACTGGTGAGGAGACTAATCCTGAATAGTATTACTCAGGTACTTTCAGGGAAGAGCTGTTGGTAACTCTTCAGAGGGTAGCACCCATGGTAGCACTCCCCTCTTAAGCCCCAGCCACAATAAAAAATCATAAGCGCGTACCAATTATCGGAAGATTTGGTGCTAATGATCAAGTGGGAAGAGAGGCGATGGGATAGGAGTCACTGAGGCTGATTGTGGGGACTGGTATTAGTATAAACAGCTAAGATTAAATACAGTCTCAAATTAATGCTAATTAACTGAATCTGATGCCTCAAACAGGGGTCTTCAGAGGGTGGATGCAGCAATGGATCCTTAGAGTGGGTATAGCTTCCTCTCCAGTTAGCTCAATCAGTGTGGTAAAAGTGGAAGAAAGATCCTAAATAGCATAATACTGCTTAAAACTTAAATTTATTATAAATGCACATAGTTGGTACACTAACTTGGATTAAAAAAGCTCAGGTGATACTCCACGAGCTGTGAGCTCATACATTTGCATCACTTCCGGTGTTTGCCTATTGCTCCAATCCCGACACGTATTGTCAAGTGACTTCAACAGGGAATGACAATAGGCTATCATGTCTTTAAATAGAGTGATGGAATTGAATAGTGGCAGCCATTTTGTTGTAGACCACTATTGGAAGGCATTACGTCAGCCGTTTTGCCATGGTTTCTCATAGGCTAATGGTATTGCGGCCATTTTCCCATGGTTTTCTCATGAAATGACATTATGGTGGCCATTAAAAAGGAGTCTCGAGGCAGTAAGATATATGGACATAGTATTTCTACACTAGACTCCCAGAGACGGATAAAAGATGGAATGCAACAATATCCATATTGTTATAAAAAAAAGTATGTAAAATATATAATTAAAATACGGGGATATCAGACTATAAAAGGAGGTATTAGTAAAACCTGCTGATTAAAAAGGAGCATTAGGAATACTGGGGATGATGTGAGAAGAACTATGTAAACATGCAGAGATATGGTAAAAGTAAAAGTGGGGTCACACTACGGTGGAATAGGGGCAAGAAATTGGTAATGTGACAAATGGTAAAATAACCTATCCTTAACTGTGTAATAGATATGGATAATGGAGTAGTAAGTAGGATTATAAAATGCATAGCTATAAAGTGACATGTGTAATAGCTCAAAAAGGGGGATATGGAATAAATTAAGTGAATATTAAAGATCATTGATGAAACAAATTAAATCAAACTCAATGTTGAGTCCATGAAGTGCAAAAGTGTCCATTAGGAATATTTATTTTGATTCAAGTTGGCTAAGGGCTCTCACTTTGTGGCCCCCCGCCAGTGTCTGGTGTAGGGTACAATGCCCAATAATTTCAAGTATGTGGGATCTTTAGTATGAAATTTAGCAAAGTGTTTGGATACACTGTGCTTGTCATTGCCTTTCAGTATATTCTGTACACGTTCCTTCAAACGGATCCTTAAAAGTCTTTTAGTGCGGCCAATATATTGTAGCCCATAGCTATATTCTAAGGCCTACGCTGCACCCTCGGTGTTACATCCTATGAATTCCTGTATTTCATACCATTACTTGTCGATTTAAACTGTAACTTTTTCTCATTGGGGCGCTTGGTTCGGGTGCATGCAAAGCATCTTTTACATGGGTAGACATGGGAAATCTCCTACGTTGGTACAATTACGTCTCAATCGCATGATTTGGCCTTTGGGAATATTGAAGAGCCATTTTTTGTGATGGCAACTTCTAATCGGTAAGTAACTATTTCAATCCACATTTTTAAAGTGTGTTTTAGTGATGTATTTATAATTTTTCTGAGAGATTTCTAAATCAAAGTTTCACACGCATCATTTGCATCTTGCACTTTAGCACCAACCTACTTGTGTATGTTTCATGTATCATATGCCACTTTTCAAGATTTACAGTTAGGTCATTTGGATTTGCACTTTATTATAGACCTTGTTCATAATTTTTTGAGATTTACACTGTTATTTTTTGCATTTGCCCTTTACTCAAGTTCACTTTAAGCACTCATTTGAGAGTCCACAGTGCATTACCATAATTACTCATTTAAACCTTTCATTTGCCAAGGATCAGCTGACCAGGTGCCTGCTGCAGTGGGTCTCCAGTTTAGCTACTAGCTGACAGCGCGGGAGTGCCACCCATATATCATTGATCCATTTTAGATTTTAGAATAACAATTTTTAAGATGCCCTCTTGCAACCAAACTTGATTAAATAAAATGACTGGTTTAATATATATTGGGAGGAACCGCTTCAGAAATTCTTAACACCTCAAAAAAAAGAATGGAGAAAACAGCCCGAAATAAATTTGCTTCATAAGAGGAAGAGCAAACCGTATCCGCTGCCCCACAGAGTTGATCAAGGATAGAAGGTGTAACAGCTCTTCTAGTATCTGGGTGGAAGAAACCTTTCTTGTAACCCTCCAATGCCTGTCATATTGAAAATAAAGTATTGCAAGCTGGATGATTATGCAATTTAAGAAAAAAAGAAAGGCACTCAAAAGTTTTATTGACATGTGCCCAAGATAGGGATTGGGACATCAGATTGTTGAGAAAAGATAAAATCCAATATTTTGAGAATGCTGAGGGAGTTTCACCTACGGAGGACAAGTAATGCCGCGTATACACGTAGCCGACTATCCGACGGACTTAGTCTGGCGGACTTCCCGCCGGACTGTCCGCCGGACTTTCTGAACTAGCTACTTGCCCACACACGGCACTTTTTCAGCGGACTAATACGGCGTACTAAGTCCGCCGTACTATACGCCGTACTTTTGAAATGAACGGACTCGCCCACACACGCGGAGGAAAGTCCGCTCATTTTGAGCGCGTCTCCAGGTAGGCGGGGCCTGTGACGTCTCCTTCGCGGGCCCCGCCTACCTGGAGACCTGGTATGGACTTAAAGGGGAACCCCAACGCTGAAAAAAATTGGCGTGGGGGTCCATCCAGGTCCACATCAGACCCTTGTCCGAGCACGCTACCCGGCCGGCCAGGAAAGGGGGGGCGAGCGAGCGCCCTCCTCCTGAGCCGTACCAGGCCGCGTGCCCTCAACATGGGAGTGCCTTGGGGAAGAGGGGGCCCCCCACCCCCAAGCACCTTGTCCCCATGTTGATGAGGACAAGGGCCTCTTCCCGACAACCCTGGCCGTTGGTTGTCGGGGTCTGCGGGCGGGGGGCTTATCGGAATCCGGGAGCCCCCTTTAATAAGGGGGCCCCCGGATACCGGCCCCCCACCCTATGTGAATGAGTATGGGGTAAAATGTACCTACCCATTCATCTGTAAAAAAAAAGTAAAAAAAAACACAACACACAGGGGTTAAAATAGTTTATTGCACAGTTCCGGGGGTCTTCTGTCCGTCTTCAGGGGTCTTCTCGCCGGACTCCTCCGCTATCTTCTGTTAGCTCTTTTGCTAGCAGAGGAGCCCGGCTTTCTTCCTCGCCGCGGCCTCTTCTTCCGACTTCGGGGGTCTTGTCCCCCTCTTCGGTTCTTCTGCCGGGCCACCGCGCCTTCTTATAGCTCTTTTACAGGCGGTGGCCCGGTCTTCTGTCGCCGCCGCCGCCGCCTTCCATTCCTCTTCTTCTTCTCCTTCTTCTCCTGGAGATGTTGACTCGACACTCTCTGCGGCCGCAATGCCAGGGATGCGCTGACTTATATAGGGACAAGGGACGGGGTCATCGGTTGATGTCACATGGGTTGATGTCACATGGGTTGATGTCACATGGCGACAGTCCCAGCATCCTCCGGGACTGTGACATCGTAAGGGACGGGGTCACCATGTGACATCAACCCGTGTGACATCAACCGATGACCCCGCCCCTGTGTGTGTTATGCATCGGACAAATTTTCAAACTTGCTGGCAGGACGTTAAAAATACTCCTGCAAGCAGCATATTTGTGAAGGAGCGCTGTATACACCCACTCCTAAAGTGCCCCTGCCCACTGAAATGAATGGGCAGCACCATGGGGTAGTCTTATCCCTTTTTAACCCCCGCTAGAAGCCAAAACCTCTGCAAAAAACAGACTAATGCTAATAGGTAGCATTAGTCTACCTACTAATAGGTAGGTGCTATTAAGGTTTATTTTACTAGGTTATCCAGCACAGGCAGATTTAGGCAGGCCTATGCTGCAAGCTAGGCCTGTCTGTTTTGATCTGGGGGCTGGGAGTGGTCAGAGTAGCAGTGAGTGTGACGACCTGCATTTCAGTTCTGAGGCGCCTCACCTGTTCTGAGGAGAATGTTCTAGAAAGGGGGCTGGGCCTAGAACTGGAGTGGCAGGCAGCTTGTGTGTGAGCCTTGACCAATCCCCAATCTGTATTGGCAGGGGGATGGCCTCTTATATAAGCTGAGGTGATATGCCACTGGGGGGAGAAGTTGGCTGAGTGAAGTGAGGAATGGCATGTTAGCCATTTGCAGGAGGCCATCACCATCTGGAGGGGTGTGCCAATTACAGGAGAAGGTCGGGGAGAGCTGTGAGGGAACATTGCCTCTACCCGTCATTGGCAATGTCTCTGCCATCACACGGTTGGCAGGGAACTCCTAGAGCAGAGGGGCAGGTGAATCTGTCGGTACGCATGGGCCAGTCAAAGTTCCTCATCAAGGACTCAGGGCTGTTGTAAGGTCAGTGAGGTCAGTGAGTGGAACTTTGCTAGTAGACAGGCACTAGTGAAGTCTTCATCAATACACATGGTGGATGATGGGGAATCCTGAAGCAGAAAAGACACTGTGGGGATCTATGTCAAGTCGATGTTGCCTGCAGGCTCATGATTTGCAAGTTGGGCTGGCTGGGAACAGTAGTCCATATTTCCTAGAGGATATGCTTTTTAAACCACTGGGCCTCTGGGGAGAGGTTCTGCAGGCCTCAGGCCTAGTGGCAGCGAGCAACCAGAGTCAGTGGAGAGGCTTATTCAGAGTGGCCCCCCCTACTATTTGATAGAAGAGGATGTGTCATATTTCTAGCACTAACTTCGAGTTTGTGCAGGAGGAACCAAATTATGTGCAGGAGGAAACAAGTTATGTGCAGGAGGTGAAAGAGATCTAAGAACATTGCTTTTAAGCGGTCATTAGTGATATCTCTGCCACCACACGGTCGGATGACAGGGAACTCTTAGATGGAATAGTCTACTGAGGTTGAACAAAGGAGGAGATGCAGGAGGAGATTCATAATAAATTCAATATGCACATTACATCTTCTGGCTCTAACTTGATCGGAATGTATTCAAATCCTAAAAATATAATGGCAATAACTTATCCCATGGGCATCCCATATTCCTATCCAAGTTGTACCCCCCCCCCCCCCATAAAACAACAAAAACAAAACTCCCAAAAGACTGTATATTGTCTCTGGAAGTGATGAATGAAGTCTGGCAGTGGGGTGATTTGGCGGATTGTTTGTTATTACCTGCAACGCCATGGCTACAGCAGCATTATGGGGAAATTCTAAAATCCAGAAAAGGAAGGTGTACAAAAGTGCCTGCAATCCTACCTTCCAAGATTTCTAGAAATGTTTTTCCCTAACGACTTCAGATAAAACTGAAACCGATTTTAAATTTTCTTCAATAACACATCCCTGACCTAAAAAAGGAGGAAGTAAGAAATCTTCAGCAAACCCTCCAAAAAGTAGCTGCACCATTGGCTTGTCTGTGTACTGTTGAAGCCACGGGAGAATTTTTCGTAATTTCACTGGTGTCACAGCTTTTAAAAAATGTCTCTTGCTATTGATTGACAATTGCCACCTTCTTAAAGCACTTGGAAATGGGATGAGTTCCGGCGCAAAACACGTATTCATGTCTACAGCAACACGAATCCCGCCACATACCGTGGGAATCGTCGAATGCAAAACAGATTATGTTTTTTTTATGTTGATGAAGTAGCCACCGGGGGATGGTGCTTGCCTGTAAATGATCCTTGAGGCAGAATAAGGTTAAGCCATGAACTAATATCTTTGCAACCCAATTTTAAACTGGGATGAACAGATAATTTCTGCCTAAATGATTAATTTAGGCATTGTAAAGTCCCGTTCCATGTTTGCGTAAGATTTTTACCCATCTGAGATAAAACACCTGGATAATTTCTTGATGTACTCTTGAGGGAGTTGTTATTTATTAGTTGAACTAGATGAAATTGTGTCTTTTTTTAAACTTAACTATGTAACTATGTTATAAATACCTTGAACACTATTAGGGTCACAGACTATGTACAGTACATGGGAACAGTGTAAGGGAGGGTCTATATTACAAAATTTAAATCATGTAATTATGGTGACTAAGGATGAGCCGAACACCCCCCGGTTCGGTTCGCACCAGAACTTTCGAACGGACCCCAAATTCGAACGAACTTTAGAACCCCATTGAAGTCTATGGGACTCGAACGTTCGAAATGAAAAGTGCTAATTTTAACGGCTAATATGCAAGATACTGTCCTTAAAAGGGTTTGGGGACCTGGCTCCTGCCCCAGGGGACATGGGTCAATGCCTAAAATGTTTTTAAAAATGGCCGTTTTGGCGGGAGCACTGATTTTAATGACGATTAAAGTGAAAAAAAAAATATTCCTTTAAATATGGTGCCTGGGGGGTGTCTGTAGTATGCCTGTGAAGTGCCACGTGTTTCCCGTGTTTAGAACAGTCCCTGCACAAAATGACATTAAACGGAAATAACACCATTTAAAACTGCTTGCGGTTTTAATGTTATATCTGGTTCCTGCAATATGGTTGAAAATCATTGAGAAAAATGGCATGGGTAGCCCTCCCTGCCCATTACCAGCCCCTTTAGGTCTTGTACGGATATTAAGTGGAACCCCGTACCCATATTAAAAAAAGGAAATGCGTGTGGCCCCCAGGCCCTATATACTCAGAACAGCAGTATACAGGCGGTGCAAACAAGACAGGGACTGTGTAGGTTTGTTGTGTTAAGTTGAATCTGTTTGTAATTTTCAACTGGTACATTTTTAAAGTGTAGCTCCAGTCAAAAAAACTATTTTTAAGCTTTTTGGAAAACATAGGGAAGGGTTATCACCCCTGTATAATTTGTTTTGTCGTCCATCTTTTTTCATCTCACTTGCTGTTGTCTCCTTCCGTTTGCAAGTAGGAGATGTTTGTAAATTGGATGTTTGAAAGTAGGGGCCTGCCCTATATGCTCTGCAGAAATGGCGGAACAAGGTGTTGGTTTTGCCACAACATTGTAAGCCCTCAAAGTGGCTCTTGGTGGGCGCTGGAGCGCCCTGCTGTGAACGATTATATCAAGAATTGTAATTACATGCCATTGTTGAACAGTGGTAGAAAAATTGACCTTTGGTGGTTGTGGTGCTGGTGCCACAACACTATAAGTCCTCACCGTTACTCTGGGTGGGCACAGGAAGGGGCCCTCCTGTGAAATATTATATCAAGAATTGTAATTACATGTCCCTGTTAAACAGGGGCTGAAAAATGTGGCCTTAAGCACTGCTGCTGGTGCCACCACACTGTAACCTCTCCCATATACTCTAGTTTTATTGCAGGAATTAGCCCTGCTGCAAAGCATTGCATCAAAAATTGTACTTAAACGCCCCTGTTAAACAGGGGCAGAAAAATTGGGCCTTAGGCACTGGTGCTGGTGCCACCACACTGCAACCTCTGCCATATACTCTAGTTTCATTGCAGGAATTAGCCCTGCTGCAAAGCATTGCATCAAAAATTGTAATTAAACGCCCCTGTTAAACAGGGGCAGAAAAATTGGGCCTTAGGCACTGGTGCTGGTGCCACCACACTGCAACCTCTGCCATATACTCTAGTTTTATTGCAGGAATTAGCCCTGCTGCAAAGCATTGCATCAAAAATTGTAATTAAACGCCCCTGTTAAACAGGGGCAGAAAAATTGGGCCTTAGGCACTGGTGCTGGTGCCACCACACTGCAACCTCTGCCATATACTCTAGTTTTATTGCAGGAATTAGCCCTGCTGCAAAGCATTGCATCAAAAATTGTAATTAAACACCCCTGTTAAACAGGGGCAGAAAAATTGGGCCTTAGGCACTGGTGCTGGTGCCACCACACTGCAACCTCTCCCATATACTCTTGTTTGATTGCAGGAATTAGCCCTGCTGCAAAGCATTGCATCAAAAATTGTACTTAAACGCCCCTGTTAAACAGGGGCAGAAAAATTGGGCTGATGGCATCAACCAGAACCAGAAATGTTCTTCCAACATATCAGCGGAGGAGGAAGAGGATAGACAATCAACATAACAGGACAGTCACTCAGAATCAGCATAGGCAGTCTTGAAGGGATGTGATATTTCAAAAAAAATGATTCTGTTACATCAGCTTCATGTGCTTGGTAGCTGTGGGTGATCCAAGACTGATTCATCTTGATGAAGGTCAGTCGATCAACTGATTCGGTGGACAGGCGCACCCTGTGATCAGTAACAAAGCCACCAGCAGCACTGAAGGTGCGTTCCGAAAGAACGCTGGATGCAGGACAGGCCAGTAGCTCAATTGCATACTGTGCAAGCTCTGGCCAGTGATCCATCCTCAAGACCCAGTAAGCCAGAGGATTTTCGGTGGGAAAGGTGTCCAAGTCTGACCTTGCCCTTAGGTATTCCTGCACCATGTAAATCAGACGCTGGCGATGGGTGCTGGAACCGATCATACCTTGGGGCTACGGACTAAAAAATTGTCTGAAAGCATCAGTCAGACGGCCACTTTCTCCACCGCTCCTTCTGACCGATGCCTCAGCAACACGTTGTCCAGGACCAGGAGTTTGTAACCTCCCAGTCTCTGGGAACGCGTTGCACAGACCTTTCTGCAAGGCCTCCCGGAGATGTCTCATCCTCTGCTCCCTCTGCGATGGCAAGATAAGGTCGGCAACCTTACCCTTGTACCGTGGATCAAGGAGAGTGGCCAGCCAGTAATGGTCCCTCTCCTTGATCCGAAGAATACGAGGATCCTTCCGCAGGCTTTGCAGGATCAGGGAGGCCATGCAGCGTAGGTTAGCTGAGGCATTCGGTCCGGAGTCCTCTGGGTCACTAAGGACAACATGATCCGCAGCTACCTCCTCCCAGCCACGTACAAGTCCACGTGTTTCTTGGGACTGTAAATCATCCCTACAAGACTGCTGCTGCTGCTGATGCTGAGTGCCAGCCTCCACCTCCATGCTGACACAATCATCCTCCTCCTCTTCCTCCTCCTCATCCTCTTCCTGTGTGATGGGTGGCACAGCAGGAACACTGTCTGGATAAAGGGGGCCTTGAGAGGCAAGGAAGTCCTCCTCTTCCTGCCTCTGTTCTGCCTCAAGTGCCCTGTCCATTATTCCACGCAGCGTATGCTCCAAGAGGTGGACAAGGGGTACAGTGTCACTGATGCATGCACTGTCACTGCTCACCATCCTTGTGGCCTCCTCAAACGGTGACAGGACAGTGCATGCATCCCTGATCATGCCCCACTGGCGTGGTGAGAAAAAACCAAGCTCCCCTGACCCTGTCCTGGTGCCGTAGTCGCACAGGTACTCATTGATGGCCCTCTGCTGCGTGTGCAGCCGCTGCAGCATGGCCAATGTTGAGTTCCATCTGGTGGGCATGTCACATATAAGGCGGTTCTTGGGCAGGTTCAACTCCTTTTGGAGCTCAGCCAGCCGAGCACAGGCATTAAATGATCGGCGGAAATGCACACAGACTTTCCTGGCCTGCTTCAGGACATCCTGTAAGCCGGGGTACCTGCCCAAGAACCGCTGCACCACCAGGTTAAGGACGTGAGCTACACAGGGCACATGGGTCAGTTGTCCCTGTCGGAGGGCGGAGAGGAGGTTGGTGCCATTGTCACAAACCACCATTCCTGGCTTAAGCTGGCGTGGCGTCAACCACCTCTCGGCCTGCCCCTGCAGAGCTGACAAAACATCCTCCCCAGTGTGGCTCCTGTCCCCCAAACAAACCAGCGCAAGCACGGCATGGCATCGTTTTGCCTGCGTACTTGCGTAGCCCCTGGAATGCCTACGGAGCACCGCTGGTTCTGAGGACAGAGCACTGGAAGAGGCCATGGAGGAAGAAGAAGAGGAGGGGGTGGAGGAGAGAGGTGTGTCACAACCAATAGTAGCATTTTGGAGGCGTGGTGGCGGAACAACCTCCAACAACCTCCAACACTACTGCACCTTGTCCTGCATCCTTCCCAGCTGCCAGAAGAGTGACCCAATGAGCCGTGAAAGACAGGTAACGTCCCTGTCCATGCCTGCTGGACCATGAGTCAGCGGTAATATGCACCTTACCGCTGACCGCCCTGTCCAGCGAGGCAAGGACATTGCCTTCCACATGCCGGTAGAGAGTCGGAATCGCCTTCCGTGAGAAAAAGTGGCGTTTGGGGACCTGCCACTGAGGAACCGCACATTGTACAAACTCACGGAAGGGGGCAGAGTCTACCAACTGAAAAGGCAGCAGTTGAAGTGCTAGCAATTTAGCCAAGCTAGCATTCAACCGCTGGGCATGTGGATGGCTGGGAGTGAACTTCTTTCGCCGGTCCAGCAGCTGGGGCAGGGACATTTGCCTGCTATAATCGGAAGTGGGTGTACCGCTAGCAGAGTTCCCGGAAACACTTGGCTGTGACACACCTAATTCTACACCTTCATTCCTCTCAGAGCAGGTTTCAGAGAGGACTGAAGGTCTAGTGGGGTTGGAGATGCCAGCTGATGAGGAGCAAGGAGAGGTCCGCTTTGTTCTTTGGTGTGGGTCTTTGAGGTACGCTTGCCAACGAGCTGCATGGCAGGTCAACATATGTCTGGTCAAGCATGTGGTGCCCAAGCGGCTGATGTTTTGGCCACGTGAGATACGCTTGAGACATATGTTGCAAATAGCAGCGGTGCGATCTGATGCACTCGTCTCAAAAAAGGCCCACACCAAAGAACTTTTAGAATAACAGCGCTCTGCACAGGCGGAGCTCTGCGGTGTGATTCAGTCGGTGTGCTGACCCTAAGCTGGCCCCCGGAGGGCATCCTGCCTCGTTGGACATGTGCCTCCTCCTCCTTCTCTCTCCTTCCAGGCACCCACGTGGAGTCAGTGCCCTCATCATCCCCTCCCTCTTCATCGCTGTAGCAAACCTGGCAGTATGCTGCAGCTTGTGGAACATGACTGCCAGATTGCTGTCCTTCTTGAGCATCCCCTCTCTCTGCGCTCACGCTACTGCCTTCCTCTAGCTGAGTGTCATCATCAGAGCCCACAAAACACTGGGCATCCTCCTGAAGCATGTACCCAACACTGTGCTCAAAGAGTTCAGGAGACTCCTCAGGAGGACGTGGTGGGTCTAGGGAAGGAGTCACTGATGATGACATTGAGAGGAGGGAAGACAATGCGTTGGCAGCTGCTTTGCTAGTACCCTGAGCCTGGGTGAGAGAGGATGAGGAGGATGAAGAGGGCTTGGTCATCCACTCTACTAAGTCGTTGGCATGTTGCGGCTCAACATGTCCAGCTGCCGAAAAGAAGGACAAGCGTGTCCCATGGCCACGTGCTGATGACAATGCACCGCGTCCACGACCAGCACTGTTGTCTCTAGACACAGAGCCTGCTTGTCCTCTTTTATCGGCTCGCGCCTGTCTGCCTCTCCTTGCTGGCCTTCCAGACATGGTAATGGCCTGAAGGGAGTTGGGTAAAAAAGCAGTTGGGTAGTGTATATTGTGCTAGAGGCACACAACACCCACTAACTCCTGCAGATGCCTTTATTATAGAACACCAGAGATAAAGGGGTATATACAGATGTATACTGTGCTGTGCTGGAGGCACACACAACTTCCAATAACTCCTGCAGATGGCAAGTGGGCTCAAATAGAGAACAGCTATGTAGGTGGATATAGCGGTATGTACTGGGTACAGAGCACACAGACAGCACGCACTATCTCCTAACACTACTGACTGCAAGCTCTATTATAAAAGATAGATCACTAGCTATATAGGTGAGGTGAATATAGCGGTGTATACTGCGGTCAGGGCACGCAGACAATAACCACTACACAACAGCAAGATCGAAAATCGGCCGAAAACGATCGGTGTGTACTGTGTTGAGGGTACACAGAACACCCACTGCTTCAGACGCCAACACACTACACAAGGCCGCCGCGCTGGCGGCCTTATATAGTGTGGGGCGTGCACTACACAGCCTGAGCTATGATTGGCCACAGGCAGGATGCTGGCGCTGCGATTGGCCAAGCATGCGGGGTCACAGTGCATGCTTGGCCAATCATGAGCCAGCAATGCACTGCGCCATCGCAGTGCATTGTGGGCCGTGAGCGCCACACGAATTTGGCGCGAACGGACCAAAATGTTCGGACTTCCCCGAACGGATGAACAGCCGATGTTCGAGTCGAACGTATGTTCGACTCGAACACGAAGCACGAAGCACGAACTCGAACACGAAGCTCATCCCTAATGGTGACTATGAATATGTTCTATGGAAGAGCATTTTAGTTGAAATTTCTATTAAATATACTGTACCATTTTAATTATTTGTTGGGTCTGTTTAAGGATGGGACTTAAGCTTTCTAGTGGGGGTCACTAAGAACTACACTCGTTAATTGCCTAGATTCTTTGCAGTTATGTTAAATCAGCATTAAAGCACAACTCCAGACTTAAAAGTGAGCCACAATGAACACAGTTAACCCTTTAGCAACCCAAGGGTAACGTGTGGAACTGTTAACACTAAGCACTCTAGACACCACTACATTTAGAGAACACCAACTCCCAGGTGCGTAGCATTTAAGAACCATTGCGCTGGCCTGCACTGGCATCCACCAACCCAGCAATACCTGCCACCTCACTACCAGGGACATGTCCACGGTTACTAATGGATACAGGAAATGAGCCTCACTCCATAACTATGTGCTTGCTCTCTCTCTCATGGGCCCCCTCTCTACATAACATACTTTCCCATGATTGATGATATTGATTGGTTTGCGCAAAAGTTATAGCGTCTACAAAATAAGGGATCAATTTATGGCATTTTTATTATAATTATTAATTATTAAATTAAAATATTATATTATATTTATTATTTTATTTTTTACTAGTAATGGCGGTGATCTATGATTTTTATTGGGACTGCGACATTGCTGCAGACAGATCGGAAACTTTTGACACTTTTTTGGGATCATTGACATTCATACAGCAATCAGAGCTAAAACTAGCCACTGATTACTGTATAAATGTCACTGTCGGGGAAGGGGTTAACACTAGGGGGCGATCAAGGGGTTAAATGTGTGTCTTAGGGAGTGATTCTAACTGTGGGGGATGGGACTGCATGAAGGAGGCGACATGAAGGAGGAGATATATCGCTGTTCATACTTAGTATGAAAAACAGATGTGTCTCCCCACCCCTGACAGAATGGAGATCTGTCTGTTTACATTGACAGATCTCCATTCTTTGTCTCTCAGGAGCGATTGCAGGTGTCTGGCAAACATTTCGGCCTGCCGGGCACATGTATCAGCTTCATCATCACGCCGTGGATGTGAGCGCACCCCCTTATGGTCTTAAAGTGGCCGATGTTTACCTATGGCAATTTACCCAGGTGAGCCAACCTGTCAAAGTATAACTGCGGTGGCTGGTTGTCTGGTGGTTAAAGGTCCAGTTAATTTCTAGTCTATTCACATTGTTTTCAATTAAGCCCTGATAAAGGGGATGTTTTTGGACCCCCAAAACTTGTTGACTACTTTTTTGGTTGTCCTCCTGACTTTTATTACAAGAAAGTTGTATCTGGACCTTTTAACAGTGGTGTTGCACTTCAGCTAAAAGGATAAGTTCGCCTTTCAAAAAAAAAAATATAAACGCACATACAGTGCCTTGAAAAGGAATTCACCCCTTGAATTTTTCCACATTTTGCCATGTTACAACCAAAAAAGCAAATGTATTTTATGAGGATTTTATGTGATAGATCAACAGAAGGTGGCACATAATTGTGAAGTGGAAGGAAAGTGATAAATAGTTTTCCAACATTTTTTTACAAATAATATATCTGAAAAGTGTGGCATGCATTTATATTCAGCACCCTTTACTCTTACCCCCCTAACTAAAATCTAGTGGAGCGTCATGAAGGCCAAGGAACATACCAGATAATATGTTCTTCATTGGAGACGTTTAATGCTAAGTTTCCACTATTGAGACCCCAAAGTCATGAGATTTACAGTGCAACTTTGCGATGCAATCTTTATGCGATTTAATGTGACTTTGCAAACGTCTTTCATGCAACTTTGATGTTATGCGGTTTGGTCATGGTGACGTAATTCCTTTTCCTGCTCAGTCATTTCCCCTTCCTCTTTCATTGTCAGGTGTTGTATAGTGCCTAGCAAACATGTTGGTTATGCTATATGTTAGGTCAGCAGTCATTATGGCTGCTGTAGCAGTGTTAAAGAGGAAGTAAACCCTGATGGGTTTACTTCCTCTTTTTTTCCCTGCAAAGGTAAAGCATAATGGACTACTATGCATCGCATAGTAGCTCATTATGTGTCACTTACCTGACACAGGAGCCAGCGAAGTCGCCGCTGTCCCCTGTAGTCCGCCGCATCCATGTTGCTGGTGGCGTCTCGCAGCTCCGACGAATCACAGCGGCGCAGCCGCGATGACGTCACTCCCGCGCATGCGCACGGGAGTCGCGTCTCGCAGCTCCGCCGCTGCCATACGGCGAAGCCGCGATGACGTCACTCCCGCGCATTCGCACGGGAGTCGACAAATTAGGCAAATCCATTCTTGGATTTGCCGCATTTAGTGCGCCTGCGCGCCGCTGTCTACGGCGCATGCGCCGTAGACAGCGGTGCCCATTTTCGGGCAAATATCTCCTAAACCATATAGGTTTAGGAGATATTGCTTGGACCTACAGGTAAGCCTTAATCTAGGCTTACCTATAGGTCCAAGTTGTTTGGAAGGGTTTACTTCCTCTTTAATAGATGAAGAAGAGGATAACCAGAGGAGGAGAAGGCATATGTTTTGGATACATTCCATATTTGCCTAAAGGGAAGCAAGAGGCCAGTTTTTGGGATCTTTTATAATGACCTCCATGCTCATGAAGACAAATTGTTCAACTACACACAGATATCAATTAGAAAGTGAGAACATTTGTTTATGTCAACTTGCAAATGCTACAAGATATTTATTGAAAAATGTGTGTATGCATGGATACCATGACTCTATTTCTAGTTTTTAGCATAGAATAGCTAGAAATCTTCCAAAAAAACTTAGCAAAAAACTTACTCCATTAGAAATGGAGTAAAAAATTTAACATTTTTACACGATCAATGTAGCTAATAGCCATTTTTTTGCTCTTTGCTCTCTATCCACCTAGAGCGACAAAACAGCAGTTTCCGAAGGAGTATACCAGCCATTGAAAGACTCATTATAACATTGAGGTAACTTTTCATACCTACTTTTTCTTCTTATCTCATGTGTTGCATTTGGAGATCCACATCATTATTTACATGAAGTGAAATAATAAATACTAGCATGTAATTGTGGGTGTGATTGTGTTTACAATATTAATTGTCCCTGTACATCACCGGTGTCTTTCTCCTGCTCCTCTTCTTCCTTCACTTCCTCAGGCACCTCTTTCTAAGCTAGTTTCTATTTCTAATATATAAGTAGGTTATTGTTAATGTGCATCTTTCTAATAAACTGTATTTACCATTTTAGGTACCTGGCGATTGGACATTCCTTTGCAAGTTTGCATTTTGAGTTCTTGGTTGGCAAAACTACTTCCAGCAATATTGTACATGATACTTGCAGAGACATGTGGAATGTTCTTAGGGATTTTGTCCTGAAGAAGCCCACTACCGAAGATTTGTGCAAGATAGCGGAAATTTTCTGGGACTGATGCAATTTTCCGAATTTTGTCAGGACAGTTGATGGAAAACATATACAAGTAGTGATACCTATTGGCAGTGGAACTAAATTCTTTAACTATAAAAAATATTTGTTGTTTGTCTTACTAGCAGTGGCTGATGCAAATTATTGTTTTAGCTATATAGACATAGGATCATACGGCAGCAGCTCAGACTTGAGTATTTTTGCACAATCATCTTTTGAAAGAATGTTGAGAGAAAATGGCCTGGACCTGCCACAGGACTGTCCGCTGCCAGGGGCAAATGGCCCGCCACTGCCATTTGTCTATGTTGGGGATGAGGCCTTTGCTCTCAATGACCATCTACTAAGGCCTTGTTCCAATCGATCTCTGAGTGAAGAGAAGAGAATATTCAACTACCGCTTAACAAGTTGTCAAATGCGCTTTTGGCATTTTATCTAACAAGTGGTGGTTCCTGCATACAGCTATACATTTAAAAAATGTAGACTGCAATATCTGCGGTAAAAGCAGCACGTGTGCTTCATTGCTTCAAAACTATGTCTGAATTTGTGATGGGTACCTTTTGAAGATTCCCTCATGCATGATATGGAGGGCGCACAATGGAGTCCCAGTAGGGGCACCAACAATGATGCCACTGTGCGTGAGGGTTTCACATAGTTTTTCATGTCTGCTGCTGGTTCTGTCCCCTGGCAGCAGGATGCTATTGCATAATGTCCCCTATTTTCTGGACCCTAATCCCCTGGTACAGGGTGGCGGTGCTTCACATCATTGGCTATACTGCAACATTACTATATTTTTTGTTAAGCCACCCAGGCTGTTACACCATGTTTATGTGATATTGTTTGCTTTACTCCCCTGCGTGGGAGACATTTTTGGTACTCCAATTTTCTCTGGTTATTTTTGTTTATGTTTGGTTATATGTCAGCCTCCTCTTCTGGTGGCAAACCCTGTGTGCTGTCTTCCCAGCTTGCTTGGGTTCTGAAATATGAATAACAAATTGTTAAAGGAAGCATTACAATTTTATATGTCAAATACCTTAAAATATGTCTGCTGATAACTTACGCTTGCAGTTCCAACACCAGTTTTAAAAATTCTAGATCCCTGGCATGGACATATGGGGCTAATCTTTTAGAGCTGGTACCACTCCTTTCTTCTTTTAATTTTTGTAGGTACCAGTTGTAACAGTCTTTGAGACTTCTCCATTTCAGAGGTTCATTCCTCATCTGAAATGCATTAGACCACCCCCAGCATTATCCCTCACTTCTCACAGACATGAAGGGGTTGCCACTAGGTAGACTGCGCTTGTTCAGGATACTGAGGAATACCGGACTTTCTGATCTTATCTCCCTGATGCCGGCTAGTGGGATAGGAAAGGCTCAGCCTTGCAGTTTCTTCATCCATCACACTGCATACATCCATCAACCCTGTGTTGTTTTTCATCTGCCATCTATGCTGATCATCAAGATTTTAACATGTAAGTGTACTATTTGTTTTTGTGGAATAAATTGCTTCATAATTCTAATGAGGATCTTGTTCTGCCATTTCTTTGAGCTCCCTTGATCTTTACCTGGCAAGCTGCAGGACCCTTGTGCGTTGGAATGAATGTTTGTCCTCAGTCACCATGCTGATATCATAGACTGCTATCTGTTGGGCTGGACTTTGTAGTGTGCTTTACTGGTTTGTGTTTTTTATATTAACTCTGGAGGAGCTGTAGAGATCCACAGCTCAGGCGGGAGAATCTGTTTACAGGGCAACTATTAGTTGTGCACTCCACAAATCTGGCCTTTATGGAAGAGTGGCAAGAAGAAAGGCATTGTTGAAAGAAAGCTATAAGAAGTCCCATTTGCAGTTTGTAAGAAGCCATGTGAGGGACACAGCAAACATGTGGAAGAAGGGCCTCTGGTCAGATGAGACCAAAATTAAACAATTTGGTCTAAAAGCAAAATGCTATGTATGGTGGAAAACACTGCACATCACCATGAAGACACCATCCCCATTGTGAAACATGGTGGTGGCAGCTTCATGTTGTGGGGATGTTTTTCTTCAGCAGGGACAGGGAAGCTGGTCAGAGTTGATGGAAAGGCTGATGGAGCCAAATACAGGGCAATTTTAAAAGAAAACCTGTTATGCCGCTTACACGCGATCTTATTTTCCAACAGGAAATGTTGGATGTGAGCTTGTAGGCTGAAAGTCCGACCATGTGTATGCTCCATTGGACATTTGTTTGTTGGACTTTCCACCGACAAATGTTGGCTAGCAAGGTTCTCAAATTTTCCGCCAACAAAACTTTGTTGTCGGACTATCCGATCGTGTGTACACAAGTCCGTCGCACAAAAGTTCACGCATGCTCAGAATCAAGTACGAGCCAGAAGCCCTCAGTTTTGTAAAACTAGCATTCATAATGAAGATATCATATTCGTGAAGCTGCAAATTATGAAATCTCTCAATGCAGTGCATTCTCTTCTTCTTTATAATGCTATAATAATGAAGTTGCTTTGCTGCTGATATTCACAGAGTTCTGAAAAACGTATTCTTTATTATTTCTAGTGATCTCCTGAATAATTTTTTTTTTCTAGTGATCTCCATAATATATTTTTTTTTCGTTTGGGGGGCAAAGTTACCACAACACCATTATGATCTTGTATTTTTTAACTTCAAAGATACACCTATGTTGGTGTCCCTTGTTAATTTGACATTGTATTTCTAAAATGTACCTGCCTACTCACAAACTGTCCTTTTTCAAGTAAAACACATTAAAAAAATGTATCGTTTAATAGAGAGTGCAAGGTCATAACAAAATAAAGAGGAAGGCAATGATGGAGAAACAGTTGGAATTGGTGAAGCCTGTGTATCCCAGGGCAGACAGCAATTATTTGATTGTCAAATTTGGGAATCGGAGGAGTCCATTTAATAGGGAGCATAATACGGTCCAGGACTCAGAGAGATGGGGAGCAGCAGATGACATATATATCCCGAGGCTGTGGCCTTACAACAGCCTGCATTTTTTGCCTGACCACACCAAACCCAGGCCATCACTCTCAACACTTCCTTCCACGCTTCCTTCCATGCTGCTGTGGTGGTTGGGGTGGCTGTGGTGTTTTTGGAGGAGCATAGTCCAATTCACAGAGGTGTGTTTGAGGTGTGAGTTCGCCCTTCGTCCCCTTGTTTAGGCCCTTAAGAATACTTTCTTCACATATAGTGCCTTGGGTCTCCTCCATTTTTTCTAATTTACTGGCAGTGATGCATCCAATTGCCTTGTGGCCACCAGGGGTCATGGTAATTGCCGCAGTAGCCTGTTTTAGGAAAGCAGCCGCGGACTCCTCCAGGTTCCTTGCCTTCCTGATCCTTTTGGTTGGAGGGGAGGAACCTGGGATTCCGTCAGGCTGCTTGCCATGGCCTCCTCCTGGCTGAGACTTTCCTGTGTATGAAAATGGTACATAGTTTTAAATTTTTGGTCATCAATCACACACAATTTTGAGCTCATGACTGTTGCACATTGAATGTTAACAAATAAAAAAGACGATCATTCTGACTCCAGCATTTTTTATTCTTGTCCCAATCATTTTTGGCACCTGCTGTCTATTGATATGTAAACCACTTTGTTAAATCCAAAATTTGTGATCAATAACATCTAGTTAATGTCATTAAATTTTTGACAAGAAATATCTTCAACAATGCTATACTGGGTCAAGCTGGACTCCTCAACATCTTCTTCCTGATGTGGAAGGAAGTGTTGATAGTGATGGCCTGGGTTCCATCTGGTTGGACAAAAAATGTAGTACCACAGTCTGGGGACATATATGGCATCTGCTGCTACTCCGGATCTCAAGAAATCCTGGACCTTCTCGCGCTCCCTTTTATATGTGCACCTCAGGCTACCAATGCTGGCCTTTAAATAGGTGATGTCTGCCATGGTATATACAGGCTTCACTAATTACAACAGTTTCTCCAGCACTACCTTCCTCTTTAGCTTGTTAGAATAGTCCCTGCATTGGACTTGCCAGAGACATGGCAGCTCCCTGTATTTGTCTGTAAAGTCAGGCAGGAAATCAGGGGCTATTAATTTGTCAACCATTTTATCTGCAAGACACAACACAAGACAGGTTAGGCTCTCCTAATCTTGTCCCAATATAGGCCTCAATCTATAAGTAGTATAGGCCATTAACCACTGATGCCCCAAGTTACAATTGTACCTTCGTTTGAATGATCGGCGCTAACAATCCTCCGTCCTCCACTAACAGATTGTACGTATGTCGCCCGCGTGTTATGCTTTATATACACTGCACATACGTGAAACTCCGCCCCTGTCCTTCTTTCTAGTGTAGTCCCCACCTCTTCTCTTTGGGGACAGTGGGAGAGCAGAGATACAGTAGGTGTCTGCTGTTATCAGCAACGAAAAGTAAATCCCGGAGCAAGGCAATTCCACATCCAGGAGGAGATATAAGGCCTCAAATATGTCCTTTGAAGAGATGGTGGAGATGGTGGACATCTTGAAGAGGACAGACTATGATGGGAAGGATGGAGTGTGCAGAAACCCTAATGTGAGAAAGCCAAGATCATGGCTAAAGTTGTCAGAAGTCTGCACAGAACTTTTGGTGTACGACGATCCAAGGAGCAATTGAGGAAACGCTGGTCAGACCTGAAATTGAGGGAGCAAGATCAGTATAGAAAGATCAGGCAAGTGCTGCAAAAAAGTGTTTGTCATGTGTTCCTATTATTATTATTACTTTTGTGCTGGTCCATGTGCTTTTCTTTACTGTTGTACGGTTTAAAATGCCAAGTTTGAGGTTCGTGGGTACAGGAATAGTTTGTATTAAACATTGTTCGTTCGACCACTAATACAACGTTTTTGGCAGATGCAAGTAAACTACATTTGTTCATGCATATTTTGATTAAAATAAGTTTATTACATTGTTGTCTAGATGTGTTTGAAACTATAATAAACTGACAACTTGATTCAGTGCAAGGACACTCAGCAGCTGTTTACACATCTGGATGAAGGAGCACTAGTGTGGGACAGCATAACAACCTTGTTATGGTGTCCCACGCAGGTGCTCCAGTGGATACTAGTGGCCTCTCCATGTGTAAAACTTGCACAAAACAGGTAAGTATTCCAGCTTTTGAAAGTGAAAAAATCATGTCTAAAGCTTGGAACTCTGCCAAAACAGACAATTAGCCTAAAATATATGTCTGCTAAGTATACCTTTTTTGTGTTCATATAGGAGAGAAAAGAATAGGGACATCTGAAGACACCAGTAACCCCACACCTAATGAACAAAGGGAATTCACCACACAACAGGAGGATGTGGATGCAGAAGTTCAGGAAGTGCTGGGTGAAGTGGTCGAAATGGTCAAAAAAAGGGGGAGGGGGAGAGAGCAAGGGAAAATGGGACTTTGAGTGAAGCACGTGGTTGCAAAAGAGTAAGCTAGTGGACAGTTTAGGATTTTATTGATTGCCATAGGGTATAAACAAGCAAGTCAAGTAAAACACGTTACAATGGTAAAGTGGTAATACAGTACAAAAATGGTCATGGCATAAATATCACAAGATATAGCAAGCAATAACTTTCCAAAGTTCACTGAAAACAAAATTTGGTTAAAACCTTGGTTCATAATAAAGCCTGCACGGCCTATGGGCTCCTTGATCCTGAGAAGGGATATAAGTTGTAAACTTCAAGTTGGTGTGATATTGAATCAGGACATGACATGGCAGCTCTACGCGTTTTGGGGCTGGCAGGCCACTCATCAGGAGCCAGTAGAAGATGGATCTATAAATAGAAATATTGGCTTAAGTAGTATAGTATAAGTAATATAGGCAGTGGTGGGGTAACCCCCCATCCAAAGCCAGATGGACTCACTGTGATTCGTTTGATGATGGTGTAGTGTCGGGCAGTACAAATTTTGAGTTCCAATTTGTGTGCATCGTCAAAATTTGGCTTTTACAGGGGTGAAATCACCCCATCTGGTGAAGACAAAATCAACACAGTTTTGACATATTAATGTCTCATATGGCCTTCACTTTAGCAAAGTTGAACTTTGTAAGTTCCTGAGTTGGGGATGTGTATGTTATGTTTTTAAACATGCCTGTTTAGCCCAAAAAAAACATACATGTTATACACAAGTGGTTGGTTTGTTCCAAAACCGTTTATAACGCACATGTGAATGTGCTTGCTGTAAAATGTTTTATACTCAACAATGTGTGACTTCTTCTTTCAATGCTCTGTACCAGTTTATTTTTGAGGTTGGTGTAGTTAACCACTTAAGCCCTGGACCATTTGGCTGGCCAAAGACCAGACCACTTTTTGCGATTTGGCACTGCGTCGCTTTAACAGACAATTGCGTGGTCGTGTGACGTGGCTCCCAAACAAAATTGACGTCCTTTTTTTCCCACAAGTAGAGCTTTCTTTTGGTGGTATTTGATCACCTCTGTGTTTTTATTTTTTGCGCTATAAACAAAAAAAGAGCGACAATTTTGAAAAAGCTAGTTAAATTTACACATTTCCAAACAAATGAAAATCCAGCAGCGCTAATTCGTTAACTAAAAATCTACTTTTGTGGTGCAATATAGCCAGGGCTTAAACATTAAATGCGGTCCATATAGTCCATATATTTCAATGCCAGACCACTCCTAACTTTCTCTCTCTTATCCACAAATGAATATTACAAAGTCAGTTTTGCTATAGCAAAGGAAGAAGTGAACCGCTGACACCAACGAAGATCACCTCCACACATGCTGAAAACTGTAGGTACACTCAAAGGGGAATGTGTGATAAAAGAATCCCCTTTGGTATTGTGCTTACCAGACTTTCTGAGTTAATCAGGCTTATCAGACAACCATAGGTGTGGGAAATTATCACTGCTTCCAGCTCTGTATTTCCTTAGTATCTCAAAATAATATATAAAGACAAGCAAAACATAGTGTAATCCTGCAAAGAAAGGTCCTTTAATTGAATTTATAAAATCTTCAAATGATACACTCACAAAAGTAAAAACAACGTAGGCATTAATTCAAATCTTGCTACACAGTGTCAGACGTGGAGTGACAACAGTTGTTTGTGATTGACGGGCTTTCCCCCATCGGCTGTAGCGGAGTCTGTGAACATCTGTGATGGTGGTAGGAGTGCCTATGTACATCTGACACTGTGTAGCAAGATTTGAATCAATGTTTTTACTTTTGTGATTGTATCATTTGAAGATTTTATAAATTAAATTAAAGGATCTTTATTTGCGGGATTACACTATGTTTTGCTTGTCTTTATATATTCTTTTGAGATACTTAGGAAATACAGAGCTGGAAGCAGTGATAAGTTCCCACACCTATGGTTGTCTGACGAGCCTGATTAACTCAGATAGTCTGGTAAGCACAATACCAAAGGGGATTCTTTTGTCATATATTCCCCTTTGAGTGTACCTACAGTTTTCAGCACGTGTGGAGGTGATCTTCATTGGTGTCAGCGGTTCACTTCTTCCTTTGCTATAGCGAAACTGACGTTTGTAATATTCATTTGTGGATAAGAGAGAGAAAGTCGGGAGTGGTCCAGCATTGAAATATATGGACTATATGGGCCGCATTTAATGTTTAAGCCCTGGCTATATTGCACCACAAAAGTAGATTTTTATTTAACGAATAAGCTCTGCTGGATTTTCATCTGTTTGAAAATGTGTTGATTTAACAAGTGTTGGTGTTATTCAGTTTTGAATAATTGTATAAGGAGCTGCTTTAGAATCTCTGTTTGAGTACGAGTCTATTTATTTTTATTTTTGTCACTTTGTTTGCAATTTCACTGCTTCCATGCATTTTTATATACGGATATTTTTTATAAGTGCTTGTATTTATATAGAGAACAGGGCGGAGTTGTCGAATACATTTGTTGTGAATTTTGAAAAAATTCATTATTTTTAACTTTTTGCTATAATAAATATCCCCCAAAAATATAAAAAAAAATTTTTTTCCCTCAGTTTAGGCCGATACATATTCTTCTACATATCTTTGGTTAAAAAAAATTGCACTAAGCGTATATTGATTGGTTTGTGCAAAAGTTATAGTGTCTACAAAATAGGGGATAGTTTATGGCATTTTTATTAATATATATTTTTTTACTAGTAATGGCGGCGATCAACGATTTTTATTATGACTGCTACATTATGGCGGACACGTCGGACAATTTTGACACATTTTTGGGACCATTGGCATTAATACAGCGATCAGTGCGATTAAAATTGCATTAATTACTGTAAAAATGTCACTGGCAGTGAAGGGGTTAACACCAGGGGGCAGTGAAGGGGTTAAAATGTATCTTAGGGAGTGTTCTAACTGAAGGAGGGATGAGACTGTGCAGGAAAACTAACAGATCGCTGTTCAAGCTCTGTATGAACAGACGATCTGTCAGTTCACTCCTCAGCGAACTGGAAACTGTGTGTTTACTTGACATATGCACACTGAAATATTTTGTTTCAGAATTTAGTTTTCGTCCAAAAAATACATTTATTTAGTTACTCCCGAAATTCGTTTTTATTTTGTTTCGTTACAAAATACATTCACCCGAAAATCCAAAATAATTAAGGTCGAATCTGTCGTTGAAGGCTTATGGTGTCTGTTGAATGTTCTAAGAAGATTCGACTGAGCAGCTAAACTGTATGACGCACATTTCCGGTCGCATGTTCCGCCTACAAGCTATAGTAGAATTCTAATGTTGTATGACATTAGTAATAATTATATTTATTAATTATTATTACTAGTCAACCAACATTAGAATTCTTCTATAGACTATGGGCGGAGCATTTGTCCATAAATGTCCACTTGCGTTGACTGCTTAGTCGAATCTTCATGTCGAATCTTTTCTCTCTATGTCGAATTATCTTGGACCAATAGAGTTGGGTTAGGCACATTCAACCTTTTTTGCTATTGTCTCTATAATGTTGAATCTTTTCTCTCTTTGTCGAATCTTTTCTCTCTTTGTCAAATCTTTTCTCTCTTTGTCGAATCTTTTCTCTCTATGTCGAATCTTTTCTCTCTATGTAGAATAATCTTGGACTAATAGAACTAAGGTTAGTCACATTCAACCACAGGTTCGATGGACACAGATTGCTATTGTCAGCGTCATCATGTCGAATCTCCTATTTATATCGAACTGTTGTCACAACGAAAACGAAAACAAAGCATTTGTTTATGTCAGATCTTTCGTTTTTTTGGATTCTGCGCGTTCGTTATCGTTTGTTAAAACGGTAACGAAAATACTTGAAATTCGGACGAAAATGCATTCAGACAAAAACGAATGCACATGTCTAGTGTTTACACACACAGCTCCCAGTTCTTCGTGTGCCCCGAGTGATCGCAGGAGCCCAGCGGCGATGGAGACCTCCGGGCACTCACATCGGCCCGCACCCCGTAGTGGCCGTTTATGCTACGGATGTAGCATAATGGCGATTCGCTCAGCCGAGCCATGCTGCCTCAGTACAACTGCGGTGGCTGGTCGGCTAGCGGTGAAAATGATAATGGGGGTTATTTACTAAAGGCAAATCCACTTTGCACTACAAGTACACTTTCAGTGCACTTTAAAGTGCACTGAAAGTGTACTTGTAGTGCAAAGTGAATTTGCCTTTAGTAAATAACCCCCACTGTGCTGTAAAATTTGTCAAAATTGGGCCATTTTAGGGACCCCAAGCAATTAATTTATGGAGTTGAAAAGGATGATTATTTTTATCATTAATTCATTACATAAATTAACAATAACATTGTGTGTGTGCGTGCGTGTGTGTGTGTGTGTGTGTGTGTGTGTGTGTGTGTGTGTGTGTGTGTGTGTGTGTGTGTGGCAGGCCCACAGCACAACATAATAGTTAGCTGAAGAAGAGATTGTCACCTCATGTATCAAAGAAGTTACGTTCACTATTGAAGAAAATGGCCAAAAATAAAAAGGCCATTTGAGAACCTAGGAGACAGATAAGAAACACACACAGTAAGTCAAATGAAATATGAGTTTTGTTTTAAAAAAAAATGTATTACAATTTCCCCCCTACCCACGAAGTACTCAATATAGTTTTGCCGTACTTTGCGGGTGCTTTGGGGGGGGCAAACCAGGACAGCCACTTCCGAGCGCCGTCATTGTTTGCTCATGTGAAAAGTCGGCCTCAGTCACAAGTGAGACCAGATAGTTGTCAGGAACCATGAAACAGACAGAGACAGAAGTACAATCAAATCACACTTGTTTATTAATAAAAATAAAAAGGTAAATAGGAAAAAGCGTAGTCAAGCAAGCCAGAGTCCAGTAGCCAGATCGGGTAGTCAGCCAGTCCAAAGTTCATAAACCAGATTGTGTAATCAGCCAGTCCAGACGTCAGGGATCCACAGAGAGCAACTGCATGCAGGATAGAAGCCAGGAGGGATGTTAGCAAGCCTGTCTTGAAACAACAGCAGGAGATGGTTCCTAGTGATGTGACCAAATGTGAAGGCAATGGAGAAATGAGCTGAAAGACTTTAAATAGGCAGGCCAGATGAGCATCATCGGAAACAGCTGGTAACTGTGGAGAGAGAAAAGAGCTAGCAATTAGTCAACAGCTGAGCGGCAAGCCCAGAGGAGGAAGGGCTAAGCCAGCCCTGACAATAGTTGGCTGTATTCTTCCAAAGGTAATTGGGAAGAATGCAGCAGCTCAAGACAATGTGATTGAGTTTGTATTCGGCCATGTTGATGGCTGTAAGGAAAAGCCGGAACTGTCTGGTCACTATGCTAAGGCATTCTCAACGTCTCATGGGCCAGATAGTAATTAAAAACCCTCTGCTCTGGGGTCACGGTCCTCATGGGGAACGACCTCATCAGATGTTCCCCCAGAGCAAAGGCCTCATCCCCCACAAAAACGAACTTGAGGCCCGCCACATTATCCTCTAGAGGAGGCAACCCAAAGGTGCCATTTTGGAGACACCGGTAAAATTCTGTCTGGGCGATCACTCCTCCATCAGACATATATCCATTCTTCCCTACATGCAGGTATAGGAATTCCTAATTCGCCGTCACCACCGCCAACATCACGATACTACTGAACCCCTTATAGTTGAAGTGGTATGACCCCAAGTTGGGTGGTGGGATGATCCGCACATGCTTCCCATCAATCGCACTACCACAATTGGGAAAGTCCCACTGGTGATGGAATTGGGAGGCCACAGTCTGTCACTCCTGTGGGTTGGAAGGAAACTTCAAACAAGAAAAAAAACAAATAGTACTTTTGCACATAACATTGCAAGCAGATTAGACACAAACATTCTTGGCCAACATAAGTATAACATTTATTGAAATTAGTTTTTACCACTTGACCACTGGGCACTTAAACCCCCTTTCTAACCAGACCAGTTTTCAGCTTTCTTTGATGGTATTTAATCACCGCTAGGTTTTTTTATTTTTTGTGCTATGAATGAAAAAAGACCGAAAATTCTTTAAAAATAAATACATTTTTCTTTTTTCTATCTTAAAATTTTCCAAATTATAAATTTTTCATAATTCATTTTGGCCAAATTTTATATGCTACATATCTTTGGTAAAAATAATCCAAATCGGTGTATATTATTTGCTCTTTGTGAAAGTTATAGAGTCTACAAGCTATGGTGCCAATCACTGAAAACTGATCACACCTGAAGTACTGATGGCCTATCTCATTTCTTGAGACCCTAATAAGCCAGGACAGTGCAAATACCCCCCAAATTACATTGTAAGGTATTTAGAAATAGGCATTGTGATTTGTTTGAAGTTGTCATTTATTTTCCACAATTCTTTGCAAAATCAAGATTTTTTTCTTTTTTTACAAAAGTGCAATATTATCAGGTTATTTCTCACACACAGCATATGCATAACACAAATTAAAGCCCAAAATACATTCTACTACTCCTCTTGAGTATAGCAATACCACATGTGTGAGACATTTACACAGCGTGGCCACAAACATAGGCCCACCATGCAGGGAGCACCATCAGGCGTTCTAGGAGCATAAATTACACATCTAATTTCTTGACTACCTCTTGCAGTTTTAAAGGCCCTGGAGTACCAGGACAATAAAAAAAGTCCCAACAATGACCCAATTATGGGAAGAAAACACCCCAATGTATAATCTATGAGGCATATCGAGTCTTTTGAACATGTCATTTTTTTCTTCAAGTTTTTGGAATGTGTGGAAAGAAAATTAAAACACTTTTTTTTACACAAAGTTGTCAATTTTTACAATATTTCTAACACACAGAATGTACATATCAAAAATTACACCCCAAAATAGATTCTCCTACTCCTCCTGAGTATAACGATACCACATGTGTGAGACTTTTACACAGCCTGGCCACATACAGAGGTCCAACATGCAGGGAGCACCATCAGGCATTGTGGGGGCATAAATTTAAAATCGAATTTGACTACTTATTACACTTTGAGGCACTGTAGTGGCATGGATGAGCCGTGGATGGGGATGGCCAAGCATGGTTGAGCCATGAATGTGGGTGGCTGGGTATGGCTAAAAATGGGTGGGATGGCTGAGTATGGCTGAGTGGGTATGGCTGGGTGGGTACGGATTGGATGGCTGGGTATGGCTGAGTATGGCTTGGTCGGGTATGGCTGGGTAGGGTATGGCTGGGTGGGTATGGGATGGCTGAGTATGGCTGGGTATGGGTGGGATGGCTGGGTTGGGTATTGCTGAGGCTGGGTATGGCTGAGTGTGGATGGGATGGATGAGTATTGCTGAGTATGGATGGATCAGTATTGCTGAGTATGAATGGATAGATGAGTATTGCTGAGGATGGATGAGTATGGATGGATGGATGAGTATTGCTGAGCATGGATGAGTATGGATGGATGAATATTGCTGCACTTAATCTCTCCCCTCTCTGTACCGATTGGTATGAGGAGGGGAGAGAGGAACCGGATTTGTTTAAAATTTATCGCTCCATCATTGGACGGAATGTTCACGTGGTAAACGCCCGCTATCAGGACCCGGCGGTCACGGATATTCCCGGGGGCGCGCAAGAGCAAGATTTTGGGAGGATGTCTATGGAGGCCCTCTCAGAATTAGCTGACCGCACTGTAGCCTTCTTTCGGCTATGGCCCGGTCGGCATGTGGTTAAAGACAAAAGTATATGGTCCACTTATCAGATTCCTACCACCCTCTGATGGCCCATTGTAAAGATTTGAGCATGGGGGGGAGATGTTTTGGACAGGTAATCCTTTCTACTTCATTGAGAGCTGAATGCATTAAAAATATGTGTTACTTTGGCCAGCCCCTCCTTACTTACACGATTGGCAGCCCACTGGACAGATAAGTGTCTTAATCCAAAAATATGAATACACACTGTCCAAATTGAAGCACATTTTTACATTCTGCGATGACCTATCAAGATAATAGGAGAACAAAACTTTAAATAGTACCATTTGAAAGTATTCAGGCAGGCACTTGCAATACATGCTTTGGTGAATTCATCCATAAATATGAACACAAAAGAGGTAGGTATAGTGTGTATGGGTTTGGCAAAGTCAGCAGATAGAGTATTGGTATCAGTTGACTTAGTGGTTGGGGGGGAGGGAGGATTCCAAATGAGTTTGGGCCCCCAAAAAAAGCCTCTTGCACACCTGAATTTAAAGTGGAGGGCCACCCTGAAAAACAAAAATACATAAAAAATTAGCACAAAATCAGTAAAAAAAAAAATGAAAGAATTTTTTTTTTAAACTTACCAGAAATGCCTGTTGCTAGGCATATCTTCCTAATCTGCTTCTTCTTCCTCCGCGGTGATCTTCGCTCTTCTCTCCTCCATGCGGCGTCTTCTGGGTAATGGGGCGCTGTGTGTTCTGGGAACAACACGCCCCATTCACAAAGCGCTGCGCAACTCGCGCATGCGCAGTAGGAAATGGGCAGTGAAGCCGCAAGGCTCCACTGCCTGTTTCCCTTGTTGAAATGGCGGCGCCGGGACCCAAGAGCCGAGGGACGGGTCAGCCTCGGGTGACCGACACCGCGGGCGCCCTGGACAGGTAAGTCTGCTTATTAAAAGTCAGCAGCTACAGTGTTTGCAGCTGCTGACTTTTAAAAAAAATTTTTTAAAGCTGGCTCTCCTCTTTAAGGACAACTATAACATTTGGACACAATTTTGGGTGGTGTTTAAGCACTACATTGGAGCTGACAAAATACTGTACATTGTTAAGTGACTAGGCTATAGGTGTGTATGGGCCCAGGATAGCATGCTGGGGAGGTTAGTGAAGGCAAATATGCATGAAGGACAAAAAAGGAGCAGTAAAAGCTTACAGCATGCTTGAGGACAAAGAGGACATTCACAGCATATTACAATCATAGTAATTATGGAATGATGAAATAAATACAATACATTAGCAAACATTAAATACATAGAATGTGATGTTAAAGGATAAAACTTACCTTAATATAGTCCTTCTGCAGGACCTGAATGATGGCAGAACAAGTTTCTGGAATAATGATTCCCAGAGCCTGGGGGGAGATCCCAGTCATGAACTCCAGGTCCTGGAGACTTCTACCTGTCATCAAGTACCGAAAGGTGGCGATGAGCCTTTGTTCAGGAGAGATGGCTTGCTGCATGCAGGTGTACTGCTTTGTAAAGAAGGAGTCAGCAAAGCCAAGAGATGGTAAAAGACGGGGTCCGTCATTCAGAGATAATTCCTGAAATCATCAGGATTATTCTCCTGGAGCTCCTGCAGCAAAGGCATATGATAGAATTGGTCACAATTAAGCAACCAATTCTTGGTCCAAGAACTCCTCCTCCCCCTGTTCATGGACTGGACTTGGGTCAAAGCAATAACTCCAACACCAAGCCTAACAACAGCATGAACTCTACGACAAGTACGTAACCAACACATGGCTAATAAACGAACTGCTGCTCACAATGCACCAGCAGAACACACTGAAAATTAGAAAGGACCTGACAAGAACGAGCTGAATATCGGAAGCAAACTATAAATAGAACACACTGAAAGACAGAAATGAACTAACAAGCACGCACTGAAGAACAGATACGTACCAACAAGCAGAACCTGAAAAGCAAAAACGAACTGAAAAAGCACAAGACTGAAAAGCGCGAATCATCTCTCACCAAACTTCTAGTAACACGAGATAAATACGAGATTAGCAGAAGGAGCCCAACGGGTGGCATGATGGCTATTGAAATTCCTTTTTATTGGCCATCGTATGCCTTGTACGCCACTACATTCGTAATTATTGGCCAACATTTGTGTGACCATGTGTATGCAAGACAAGTTGGAGCCAGCACCCTTCAAACAAAAATCGACGGTTTTGATTTTGGAAAGTCCAATTGTGTGCACAAGGCGTTCGAGTCTGCAAAAGATTTGAGAATGGGGGGGGGGTAGGTTCACCTTCCAGCAGAACAATGACCCCCCAAACATACAGCCAGAGGTACAATGGAATGGTTTAGATAAAAGCATATTCATGTGTTAGAATGGCCCAGTCAAAGTCCAGACCTAAATCCCATTGGTAATCTGTGGCAAGACATGAAAATTACTGTTCACAAAATGCTCTCCATTCAGTCTAACAGTGCTTGAGATAATTTGCAAAGAAGAATGGGCAACAATGTCAAATCTAGATGTGCAAAGCTGGTAGAGACATCCCCAAAACAACTTGCAGCTGTAATTGCCGAAAAAGGTGGTTCTACAAAGTATTGACTCTGAATACTGGGGCTGAATACAAATGCACGCTACACTTTTCAGATATTTGTTTGTAAAAAAAATTGAAAACCATTTATCGTTTTTCCTTCCACTTTACAATTACGTACCACTTTGTGTTGGTCTATCACATAAAATCCCAATAAAATTACATTTACGTTTTTGGTTGTAACATGACAAAATGTGGAAAATTTCAAGGGGTATGAATACTTTTTCAAGGCACTGTATTTTTGCAGGAAAAAAAATGTGCATAAATTTTTTTTTCCCGCATGAGCCTGGAAAGTAATGCACCCATGATCAGTGGATTGGGGTGCAATGTCAAGCTTTTCTTTAGACAGGCATTGCAGCTTTCTGCCCATACCTCAATATGGGCTGTCTGTTTGAAAGCTGCGGGGCTTGTGAATGAACTACGAGAGCCCTCGCAGTTAATTCAGAATTACAAGATATCACCCATGGTGGCTGAGGGTAGTTAGAGTGCATTCATTCACAGGAAACTGTGAATGAATGACGCTGCTGTATGGGCTGAGCCACATTGTTTTAATATTTTGGCCACATGTGCGTGCAAATGATCATCTTCCCGCTGTCACACTGAGGGAGGGGTGGGGGGAATTGGCGGCAGGAGCTTGAACATGTTTCATGTTCCACCCTAAATATGGGTGGAACATGTAAAATTCCAAAAGGTGAACCTAGCCTTTAAATTATTTTAAATTATTTCAGGAACCATTTCTTAGCAGATGATCAGAATACAGATATAGATTTTGTAAGTTTTTCCACTTACAAAAAAATGAAGGGTCTATCATTTTTATCATAATTGTATTTTACATGATAGAGACAGAATATCAACCAAAAATCTAGAAAAAACACAAGACAAATGTTCTACATTAAGTTGCAGTTCAGTGAGTAGAATAAGTATTTGATCTCCAAGTAAAACATGACTTAGTACTTGGTGGAGAAACACTTGTTGGCAAGTACAGAGGTAAGGCTGTCTCTTGGAAACTCGAAGTTTCAGCTCCCTCCATAAATTTTCTATAGGATTAAGGTCTGGAGACTGACTAGACCACTCCATGACCTAGACCACTCCATGACCTTGTTCTTCTTGAGCCACATCTTTGTTGCCTTGGCGGTATGTTTTGGTTGATTGTCATGCTGGAAGACCCATACATGACCCATCTTCAGTGTTCTGGCTGAGGAAAGAAGGTTCCTATCCAAGATTTTACAGCACATTGCCCCATCCATTGGCCCCTTAATACAATAAAGTCGGCCTGTACCTTTAGCAGAGAAACAGCAACAAAACATCATGTTTCCACCTCCACGCTTGACTTTAGGGAAGATTTTCTTAGGGTTATAGTCAGAATTTTTCTTCCTTCAAACATGGCGAGTTGAGTTCATGCCAAAGAGCTCAATTTTGATCTCAGCTGACCACAACACTTTCTCCCAATCCTTCTCTGAATCAATTAGATGTTCATTGGTATGACTTTATACGTGCCTTCTTGAGAAGGGGGACTCTCCGTGTTTGGAGGAAGAAAAATGCTGACTATGACCTTAAAAACACCATTCCTACAGTCAAGCATGGTGGTGGAAACATTATGCTTTGGGGCTGTTTCTCTGTTAAAGGTACACACCGACTTTGCCGCATTGAGTGGCCAATGGATGGGACCATGTATTGTAAAATCTTGGGTGAGAATCTTCTTCGCTTAGCCAGAACACTGAAGATGGGTCATGGATAGGTTTTACAGCATGACAATGACCCAAAACATACCTCCGAAGCAACAAAGGAGTGGCTCAAGAAGAAGCACATTAAGGTCATGGAGTGGCCTAGCCAGTCTCCAGACCCTAATCCTATAGAAAATTTATGGAGGGAGCTGAAACTTCGAGTTGCCAAGAGACAGGCAAGAAACCTTAAGGATTTATTGGCTGATCTGTAAAAAAGAGTGGACCAAAATCCCTCCTGAGATGTGTGCAAACCTAGTCACTAACTACAATAAACATCTTACCTTGGTGCTTGCCAACAAGAGTTTCTCTGCCAAGGACTAAGTTATGTTTTCTTTTCAAATGTTTTTATTGCGATTTTTAGCAGAGTTAGTTACAACAAGGGTTACAAAACAAAAAAAATAATAGTAATATAGTAATAAAAGTAACATAACACAGTATAATGTAGTGACAGGGTTTTCTCAGCACAATATAGCATAGAAACAAATAGTCCACAATAAAGAATAAAGTAGTATTCCCAAGTATCTAATATTCATAGTCATAAATGGACTCGAACAAGAGTAAGGCCGCGTACACACGGACGGACTGTTCGCCCAACTTTGTCCGTTGAACAGTGTTTCAGCGGACAGTCCGCTCGTGTGTGGGCTTCAGCGGACAGTTTCAGCGGACAATCTGACGAACAAAGTTTTTCGGAATTTCCGTAAGACAGTCCGCTGAAACTTGGTTTCAGCGGACAGTCCGCTCGTGTGTAGGCTTGTTCGACAAACTAAGTTTCGCGCATGCTCAGAAAGGATTTACACGGCGAAGGTTGCATTGCAGTGTATTGGACGTCGTATTTCTCGTCCCGTTGTACGTGCCGTTCACGTCATCGCGCACGCTTTCAGCGGACTGTTCGTTCATCGTGTGTGGTCAAATCCGTACATGCAAATTTTGAGCGGACTGTTTGTCGGATTGTTTGACGAACAAAGTTGGGCGAACAGTCCGCCCGTGTGTACGCGGCCTTAGTCTCTTAGAATTTGTATAATAAAGTCCGTAATATAATTATTGTAAGATTTATAAATAGCGATATGGATAATGGCCACTTCTGGACCCCAAGACACCCCTCACAGGGATCTATCTGTGTCTTGGAGTACCTAGGCCAACATCCTAAAGGAAATTCAAACACAGTAGTTATCTTTTAGGAAGGAAAATAAAGATCTATTCTTACTCCGCAGCTCAATTCAGATAAACAGACATGTGATATATTTGTCACTTTGTTATGAAATTATTTTTAAAGCCATCCAAAAAATATTAAAAACGCACAGGAGTTCTTTCTTCTATATGATTAAAGAATCAGCATTATCTAAATTGTGGAAGTATAATTTTTGTACCATGTACTCCAAGGTTCCCATAGTTGTTGTTCCTTAATATATAGGGATTTGTCATTAGGAAATAACAATTCGTAGGATTGGTGGAGTTGGGTTAATTCTATAACTTCTGTCATAGTAGGAAGAGAGTCAGTTTTCCATTTTCTAGTTATGGATAGTCTTGCAGCTAAAAGTATATGTGTTACTACTTTACTATATTGTTTGGGAATCGTATGTAAATTCATATTCAGAATGGCTAGTTCTGGTGAAAGTTGAAGGACAATACCTGTTACGGAAGTGAGTAAATGGGAGATTAGACATGTGCAGAGTAAAATATTTCGTTTCGGAATTTCGTTTTCGTCTGAAAACTTAATTTATTTAGTTACTCCCGAAATTCGTTTTTATTTATTTCGTTTTTCGTTCAAAAATTGCATTCGTCCGAAAATCCACATGAATCACGGTCGAATCTGTCTTTGAAGGCTTATGGTGTCTGTCGAATGTATAAAGAAGATTCGACGGAGCTAGTATATAGCATACTTTAGAACCCTATTAAAGTCTATGGGACTCCAACGTTCAAAATCTAAAGTGCTCATTTTAAAGGCTAATTTGCAAGTTACTGTCCTAAAAAGTGTTTGGGGACCCGGGTCCTGCCCCAGGGGACATGTATCAATGCAAAAAAAAGTTTTAAAAACGGCCGTTTTTTCGGGAGCAGTGATTTTAATAATGATTAAAGTGAAACAATAAAAGTGTAATATTCCTTTAAATTTCGTAGGGGGGGGTTGTCTATAGTATGCCTGTGAAGGGGCGCATGTTTCCCGTGCTTAGAATTGTCCCTGCACAAAGTGTCATTTATGCAGGAAAAAAAGTCCTTTAAAATCACTCGCAGCTATTATGAATTGTCGGCTCCCGTAATACAGAGAACACTCATTGAAAGTCATTGATAAAAAAAAAAAATAAATAAATTAAAAAAAAAAGCGTGGGGGTCCCCCAAATTCAACTACCAGGCCCTTCAGGTCTGGTATGGATATTAAGGGGAAACCTGCCTCAAATTTAAGAAAAAATTTGACGTGGGGTTCCCCCTAAATATCCATAACCAGACCCTTCAGGTCTGGTATGGATATTAAGGTGAACCCCGCGTCAAATTTAAAAAAAAATTGACGTGGGGTTCCCCCTAAAAATCCATACCAGACCCTTTATCCGAGCACGCAACCTGGCAGGCCGCAGGAAAAGAGGGGGGGACGAGAGAGCGGCCCCCCCTCCCTCCTGAACCGTACCAGGCCACATGCCCTCAACATTGGGAGGATGCTTTGGGGGTCTGTGACCCCTCAAAGCACCTTGTCCCCATGTTGATGAAGACAAGGGCCTCATCCCCACAACCCTGGCCGGTGGTTGTGGAGGTCTGCGGGCGGGGGGCTTATCAGAATCTGGAAGCCCCCTTTAACAAGGGGACCCCCAGATCCCGCCCCCCCCCCTGTTTGAAATGGTAAGGGGGTACAAAAGTACCCCTACCATTTCACAAAGAAAGTGTAAAAAATGGTTAAATAAAACAAACACACTTTTGAAAAATTCCTTTATTAAAAATAAAAAAATAAAAAAAAGATTCCAGCGGCGGTAATCCACTCTTGCTATCCAGCGACGGACGGTCATCTCTCCAGCGATGTCTCATCTCATCCAGCGCAGCGAATCCTCCGTCCTTCTTCTGTCTCCGTGGAGGAGACACTGCAAGGATTCCGGCGGCTGACGTTTCTTATATACGGAGGGCGGGGCCACCCGTCACCTGACCCCGCCCCCCTCTGACGCAAGGGGAAACCCGGGGTTCCCCGTGACGTAGGGGTGACCCCGCCCCCCTCTGATGTAACGGAAACCTGCCTGTGTTACATCAGAGGGGTGCGGGTCACCCCTACGTCACAGGGAACCCCGGGTTTCCCCTTGCGTCAGAGGGGGGCGGGGTCAGGTGACGGGTGGCCCCGCCCTCCGTATATAAGAAACGTCAGCCGCCGGAATCCTTGCAGTGTCTCCTCCACGGAGACAGAAGAAGGACGGAGGATTCGCTGCGCTGGATGAGATGAGACATCGCTGGAGAGATGACCGTCCGTCGCTGGATAGCAAGAGTGGATTACCGCCGCTGGAATCTTTTTTTTTTTTTTTTTTTTAATAAAGGAATTTTTCAAAAGTGTGTTTGTTTTATTTAACCATTTTTTACACTTTCTTTGTGAAATGGTAGGGGTACTTTTGTACCCCCTTACCATTTCAAACAGGGGGGGGGGCGGGATCTGGGGGTCCCCTTGTTAAAGGGGGCTTCCAGATTCTGATAAGCCCCCCGCCCGCAGACCTCCACAACCACCGGCCAGGGTTGTGGGGATGAGGCCCTTGTCTTCATCAACATGGGGACAAGGTGCTTTGAGGGGTCACAGACCCCCAAAGCATCCTCCCAATGTTGAGGGCATGTGGCCTGGTACGGTTCAGGAGGGAGGGGGGGCCGCTCTCTCGTCCCCCCTCTTTTCCTGCGGCCTGCCAGGTTGCGTGCTCGGATAAAGGGTCTGGTATGGATTTTTAGGGGGAACCCCACGTCAATTTTTTTTTAAATTTGACGCGGGGTTCCCCTTAATATCCATACCAGACCTGAAGGGTCTGGTTATGGATATTTAGGGGGAACCCCACGTCAAATTTTTTCTTAAATTTGAGGCAGGGTTCCCCTTAATATCCATACGAGACCCAAAGGGCCTGGTAATTGAATTTGGGGGACCCCCACGCTTTTTTTATTTATTTATTTATTTATTTTTTTTATCAATGACTTTCAATGAGTGTTCTCTGTATTACGGAGCCGACAATTCATTATAGCTGCGAGTGATTTTAAAGGACTTTTTTTCCTGCATAAATGACACTTTGTGCAGGGACAATTCTAAGCACGGGAAACATGCGCCCCTTCACAGGCATACTATAGACAACCCCCCCCTATGAAATTTAAAGGAATATTACACTTTTATTGTTTCACTTTAATCATTATTAAAATCACTGCTCCCGAAAAAACGGCCGTTTTTAAAACTATTTTTTGCATTGATCCATGTCCCCTGGGGCAGGACCCGGGTCCCCAAACACTTTTTAGGACAGTATCTTGCAGAATCTTTTCTCTCTGTCAAATCTTTTTTCTCTGTCAAATATTTTCTCTATATAATCTTGGACTAATAGAGGTAAGGTTAGGCACATTCGAACACAGGTTCTATAGACACAGATTGTTGTCAGAGTCATGTCGAATCTCCTATTCTATATCGAACTGTTGTAACAATGAAAACGAAAATAAAGCATTTATTTATGTCGGATCTTTCGTTTTTCGGATTTTGTGCTTTCGTTATCGTTTGTCAAAACGAAAACGAAAATAACTGAAATTCGGACGAAAATGCATTCGGACGAAAACGAATGCACATGTCTATGGGAGATTGCCTGCCAGTAGTTATGTAAGCTTGGGCAGTCCCACATAATATTAAATAGGGTCCCCAATTGGGTACAATTTCTCCAGCAATTAGGTGACAAATTCCCCTTGAATTTTGCTAGGATATGTGGAGTCAGGTATTGTCTTTGAACAATTTTTTGTGCCAATTCCCATAGTGTAACACAAGCAGTGGCCCTATATATGCTTCGTAGGGAAGCCATCCATTGTTTAATTGAAAAGTCTTGCCCCAAATCTTGTTCCCATTTAAGGAAGGAAGGTAGTTTGCTGGGTATGTTTTTTTCCCCTAGAATTGGGTATATTGTACAGTGCCTTGCGAAAGTATTCGGCCCCCTTGAACTTTTCAACCTTTTGCCACATTTCAGGCTTCAAACATAAAGATATAACATTTTTATTTTTTGTGAAGAATCACCAACAAGTGGGACACAGTTGTGAAGTGGAACAAAATCTATTGGATTTTTGAAACTTTTTTAACTAATAAAAAAATGAAAAGTGGGGCGTGCAAAATTATTCGGCCCCCTTGCGTTAATACTTTGTAGAGCCACCTTTTGCTGCGATTACAGCTGCAAGACGCTTGGGGTATGTCTCTATTAGTTTTGCACATCGAGAGACTGAAATTCTTGCCCATTCTTCCTTGCAAAACAGCTCAAGCTCAGTGAGGTTGGATGGAGAGCGTTTGTGAACAGCAGTTTTCAGCTCTTTCCACAGATTCTCGATTGGATTCAGGTCTGGACTTTGACTTGGCCATTCTAACACCTGGATACGTTTATTTGTGAACCATTCCTTTGTAGATTTTGCTATATGTTTGGGATCATTGTCTTGTTGGAAGATAAATCTCCGTCCCAGTTTCAGGTCTTTTGCAGACTCCAACAGATTTTCATCCAGAATGGTCCTGTATTTGGCTGCATCCATCTTCCCCTCAATTTTAACCATCTTCCCTGTCCCTGCTGAAGAAAAGCAGGCCCAAACCATGATGCTGCCACCACCATGTTTGACAGTGGGGATGGTGTGTTGAGGGTAACGAGCTGTGTTGCTTTTACGCCAAACATATTGTTTTGCATTGTGGGCAAAAAGTTCAATTTTGGTTTCATCTGACCAGAGCACCTTCTTCCACATGTTTGGTGTATCTCCCAGGTGGCTTGTGGCAAACTTTAGACGAGACTTTTTATGAATATCTTTGAGAAATGTCTTTCTTCTTGCCACTCTTCCATAAAGGCCAGATTTGTGCAGTGTACGGCTGATTGTTGTCCTATGGACAGACTCTCCCACCTCAGCTGTAGTTCTCTGCAGTTCATCCAGAGTGATCATGGGCCTCTTGGCTGCATCTCTGATCAGTCTTCTCCTTGTCTGAGCTGAAAGTTTAGAGGGACGGCCAGGTCTTGGTAGATTTGCAGTGGTCTGATACTCCTTCCATTTCAAAATGATCGCTTGCACAGTGCTCCTTGGGATGTTTAAAGCTTGGGAAATCTTTTTGTATCCAAATCTGGCTTTAAACTTCTCCACAACAGTATTACGGACCTGCCTGGTGTGTTCCTTGGTCTTCATGATGCTCTCTGTGCTTTCAACAGAACCCTGAGACTATCACAGAGCAGGTGCATTTATACAGAGACTTGATTACACACAGGTGGATTCTATTTATCACCATCAGTCATTTAGGACAACATTGGATCATTCAGAGATCCTCGCTGAACTTCTGGAGTGAGTTTGCTGCACTGAAAGTAAAGGGGCCGAATAATTTTGCACGCACCACTTTTCGTTTTTTTATTTGCTAAAAAAGTTTAAAATATCCAATAGATTTCGTTCCACTTCACAATTGTGTCCCACTTGTTGGTGATTCTTCACAAAAAATAAAAATTTTATATCTTTATGTTTGAAGCCTGAAATGTGGCAAAAGGTTGAAAAGTTCAAGGGGGCCGAATACTTTCGCAAGGCACTGTAGCTACTCCTTTTTGTGAGGTGGCATGGTTATTGAGGAAAGACCATATTTTAACCGGGATTGAAGCTCTGAGTTGTGGATTGTGTAGCAGACACTTTTCTATTTGAATATATGTAGATCGCTCAGAATTCGGAAGCTGTAATTCATTACTTAACTGAGAAAAAGACTTTAATGAGCTCTGTTGGAAGAAGGAACCAAGTTTGATATCCGACCCAAATTCCAGTCGTGTATTTGTATGCCAGGAATTAATGTTGGTATGATTGTTAGAGGAGGGTTTAACACAGTGATTGGAGTTTTATCCCATTTGTATGTGATGATTCTCTGCCAAGAGTGTAGCGTCGCTTTCACCGTTGGTGGGTATTGAGCTGTAATTGTGGACTTAATTTTCCTACTAAGTAACCAGAATTGCATATTAGGCTGTCGTGTGATGTCTTTCTCAATTTGTCCCCATAAAGTTTTAGGAGTAGGCAAGAACCATTCTTGCAATTGGGTCAAAAGAGTTGCGTCATAATAATCCTGTAGATCAGGTATGGTCGCACCACCTATATTTCTATGTTTAATTGGTATATGGTATGCGCAACGGGATTTTTTGCCATTCCATAGATATTTTCCCAAACTGCTTTGTAAGGATTTAAAGTAGTATTTAGGGATACTTATTGGAAGGGACCTGAGTTGATATAATAATTTTGGTAAGGTCCTCATTTTGAAAGCTGCCAGGCGACCAGCCCATGTAAATTCGAATTTACTAAGTGTTGTCAGATCTGTTTCAAAATGTTTCTTAAATGGTAAAAAGTTTGTTTTAAATAACTGTTTTGTTTTGTTAGTGAGAGTGATTCCTAAGTAAGAAATCCCCTCGTCTTTCCAGTGGTAGGGGTATTTATTAGACAATAACTGCCTGGTTGTGTTATCTAATCCTAGGTCTAAAATATGGGACTTGGTTTCATTGATTTTATAATATGATGCTGCTCCAAATGTCGTTAGTATATTTTGGAGATTCGGGAGAGATGAAATAGGATTAGATACTATAAGCACTATGTCATCTGCGAACAGACTTATTTTATTATCTATTTGCCCAATTTTTATACCAGATAGTTTTGTGTCAGATCGTATACGTTCTGCTAGAGGTTCGATGGCTAAATAAAATATTAAAGGAGATAAGGGGCAACCTTGTCGTGTTCCATTCGAGATGCCAAAGGGCCTAGACATCATATCATTTGTGTATACTCTCGCTGAGGGGCCCTTATACAGTGCAAAAATTGCCGATAAAATATTTCCATGAAAGCCGAATTTTAAAAGCACTGACTGTAAATAGCCCCAATGGACCCTATCAAACGCCTTCTCTGCATCCAAAGAAAGGAGCAGAGAAGGTGTTTGATGTCTCTCAGTGAAGTGTATAATATCAATCAGACGTCTTGTTGCATCTGAAGATTGTCGACCTTTAGTAAAGCCAGATTGATCTTCGTGAATGAGGTCTGGTATGTAGTTCATCAGTCGATTCGCTTTTGCTTTGGCGTATATTTTGATGTCAATGTTCAATAATGAAATCGGTCTGAAATTTTGGGGAGCGTTGGGATCTTTGCCTGGTTTCGGCAGTGTTATGATCAAGGCCTGAAGCATCTCAGCCGGAAATTCTGATTTGGATGCCGCTTCGTTAAAAAGTGAGCATAAGTGGGGAGCTAGTATATCTCAAAGTAATTTATAGTATTCTCCTATCATTCTGTCTGGGCCCGGAGATTTATTGTCTATAGTTCTAGCAATTTCTTCCACTGAAAATGGGACGTTAAGATCAGAGATTTGATCAGTAGTTAATGATGGGAGACTAATAGTATCTAAGAAATCACTTATTATCTTTGGGGTAGGTGTGGGAGTTTGAGAATCATCTTTAAGATTGTAAAGGGAGCTATAATAACAGCTAAATCCATTCGCTATGTCTTGGGGGTCTTGCAATTTTTCTCTAGTAATAGGGTGGTATAGATATGGAATCTTTGATTTGGAATATCTGCCTTTGATCCGAAGTGCCATGTTTTTTCCTGCTTTGTTGCTAGTATGGTAATATTTAGCTTTACGTTTTCTAGTATGTTTTTCAAATGTATCCAATAAAGTCGTTCTGAGTTCCTGTCGTAATATTTGTAGTTTAGTTTTCATTTGTTGTGATGGGTGAGATTGGTTTTGGGAATCTAATGTTTTAATGTCAGCAGTAAGTTTCTCAATGAGTTTCGTTTTATTTTTCCTGAATTGAGCATTCAGTTGCATTAGGATTCCCCTACTAAATGCTTTATGAGCACCCCATAGGGTGGTGGAGTCTGACACCGATCCCACATTATATTTAAAGAATTCAGTTATCTGGTTTTGTATAGCTGTAGCATAGGTAGGCATTTTGATAAGATATGCATTTGTTCTCCATAGAAAATGGGTCGTTTGAGAGTGTTTAGGTAGAATAGTCATACTAATTGGGGCATGATCAGTCCAAGTTATGGGTGCAATGTCAGACTCCCTCACCCGCTGCAATAACCACTTATCCGTAAAAATATAATCAATACGAGTATAGGTATTATGTACCAGGGAATGATATGTGTATTCACGATCTCCAGGATGATGGTATCTCCATACATCATAGAGATCGCTTTTATTCAAAAAAAAATTTAAGTGCACAGTTGGTTCTGGTTTTGGGATTAGAAGTGTCTAGTTCTTGTTCATGTATTGTGTTGAAGTCTCCACAAATTATTAAGGCACCTTTTCGGCATCTGCCTATTTTTCTCATCAGGCCATTCAGAAAATGGGATTGCCTTTTATTAGGCGCATACACATTTACCAATGTAGTAAGTGTATTATCAATGGTACATATTAATATGAGGTATCGTCCATTGGTATCTACAATAGATTCATGTAATTGAAAATTAACTGAATGATGTATGGCAATAAGTACTCCTCTTTTTTTTTGCTGGCCTGATGCTGTAAATATGTGAGGAAAGTTCTTATGGGTGCAAGTGGGAATAGCGCCTGTTTTGAAATGGGTTTCTTGTATACACAATATTTGACATCGCTGGGTGTTAGCCATTTGCCACATTGACGCTCTTTTTGCTGGATGGTTAAGACCATTAGTATTTAAAGATATTAACTTTATACTCATAAAAGGATATTAATAAGATGGAAAAAGTAAGTACATACTAGCCTGATAATAGCTTTAAATTCTACTTCCATGTGAACAATCTGTAGTCTGAAATGACTATGAATGTCCAAAAATTTAGTGACTGAAAAGTTTTGATTCAAATTTTGTAGGTTCACAACATACCTGTCCCTTTGAATGCTATGAGTTGTGTATAGGATACTGTGAAGAAAAAAATAAAAGTAAAAGCACAAACAAAAATATAACCAAACATTAAACTTAACTTGCAGTGGTAAACATTTCAATGTATACTGCAACATTAGAATGGGGAATTAGTTCAAAGGTCAGCTGTTCCAAAGATTTAGTATCGCACGGCACGGCGGGCAAGCTGATATATCGGTTTCCTATAGATAGGATTGTATTTTGACCGGATCTAGTCAATGAAAGCTAATGCCATTGTGGCGTAAGTTTCTCCGGATTCTTCTTAGCTCCGATAGGTGGAGTTGGTTCGGGGATAATACCCCATGCGTGAAGTAACTTAATGCCTTGTTCCACAGAAGTGATTGTATGGTAGGTGTCATTCTTCTGTATCAGTAGTTTAGATGGTTGTTTCCAACGGTATTCAATTTTATGATTACGCAGAGCTTTTGTAATCGTGGAAAGTTGTCTTCTCATATCTAGAGTATGTTTAGACAAGTCAGCATAAATCTGGATTGTATTATATGGTTGTGGAAGTTGTCCTAGATGTCGCACTTTATATAGGATTTGTTCTTTAACATGGTAGAAGTGTACTCTAAGTAGTACATCACGTGGTATATGTGGAGGGAGAAATGACGGTTTCGGAATCCGATGGATACGATCAATTGTGAGCTCTAAGGCTGGTATAGCTGGCAGCAAGTTGGAGAATAAGTCAGTGGCATATTTTTTAAGATCAGACTGCTGTATATTTTCAGGGATACCCCTGATTTTGAGATTGTTCTTCCTTGAGCGGTCTTCTAAATCTGCGATTTTAAATTTAAGCCACTCTTTTTCAGCTTTATTTTCTTCATGAGCATCTATTAAGTCATTAATAGTATTGGTCATGTCTCCCATAGAGTTCTCAATAGTGTGTACTCTTTCACCTAAGGAGTTCACTGCTTTGGAGAATTGATTTGTGAGTTGTAAAATATCCGTATGAAGCGAAGTATGTAAAGTTAATAGCATTTCTTTTAATTGGGTGTCCAGAATAGGTTGGTTATTAGTGGGGAATGCGGCTATAGGCGAAGCTATAGGTGTTATGACTGTGTTATCTTGACTAATATGAGGTATTTTATGGCTTACCTCCTGGCCTGTGAAATCCAGTTTGATACGAGTTTTAGCCGGGCTGCAACATGTAGGGCTGAGGCAATCTTCCTCATGAGGAGATTCCAGATGTGTTTTGTGAGGTGATTCTTCTAGAGCAGCATCAGGCATGTCAGTGTAGTGCGCTCTCCCTGAGGAGGCTGTTGCTGGTACAGCAGCTGTGAGAGGATCTGCGCCATCTTTTTTTCTCCCTCCCACTGACTGAGAGGAGAATGACGTTAGTTTTTTCATTTTCCGTTCGTCTTTCCACTTTTTCGACATCACCTTCGGATTCAGGAACTCTTCCGTCATCTGTTCGTATCTGTTTTACCGATATTCGCTGTGAATTGTCGCTAATATGCCCGTTCGTGTCACAGAGCTCTCTCACAGAGCTTCCATTCAGCTCATGTGCTGGCCACGCCCCTCCAGGACTAAGTTATGTTTTGCTTGGGGATCAAGTACTTATCTTACTCACTGAACTGCAATTCAAATATTATAACATTTGTATCGTGTTTTTTTCTGAATCTTTGGTTGATATTCTGTCCCTATCATTGAAAATACACCTTTGATAAAAAAAGGTTAAATAATTATTTTTCCCACTGTACTTACCTGCTCTGTGTAATGTTTTTTCACAAAGCAGCCCAGATCCTCCATGTCAGGTCACCTTGAGGCGAGGTGACAGGTGCACACCGTAGGGATCAGGAGTGCACTGCAAGGTTGTGGACCCTACGGTTGACTGCTGCAGACGGGGGACAGATCCCACTGGGGTTAGAGCATAAGATTCCCTGGGGCGTGGAGTCTAAGAGCCAGCAGGTGTTCACCAGCGCCTCTAGTGGTGAGGATGGACTTGGCTGCAACTGGCTCCAGGTCGCGACCCCCAGGGTCCCCCAGCTCGCACCCACTGTAGGCAACAGGAGGATAGGGATGGTGAGGGACAAAGCCAAGGTCGGGGCCACAAGCAGACAAGAATAGTCGGGTACACGCCAAAAGGTCAGGATCACAGGCAAACAGGGATAGTCAAGACACGCCAAAGTCGGTAACGGAAAACAGAAGCAGAGCACACGGCAGGAAACAGGAAGCTAACACACAAAGGATTACACAATGGTTGATCAGCACTGATGGCCTGCAGTGCACAGGTTAATATAGGGCTCCCTGATAGGGCCTGGGGTGGAGCCATACTTAGAGGAGAGGTTATAAAAACCACCAGGTGGAAGTGGCTGGCCTATAGTCTGAACACATGAGGGGAGGTAAGCAAACACAGGAAGATCACTGTATAACCATGACACTCCACTTCTCGGGTCCTCTGCTGGTGCTCCTGGCCCTTCCCTCCTGCCAAGTGCCCCCACAGCATGCAGCTTGCTATGGGGGCACCCGATCCGAGCTGCTGCTCTGTGTATCCTTTCAGACATGGAGCCGTGGCTCGACCCTGCCCCCTCTCTCTCCTCATTGGCTCACTGACTTTGATTGACAGCAGCAGGAGCCAATGGTGCCCTGCTGCTATCTCAGCCAATGAGGAGGGAGAGTCCTGGACAGCCAAAACTCTTTTGCAAAATCGCGGGATCGAGATGGGCTCAGGTAAGTATTAGAGGGTCTGAGATGGCTGCTGCACCCATAAGGTTTTTTTTTTTTTTGTAAATTGTTTTTATTGAAAATTTTTCACAGAAAATATACAGTACAGTGATAAACAGTCATTAAAGACTCTCCCAAACTATCCCAACAGTACATAACATAGTACAGTCAATCAAAAAAAAAAGGGGGGGAAGTGGAGAGTTTGGTTATAGACATACTGCAAAAGAAAAGGAAAGACATAACATTAAACAAAACAATAATGAACAGGGATTGGTTGGTCCGGTTCATGACCGAAAAGGTAGACCCATAAGAAAACAAGTGTGGATTACAGTAAGAAGCATTATAGTATATCACAAATAATTGGAATAAGATTTTACAGAGGGTGAGTATTCCTATACCAATCGCTCCAAATTCGCCAATGACTATCAAACTGAATTTTTTTCCCCATTCTGAGGGCCAAGATTAGCTCATAGGAATAATGTAGAGAGGTGGTCGACCATACCTCAGAAACATTGGGGGCTTGGTCATTCTTCCAGAATCTCGCTATCAGGGACCTAGCCACCAGGAGGATGTGGGAAACCACAATCCTAAAGTTAGGCGGGTATCTCTCAATACCTAGGTTCAAGACTGCCAGACCTGGTTCAGGGGTAGAGAGGAGACCCGTAATATCAGATATAGCTCTGAAAATAGTATTCCAGAAGCTCCGGAGGTGTTTACAGGACCAGAACATATGAAGTAGATTACCAACCTCTCCACAGTTCCTCCAGCACAGGGGGGAGGACCCAGCCAGGCCAAATTTGGAGATCCTAAAGGGGGTAAGATACCATCTCAGGGCAATCTTCTGGGCTAGTTCCCAGTGCCCAACGCACCTGGAGGCCTTGTAGTTCGCCTTGAATGCCTGACTCCATTGCGCCTCAGAAAAGGCGCAACCTAAGTCCTCCTCCCAGCGCAGGAAGGGACGAGATTTGATAAAAACGCGTTTTTGCTGTAGGAAATTGTAAAATAGGGAAATTCCTTTAGGTAAAGGGGGGTTAGCATTAAGAAACTGCCAGAGAGGCTCGGCCACCGAAACACTAGGGAGACCACCACCTCGGAGCAAATGGGATATTTGAGAGTGTTTATATATGTCGGAGGGCCTTAATTGGAATTGTGTTCGTAGGGATTGGTATGGGATCATGGAGGGGCCCTGAAAGAGATCCTGCAACGACTCCAGCCCCTTCTTGGTCCAATCTTTAACAGAGAAATTGGGAATTAAAGATTCTAAGGACACTAGGGGAATAGGGAGGGGGATCAATTTGTCAGATTGAGGTGTGGACCTAAGAAGATCCCGCCATAAGGTTTTTTTATCTTAATGCATAGAATGCATTAAGATAAAAAAAAACTTCTGACTTTAGAACCACTTTAAGGGAGAAATTACTTGCCTAAGTCATTACTGTTTCCAAGAAACCTTGGTTGAGAATGACTGACCTAGAGGTTGGAATCACTGTAGAACCCTAAAGACCATTGAGAACTGAGATGTGTACAGTTAAGAAGACCCTAGATCAGTGCCAACCCAAGACATTTTGCTGCCTGGTACCAAGAATGAAATGCTGCCCCCCCTGCCCAAAAAATAAATCACGCCCACCAAAATGCCCCCACATCCATTATTTTATATCATGATAACTAAAGTGGACCTGTGATGGCTCTATACATGTATATAGGAATATAAAGAGGACCTGTTATGGCACTATACGTGTATATATACGTATAAGGTGGACTTGTCATGGCTCTATACATGTATATAGGAGTACAAAGAGGACCTGTCATGGTTGTTTACATGTATAGGAGTATAAAGAGGACCTGTCATTGCTCTATACATGTATGTAGAAGTATAAAGAGGACTTGTCATGGCTCTATACATGTGTATAGGAGTGTAAAAGGATGTGTCATGGCTCAATACATGTACGTAGGAATAGAAAGAGGATCTGTCATGGCTCTATAAAAAGGACCTATAATGGCTCTATTAATGTATAGGAGTATAAAGACATGGCATTATACCTGTATATAGAAGTATAAAGAGGACCTGTTATGGCTCTATACATGTATGTAGGAGTATAAAGAGGACCGGTCATGGCTCTATACATGTATATAGGGGTAGAAAGAGAACCTGTCTAAGCTCTATTCATGCATAGGAGTATAAAAAGGGTCTGTCATCACTCTATACATATATGTCGGAGTATAAAGAGGACCTGTCATGGCTCTATACATTATATATGGTGGAATATCCGCGCTAAACCCTCTAACATATGTGCATATACTTATATTTAAAAATGTATGTGTTGGTAAAAAGAGGTGAAACAAAATTAAGTATATTTGTTGATAAAAAAAAGATCAAAAAGGAAGAGAGTGGTGCTGCAACTAGAAAACCTGAATATTCAGCTAATAGATATGTGTAACAAATTTAGATGCGCAACCAAATATAAATAAATGAATAAAAACCACATAGGTGTAGGAATGAAAAAAACACAAATAGTGCCCATAATATAGTTAATAGTCCATAACAGATATCAATCCGTGTAAATCCATTGAAATTGGACTCTTCAGAAGGTGTAAAGATTGCTCTATTCACCCTGCAAAAAAGGGCAGCCAGACAACAGCCAAAAAAGTGATTTTAAAGACCAAATGGCTGCTTTCAAGATCTGTTGGCTCTCAGGTTATAGAGATCATATAGGCATACACAGGAGGGATCAATCAGCCAGGGACGGATTTACACGGATTGATATCTGTTATGGACTATTAACTATATTGTGGCACTATTTGTGTTTGTGGCTTTTATACATTTATTTATCTTATTATGGTTGCGCATCTAAATTTGTTACACATGGCTCTATACATGCATAAAAGGATATGTGCACGTTTGGCGGCCGCTATGTTCGCTCCACAGAGAGCCAGAACGGGGATATGTCAATGTAAACAGACAGATCCCCATTTGAACAGGGGAGGAGAGACAGATCTGCTGTTCCTAGTGATTAGAAACAGAGATCTCTCTCCTCCTCCAGTCAGCCCCCGCCCCCTCCCAGGGAACACATTTAACCCCTTCCCTGCCAGTGACAATTACACAGTAATCAGTGCATTTTTATAGCACAGATCGCTGTATAAATGTCACTTGTCCCAAAAATGTTTTAAAAGTGCTGAACTGCAATGTCGCAGACTCACTAAAAATCGCAGATCACTGCCATTACTAGTAAAAAAATAATAATAATAAAAATGCCTTAAATCTATCCCCTATTTTGTAGGCGCTATAACTTTTGCTATAACTTTTGCGCAAGCTAATCAATATACACTTTTTTTTACCAAACATATGTAGAAGAATACATATTGGCCTAAACTGATGAAGACATTTTTATTTTTTTGGACGCTTATTATAGCAAAAAGTAAAAACATATAATTTTTTTTTTCAAAATTGTTGTTTATAGCACAAAAATAAAAACTGCAGAGGTGATCAAATACCACCAAAAGACAGCTCTATTTGTTGGAAAAATAGGATGTAAATTTTGTTTGGGTGCAACGTCACATGACCGCGCAATTGTTAGTTAAATCGACGAAGTGCTGTATCACAAACAAAAATGATTGAAGTGCAATATTTCTATTATTACATTCTTACATAAAATAAAATAGTTCAACTCACCATAATGCAGAATCAGTGGGAGCCCTGAGCGTGTCACTTGTCAATGTCACCTGCCTTCAGATGCGGATTGTCACTTGCCATGACATCACCTGCCACACATTGCGGATTGTCATTCGCCACAATGTCACACATTGCGCATTGTCACTTGCCACGACGTCACCTGCCACACATTGCGGATTGTCACTTGCCATGACGGCACCTGCCACATGTTGTGGATTGTCACTTGCCACACATTGCGGATTGTCACTTGCCACGAGGTCACCTGCCACACGTAGAAGATTGCCACTTGTCACAACATCACTTGCTGCACGTAACGGATTGCCACTTGCTGTGTCCCAGATTAAAGGCAGGCAGCAGAGAGATGATGTCATCTCTCTGCTCCCCCGCCTGCCAGCCAGCTGATTGGCCAGCAAGCCCGCTCACAAGCTGCCCTGTTCTGCCCGCACGCTCCTGTCCCCCATTGGATAGCGTCCACCCTGTACTGTGCATGCACAGTGCTTGCACAGTATGGAGGACAAAGGAGACCCTGAAAGTTTCCGAACATGAACAGCGGGAGCATGTGGCATAATGTACTCTTAATTGCGCAGGCGCCGTGTAGAGCTGATGAACATGTTCATGTTCGGAGACTTTCAGCATCTCCTTTGTCCTCCGTACTACACAATCGCAGCGCCTGCGCAGTACAGGGTGGACACTAGCCAATGGGGGACCTTTCTGGGCAGAACACCAGGCTTCTCACAGTGGGATCCACAGAGGAGTGGGCAGAATGGGCTGGCAGGCGGCAATTAGTCTGTCCCTGAAAGTGTCGCCTGGAGAGATCGCTCCATCAGGTCCCGTGGTAGGGCCAGCCCTGCCTTAGACACCAAGAAGCACAGTTTAAATCAAAAACATAAAAAGTGTTACTTTTAACATTCTATTACAAGTCTTTGCAATATGTAATGTATGGACAAATATAGAAGTAGGACACTGAACATGCAGCTTTTGTTTCATCCAAACTGTGAATCCACGTGAAAAAATACAACAAAGTACATTTCTCTTCACACTGCATATGTATTACTAAATGGATTTCTTTCTTAAAAATGAACACTGGGCATGTTTGTAATCCCAGTTATCCCCTTAGTACTGACTGTACGTACATATATATTTAAGGGGTTATACCGGGATGATGCCTGCAGCTGCAAGCATCACCCTGATACCGTTTTATTAGAGCAGACGGTCAGCTCTTTAGGGATAACAACTGATGATAAAAGCCACTTGGCAGTTATCCTACCATTGCTCAACCTGCCAGTGCTCAGACCATACGCCACACACTGCATCAACCTGGTCTGTATGGCTGTCCTCCCAGAAGGAAGCCTCTTTTAAAGATGATGCACAAGAAAGCCCACAAACAGTTTTCTGAAGACAATCAGACTAAGGACATGAATTACTGGAACAATGTCCTGTGGTCTGATTTGACCAAGATAAACTTATTTGGTTCAGATTGTGTCAAGCGTGTGTGGCATGAACCAGGTGAGGAGTACAAAGACAAGTGTGTCTTTCCTATAGTCAAGCATGGTGGTGGGAGTGTCATGGTCTGGGGCTGCATGAGTGCAGTTCATTGAGGGAACCATGAATGCCAACATGTACTGTGACATACTGAAGCAGAGCATGATCCCCTCCCTTAAGAGACTGGGCCTCAGGACAGTATTCCAACATGATAACGAACCCCAAACACACCTCCAAGATGACCACTGCCTTGCTAAAGAAGCTGAGGGTAAAGGTGATCGACTGGCCAAGCATGTCTCCATACCTAAACCATATTGAGCATCTCTGGCGCATCCTCAAATGGAAGATGGAGGAGCGCAAGGTTTCTAACATCCACCAGCTCCGTGAGGTCATCATGGAAGAGTGGAAGTGGGCAACAGTGGCAACCTGTGAAGCTCTGGTGAACTCCATGCCCAAGAGGGTTAAGGCAGTGCTGGAAAATAATGGTGGCCACACAAAATATTGACACTTTGGCCCCAATTTGGACATTTTCACTTAGGGGTGTACTCACTTTTGTTTCCAGCGGTCTAGACATTATTGGCTGTGTGTTGAGTTATTTTGAGGGGACAGCAAATTTACACTGTCATACAAGCTGTACACTCACTACTTTACATTGTTGCAAAGTGTCAGTTCTTCAGTGTTGTCACATGAATACAATATTTACAAAAATGTGAGAGGTGTACTCACTTTTGTGAGATACTGTAGCTTGTACAAAGAGCAGAGGTGTGGGCCCACTCATTACAGGGAACCTGTTAGGGGATGGATACAAGACCAATTATCCTGCACAAGGAAAAAGAGCAGCACTGATAAGTCTTGATTACTGCACAGTGCATACCAAGAAAGAATACGTATCTTTTGTATTTAGGCAATATTTGTTTATCCTGGAGCTTTAACTTTTCAGAATTTTAAATGACACATATACAAAATCAATTCAATGCATTTTGATGCTCATGTATAAATATTAATGATGTCAAAGCAATGTTAATTCAGAAATATGGTATACTGGTCTAAAGTATACCAACCCTGACAGCAGACAAATGATCTAGAGCAGACTTATGAAGTATAAAATTATAGTCACTGGTGATAGCATTACATGCTTATGAGTAATCAGGCATAATGTTTGCTGTTTGCAATTACCCTTTATTAGCAAGAGCAATTTGTACTAGGAAAAACATTTAACTGGAGAATGTAATCTGTTCTGACAGTGACCATTTTCTATTACAAATTTACAACTAAGACTGCTGGCATCTTTTAAAATTTCCTGGTACCATCAGTAAAGTCTCAAGGAGGGATGTAAGTACTTAAGCAGATGTTATATGGGGTAATGAATATGCTTTATCAGCTTTTTATACAAGACAATAAAATATATATATGTAAATGGATGCTGTATGGTTTCTCTTCATTTATTCAAGTACCTTTGACAAATATAAAGTATCTAAGTAGACATTACAAAATGGTACCTGTCCACTAGTGATGGCCGAACGGTTCGCCCGGCGGTCGTTTCGCGGCGAATTTCCGACTTTCGCCGTCCGCGGGTTCGAACGCCTTTTTCCGTCGTTCGCCCCGGCGGACTTACGTGTTTAATGTATACAAGAACTTTAACCTTTCGTGACACGTTTATCATGTGTTACAGGACAACCAATTGAGACATGACAGCTCATGGACACTTGGACATTCCCCCTAACCTATAAATACACCCGATCCGGTGGCCATTTTACATTCTTTCTTCTGTCACTGTAGGGAAAGGATCCTGTGTGGAGTAGGGACAGAGAAAACGCTAGCTATTTGGTACACAAAAGTTCTTTTCAGGACTGGTATAGGTGTTAGGTCAGCAGCCTGAGTTTCTTTTGTCAGTTTAGATAAAGGGACAGAGCGCTGTATGCTGCTATTTTAGGGACAGCTCAGCCAGATTAGTCTTTCTTCATCATCATCATCATCATCATCATTAGCTGTTACTATCAGGTCCACAAAAGAGCTGTTCCAGCTAATCGTTCCAGCCTACTCTTTTTTGCCAATTTGTATAGGGACAGGCAGGAAGCAGTGTGTCAGGCAGTGAGGATAATTTTAAAGACTTGCTGTTACTATTAGTTCCACAAAGGTTCTTTTCAGGACTGGTATCAGTGGTACGGTAATAGGCTTGTACACGTATAATATTCTTTCTTCCAAATATAGAAAGAATATTATACTTGACTGCTGCCCTTCTGCTGCAGTCTGCTAATCATTCACAACTCACTTGTTCCACAAAGCTCTTTATCAGGACTGGTAACTTGGTCTGTCTAGGGTGCTACGGTACATAGGCTTGGGTGCGGTACAGTCTGCTGTTCTGTAAGGACCGCTATCGGTCCACAATACATAGGGTTGCCGTGCACTACTGCTGACCGCTGCCCTATACTGCAGCAGTCCTTCAGCGGTATAGGGACTGACGCACAGTCTGCTAAACACTAATACACAACCTGCTTGGTCCACAAAAGTTCTTATAAGGACTGGTAACTTGGTATAGGGTGCTACGGTACATAGGCCTGAGTGCAGTACAGTCTGCTGTTCTGTAAGGACCGCTATCGGTCCACAATACATAGGGTTGCCGTGCACTACTGCTGACCGCTGCCCTATACTGCAGCAGTCCTTCATTGGTATAGGGACTGACGTACAGTCTGCTAATCACTAACACACAACCTGCTTGGTCCACAAAAGTTCTTATAAGGACTGGTAACTTGGTATAGGGTGCTACGGTACATAGGCCTGAGTGCAGTACAGTCTGCTGTTCTGTAAGGACCGCTATCGGTCCACAATACATAGGGTTGCCGTGCACTACTGCTGACCGCTGCCCTATACTGCAGCAGTCCTTCATTGGTATAGGGACTGACGTACAGTCTGCTAATCACTAACACACAACCTGCTTGGTCCACAAAAGTTCTTATAAGGACTGGTAACTTGGTATAGGGTGCTACGGTACATAGGCCTGAGTGCGTTACAGTCTGCTGTTCTGTAAGGACCGCTATCGGTCCACAATACATAGGGTTGCCGTGCACTACTGCTGACCGCTGCCCTATACTGCAGCAGTCCTTCAGCGGTATAGGGACTGACGCACAGTCTGCTAAACACTAACACACAACCTGCTTGGTCCACAAAAGTTTTTATAAGGACTGGTAACTTGGTATAGGGTGCTACGGTACATAGGCCTGAGTGCAGTACAGTCTGCTGTTCTGTAAGGACCGCTATCGGTCCACAATACATAGGGTTGCCGTGCACTACTGCTGACCGCTGCCCTATACTGCAGCAGTCCTTCATTGGTATAGGGACTGACGTACAGTCTGCTAATCACTAACACACAACCTGCTTGGTCCACAAAAGTTCTTATAAGGACTGGTAACTTGGTATAGGGTGCTACGGTACATAGGCCTGAGTGCGTTACAGTCTGCTGTTCTGTAAGGACCGCTATCGGTCCACAATACATAGGGTTGCCGTGCACTACTGCTGACCGCTGCCCTATACTGCAGCAGTCCTTCATTGGTATAGGGACTGACGTACAGTCTGCTAATCACTAACACACAACCTGCTTGGTCCACAAAAGTTCTTATAAGGACTGGTAACTTGGTATAGGGTGCTACGGTACATAGGCCTGAGTGCGTTACAGTCTGCTGTTCTGTAAGGACCGCTATCGGTCCACAATACATAGGGTTGCCGTGCACTACTGCTGACCGCTGCCCTATACTGCAGCAGTCCTTCATTGGTATAGGGACTGACGTACAGTCTGCTAATCACTAACACACAACCTGCTTGGTCCACAAAAGTTCTTATAAGGACTGGTAACTTGGTATAGGGTGCTACGGTACATAGGCCTGAGTGCGTTACAGTCTGCTGTTCTGTAAGGACCGCTATCGGTCCACAATACATAGGGTTGCCGTGCACTACTGCTGACCGCTGCCCTATACTGCAGCAGTCCTTCATTGGTATAGGGACTGACGTACAGTCTGCTAATCACTAACACACAACCTGCTTGGTCCACAAAAGTTCTTATAAGGACTGGTAACTTGGTATAGGGTGCTACGGTACATAGGCCTGAGTGCGTTACAGTCTGCTGTTCTGTAAGGACCGCTATCGGTCCACAATACATAGGGTTGCCGTGCACTACTGCTGACCGCTGCCCTATACTGCAGCAGTCCTTCATTGGTATAGGGACTGACGTACAGTCTGCTAATCACTAACACACAACCTGCTTGGTCCACAAAAGTTCTTATAAGGACTGGTAACTTGGTATAGGGTGCTACGGTACATAGGCCTGAGTGCGTTACAGTCTGCTGTTCTGTAAGGACCGCTATCGGTCCACAATACATAGGGTTGCCGTGCACTACTGCTGACCGCTGCCCTATACTGCAGCAGTCCTTCAGCGGTATAGGGACTGACGCACAGTCTGCTAAACACTAACACACAACCTGCTTGGTCCACAAAAGTTTTTATAAGGACTGGTAACTTGGTATAGGGTGCTACGGTACATAGGCCTGAGTGCAGTACAGTCTGCTGTTCTGTAAGGACCGCTATCGGTCCACAATACATAGGGTTGCCGTGCACTACTGCTGACCGCTGCCCTATACTGCAGCAGTCCTTCAGCGGTATAGGGACTGACGCACAGTCTGCTAAACACTAACACACAACCTGCTTGGTCCACAAAAGTTTTTATAAGGACTGGTAACTTGGTATAGGGTGCTACGGTACATAGGCCTGAGTGCAGTACAGTCTGCTGTTCTGTAAGGACCGCTATCGGTCCACAATACATAGGGTTGCCGTGCACTACTGCTGACCGCTGCCCTATACTGCAGCAGTCCTTCATTGGTATAGGGACTGACGTACAGTCTGCTAATCACTAACACACAACCTGCTTGGTCCACAAAAGTTCTTATAAGGACTGGTAACTTGGTATAGGGTGCTACGGTACATAGGCCTGAGTGCGTTACAGTCTGCTGTTCTGTAAGGACCGCTATCGGTCCACAATACATAGGGTTGCCGTGCACTACTGCTGACCGCTGCCCTATACTGCAGCAGTCCTTCATTGGTATAGGGACTGACGTACAGTCTGCTAATCACTAACACACAACCTGCTTGGTCCACAAAAGTTCTTATAAGGACTGGTAACTTGGTATAGGGTGCTACGGTACATAGGCCTGAGTGCGTTACAGTCTGCTGTTCTGTAAGGACCGCTATCGGTCCACAATACATAGGGTTGCCGTGCACTACTGCTGACCGCTGCCCTATACTGCAGCAGTCCTTCATTGGTATAGGGACTGACGTACAGTCTGCTAATCACTAACACACAACCTGCTTGGTCCACAAAAGTTCTTATAAGGACTGGTAACTTGGTATAGGGTGCTACGGTACATAGGCCTGAGTGCGTTACAGTCTGCTGTTCTGTAAGGACCGCTATCGGTCCACAATACATAGGGTTGCCGTGCACTACTGCTGACCGCTGCCCTATACTGCAGCAGTCCTTCAGCGGTATAGGGACTGACGCACAGTCTGCTAAACACTAACACACAACCTGCTTGGTCCACAAAAGTTTTTATAAGGACTGGTAACTTGGTATAGGGTGCTACGGTACATAGGCCTGAGTGCAGTACAGTCTGCTGTTCTGTAAGGACCGCTATCGGTCCACAATACATAGGGTTGCCGTGCACTACTGCTGACCGCTGCCCTATACTGCAGCAGTCCTTCATTGGTATAGGGACTGACGTACAGTCTGCTAATCACTAACACACAACCTGCTTGGTCCACAAAAGTTCTTATAAGGACTGGTAACTTGGTATAGGGTGCTACGGTACATAGGCCTGAGTGCGTTACAGTCTGCTGTTCTGTAAGGACCGCTATCGGTCCACAATACATAGGGTTGCCGTGCACTACTGCTGACCGCTGCCCTATACTGCAGCAGTCCTTCATTGGTATAGGGACTGACGTACAGTCTGCTAATCACTAACACACAACCTGCTTGTTCCACAAAAGTTCTTATAAGGACTGGTAACTTGGTATAGGGTGCTACGGTACATAGGCTTGAGTGCGGTACAGTCTGCTGTTCTGTAAGGACCGCTATCGGTCCACAATAGATAGGGTTGACGTGCACCACTGCTGACCGCTGCCCTATACTGCAGCAGTCCTTCAGCGGTATAGGGACTGACGTACAGTCTGCTAAACACTAATACACAACCTGCTTGGTCCACAAAAGTTCTTATAAGGACTGGTAACTTGGTATAGGGTGCTACGGTACATAGGCTTGAGTGCGGTACAGTCTGCTGTTCTGTAAGGACCGCTATAGGTCCACAATAGATAGGGTTGACGTGCACCACTGCTGACCGCTCACCTATACTGCAGCAGTCCTTCAGCGGTATAGGGACTGACGTACAGTCTGCTAATCACTAACACACAACCTGCTTGTTCCACAAAAGTTCTTATAAGGACTGGTAACTTGGTATAGGGTGCTACGGTACATAGGCTTGAGTGCGGTACAGTCTGCTGTTCTGTAAGGACCGCTATAGGTCCACAATAGATAGGGTTGACGTGCACCACTGCTGACCGCTCACCTATACTGCAGCAGTCCTTCAGCGGTATAGGGACTGACGTACAGTCTGCTAATCACTAACACACAACCTGCTTGTTCCACAAAAGTTCTTATAAGGACTGGTAACTTGGTATAGGGTGCTACGGTACATAGGCTTGAGTGCGGTACAGTCTGCTGTTCTGTAAGGACCGCTATCGGTCCACAATAGATAGGGTTGACGTGCACCACTGCTGACCGCTGCCCTATACTGCAGCAGTCCTTCATCGGTATAGGGACTAAGAGTTTTGTCACAGGGTCATTTAAAAAATGACAGGCAGAGGAAGAGGCAGGCCCTTCCGCAGGGGTGGTAGGGGTAGGGCAGGAGCAACAGGCTTGAGCCAAAGTGGGAAGTTGCAGAAGGTGCGTTCAATTACTTTAAAGGATGCACCAGACTTGGTTGAGTGGCTCGCTCAGCCTTACTCTTCTGCACCCTCCTCATCCTCTCGATCTGCACCCTCTTCTTCACTCTCTGCTATGTGCACCCCCAAAGACACTACCACCAACAACACGACCACCACCACCACCACCACATACCTTCCGCTTGAGTCACTGGAATTATTTTCCGATCCATATCAAGAGGACATTTCTGATGCGCAGCCACTCTTGGTATTGGATCAGGAAGAGGAGGTAGCAACAAGCGCTACTCAGCAGTCTGACGCCAGTACCCAGATCAGCCCAAGGAGGAGGTTGGTCCCCGGTGTTGCTGCCTACTCTACTTATAGCGGTGGGGAAGGTGACGTTGATGATGACGTGTCTAGTGATGTCACGTGGGTGCCCACAAGAGAGGAAGAGGAGGGGAGTTCAGAGGGAGATATGGACCAGCAGATAGGGAGGAGAAGCAGCAATGACTTACATTGCACAGCAGGGACAAAGCAGACTGCAAATGTATCAGGAGCGAGTCATCGACCATGTACGGTCACATCTGGCGCTCCCAGGACACCGGCACATGGCTCCGCAGTGTGGGCTTTTTTTAACGTGTCCGCTGCTGACAATAGCGTTGCCATCTGCAATCTTTGCAGTCAACGCGTTAGTCGCGGTAAGCCCAATACTCACCTAGGGACGACCGCCTTAAGAAGGCACATGAGCAGCCATCACCGAGCCCAGTGGGAGCAACGGAACACACAAAGCCACACTGCAGGCTCTCACCGTCCAGCCTCGTCTTCTACTTCTCCTTCTCCTCTCTCCTCACAATTGTCCTCCACTCCACCTTCCATCACGCCAAGCTCACATTTTTCTGCAAAAAGGCAGGCTTCCGTGGGCCTAATGTTTGAGCGTAAAAAAATGATGACGCCGGATAACCCTCTTGCCCAACGGTTGGCGGCTGGCTTGTCAGAACTCATAGCCCGCCAACTACTGCCATATAAACTGGTGGACTCGGAGGCCTTTCGCAAATTTGTGGCCATTGGAACACCACAATGGAAGGTCCCAGGAAGGAAGTATTTCTCAGAGAAGGGCATCCCAGAGCTATATGGCCATGTTCAGCGGCAAGTGAATGTATCTCTGGCACACAGTGTCGGTGCCAAGATACATCTGACCACAGACACGTGGTCTAGCAAACACGGGCAGGGAAGGTATATCAGTTTTACTGCCCACTGGGTGAACCTTCTGACGGCCGTCAAGCATGTAACCCGTGGCACCCGTGTAGATTTGGTTTTACCGCCACGGATTGCATGCAGGCCTGACTCTTCTTCTCCTCCTCCTACTCCATCCTCCTCCCTCTCCTCCTCAGCTGCCTCCTCCTTTTCCGCTGCTAGCGTCTCTTCCACTGCACCGCCCAAGCTCCCCAGAACCTATTCCACATGCCAGGTGAGACGTTGCCATGCCGTGCTGCGTCTGTTGTGCCTGGAAGCAAAGAGCCACACTGGCCCGGCACTCCTTTCAGCTTTGCGTTCACAGGCAGATGAGTGGCTAACACCGCTCAATTTGACAGTTGGTAAAGTGGTGTGTGACAACGGTGCCAATCTGCTTAGCGCATTGAAACAGGGCAAAATCACGCACGTGCCGTGCATGGCACACGTCTTAAACTTGGTCGTGCAGCGATTCCTTGTCAAATACCCTGGGGTCCAGGACATCTTGCGGCAGGCAAGGAAAATCTCGGCCCATTTCAGAAGATCTTACACGGCCATGGCTCGCCTTGCTGACATTCAGCGGCGACACCATCTGCCGGTCAGACGTCTTATTTGCGATTGCCCGACGCGATGGAACTCAACCTTCTATATGCTTGATAGGCTGCTCCAGCAGAAACGTGCAGTTAACGTCTACCTGTATGAACTCTGCGAAAGAAACGGTTCTGGGGAGCTGGGTTTTTTTTCACCGCGCCAGTGGCTGCTCATGCGCGACACATGCAGACTTCTGCGGCCATTTGAGGAGATCACCAAACTGGTCAGTCGCAGCCATGGCGCCATCAGTGACATGGTACCTTATGCCTTCTTTCTGGAGCGTGCATTGCGTCGTGTCATTGATCAGGCTGTGGAGGAGCAGGAGCGGGAAGATGAGGAAGTCGCAATGCTGGATGAATTCCCAGGGGGGGCTACTCTATCTGAGACAAGTCAACAACAGGAGTCTGATGAGGAGTCAGAGGAGGATGGTGCCGGGGCGGATGAGCAGGAGCAAGAAGAGCATGCTTTAAACCTTTCTGGGATCCCTGTTGTGCGAGGATGGGGAGAGGAGAATGAAGAGGACGACATTATCCTGGATGATGAGCAGGAGCCAGGCCACCACACCGCTTCCACTTTAGTGCAAATGGGGGCCTTCATGCTCCAGTGTTTTAATAGGGACCCCCGTATAAAAAGCATGAGGGTCAAGGACCAGTACTGGGTGGCAACGTACTTAGACCCCCGGTACAAACACAAAATGGCGGAAATGTTACCGCCGTCGCAGAGGGCTGTCAGAATGCAGCACTTCCAGGCCTTGCTTCGAGAAATGCTGCATTCTGCTTTTGCGTGCGCTGGCAGAGGAGCAATTCCCACTCCCAGAGAAGGATTTGCGGGTACCAATCCAACAGCGCCTGCAAGAAGAGGCCGGTTTGAAGATGTGTTGGTGACTTCGGATATGAGGTCATTCTTTCAGCCGACCCATCGACAGGTGTCATCCGGATCCAGCATCAGGGAACGCCTAGACCGTCAGGTGTCCGACTACATTGGGTTAACGGCCGATGTGGACGCTCTGAGGAGTGATGAACCCCTAGACTACTGGGTGGGCAGGCTTGACCTCTGGCCAGAGCTTGCCCAATTTGCAATCGAACTGTTGGCTTGCCCCTCATCCAGTGTCCTGTCCGAAAGGACGTTCAGCGCAGCAGGGGGGATTGTGACCGATAAGCGTACTCGCCTAGCTCACCACAGTGTTAACTACCTCACATTTCTAAAAATGAATGAGGCATGGATCTCGGAGGAATTCAACACATGTGATCAGTAGACCATGTATATGTCTATAAACAATTTTTGGAATCAAGCACACAGACCTTCTTAATTCATTTGGCTCACTTCCCTGACCCAAAAAAGCACACCGTACTATATGCCCCTACCCTCCTCTTTGAAGAGGTTGAGCGGTGTCATATTTCTACTGGGGCTGCTTATTATGAGGGGTTCCCACCATCCCTGTGCTGTGCTGACTTCCTCCTGGGTGTTCTTATTATGAGGGGCTCCCACCATCCCTGTGCTGTGCTGACTTCCTCCTGGGGGTTCTTATTATGAGGGGATCACACCATCCCTGTGCTGTGCTGACTTCCTCCTGGGGCTGCTTACGGTGCTGCTGTCAGCGCTGTATGTCACGGAGCTGCTGTCAGCGCTGTATGTCACGGAGCTGCTGTCAGCGCTGTATGTCACGGAGCTGCTGTCAGCGCTGTATGTCACGGAGCTGCTGTCAGCGCTGTATGTCACGGAGCTGCTGTCAGCGCTGTATGTCACGGAGCTGCTGTCAGCGCTGTATGTCACGGAGCTGCTGTCAGCGCTGTATGTCACGGAGCTGCTGTCAGCGCTGTATGTCACGGAGCTGCTGTCAGCGCTGTATGTCACGGAGCTGCTGTCAGCGCTGTATGTCACGGAGCTGCTGTCAGCGCTGTATGTCACGGTGCTGCTGTCAGCGCTGTATGTCACGGAGCTGCTGTCAGCGCTGTATGTCACGGAGCTGCTGTCAGCGCTGTATGTCACGGAGCTGCTGTCAGCGCTGTATGTCACGGAGCTGCTGTCAGCGCTGTATGTCACGGAGCTGCTGTCAGCGCTGTATGTCACGGTGCTGCTGTCAGCGCTGTATGTCACGGAGCTGCTGTCAGCGCTGTATGTCACGGAGCTGCTGTCAGCGCTGTATGTCACGGAGCTGCTGTCAGCGCTGTATGTCACGGTGCTGCTGTCAGCGCTGTATGTCACGGAGCTGCTGTCAGCGCTGTATGTCACGGAGCTGCTGTCAGCGCTGTATGTCACGGAGCTGCTGTCAGCGCTGTATGTCACGGAGCTGCTGTCAGCGCTGTATGTCACGGAGCTGCTGTCAGCGCTGTATGTCACGGTGCTGATGTCAGTGCTCTGTATTACGGTGCTGCTGTCAGTGCTCTGTATCTCCTGCACCCTCTTGTTTGCCTACCCTGGTCCCTGACCTTCCCTCTCCTCCATTGCCTTCATTAGCTCCATAGTCCTGAATTGTCAGAACAATTTCCCAAATAAAAAAAAAATGCTTGTAGTTATCGATCCCAAATTCACCTCATACATGTATTATGCTATTGTCCAGGTGGTGGGACTACGTGCTACCCCCTAATAATTACCCCGTGGCCGCAAATTCGACCTAAAGGTTTGCGAAATTCGCCTCCCATTGAAGTCAATGGAGCCCGCGGCGAACGGTCGTTTTCGCGAACGTTTGTGCCCGTTCGCGTTTCGCGTTCGCGAAACGTCCCGTCGGAAGTTCGTCCATCACTACTGTCCACACACTTACTCAATATAGTAAAAATTGCTTTATCTTGGTCTCCTACTGATGGGAGAGCCCGCTCTAACATCTGGTGTATCTGGATTTTGCAAAAGCATTTGACACAGTTCCCCATAAATGTTTACTGTACAAAATAAGTTCTGTTGGCATGGACCATAGGGTGAGTAGTACATGAATTGAAAACTGGCTACAAAGGTTCAGAGGGTGGTGATAAAAGGGGAGTGCTTGGAATGGTCAGGGGTGGAAAGTGGTGTCCCGCAGGGTTCTGTGCTGGGACCAATCCTATTTAATTTGTTCATAAACAAACGGGAGGATGGGGTAAACCGTTCAATCTCTGTATTTGCGGAAGATACTAAGCTAAGCAGGTCAATAACTTGTGGAAACCTTGCAAAAAGATCTGAACAATTTAATGGGATGGGAAACTACATGACAAATGAGGTTTAATGTAGAAAAATGTAAAATAATGCATTTGGGTGGCAAAAATATGAATGCAATTTACACATGGGGGGAGAACCTCTGGGGGAATTTAGGATGGAAAAGGACCTGGGAGGTCCTAGTAGATGATAGGCTCAGCAATGGCATGCTAACAAAGCAAACAGAATATTGGCATGCGAATGGAGGGGGCGTGGCCAGCGCATGAGCTGAATGGAAGCTCTGTGAGAGAGCTCCGTGACACGAACGGGCATATTAGCGACAATTCACAGTGAATATCAGTAAAAAAGATACGAACAGACGACGGAAGAGTTCCTGAATCCGAAGGTGATGTCAAAAAAGCGGAAAGACGAACGGAAAATGAAAAAACTAACGACATTCTCCTCTCAGTCAGCGGGAGGGAGAAAAAAAGATGGCACAGATCCTCTCACAGCTGCTGTACCAGCAACAGCCTCCTCAGGGAGAGCGCACTACACTGACATGCCTGATGCTGCTCTAGAAGAATCACCTCAGAAAACACATCTGGAATCTCCTCATGAGGAAGATTACCTCAGCCCTACATGTCGCAGCCCGGCTAAAACTCGTATCAAACTGGATTTCACAGGCCAGGAGGTAAGCTATAAAATACCTCATATTATTCAAGATAACACAGTCATAACTCCTATAGCTTCACCTATAGCCGCATTCCCCACTAATAACCAGCCTATTCTGGACACCCAATTAAAAGAAATGCTATTAACTTTACATACTTCGCTTCATACGGATATTTTACAACTCACAAATCAATTCTCCAAAGCAGTGAACTCCTTAGGTGAAAGAGTACACACTATTGAGAACTCTATGGGAGACATGACCAATACTATTAATGATTTAATAGATGCTCATGAAGAAAATAAAGCTGAAAAAGAGTGGCTTAAATTTAAAATCGCAGATTTAGAAGACCGCTCAAGGAAGAACAATCTCAAAATCAGGGGTATCCCTGAAAATATACAGCAGTCTGATCTTAAAAAATATGCCACTGACTTATTCTCCAACTTGCTGCCAGCTATACCAGCCTTAGAGCTCACAATTGATCGTATCCATCGGATTCCGAAACCGTCATTTCTCCCTCCACAGATACCACGTGATGTACTACTTAGAGTACACTTCTACCATGTTAAAGAACAAATCCTATATAAAGTGCGACATCTAGGACAACTTCCACAACCATATAATACAATCCAGATTTATGCTGACTTGTCTAAACATACTCTAGATATGAGAAGACAACTTTCCACGATTACAAAAGCTCTGCGTAATCATAAAATTGAATACCGTTGGAAACAACCATCTAAACTACTGATACAGAAGAACGACACCTACCATACAATCACTTCTGTGGAACAAGGCATTAAGTTACTTCACGCATGGGGTATTATCCCCGAACCAACTCCACCTATCGGAGCTAAGAAGAATCTGGAGAAACTTACGCCACAATGGCATTAGCTTTCATTGACTAGATCCGGTCAAAATACAATCCTATCTATAGGAAACCGATCTATCAGCTTGCCCGCCGTGCCGTGCGATACTAAATCTTTGGAACAGCTGACCTTTGAACGAATTCCCCATTCTAATGTTGCAGTATACATTGAAATGTTTACCACTGCAAGTTAAGTTTAATGTTTGGTTATATTTTTGTTTGTGCTTTTACTTTTATTTTTTTCTTCACAGTATCCTATATACAACTCATAGCATTCAAAGGGACAGGTATGTTGTGAACCTACAAAATTTGAATCAAAACTTTTCAGTCACTAAATTTTTGGACATTCATAGTCATTTCAGACTACAGATTGTTCACATGGAAGTAGAATTTAAAGCTATTATCAGGCTACTATGTACTTCCTTATTCCATCTTATTAATATCCTTTTATGAGTATAAAGTTAATATCTTTAAATACTAATGGTCTTAACCATCCAGCAAAAAGAGCGTCCATGTGGCAAATGGCTAACACCCAGCGATGTCAAATATTGTGTATACAAGAAACCCATTTCAAAACAGGCGCTACTCCCACTTGCACCCATAAGAACTTTCCTCACATATTTACAGCATCAGGCCAACAGAAAAAAAGAGGAGTACTTATTGCCATACATCATTCAGTTAATTTTCAATTGCATGAATATATTGTAGATACCAATGGACGATACCTCATATTAATATGTACCATTGATAATACACTTACTACATTGGTAAATGTGTATGCGCCTAACAAAAGGCAATCCCATTTTCTGAATGGCCTGATGAGAAAAATAGGTAAATGCCGAAAAGGTGCCTTAATAATTTGTGGAGACTTCAACACAATACATGAACAAGAACTAGACACTTCTAATCCCAAAACCAGAACCAACTGTGCACTTAAATTTTTTTTGAATAAAAGCGATCTCTATGATGTATGGAGATGCCATCATCCTGGAGATCGTGAATACACATATCATTCCCTGGTACATAATACCTATACTCGTATCGATTATATTTTTATGGATAAGTGGTTATTGCAGCGGGTGAGGGAGTCTGACATTGCACCCATCACTTGGACTGATCATGCCCCAATTAGTATGACTATTCTACCTAAACACTCTCAAACGACCCATTTTCTATGGAGAACAAATGCATATCTTATCAACATGCCTACCTATGCTACAGCTATACAAAACCAGATAACTGAATTCTTTAAATATAATGTGGGATCGGTGTCAGACTCCGCCACCCTATGGAGTGCTCATAAAGCATTTAGTAGGGGAATCCTAATGCAACTAAATGCTCAATTCAGGAAAAATAAAACGAAACTCATTGAGAAACTTACTGCTGACATTAAAACATTAGATTCTCAAAACCAATCTCACCCATCACAACAACTGAAAACTAAACTACAAATATTACGACAGGAACTCAGAACGACTTTATTGGATACATTTGAAAAACATACTAGAAAACTTAAAGCTAAATATTACCATACTAGCAACAAAGCAGGAAAAAACATGGCACTTCGGATCAAAGGCAGATATTCCAAATCAAAGATTCCATATCTATACCACCCTATTACTAGAGAAAAATTGCAAGACCCCCAAGACATAGCGAATGCATTTAGCTGTTATTATAGCTCCCTTTACAATCTTAAAGATGATTCTCAAACTCCCACACCTACCCCAAAGATAATAAGTGATTTCTTAGATACTATTAGTCTCCCATCATTAACTACTGATCAAATCTCTGATCTTAACGTCCCATTTTCAGTGGAAGAAATTGCTAGAACTATAGACTCCCTGCCCAACAATAAATCTCCGGGCCCAGACGGAATCATAGGAGAATACTATAAATTACTTCGAGATACTTTCATGGAAATATTTTATCGGCAATTTTTGCACTGTATAAGGGCCCCTCAGCGAGAGTATACACAAATGATATGATGTCTAGGCCCTTTGGCATCTCGAATGGAACACGACAAGGTTGCCCCTTATCTCCTTTAATATTTAATTTAGCCATCCAACCTCTAGCAGAACGTATACGATCTGACACAAAACTATCTGGTATAAAAATTGGGCAAATAGATAATAAAATAAGTCTGTTCGCAGATGACATAGTGCTTATAGTGTCTGATCCTATTTCATCTCTCCCGAATCTCCAAAATATACTAACGACATTTGGAGCAGCATCATATTATAAAATCAATGAAACCAAGTCCCATATTTTAGACCTAGGATTAGATAACACAACCAGGCAGTTATTGTCTAATAAATACCCCTACCACTGGAAAGACGAGGGGATTTCTTACTTAGGAATCACTCTCACTAACAAAACAAAACAGTTATTTAAAACAAACTTTTTACCATTTAAGAAACATTTTGAAACAGACCTGACAACACTTAGTAAATTCGATTTTACATGGGCTGGTCGCCTGGCAGCTTTCAAAATGATGACCTTACCAAAATTATTATATCAACTCAGGTCCCTTCCAATATGTATCCCTAAATACTACTTTAAATCCTTACAAAGCAGTTTGGGAAAATATCTATGGAATGGCAAAAAATCCCGTTGCGCATACCATATACTAATTAAACATAGAAATATAGGTGGTGCGACCGTACCTGATCTACAGGATTATTATGACGCAACTCTTTTGACCCAATTGCAAGAATGGTTCTTGCCTACTCCTAAAACTTTATGGGGACAAATTGAGAAAGACATCACACGACAGCCTAATATGCAATTCTGGTTACTTAGTAGGAAAATTAAGTCCACAATTACAGCTCAATACCCACCAACGGTGAAAGCGACGCTACACTCTTGGCAGAGAATCATCACATACAAATGGGATAAAACTCCAATCACGGTGTTAAACCCTCCTCTAACAATTATACCAACATTAATTCCTGCCGTACAATTACACGACTGGAATTTGGGTCGGGATATCAAACTTGGTTCCTTCTTCCAACAGGGCTCATTAAAGTCTTTTTCTCAGTTAAGTAATGAATTACAGCTTCCGAATTCTGAGCGATCTACATATATTCAAATAGAAAAGTGTCTGCTACACAATCCACAACTCAGAGCTTCAATCCCGGTTAAAATATGGTCTTTCCTCAATAACCATGCCACCTCACAGAAAGGAGTAGCTACAATATACCCAATTCTAGGGGGAAAAAACATACCCAGCAAACTACCTTCCTTCCTTAAATGGGAACAAGATTTGGGGCAAGACTTTTCAATTAAACAATGGATGGCTTCCCTACGAAGCATATATAGGGCCACTGCATGTGTAACACTATGGGAACTGGCACAAAAAATTGTTCAAAGACAATACCTGACTCCACATATCCTAGCAAAATTCAAGGGGAACTCGTCACCTAATTGCTGGAGAAATTGTACCCAATTGGGGACCCTATTTCATATTATGTGGGACTGGCCAAGCTTACATAACTACTGGCAGGCAATCTCCCATTTACTCACTTCCGTAACAGGTATTGTCCTTCAACTTTCACCAGAACTAGCCATTCTGAATATGAATTTACATACGATTCCCAAACAATATCGTAAAGTAGTAACACATATACTTTTAGCTGCGAGACTATCCATAACTAGAAAATGGAAAACTGACTCTCTTCCTACTATGACAGAAGTTATAGAATTAACCCAACTCCACCACTCCTATGAATTGTTATTTCCTAATGACAAATCCCTATATATTAAGGAACAACAACTATGGGAACCTTGGAATACATGGTACAAAAATTATACTTCCACAATTTAGATAATGCTGATTCTTTAATCATATAGAAGAAAGAACTCCTGTGCGTTTTAATATTTTTTTTTTGGATGGCTTTAAAAATAATTTCATAGCAAAGTGACAAATATATCACATGTTTGTTTATCTGAATTGAGCTGCGGAGTAAGAATAGATCTTTATTTTCCTTCATAAAAGATAACTACTGTGTTTGAATTTCCTTTAGGATGTTGGCCTAGGTACTCCAAGACACAGATAGATCCCTGTGAGGGGTGTCTTGGGGTCCAGAAGTGGCCATTATCCATATCGCTATTTATAAATCTTACAATAATTATATTACGGACTTTATTATACAAATTCTAAGAGACTTACTCTTGTTCGAGTCCCTTTATGACTATGAATATTAGATACTTAGGAATACTACTTTATTCTTTATTGTGGATTATTTGTTTCTATGCTATATTGTGCTGAGAAAACCCTGTCACTACATTATACTGTGTTATGTTACTTTTATTACTATATATTATTTTTTTTTGTTTTGTAACCCTTGTTGTAACTAACTCTGCTAAAAATCTCAATAAAAACATTTGAAAAGAATATTGGCATGCATTCAAATGGGAATTAATTCCAGAGATAAAACGATAATTCTCCCGCTCTACAAGACTCCGGTCCGACCACACTTAGAGTATGCTGTCCAGTTCTGGGCACTAGTCCTCAGGAAGGATGTACTGGAAATGGAGCGAGTACAAAGAAGGGCAACAAAGCTCAGACTAGAAGTACGGTGAGGGAGATGGGGGGGCGTGATAGCGTCATGACGTAGGGGGCGTGGCCTTGTAGCTCGTTCCTCCATGTCCTCCCCGCTCTCCCTCGCTCCCCCTCACCTCACGCCGCATTGGAGCGCGGCGCACTGCTCAGGCGCTCGGGTCTTACGGACGGACCGGACTGCTGATACCGTTGATACGGTCTCCGGAGGGGGTACTGTCTGGATGGAGAAAACGAGCGGACCGGAAAGCAGACACAGGCGCCGGGGTCATACTGGGATGACGAAGTAGGACACCACCGTTCTCCGTCTGCTGCTAACTCTGCATAAGCCGGCTGAATGATCCGTACTCTAACATCCTCATTGACCCTCGCTTCCCCAAGCAGCGCTGTAACGAAAGAGAGCCTCTGGAAGATAATGCTGATGGCGGGACGCTGGGACTGACTCTGCAGGGCTGCACCAGGGAGGTGGTAAGCTTATTAGCCTGTGAGGGCTAAGTCAGTTATATAGTATCCTTGCTTGGTGGTATCTGTAAGGGGAGCTTGGTGGCAGTGACAGGTGGAGGAAGACCTGTGACTGGAGAGTGCCCCAGGAAATACAGCAACCCCCTATAGACACACTGGAAGAATGGCATTAGTATCCTAGATGGAAACTATGTTGAAGATTATTTAAAGGCCAAGATATCTCTATATTGTTGAAGTTTTTATATTGTTGAAGTTTCGACATTGCATATGTGCTGCGGAGCCCCCTTAGAGTAAACAGCGGGGAACTTATGGTGAATACCGTCTTATATCTATCTTGAGATGAAATAATAGACTTTGAAGGAGAACAACAGTGACTGGTATTGCCTTATGCGAATCTGCTGGATCAGCGGTCTAATAATATTGGAGATTATCTATGACTGGCACCCTGAAAATAATACCTCCTATGGTGCCTGGGGTGTCTGGGTGCCTGGGTGGGGAGTGTGGTAACAGAGACAGGGGGTAGATACCCTGGAAGTGGGAGCGGGGAATTCCACGGTGAAAGTAAAGATCTGATAGGGACTCCCCATAGGGTACCCCGGAAGAGAGGTATTTGTATCTGGACTGGATATGGGAATTATAATGAAGAAGTATTCAAGTATCAAGATGTTCCTGTATTACTGAAGTCCCTGTATTGCGGTGGCCCTTATTGTATATGCCTCCTTATGGATCAAGGTGGGGTCTAAACTTGGCCCACAGTGAACATTGTTTTACGCTTATTCTGAAGGAGAATAATGGGTAATGGGAATGTCTAATTCCACTATCTGGATCGGCGGTGAAGTTACACTGGAGACTGCGAGATAGTATCTTGAAAGCAAAATTTCTTATGGTGCTAAACAAAATCGCATCAAGTGCTCCTGACCCTTTCTCGGAGCAGGTGGATAGAAGAAGTCTATCTACACACTTTCCCTGGACTTATACTTGATAATATATTGGTTAAGGGTATTGTTCCCCCCCCCCCTTTTTTTTTTTTATTTTATCATGAAGGGGAAATCAAGTAAAACAAAATCGACTACCCAGTCTCAAGCCCGGTAGGGATTCAAAGATATATGGCGGCAAATTCTACTATAAGAGAAGAGGAGAGTGGAAGTCCTAGAGTGGAGAAATCCACACGGGCAGGAGCTAGTAGACAGAGAGGGGGGGAAAGCAGAATAGAGAGGAGTATCCCCACAAATTTAGCTGAGACCCAGGAAAATGGAAGGGCTATACAGAGGGCGGTGGGTAGACAGGAAGAGGTGCAGGAGGAGGAGAGGCAGGGTGTAGAGGGAGGAGGGATACCCTTGGGGGATCACGGTCGGTCGCCACCCCTAGTACAAACCTCACTTTTAAAAGAGATGCTTGGGGAGATGTTTACAAAAATGGAATCCTCCCTGGTTTTCTTGGGGCTCTCACTCGATCCTTCCTTAGAGTCAGTAGGACTAGAGGTAGCTGGGACCACTGGACGCGCCAGAAAGAGAGGAAATTAACCTTTTTCAATTTGCAACCAAAATATGGAAGTACTGAATGTGGTTACTTATAATGTAAGGGGTTTAAACACAAAAAGGAAAAGATTTAGGATTAATGATGAATTAAGGTACATGGGAGCAAGTGTGGTGTGTCTCCAGGAGACACACATAACACACACTTCAGGTATAAAGATTAACACAGTGGACTTCCCGGTGTGGATATACGGGGATTCTCCCTCCGCTTACTCTAAAGGAGTGGCGATTGGTTTTGGTAAAGCAACAAGATTTGAGCTAGAAAAGCGTCTAGTGGACCCAGAGGGGAGATATTTGTGTGTAAAAGGGATGTTATCAAACATGAAATGTACAATTGTTAATGTCTATGCTCCGAATAAGAATGCTGATAAATTTTTAAGCAAACTGTTAAAAAAGATAGAAGATTTTAAGGAAGGGAACCTGATCTTAGCAGGCGACCTTAATTGGAACATGGACGCGAAGAAGGAGGACGTTAGGGAGACAGGAAGTGGGCCACCTAGGGTCAAACAGAGGAAGTTGGTTAAAGCTTTAGCAGGTTTTCAACTCCAGGATGCTTGGAGGGCATTACACCCAAGGGATAAAGACTATACCTGCTTCTCCCAGGTACACGGCTCTTTCTCTAGAATTGATTACATTTTCTTAGAGTACCATCTCCTATCAGCTCTGAGGAAGGCTGAAATAAAATCAATAACGGTTTCTGACCATGCGCCAGTGGCGATCCAGCTGGAGATGGGGGGAGTGCGTGAGCCGGGGACAAGCTGGAGGCTCAATGAATTATTGTTACAAGATAAGGAATCAATAAATAGGATTGAACAGGAAATGGAACAATTTTTTAGGTTAAATAATACCCCGGAAGTCTCTATCTCAATACTGTGGGAGTCACATAAAGTCGTAATGAGAGGTATACTAATTGGGATTGGGGCGGGAAAGAAAAAAGAGAGGGAGAGAAGGAAGCGACTGCTGTATGAGGATAATACAGAGAGAGGAACAAAGTAGAAGGACGGAGGGAAACCCGGAGAGTCAGGAGTTGAAAAAAATAAAGAGTGAGTTAGAAGAATGTCTGGAGCAAGAGAGGAAAGCTGCTTATCACATGCTAGAAAAGGAGAGATATCTTTGGGGGAATAAATCAGGAAAATGGTTGGCCAGGAAGGTAAAGGAAAAAAAAAATAGAACTTTTATCCCAAAGGTAAGAGATAAGAAGGGAGAAGTACAAACTATCCCGGAAAAGATAATGGACACCTTCCAGGCGTACTTTAGTGCTCTCTACAATGTTGAACATGGGGGGGGGGGTGAACCTGAGAGGAAATAGGCGAATACCTGAGGAGGCTAGATCTACACAAGCTAACGCAAGAGGAAACGGCCTCGATAGAAGCCCCAACTGCGATTGAGGAAGTGGAAAGAGCAATTAAAAATACAACAGTGGGAGGATGTCCAGGTCCGGACGGGTTCCCGATCTTATATTATAAGAAATTCCAAAAACAACTTGCGCCAAAATTATGTGAGTACTTCAATGCGGTAGGAGAGGGGGGGGGAAATTTAGAGATGAAACAATGCTGGCACATATAGCATTAATTTTGAAGGAGGCAAAAGACCCCATGGCAGTTGAAAGCTATAGACCAATATCCCTCTTGAATTCGGATATAAAGCTGTTTGCAAAAATTATTGCGGAACGATTGAGGCCCTATATACCGGATTTGATCCAGAAAGATCAGGTGGGTTTCGTTCACGGGAGAGAGGGGAGAGATAACGTTCTGAAAACTATTGTGTTGATGCAGGAGGCGATCAGACAGGGAGCCCCTACCGTTCTGGTGTCGATTGATGCTGAAAAAGCATTTGACAGGGTCGGCTGGGGCTTCCTGTTTGAGGTACTAAGATACTTTGGATTAGGTGAAAGGATGAGAAGATGGATAGAAGCTCTGTACGACCATCCCAAAGCCAGGATAAGAATCAATGGATCCCTGTCCCGCCCCCTTGAATTATTTAATGGGACGCGGCAGGGATGCCCCCTCTCACCGATCTCTATCCCGGTAGTCATGAAAGAACTTATGGAATTTGGGAAGGTCTCAAATTTCAAAGTGAATATGGCGAAGTCGGAGATACTAAACTTAAACCTACCGATAGTTGAACAGAAGGCGTTGCAGGGGAAGTTACCGTTTAGATGGTGCTTGAAAGAATTAGGGTATCTTGGAATTAATTTGACGGTAAAAATGGGAGGTTTGTTCGAGGCTAACTATATCCCCCTTCTTAATAAAATTAAGCAGCAACTGCAGCATCTTTCTCTCTCCCCCCCTTCCCCTTCTTTCCTTAATTTAAGATATACCCCTACCTAATTGATAAATTATTATAATATTATTTATCCAGAGCCGGCGTTTACCAATCCCCCATGTTTCACCGTGGGGGGACTTTGCGGATCTCCTTACCTGCAGCCTGTTCCTTGAAGTAGGGTGAGCTGACCTCCTTTTTTTAAACATATAGGGAATTTGTGTATGTAAAATCAATAACATTATGATAACTGTATTGCTTATATTTTTACATGTGTGTATTATGTAATGATTGTGATACTTCTATATAGATATCCTCCTGAAGAAGCGGGCCTTTTCCCGCGAAACTAGTCGAGGAAACTTATTGTGCACTCTCTACAGTTGAATGTTCCCTATGGAGAACCCGTCAGGAATACCTCAGCTGTGATGTGCATATTATTGTACTTCTTCAAGTGATATTTCAGTGTTGTTTTGTTTTTTATCTTTATTAAACATTATATTGATTTTAAATTTTACTAGTGTTTTTCTATTACCAAGTACCGGTATAGTCCAATCTATTATATGGCCGAATGGAACTACATACGGGGTTGGTGTGAGCGACTTCCCGGTATTCCCATTTAAGCCCTCTTTCCTTTAACTACAAATTCTGGATGATGGTACATTATATAATACTTATAAAGATTTAGACCAGAGGCGATACTCATAATATGTGATTTAGGATAGGGTGGATAACACACCCATTTGATTCATTCACCTAATTGGGAACTTAATTGGTGATTGATTGTTGGAGTGCCTCTATTATTTACTATATTGTTATGATAATTATTGTATTTTTTCTTCTTTGTTTAGTTATGTCACCATAGAAAAATTTAGGGACTATTCCTTTCCCTAACCTTCCCCCACTTCTTTCCCTCCCTCTTCTTTCCCTTCCCCCCCCCCCCCTTGCTGTTGTCATGGATACAATAAATACTGATTGGGGAGAACTTATGAAAAATCAGAAAACTGCCTGCCTTAATGAATATAAAGTTGAGGATGATTTGAAAACCTATTTTTATAAGATTTATGGATTATTGAAACGTAAATCCCATCTACATTGACATATCGAATACTTTAAGATATATGTTACCGATTGTATTTGTTCTATAGGTTTGCGAAACCAAATTTTTCCAACCCTAAAAGACCCTTCGCCGGATTTTAGGAAAACTTGGGAGAACATCTTGACTAATTGCAGTCTTGATCTTATGAAAGCTCTGATTAACCAATATGGCTTGGATATGACTTTATTGGATAAAGAGATTGAACGACTGAATACTGATTATATGTATCTAAAGGACAAACCCCCCCCCCTCCCCCCTTTATATATACCTTTAAATATGGTTACCTAAATAATTCTCTGGTGTACGTTTCTTCTTTTTTCTGGGGGACTATATCCCCTGGTTATATAAATATATATTTTTCTGTATATTAAAAATGATGTATATTATGTTATATTTTATGGATATGCTTTTTGTTTCCCATGTTATAATTTCCCTTATATGTGGGGAGATGTGCTTTGATCCCTAGGGTTGAGGGACAATGTTTTGCGGGTGGTATGGAGTGTCCTTGACTTTTTCCCCCCGGTGGACATGTGTTCCCCCTGGCCTGGACGAATTATTCGCCCGACTTGCAAGGGTTAACCTTTGGATCATTGATCCGTCAGTGTTTCCCTTGCGCACTGGCGCAGTAACAGTACAGTACTGCACCTGCGCAGTGTGGGGTAACAGACCACATGGCGTTCGGACGCCGCCGGGATTTGACGTACGTCCGACGTGGTGGTTGCTAGGTAATCTGTTCTGGCGCTCTATCAGACCGCCGAACGGATGCACCTGCGCAGTAGCGACCGTTTAGTACGCCTGCGCGGTGCGGAGAGGTGGCCCACACGGCGTCGGACGCCGCCGATTTCCGGCGGACGTCAGACGCTATGTGTGTTGGGGAGTCTATTTAACGGTCTGTTTGACCGCCGAATGGACAGGTTCGCACGGACTCCATCAGGGCTGTATTAGGATATTGTCCCCGCTGACAGGTAACCACTTTATATGATGTTACTTACTTATGAATTTACCCAATTTTTCCTCTGACGCTTTGGCTTTATAATGCCTGTCAGCCTTTTACCCTGTCTATATTCAAATGTTTTATATACCTTTTGCAGTATTGATGGCCACTAAGCTATCTAACAGGGGACCTGGTATCTGATACTCAGCGAACGGTACAATATCCTTACAAGCTTGTTTAACCAGCTCAACCTTGATGTCCTGTCTTTACACGATTTCTTGATTGGCTTGTGGGTAAGCCGATTCGTTCTTATTGCAACCCTCTCTGGAATTAAGGATCCTTATTGGGGTGAAGGGTTTCTCTCTTTTCCTTCTTTCACACTGCTCAATTTACATGGATACACTTGACTATTCACGTTTGGTTTGCTAATAATTTTCACACATTTATATTAAATATTATGGTTTAATCACTCTTGACCTTATACCTCTGGTAACTATATGTAGTCACCCGGAGCATTTCACCTTCACCCCCCCCCCCCCGCCCTCCCCCCCCCTTTTTCCCTCCTTCCCCTGTCCCTTCCCCTTTCCCTCCTTTCCCCCCCCCCCCTCCCCACTTTTCTAATCACCTAATATCACGGCTTCACCTTCACGAGGTCTTTCTTCCCTTTCTTTCTCTCTCCCCCCCTTCCCCTTCTTTCCTTAATTTAAGATATACCCCTACCTAATTGATAAATTATTATAATATTATTTATCCAGAGCCGGCGTTTACCAATCCCCCATGTTTCACTGTGGGGGGACTTTGCGGATCTCCTTACCTGCAGCCTGTTCCTTGAAGTAGGGTGAGCTGACCTCCTTTTTTTAAACATATAGGGAATTTGTGTATGTAAAATCAATAACATTATGATAACTGTATTGCTTATATTTTTACATGTGTGTATTATGTAATGATTGTGATACTTCATAGATATCCTCCTGAAGAAGCGGGCCTTTTCCCGCGAAACTAGTCGAGGAAACTTATTGTGCACTCTCTACAGTTGAATGTTCCCTATGGAGAACCCGTCAGGAATACCTCAGCTGTGATGTGCATATTATTGTACTTCTTCAAGTGATATTTCAGTGTTGTTTTGTTTTTTATCTTTATTAAACATTATATTGATTTTAAATTTTACTAGTGTTTTTCTATTACCAAGTACCGGTATAGTCCAATCTATTATATGGCCGAATGGAACTACATACGGGGTTGGTGTGAGCGACTGCCCGGTATTCCAATTTAAGCCCTCTTTCCTTTAACTACAAATTCTGGATGATGGTACATTATATAATACTTATAAAGATTTAGACCAGAGGCGATACTCATAATATGTGATTTAGGATAGGGTGGATAACACACCCATTTGATTCATTCACCTAATTGGGAACTTAATTGGTGATTGATTGTTGGAGTGCCTCTATTATTTACTATATTGTTATGATAATTATTGTATTTTTTCTTCTTTGTTTAGTTATGTCACCATAGAAAAATTTAGGGACTATTCCTTTCCCTAACCTTCCCCCACTTCTTTCCCTCCCTCTTCTTTCCCTTCCCCCCCCCCCTTGCTGTTGTCATGGATACAATAAATACTGATTGGGGAGAACTTATGAAAAATCAGAAAACTGCCTGCCTTAATGAATATAAAGTTGAGGATGATTTGAAAACCTATTTTTATAAGATTTATGGATTATTGAAACGTAAATCCCATCTACATTGACATATCGAATACTTTAAGATATATGTTACCAATTGTATTTGTTCTATAGGTTTGCGAAACCAAATTTTTCCAACCCTAAAAGACCCTTCGCCGGATTTTAGGAAAACTTGGGAGAACATCTTGACTAATTGCAGTCTTGATCTTATGAAAGCTCTGATTAACCAATATGGCTTGGATATGACTTTATTGGATAAAGAGATTGAACGACTGAATACTGATTATATGTATCTAAAGGACAAACCCCCCCCCCCCCCCTTTATATATACCTTTAAATATGGTTACCTAAATAATTCTCTGGTGTACGTTTCTTCTTTTTTCTGGGGGACTATATCCCCTGGTTATATAAATATATATTTTTCTGTATATTAAAAATGATGTATATTATGTTATATTTTATGGATATGCTTTTTGTTTCCCATGTTATAATTTCCCTTATATGTGGGGAGATGTGCTTTGATCCCTAGGGTTGAGGGACAATGTTTTGCGGGTGGTATGGAGTGTCCTTGACTTTTTCCCCCCGGTGGACATGTGTTCCCCCTGGCCTGGACGAATTATTCGCCCGACTTGCAAGGGTTAACCTTTGGATCATTGATCCGTCAGTGTTTCCCTTGCGCACTGGCGCAGTAACAGTACAGTACTGCACCTGCGCAGTGTGGGGTAACAGACCACATGGCGTTCGGACGCCGCCGGGATTTGACGTACGTCCGACGTGGTGGTTGCTAGGTAATCTGTTCTGGCGCTCTATCAGACCGCCGAACGGATGCACCTGCGCAGTAGCGACCGTTTAGTACGCCTGCGCGGTGCGGAGAGGTGGCCCACACGGCGTCGGACGCCGCCGATTTCCGGCGGACGTCAGACGCTATGTGTGTTGGGGAGTCTATTTAACGGTCTGTTTGACCGCCGAATGGACAGGTTCGCACGGACTCCATCAGGGCTGTATTAGGATATTGTCCCCGCTGACAGGTAACCACTTTATATGATGTTACTTACTTATGAATTTACCCAATTTTTCCTCTGACGCTTTGGCTTTATAATGCCTGTCAGCCTTTTACCCTGTCTATATTCAAATGTTTTATATACCTTTTGCAGTATTGATGGCCACTAAGCTATCTAACAGGGGACCTGGTATCTGATACTCAGCGAACGGTACAATATCCTTACAAGCTTGTTTAACCAGCTCAACCTTGATGTCCTGTCTTTACACGATTTCTTGATTGGCTTGTGGGTAAGCCGATTCGTTCTTATTGCAACCCTCTCTGGAATTAAGGATCCTTATTGGGGTGAAGGGTTTCTCTCTTTTCCTTCTTTCACACTGCTCAATTTACATGGATACACTTGACTATTCACGTTTGGTTTGCTAATAATTTTCACACATTTATATTAAATATTATGGTTTAATCACTCTTGACCTTATACCTCTGGTAACTATATGTAGTCACCCGGAGCATTTCACCTTCACCCCCCCCCCCCCGCCCTCCCCCCCCCTTTTTCCCTCCTTCCCCTCTCCTTTCCCCTTTCCCTCCTTCCCCCCCCCCCCCCACTTTTCTAATCACCTAATATCAGGGCTTCACCTTCACGAGGTCTTTCTTCCCTTTCTTTCTCTCTCCCCCCCTTCCCCTTCTTTCCTTAATTTAAGATATACCCCTACCTAATTGATAAATTATTATAATATTATTTATCCAGAGCCGGCGTTTACCAATCCCCCATGTTTCACCGTGGGGGGACTTTGCGGATCTCCTTACCTGCAGCCTGTTCCTTGAAGTAGGGTGAGCTGACCTCCTTTTTTTAAACATATAGGGAATTTGTGTATGTAAAATCAATAACATTATGATAACTGTATTGCTTATATTTTTACATGTGTGTATTATGTAATGATTGTGATACTTCTATATAGATATCCTCCTGAAGAAGCGGGCCTTTTCCCGCGAAACTAGTCGAGGAAACTTATTGTGCACTCTCTACAGTTGAATGTTCCCTATGGAGAACCCGTCAGGAATACCTCAGCTGTGATGTGCATATTATTATACTTCTTCAAGTGATATTTCAGTGTTGTTTTGTTTTTTATCTTTATTAAACATTATATTGATTTTAAATTTTACTAGTGTTTTTCTATTACCAAGTACCGGTATAGTCCAATCTATTATATGGCCGAATGGAACTACATACGGGGTTGGTGTGAGCGACTGCCCGGTATTCCCATTTAAGCCCTCTTTCCTTTAACTACAAATTCTGGATGATGGTACATTATATAATACTTTTAAAGATTTAGACCAGAGGCGATACTCATAATATGTGATTTAGGATAGGGTGGATAACACACCCATTTGATTCATTCACCTAATTGGGAACTTAATTGGTGATTGATTGTTGGAGTGCCTCTATTATTTACTATATTGTTATGATAATTATTGTATTTTTTCTTCTTTGTTTAGTTATGTCACCATAGAAAAATTTAGGGACTATTCCTTTCCCTAACCTTCCCCCACTTCTTTCCCTCCCTCTTCTTTCCCTCCCCCCCCCCCTTGCTGTTGTCATGGATACAATAAATACTGATTGGGGAGAACTTATGAAAAATCTGAAAACTGCCTGCCTTAATGAATATAAAGTTGAGGATGATTTGAAAACCTATTTTTATAAGATTTATGGATTATTGAAACGTAAATCCCATCTACATTGACATATCGAATACTTTAAGATATATGTTACCGATTGTATTTGTTCTATAGGTTTGCGAAACCAAATTTTTCCAACCCTAAAAGACCCTTCGCCGGATTTTAGGAAAACTTGGGAGAACATCTTGACTAATTGCAGTCTTGATCTTATGAAAGCTCTGATTAACCAATATGGCTTGGATATGACTTTATTGGATAAAGAGATTGAACGACTGAATACTGATTATATGTATCTAAAGGACAAACCCCCCCCCCCCTCCCCCCTTTATATATACCTTTAAATATGGTTACCTAAATAATTCTCTGGTGTACGTTTCTTCTTTTTTCTGGGGGACTATATCCCCTGGTTATATAAATATATATTTTTCTGTATATTAAAAATGATGTATATTATGTTATATTTTATGGATATGCTTTTTGTTTCCCATGTTATAATTTCCCTTATATGTGGGGAGATGTGCTTTGATCCCTAGGGTTGAGGGACAATGTTTTGCGGGTGGTATGGAGTGTCCTTGACTTTTTCCCCCCGGTGGACATGTGTTCCCCCTGGCCTGGACGAATTATTCGCCCGACTTGCAAGGGTTAACCTTTGGATCATTGATCCGTCAGTGTTTCCCTTGCGCACTGGCGCAGTAACAGTACAGTACTGCACCTGCGCAGTGTGGGGTAACAGACCACATGGCGTTCGGACGCCGCCGGGATTTGACGTACGTCCGACGTGGTGGTTGCTAGGTAATCTGTTCTGGCGCTCTATCAGACCGCCGAACGGATGCACCTGCGCAGTAGCGACCGTTTAGTACGCCTGCGCGGTGCGGAGAGGTGGCCCACACGGTGTCGGACGCCGCCGATTTCCGGCGGACGTCAGACGCTATGTGTGTTGGGGAGTCTATTTAACGGTCTGTTTGACCGCCGAATGGACAGGTTCGCACGGACTCCATCAGGGCTGTATTAGGATATTGTCCCCGCTGACAGGTAACCACTTTATATGATGTTACTTACTTATGAATTTACCCAATTTTTCCTCTGACGCTTTGGCTTTATAATGCCTGTCAGCCTTTTACCCTGTCTATATTCAAATGTTTTATATACCTTTTGCAGTATTGATGGCCACTAAGCTATCTAACAGGGGACCTGGTATCTGATACTCAGCGAACGGTACAATATCCTTACAAGCTTGTTTAACCAGCTCAACCTTGATGTCCTGTCTTTACACGATTTCTTGATTGGCTTGTGGGTAAGCCGATTCGTTCTTATTGCAACCCTCTCTGGAATTAAGGATCCTTATTGGGGTGAAGGGTTTCTCTCTTTTCCTTCTTTCACACTGCTCAATTTACATGGATACACTTGACTATTCACGTTTGGTTTGCTAATAATTTTCACACATTTATATTAAATATTATGGTTTAATCACTCTTGACCTTATACCTCTGGTAACTATATGTAGTCACCCGGAGCATTTCACCTTCACCACCCCCCCCCCCGCCCTCCCCCCCCCTTTTTCCCTCCTTCCCCTCTCCCTTCCCCTTTCCCTCCTTCCCCCCCCCCCTCCCCACTTTTCTAATCACCTAATATCACGGCTTCACCTTCACGAGGTCTTTCTTCCCTTTCTTTCTCTCTCCCCCCCTTCCCCTTCTTTCCTTAATTTAAGATATACCCCTACCTAATTGATAAATTATTATAATATTATTTATCCAGAGCCGGCGTTTACCAATCCCCCATGTTTCACCGTGGGGGGACTTTGCGGATCTCCTTACCTGCAGCCTGTTCCTTGAAGTAGGGTGAGCTGACCTCCTTTTTTTAAACATATAGGGAATTTGTGTATGTAAAATCAATAACATTATGATAACTGTATTGCTTATATTTTTACATGTGTGTATTATGTAATGATTGTGATACTTCTATATAGATATCCTCCTGAAGAAGCGGGCCTTTTCCCGCGAAACTAGTCGAGGAAACTTATTGTGCACTCTCTACAGTTGAATGTTCCCTATGGAGAACCCGTCAGGAATACCTCAGCTGTGATGTGCATATTATTGTACTTCTTCAAGTGATATTTCAGTGTTGTTTTGTTTTTTATCTTTATTAAACATTATATTGATTTTAAATTTTACTAGTGTTTTTCTATTACCAAGTACCGGTATAGTCCAATCTATTATATGGCCGAATGGAACTACATACGGGGTTGGTGTGAGCGACTGCCCGGTATTCCCATTTAAGCCCTCTTTCCTTTAACTACAAATTCTGGATGATGGTACATTATATAATACTTATAAAGATTTAGACCAGAGGCAATACTCATAATATGTAAGCAGCAACTGAGTAAGATTCAATTTAGAGCCCTTTCGTGGACGGGAAGAATAAATGTTATAAAGATGTTCATCTTACCGATATTCACTTACACCTGCCAAATGATTCCTATCTTGTTATCCCCAGCGTATTTAAATAAACTTAAAACTATGATTGGAAGATTTATATGGAGGGGGAAGGCAGCGAGGGTAGCAATGCATATTCTATCTAGACGTAAAGAGAGAGGCGGGTTGGCCCTACCCGATCTTAAAAAGTATTATGAGGCTATCATGGTATCCCGCATTACGGATTGGATATATAACAAGGAAGGCAAGGACTGGGCAGAATTAGAAATTAATTTAAGCACAAAGAATATAGGAGAATTAATATGGATATCAGCAAAAACTAGAGAGTTAGCGGCAAACACAAGTACACTGACGAAAAATGCACTGTGGGTGTGGGACACAATAAATAAGAGATATGGTTGGACACATAATTCTCCACTAATTCCATTGTTGGATAATTTTTTTTTTAGACCAGGACAGGAAGAGTACATATATTTCAGTAGGTGGGCTGGGAAAGATAGTATTAGATTACACGAGGTCATGGTAGGTGATAGATTATGCACATATGAAGAAATTATTGGGAAATGGGGACACAAGCCTTTAGATAAATGGAGACACTCACAGTTATCTCATTTTGGCCAGGCCTTGCCGCATCCATTGAGGGGAAAGGAGAAGTTGAGGCCTTTTGAAAAATTACTAGTGAACCGGCATAGCCTGGAAAAAAGGATAGCAAAAATATATAAAATCCTGATAGAGGAAACGGAAAATAAATATCCTGAGTACCTGGGGAAATGGGAAAGGGAAATAGGCCCTTTATGCAATGATGAACAAAGAAACAAAATACTGAGACGTACGTATACGGTAGCAACAGACTCACAAACAAGGGAAATGTCCTATAAACTCCTGACTAGGTGGTATATAACCCCACAGCAAGGAAATAAGATTAGTAAGGAAAACCCCATTGGGTGTTGGAGAGGTTGCTCGGCGGTAGGGTCTTTTGCTCACTTATGGTGGGAGTGCCCTAAAATACAAGCATACTGGGGGAAAATAATAGAAGCAAGTTTAAGTGTAACAGGTGAAAGGATTAGGAGTGACCCATGGGTGTGCTTATTTCATAGCACAGAAGATAGAGATGAAGCGTATGGTCGGTCCCTGACCCCTTGTCTGTTGAACGCTGCTAAAGCTTTGATTCCACGGAAATGGAAAAATCAAGATCCCCCCACAATGAAGGAATGGGTAGAGAGACTGGAAAAGATAAGAAATATTGAAGCCATGATCTCTAAGTCAGAAAGTTCAGAGGAGAGGTATCTGAATAAGTGGAGGCATTGGTTACAATTCAAAAAAACTGATAATTATTGGAAGCTACTCAAATGTTAAGAAATGGTTATAAGGGAAGGATAGAGTGAGAGGGGGAGGGGGGGGGGGTATAAAAGGGATTTTTATTGGCGACAATGTAAAAAGGATGAATTTTGTAAGAAATGTGATTGTTTGATAAAATCGATAAATAAAGAATTAAAAAAAAAAGACTAAAAGTACGGTGTTCCGGTCTAGCTGTACCTCTAAGTCTTACAATATAGATCCATTTATTATCTGCACGACCGAAGGGGTGGTGTACATGTTGGAGTGCCCTTGTGGCCATCAATATGTGGGCCAGACTAAACATCCACTGCAGGTGCGCTTCAATGAACATATTGGGAATATACGTAGAGGCTTTATCTCCTAGCGCATAATAGAGACCTCCAATACTATATTTCTGGGCATTGACAAATTTAGGCCCAATTGGAGGGGTACTCATTTAGTTAGGAGCATTTCCAGACTTGAAACGGCATGGGTGCATAAACTAAAGTGCTATAACCCCTTTGGCCTAAACATCGATGTGGATGTGAACGCCTTTATTGATAATTCTTAGATATCCGGATTAGGTCAGGTTATGTACCATCTAAGATATATTTTTTAAAATGTTGTAAAAATAAATTTTTACATTTTTATTATTTTTTTTACATATATTTATTTTTATTTTCTATAAAATTATGATTTTAATTGTATTTGAAAAGTTTTTTTCATCAAATTTTTTTGCATGCAATTTTAATATGTGTTGCTATAAACTTGGTTTAGGGTCCAATTTGGGGAGGGAGTTTAGTGTAGACTATTTTATTTTTAGTTTATTTTTGTAACACATTTTTGAGGGTTCATTGTTTGATAAGGAATATTCAGTATTTGTACCACTGTTTATATCAGTTAAACCCAGCGTATTGATTTACCATAGGGGTTTACTTATAGCTATGAATGTGAGTGGGGTTCTGTCAGTACGGTTGGAATAGATAAAGACAGTCTCTTTGTAAGGGTTAAAGGATGTTTATCCTGTTGTCTTTTTCCACCTTTTTTGGAACAGGATAGTATGAGGTTTAAATTCCATTACTTACCTTTTCGTTATAATTGCGGGTATTTATAGTTCTCTTTTCCCATAGTTAAGATGGTGGATCTGCGTGCTGAATGGAATTCAGACCGAGGCTTGGATTAGCTGTATGGTTATTTAAGCGGTGCGTCAGGACGCCGTCCTGTATCCTGTGACCATGTCTTTGGAATGATGAAACGCGTAGCGAGGAACGGCCTGCTGACGTCACGGGCGGTAGTCGAGAGCCAGCCGGTTCGTATGTTTTTATGGCCTTTTTTGTATCCGGATAATGTGAGTTTACATCTATGCACTATTTAAATAAATTATAAAGGTTTTTACGCTATGTGAGCATCTCTTTTTTTCTATATGGATTTGCTCATTTCGGTGTAACATCTCGTTGCTGGAGGAGAGAGATTTCCTGTCTGCCATCCTAAATTTACCTATGTGCTTTCTGGTCCCATATAATAGGGACCTAGTGCCACGTACGTTGTATTTATTTTATATGGCAATTTTATTAATTTAATAATTTCCATTTATCAATTTATATTTATGAATTTTCACTTATGAATTTATATTTATAGATATTTTTTTGGCACTTTGTGATAGGGTCACTACTACTTCATTTTGATTACAGTTTTACACTTAAATCTTTTTTAGTGCAGCTCCTTATAGTTGTTAATTGTTTTGTGTCATTGTATAATGATTTGAGCTGCTGCTCACTGATTGGGTTTAGTTAATACCGCAGTTTTTTCCTTTGTACCAAAGCTAATAAAGGGTCTGGAGGATATTAGTTATGATGAAAGGTTGCAAGCACTGAACTTATTCTCTCTGCAGAAGAGACGTTTGAGAGGGGATATGATTTTAATGTACAAATACCACACTTGTGACCCCACAATAGGGATAAAACTTTATACAGAAGGGAGTTTAACAAGACACGTGGCCACTCATTAAAATTAGAAGAAAAGGTTTAACCTTAAACTCCATAGAGGGTTCTTTACTATAAGAGCAGCAAGGATGTGGAATTCCTTTCCACAGACGATGGTCTCAGCGGGGAGCATTAATAGTTTCAAAAAACTATTAGATAAGCACCTGGACGACCACAACATACAGGGATATACAATGTAATACTAGCATATAATCAGGTTGGACTTGATGGACTTGTGTCTTTTTTCAACCTCACCTACTATGCAACTATGTAACATGTTTCACCCAGTAGTTACTTAATCATAGAGGCCTCTATAATTATGCCCCTACTTGATGAAACATGTTAGATAGGGTTCTCCCATGTGTAAGAGGCCAAGCTGCAGCCAAATGTATTACTAAGAGGAGCTCACTATATGCCGAGGGAGTGTTCAGATGAGCGCTATTTTGTTGTAGTCCTTAATGTATTTGATGAAGCAAAATTCAGCCTAATCAGCACCTGTAAACATTGTGGCGAGGATAACAGATTGTGGCATTCAAATGATATCAGTTTTATTTGTTTTTTGATCAAAGTAGGAGCGCTGAAGTTTGTTAGATTCCCACTGTTAGAGACACAAACTTAATAATACAAATTTCCCCTTTAACCCCCACAACCCTCACAATATTTCTTCCACTAATCTTCCCTGTAACCCTGACCCTCATACTAACTTTTCCAGTTTCCTTCACACTAGCCCTCGCTTATGTCAGTTCAACTACTGCCACCATGTAGAGTGGATCCTCAGAAAGGAAGTTGCAGTTGTACAGCATTACAATTTTTATTATTAACGTGTTACCAAATAATACCAGCTAAAAGATACAGATGTCTTCCCATTAAGGTTCTGAATTTATTTATTTTTTTAAATGAGTTTTGTGAAATGTTAATCCAAACCCTACTGAAGTCATGTTATACTTACTTACTCTGTGCAATAATTTTGCACTGAGCAGCCCCGATCCTTCTTTTCTTCAGTCCCCGGCTTGCACTCCTGCCCCCTCCCCCCTTCTGAGTGCCTCCATGGCAAGCCACTTGCTATGGAGGCACTCATGCATGCTTGCTCCCAAGTCAGTGCTATGTGTCCATAAGACACACAGGTTGCAGCTCTGCCCCATCTCTTGCTCCCTCCTCACTGGCTGTGACTGACTGCAGCCAATGGCTTCTGCAGCTGTGTCTGTGCCAATGAGGAGAGAGAGAGGCGAGAGAGCCTCTGCTCTTGTGCACATCGCTGAATTGAGATAATGTTCAGGTAAGCATCTAGGGGGCTGGGGATGGGAGCTGCTTGCAGATGTTTTTTTATCTTAATGCATAGAATGCATTAAGGTAAAAAAAATACCTTCTGTCTTTAGAATAATTTTAAGGAATACTGTTCAGTAGGGAGAACTTTAGAATAATTTTAAGGAATACTGTTCAGTAGGGAGAACATTTTATGCCATTTTGTAAAAACACCAATCCTTATGATGAAATGCTTGGGAGATATCTTTAAAAAGGAACCTCACTGGATTTATAGTACTGTAGCTACTGACATTTAAGATACTGATACTTGCTAGTTTAGAGGCAAAGAAAAAAAGAAACACAGCCAGCACTTCCAGGAGCAGCACCGCTTTGGCACATAAAAGGCTTGACAAGTGTAAATGCCTGCTAATTCATCTAAATGCGCTTTAACGTTAATGAGCATGTAAAGTGTGAGTGTAAAGCCCCATACACACTATCAGATTTTCTGCTGATTTTTTCCTTCAGATTTACCAAAACCATGTAGTGCAAGGGCCTGCTTGATTGAATACAAATAGAAACTCCTAAGGTTTGACCTCATATTATATGGTTTTGGTAAATCTGAAGGAAAAAATCTGCAGGAAATCTGATAGTGTGTATGGGGCTTTAATTAATTTCATTGGGCAGGGTCAATTATTATTGTGGCCAATGAAATAATAATAATAAACTTTATTTTATATAGCGCCTTTAAAGTTAGCATTTCAAAGCGCTTTACAAGAGACACAAAAACAGAAGATATACACAGGGTAAAACAAAAAACGAAAATTGAACAAATATGTGAAAGAAAAAGTTTCCTTAAAAATGAAATAACGCCCAAGTGCTTGATGACCCTAAATGCTTCTAGATGGGTTTATACGCGTCAAGCATTTTTTGTGCCAGGAGGAAAATAGTTTAGGAGAGCTGGGCAAATGCCCTGTGTGCTTGAGGACTAACACTGCCTATCGTGCAACCTGTATATTCAACCTACTAATATGCGCCTCAAATACTCATCACACTACACCAGGGGTGCCCAACCAGTGGCCAGCGGAGCCCTCTGACGTGGCCCGCAACCTCCTGCTCTGGGATAGAATAGAAAGAATACTGTTATTAAAGGTCAGTTTATTACTAAAATCACAGTGTATATATGGGCATATATTTTCTGCAGTGGTTTCTGGGCTGCTTTCAAACCGATCTACAGGTGCAGAGCAGTTTACATGCGGGTTACCTGCACTGAGCCATAGACTTCTATTATTATCTGCGAGTTTGGTGAGCTTTGTGAAAGTTCACCAAACCTGCAGAATATAATAGTAAGCTATTGCAAACTGCAGAAAAGTCAAAGGTACACTGTGTTGCACACGTGGTGTGGGTAAACCGCAGCGCATCAGTGTAAAAGCAGCCTTGGACCCCTTTCACACGGTCAGTCCGACAGTCCGACCAATTAGACCCTCCATTCACCTCTAAGTAGTGGCAGACATAAACCGACTTGTATTCTACCTTCAATATGATCCACTAAAAAGTATTGTGGGCTGCGTCCGTGTCTGTTCTCCAAATGCTGAGTGGACACGGACATGCCATCCACCGCTCCGCTCGTTGACCGGTTACCAAGTCGCCCTCACTCTTCAAAATGTTGGGCACCCCGCACTACACCATGTACCTTGTTAGAGTTAGCACGCTGCAACATATAACCCAATATAATCATTGACCACAATACATGCAACACACTGTGCCATGCACCCCATTATTAGCATGATCCTTAAAACAAATGCCAGGACAGCATAAACATATTCAGTACATTTCTGCAATTCATGCAGTTTACATTTTCCCATTTTGTACCCCATTAAAGACCTTGCAAGTACAGGCAAAATCTATTAATCAGAAATAGATTCAGCTTCTAATTTCTTCCTGTGAAATTACATGGCATGCCCTTTTGTGGAGTAAAATGGCAAGACTTGGTGTCAGCCCTGCCCAGTTGTTTGTTGATAAACTACTGAATCCCAGCCACTCTCTCATTCCCACAGTATAGAGATGTAGTAAATTTTGTAGTACAAAATACATCACCTTGAGATAACAAAGAAAGTGTGAAGAGGGCACTTTCTCAAAGGGAGCAAATAGATGTTCATTTTTAGGGTTTATATACACTTCAGCAGTCCTCAGCATGCACCTTGTTGCACTCATTCACTGACACGAAACAAATAGGCAGATCAGGAAAGTCAGAGACATCAGAAGTCATTGTCTTTATACACTTATTGAAGCTAGGTCAGCTTGATAGCCAGGCAGCTAGCATTTTCAGTAGGGAAAATCAGCAATAGCAGCCTCTTTGGAAAGGTTTCCTTTAAGAATACATAGAGGGTGATTTTATTTATCATGTAATTATTCTGTAGCAATAACTCTGTTATAAATTACATAAAATACAAATATTTTCAACTGTATATATTTTTTTTATATTAGCACTCACAGCTAAGACTATGCCTCAGTAGTCTGAATATATATAAAAAGATCGCCTACTCAAACCATATTTACAAATTAAATTTATTCATACGCACAAATATAAATGAGTAAAGTGTTAATAAATTGAATGTTTCATTTTCAGTCTAGGCTGACAGGTCTTAAAATTTTCCTACTGAGTAATTATTATGTATTGACAGAGCAAAGAAAATAAAATTAACTTAAATGGTGAAAATAAAGAATAAATAAAGATGAATATACAGGCATTGCTGGTGTTTATGGCCTACAAATACCACACAGTGCCCTGGAACTGAACCTTGTTTTGCATAATTACTTAATGGAAATATATTGTTTCTAAGAATTTGAGTGTTACCATAGAAAATATTATCATAAAATGAGAGAACACATGGCTGGTTTTCACTGAAAATGTACCAAGAATTTATTTAAGAATAAACCAATTAACTCTACAAAATTAGCTTTTTTGCTAACTTAATTAATAACAATTTCAACACAAAGCAAGAACTCTACAAAAATGGTAAGTGTATCTAAGCCCAAGAACAAAAAAATAAATTATACAGCTTAGCAGTCTTTAGATGAAACAGTGGTATTAGTTTTAATTTCTAAGGCTAAGTACATTTTCTGCAAGTACAAAGTAATACTTCTGCATTGGTAGCAGGTGTGCAAAAAAACTTTGTTCTCAAAAATTTTCAAATCCACAAATATTAAAGTGCATATGTGCAATAATATTCCATATCCTGATACGAGGGTGACTTTACACACGTGGTTCCTCCCTGTGTAATTGTGCTCACCTCAAGCTGTGTGACCGCACAACTAAGTTTGGTCCACATAAATATTTGAGCCACTCCTGGGCTCTGAGTACAGATATTTTCAGCAGGATCCCACGGTAAAATCCAGAGAATAAATCCACAATGTTAAAAATAGGAAAAAGGCTGGCTAGTGCATTATCGTTTTGTTTGTAAATTTATTTAGAGAAAATAACATTAGGGGTACTCCCATTTCATTGGTGCTTCCAGTGCACCAAAGTGTACAAAAACATTAAGTACAAATTCCTTTCCCAAGTGGCTTCAAATCTTGTGTGTCAAACGAGCATGAGACTGTTCCTCCACCATCCTGGCCCCTCCCCTACATTTGATGACACAGGGCTAATCACGTGTCTTCCTCAGGGGGGCCCTTTTTTTCTTTGTTGTATTTTAATACTATATTATGGATTATTGATGTTATTGCACTAGTATCCCTATATCAATAAGGATATTATCGCACAGCGCTGCATATTCTTTGTTATTTTTATATATGGTTTCACATAGCATGGGGATTGTGATTGATGCATAGCAGCTGTGAATTGACACTTTTTACTCTTTCTAGTGAGGCCCGAAATGGAAAAGACAGAAAAGAAAAAGTAGTGCAGGGCCGGGCATGACCATGTGTTTAGGGGAGACAATGCATGGGTTAATATGAAGAGATAAGAGGGGAGGGGACAGTGAGTAAAGTCCAAGGGGGAGTGGTAATATATAAGGAGGAGGCGGGGCTGGGCTGGGGAACAGAAAGTTGTGGAGAAAGAAAGGAGGAGGCAGTTTTTTGCTCTGCTCCTCCAACATGGCTGAGATGTCACTCGGATGAGGGTCTTTATTGATGACCAGGTGAGCGGATGGAGGCTGGGAGGTGAGGGTTGCTGTGCATGCAGAGTTTGCGGCCTCTGGCACTCTGTTTTCACCAGGGCCCTCATCTGGGGCCACGCCCGTGAATCGCAGGACTACTACCTCCTCTGCCTGCATCGCTGCGCGGGGAGGAAGGCTCGGCAAGGGAGACTTATTAGTATGGCCGTCAGGCTGCTTATAAAAAAGGGAGGCAGCTCCGTGGGTGGGCGTGGCCTATACGGGCAGCGCGAGATGGCACAAGATGGCGGTGGAAGGACAAGGTTGACCTTCCAGGTCACAGTATGTGAGGGCATGTGTGGTACCATGGCAGGAGGCGGAGCTTTGGGGGTGAGACAGGCACTACAACAGAGGGACTCCACGGCCCCCAGGACCTCTTTGCCTGGGGGGCTGATGACACCACCAGTCCTGGTCTAGGACGACAGGTCGGTAGGCGAGCTGTCAGTGTGCAAGGAGGAGGAGCCGCAGGAATGCGAGCCAGCGATGGAGGCAAGCAAGGCGGCTGTTGGGGTTCCAGTCAGCCCGGTAAGTCAAATAATGTCTAAATGTTTTTTGTTTAAGTTGCATTGCAGGATTTGTTGGGGGGTTGGAAAGGTGGGTGCAATGTCGGTGGCAGTTGCTCCTCCGGGAACAGAGGTGGTGGATGCTGGCCCACAAGTGGCGGGCGGTGCGCCTGCCAGTTTGGGGACAGTGGTGCAGTGGTGGGGTTGTCAGGTAATGGTAGGATGGAGATGGTAAGGATTGCAGATGCAAAAAAAATTAAAAAAAATTAAATAAAAAATAAAATAAATAAAAAAATGTGAGATGTGCGGGTGCTTTGAGGGTCCCCTTGGAACACAATTAAATAGGAGGTCCGGGATACGATTTGAAAAGGCAAGTGTGTGGAGATCTACTCGTTATGGCCCCCTTTAAAAAAAAAAAGGGGGGGGGAATTTACATTTTAAGTGTATAGGGTCATGCAGGAAGATTAAGGGAAAAAGGATGAAGGTAAGAGGAGGTACCGATTGATTTTGTGGAAGGCGGTCGCCATTATGCGATTGTCATGGGGGAGAAGAACCCGAACATGGTTCGGCGTTGTTCTGTTATATGTAGGCCATTGGTAGGTGCACATGTTAAAAAGGGGGATCTGATTGGCTATGGGATGATGAGCAATTTAGACCACGCAGGTCGGTATGGCCGTCTCTTAATGGGGATCAAAGGATAGCGGCTTCTGGATGCGGTTTCTGTAGTAGTAGTAGAGGCCCCCAAAGCAGTTCCTTCTGGGGTATACCCCCCTCTGGACAGTCAGCCAAAAAGGAAAGGGGGGTGGATTGGCAGTGCAATGTGAGCTCCTGTCAGTTCAGTGGTTTTTGACGTTAAACACGAGTGTAAGGGGGTGGGGGGACCCATCCATTGTACTGTGGCTTCATGTGAGGACCATGTACAGGCGAGTCTAGTCACACAAGGGATGACTTTTGGAAGGGGGTGAAAAGGTTGCAGCCTTTCATAAGGGATAGGGATTATGAGTTCTGTCATAATCCAATGCGGTGCACTGTGTCCGATACTTCACGTACACAGCTATAAGTGGGTTAGGTGTGACGGAAAAGGGGCGCCTATGGTGAACTAGGAATCCATGTTCCACTTGCTTACAGTTTATTCAGAGAGCTTTGGCTGCTGGATAGATGCTGGCAAGAGGAGTTTTTTTACTTGAAATGATGCCTGCCCATGGGTTGCTCAATTTAGTGGGCCATGGTTAGATGTTTAGGTAATTACTGGAGTGGGGGGGGGGGGGGGGTAGAGACGTGTCAGTCCCTGATTCAATCATACATGGCTTGGACATTTTTGTGTGTTGGGCCACCTTCCTCCGATGTGTGTGCGATTATACTTTATACATTGCAGCACATTGCAGGTAGGTTCATTAGTGCCATTGGCTGCAAAACACAGGGGGCCGACAAGGGATATTGTACTTTTTTGTTCTGGCATTGTGATTGTTTCAGGGGTTACGGAGGGTCATCTGCCGGTGACCAAGTTGGAGGTACTATAGAAGGGGGTGTGAGAGGCCCAGGGACAGCATGAGGTACAGTTGAGGACTTTACATTAGTTGCTGGGTAAGTTCAATTTCACCTGCCGGTTTTATTCCGATGAGTGGGTTTTGGCCGACGGCTGCCGTCTGCTACAGTGGGGGTTTCATGCCCTGGCTAATTTAAACAGTTAAATGCGGAACGTGGGAGGGTTAGAAGGTTTGGTACGAGTTCTTGGCCACATATAACGGACAATAGGTGGATGCCAGGTCGATGGGAAAAGAGGTCACGAACACGGCGGGGTAAACAGGTTTTGGGGAAATTTTTTCTTTCAGGGGCAATAGAATGAGGAAATTTGGCCCCAATTTTGTTGGGTGGAAGTGGGGTGTTCATTTGTAAACGTGTGCTATTGGAATTTTTCCAGTGGTTCCGGCTATGTAGCTGGGGTAAGGGTCATGCAGGAACCTGATACAGAGTTGAATTGTGATTATGTGGGTGTGGTTTAGGTGGTCAACCACATGTCCACATTGTCACAACTGGTCATACGGCAGCTACGCCATTTTGTGTTGCGTTAGGTGCAGTTGAACATTTTCTATATGCTATTCATCTTGCAGGCTTCGGGAACACGGGGGGCTTACTCCTTGCATCTATTTTCGGTGGGAGTTAGCCGGCCACAGAGGGGGAGGAGTTCCCTACTCGGGCTGGGTATGGGAGATGGCATTGGAATCACCACGGGAGGTAACAGGTCGGTCAGCCAGTGAGTCCACATGGGCGGCTTACGTGAAGGTATGAAAAGAAGGGTGGGTTGTTCGGTGCAAGAGTCTGAGGTCAAACATGGCTATGTGGGGGGTAAGGTTGTTGGTGGTACTGTGGTTCCAGGAACTTGGTAAACGGGGGTCGGTATCTGCCATTGAGCGGAAACTGGTGGGTTTTTGGCTTTTGTTTAACCTGCGGTGCAGGGTGGATTTGAAAAAAAAAAAAAAAGAGTTTGGGGGGAGAGCACCACTGGGGGGACAGGGGGGAGAGCACTGGGGGAGGGACAGGGGGGAGAGCACTGGGATGGTGGATAGAGAAGGATGGGGAGAGCTGGAGAGCAGGGGGGGCAGCAAGAACAGGGGAGGAGAAAACTGTGGGGGGGCAGGAGAGTGTGGTGGAGAGCACTGGGGGGGGGGGGGGGAGTGGAGAGCACTGGGGGGAGTGGAGAGCACTGTGGGGGGGAGCACTGGGGGGTGAACGGGGGAAGTGGAGAGCACTGGGATGGTGGCTAAAGAAGGATGGTGAGAGCAGGGGGGGGGCAGCAAGAACAGGGGAGGAGAGAACTGTGGGGGGGGGGCAGGAGAGTGTGGTGGTGGAGGAGAGCACTGGGGGGGGCAGGAGAGTGTGGTGGTGGAGGAGAGCACTGGGGGGGGCAGGAGAGTGTGGTGGTGGAGGAGAGCACTGGGGGGGGGCAGGAGAGTGTGGTGGTGGAGGTGAGCACTGGGGGGGGGCAGGAGAGTGTGGTGGTGGAGGAGAGCACTGGGGGGGGCAGGAGAGTGTGGTGGTGGAGGAGAGCACTGGGGGGGGGGCAGGAGAGTGTGGTGGTGGAGGAGAGCACTGGGGGGGGCAGGAGAGTGTGGTGGTGGAGGAGAGCAATGGGGGGGGCAGGAGAGTGTGGTGGTGGAGGAGAGCACTGGGGGGGCAGGAGAGTGTGGTGGTGGAGGTGAGCACTGGGGGGGGCAGGAGAGTGTGGTGGTGGAGGAGAGCACTGGGGGGACAGGAGAGTGTAGTGGTGGAGGAGAGCAATGGGGGGGGCAGGAGAGTGTGGTGGTGGAGGTGAGCACTGGGGGGGGCAGGAGAGTGTGGTGGTGGAGGAGAGCACTGGGGGGGGCAGGAGAGTGTGGTGGTGGAGGAGAGCAATGGGGGGGCAGGAGAGTGTGGTGGAGGAGAGCACTGGGGGGGGGGGGGGGCAGGGAGCACAAGGTGAACTGGGGACAGTAAAATAAGTTGGATAGGAGAATTGGCAGGGGGGCCCCCTGCAGCCCCCCTGATCCTCCTATCCAGGCACTGTGGCACACAGGGCGGGTTGTACCTGCAGCATCTCCTCCTATGGATAAAAGTGCTGGCTGGCTGTGTACGGCGGCCGCTCTGTAACACGACCCCGCCCCCCCAGACCGGCTCGTGTGATAGGCGGAACGTTGATTCTCTCTACTATCACACAAGCAGGTCTGGGGGTCTCCCCCCTGTCCCTCCCCCAGTGCTCTCCCAGTTGAAGTCTCGACGACGTAAGGCGTAGGAACCCGGAAGTGACGTTCGTATCCGGTTTTGCTTGCTGTCTGTCAAATGTGCTTACTTTTGCTTCACTTGTGAGTAGTTTTAAACTCTTTAAATAAATTGTTATATTTTAAAAAACAACTACACTATGGCGGTTTTCTCTGATCTATTCCCCTGAGTCTACCCACCATCCATGAGGAAGCTAAAAGAAGTCTCCCAAAGAAATTTGTTTATACAGCCATCCCTGCAATCATCTTGGTGTCCATTACTATTTTTGCTGTGTTACCCACAGCAGTGAGGTAATTGCATAGCATTAACACTACCTGCACGGATCACCACGGATGAATTTATTACCCAGCACGTTGCACGTTTAATTCAGTGTGTCTACCGAATTGCACGCTTTGATTTGTGTCCATTACTAATTTTGCTGTGTTACTCACAGCAGTGAGGTAATTGCATAGCATTAACACCACTTGCACGGACCACCACGGATGGATCTATTACCCAGCACATTGCACGTTTAATTTAGTGTGCTTACCGAATTGCACGTTTTGATTTGATTGTGTATGGGACATTTTATACAAATCACAATTGTCACTTGGATTCAAAATCTGTCTATTTTTCCTTGCTCATATATATTTTTTTGGCTTTATTTTTTACACGTTTAATACGTGCACACATCCTATATTTTGATATATACGTTAAATTCATGTTTTTTGCACATAGAGTCACTTTATGATTTTTGCACTAGGTAATCACCGTATGGTTTATTGCAATTCCACTTTAGTTCATTGTTATATATGTACAGTGTTATTCCCTGATTTATTTATGCACGGTTGCACTTTATACAGCTCTATAATTGCACATTATTAGTTTCATTGTGGCTATTTGAATGTTTTGTAATTAGCGCATCACATCTTTATTCATTTACTTTTACCAGTGAGAGACAACTCATTCAGTGATTGCTGCTTTTTTCATTTGTTATTCTCGCCCTCTCCTATTTTTTCCCATAGAGCGCGGAAGTCTCTATACACACTCACCACACTCTCCTGCCCCCCCCCCCCCAGTGCTCTCCTCCACCACCACACTCTCCTGCCCCCCCCAGTGCTCTCCTCCACCACCACACTCTCCTGCCCCCCCCCAGTGCTCACCTCCACCACCACACTCTCCTGCCCCCCCCCTAGTGCTCTCCTCCACCACCACACTCTCCTGCCCCCCCAGTGCTCACCTCCACCACCACACTCTCCTGCCCCCCCAGTGCTCTCCTCCACCACCACACTCTCCTGCCCCCCCCCCCAGTGCTCTCCTCCACCACCACACTCTCCTGCCCCCCCCAGTGCTCTCCTCCACCACCACACTCTCCTGCCCCCCCCCCACAGTTCTCTCCTCCCCTGTTCTTGCTGCCCCCCCCCCCCTGCTCTCACCATCCTTCTTTAGCCACCATCCCAGTGCTCTCCACTTCCCCATTCACCCCCCAGTGCTCCCCCCACAGTGCTCTCCACTCCCCCCAGTGCTCTCCACTCCCCCCCCCAGTGCTCTCCACCACACTCTCCTGCCCCCCCACAGTTTTCTCCTCCCCTGTTCTTGCTGCCCCCCCCTGCTCTCCAGCTCTCCCCATCCTTCTCTATCCACCATCCCAGTGCTCTCCCCCCTGTCCCTCCCCCAGTGCTCTCCCCCCTGTCCCCCCAGTGGTGCTCTCCCCCCGTTCCCCCAGTGCTCTCCACTCCGCCCAGTGCTCCCCCCATTCCCCCCCCCACAGTGCTCTCCACTTCCCCCAGTCCTCTCCCCTCTGTGCTCTCCCCCTGTTCTCCTCCCCAGTGCTCTCCCCCCTGTTCTTTCCCCTCAGTGATCTTCCACTCCCTCCAGTGCTCTCCCCTCTGTTCTCCCCCCCAGTGCTCTCCCCCTATTCTTTCCCCCCCCAGTGCTCTCCGCCCAGTGCTCTCTACTCCCCCCAGTGCTCTCCCCCCTGTTCTTTCTCCCCCCCAAGTGCTCTTCAGCTCTCCCCATCACTCTCCAGCCCCCACCCCAGTACTCTCCAGCCCCCCATTCTCCCCACCCCTGTTCTTTCTGCCCCCCTGGTGTTCTCCAGCCCCCCAGTGCTCCACCCTCCGTGCTCTCCACCCCTGTTCTTTTTGGCTCCCCCCAGCACTCTCCACTCCCCCTGCATTTTGCCCCCACCCATGTGCTCTCCAACCCTACAGTGCTCTCCACCCCTCATGGTGCTCTCCAGTCCCCGTGCTTTCCACCCCTGTTCTTTCTGGCCCCCACTGGTGCTCTCAAGCTCCCCCCCATTGCTCTCCACTCCCCCCTGCTCTTTGTACCCCCCCAGTACTCTCCAGCCCCCGTGCTCTCCACCCCTGTTTTTTCTGCCCCCCAGTGCTCTTCACCACCCCACACTCTTAGCCCCCCCCAGTGCTCTCAGCCTACCGTGCTCTCTACCCCTGTTCTTATTGGCCCCCCCAGTGCACTCAAGTTCCCCCCAACGCTCTCTGCTCCCCACCCCTGTGATCTCCCCCTCGCTCTTTGCCCCCACCCATGTGTTCTCCAACCCCGCCAGTACTCTTTGCTCCCCCTTCTCTCCAAATCCCACCCAGTGCTCTCCACTTCCCCAGGACCAGAGGACAGGCTGACTGGGGCTGGAAAATGAGGACACCTGAAGGTCCAGGTGGCCAGGGACCACTCCATCTCACACCAGACAGATCCTCTGGAAGGAGCACCGTCCCCATCCAAAACGAGAACAGACCCTCCCTGCTGCTGGCCGTCATGGATATCCTGCTGGCATGCAAGGTACCGTACCAAGCATCAACAACACACCTTCCCACAGACAGGGACTGCAGATTGGGACATGGGGCACAGGAGGGGCTGCAATGATGGACACAGTGAGGCTGCATTCACGGCACAGTAAAGCTGCATTTGATGGACACAGTGAGGCTGCATTTGATGGACACAGTAAAGCTGCATTTGATGGAAACAGTGAGGCTGCATTTGATGGACACAGTAAAGCTGCATTTGATGGACACAGAGAGGCTGCATTGGTGGGCACAGTGAGGCTGCATTGGTGGGCACAGTGAGGCTGCATTTTATGGGCACTGGTGAGGCTGCATTGAGCTCTTGCATCAAGTTTGCAGTCTATGACCATCTCCTGTAGCATGTCTGCAGTCTCTGAGGGAGTTTGGAGAGGATTTAAGAGTGGGAGCACCACCAGGATGGGGGTCATGGGAGAAGTCAGACTTGTGTGGACTGTGGACAGGAGACTATAGGATAAAACCAGGGCCACCAAGCTGCAGCCGTCTGACTGAGCCCTGCACAGTGCACCTGAGAGGAGGTCAGTGAAAGCACCGCCAGGCCAGTCGGGGGTCACTGATGTAAGGGGGGAGTGAATACGAAAATGTAAGGGGCACTGATATAAAGGGTTTCCTCCTTATATTAGTAACCCACCCCCCTTACCTTTGAGTATTCTTTCTGCAGAAGGTGGTCCCCCCCCCACGTTCTGAGTTCCTGGGGTCCCCCTTGATGATTGATCACTGAGGCCGCGTACACACGGGCGGACTGTTCGCCCAACCTTGTCCGCTGAACAGTGTTTGGGCGGACAGTCCGCTCGTGTGTGGGCTTTCAGCGGACAGTTTCAGCGGACAGTTTGACGGACAAAGTCTTTCGGAAATTCCGAAAAACTGTCCGCTGAAACTGTGTTTGAGCGAACAGTCCGCCCGTGTGTAGGCTACTTTCGAAATGAGCAAACTGTTCCCGCTCGGAGGAAAGTCTGCTCATTTCGAGGTAGGCGGGGCCCGCGACGGAGACGTCGCGGGCTCCGCCGCCTGGAATGGGCTTAAAGGGGAACCCCAACGCCGAAAAAAATCGGCATGGGGGTTCCCCCAAAGTCCACAACAGACCCTTGTCCGAGCACGCTACCCGGCCGGCCAGGAAAGGGGGGCGAGCGAGCGCGCCCCCCCTCCTGAGCCGTACCAGGCCGCGTGCCCTCAACATGGGGGGGTGCCTTGGGGAAGGGGGGGCCGCGCGGCCCCCCCACCCCAAAGCACCTTGTCCCCATGTTGATGAGGACAAGTGCCTCTTCCCGACAACCCTGGCTGTTGGTTGTCGGGGTCTGCGGGCGGGGGGCTTATCGGAATCCGGGAGCCCCCTTTAAGAAGGGGGCCCCCGGATACCGGCCCCCCACCCTATGTGAATGAGTATGGGGTACAATGTACCCCTACCCATTCACCTGTGAAATAAAGTACAAAAAAAAACACAACACAGAGAAAAAATATTTTATTGCACAGCTCCGGGGGTCTTCCGTCTTCGGGGGTCTTCTCGCCGGACTCCTCCGCTATCTTCGTGTAGCTCTTTTACTAGCGGAGGAGCCCGGCTTTCTTCCTCCCCGCCGCCGGCCTCTTCTCCCGACTTCGGGGGTCTTGTCCCCCTCTTCGGTTCTTCTGCCGGGCCACCGCGCCTTCTTGTAGCTCTTTTGCAGGCGGTGGCCCGGTCTTCTGTCGCCGCTGCCTTCCGTTCTTCTGTCGCCGCCTTCGGTTCTTCTGCCGGGCCACCGCGCCTTCTTGTAGCTCTTTTACAGGCGGTGGCCCGGTCTTCTGTCGCCGCTGTCGCTGTCGCCGCCTTCCGTTCTTCTTCTTCTTCTTCTTGTTCTTCTTCTTCTTCCCCAGGAGATGTTGACACGTCGCTCTCTCCGGCCGGAATGCCAGAGCCGCGCTGTGCGGTCACTTATATAGTGACAATGGGGCGGTGTCACATGGTATATGTCACATGGGTTGGTCACATGGGTTGATGTCACATGGGGACTATGACATCGTAAGGGGGCGGGGTCACCATGTGACCAACCCATGTGACATATACCATGTGACACCGCCCCATTGTCACTATATAAGTGACCGCACAGCGCGGCTCTGGCATTCCGGCCGGAGAGAGCGACGTGTCAACATCTCCTGGGGAAGAAGAAGAAGAACAAGAAGAAGAAGAAGAAGAACGGAAGGCGGCGACGGCGACAGCGACAGCGGCGACAGAAGACCGGGCCACCGCCTGTAAAAGAGCTACAAGAAGGCGCGGTGGCCCGGCAGAAGAACCGAAGGCGGCGACAGAAGAACGGAAGGCAGCGGCGACAGAAGACCGGGCCACCGCCTGCAAAAGAGCTACAAGAAGGCGCGGTGGCCCGGCAGAAGAACCGAAGAGGGGGACAAGACCCCCGAAGTCGGGAGAAGAGGCCGGCGGCGGGGAGGAAGAAAGCCGGGCTCCTCCGCTAGTAAAAGAGCTACACGAAGATAGCGGAGGAGTCCGGCGAGAAGACCCCCGAAGACGGAAGACCCCCGGAGCTGTGCAATAAAATATTTTTTCTCTGTGTTGTGTTTTTTTTTGTACTTTATTTCACAGGTGAATGGGTAGGGGTACATTGTACCCCATACTCATTCACATAGGGTGGGGGGCCGGTATCCGGGGGCCCCCTTCTTAAAGGGGGCTCCCGGATTCCGATAAGCCCCCCGCCCGCAGACCCCGACAACCAACGGCCAGGGTTGTCGGGAAGAGGCCCTTGTCCTCATCAACATGGGGACAAGGTGCTTTGGGGTGGGGGGGCCGCGCGGCCCCCCCTTCCCCAAGGCACCCCCCCATGTTGAGGGCACGCGGCCTGGTACGGCTCAGGAGGGGGGCGCGCTCGCTCGCCCCCCTTTCCTGGCCGGCCGGGTAGCGTGCTCGGACAAGGGTCTGTTGTGGACTTTGGGGGAACCCCCACGCCGATTTTTTTCGGCGTTGGGGTTCCCCTTTAAGCCCATTCCAGGCGGCGGAGCCCGCGACGTCTCCTTCGCGGGCCCCGCCTACCTGTACACGCGCTCGAAATGGGCGGATTTGCCTTTGCCTTACGTGGGCGAGTCCGTTCATTTCAAAAGTTGAGCGAACTGTTTGGCAAACAGTTCGCTGAAACAGTCCGCTCAAAAAAGTGCCGTGTGTGGCCATGTCCGTCCATGCTAATTTTGAGCGGACTGTTTGCCGAAACTGTTTGACAAACAAAGTTGGGCGAACAGTCCGCCCGTGTGTACGCGGCCTTACCACTATTAACTTGTAAAATGTATGGTTTTCCCTTTCATGAACAAGAAAATAATGACGTTATGCTGTTGGGCTGGTATAATAATGCTGTGAGGCTGGTATGACATTTTTTCCAGGGCTGGTTTTTGAAAGCATGAGCGTCCGCAAGGTTACTCAGGTGGCTGCGTACCATGACCATATAGCCTAGAGAATGTACATCTTTTTACATTGCAATACATCTGTTGTTGCCATATTTTTATCTTGATGAAAACAGCCTATACAGTGACAGTATGAGATCAAAATATGGCCACAACAGATGTATTGCAATGTAAAAAAATTTACATTCTCTAGGCTATATGGGCATGGAACACAGCCGCCTGAGTAACTTCCAATACAAAGTGAAGATGAATTATCTGTTATATAACACATATGTATTACCAGTGGAAAGATTTTCATGAGATTGTCAAAAAGGGGCGGAGCATGAGCGGCCTTAAAATGATGCCCCCCCTTGGAAAAAGTTCTGCGGACGCCCATGCTGCTGGGTTGGGTACCTCTGAACTACACTGGTCAAGTGAGGCCCGAAACGGAAAAGACAGAAAATAAAAAGTAGTGCAGGGCCGGGCATGACCATGTGTTTAGGGGAGACAATGCATGGGTTAATATGAAGAGATAAGAGGGGAGGGGACAGTGAGTAAAGTCCAAGGGGGAGTGGTAATATATAAGGAGGAGGCGGGACTGGGCTGGGGAACAGAAAGTTGTGGAGAAAGAAAGAAGGAGGCAGTTTTTCCCACCCACCCTCCCTATATGTTGTCTGTGTTTCTTGGTTTATGTGTTTTCTTTCTTTCAGGAGCATGGCAGATGGTCATCATGGCAGCTGTGGATTGGCAGTGTAGTATGTGCCCCTCCGGTGTATTCCAGCGAAAGGTTAGCTGGAATACTGTTATGGTTGCACTGCGGGAAGGGGGTTGTCTCCGAGCTGATTATCCGCTGGAGGCCTATCGTGTGGAAAAAGGTCCCGCAGTGTATTGGTGGAATATGTGTTGGAGTTCCGGGGTGCCGTCAAAGACCAACAGACTGGAGTTTAACAACTTGTATAACTCCAGTCTGTTGGTCTTTGACGGCACCCCGGAACTCCAACACATATCCAACACAAGTTGTTACGGAAGGGATATTTTGGTATATATTTGATATTGGAGTTATTTATATGGTGTAAATAATAAATAGGCTGCTATGGCCATTTATACTCCAAAATTAGGGTGTGGTCTCATAATTTTAGAAGGGTAAGAAATGGGGATGTTGGAGTACAAGTGGTATAGCAGTAAGAGGCAGGTTGGGTACCTCTGAACTACACTGGTCATGTATTTACCACACCTGATGTTATTTGTAGCTAGGGGGATTTTATGGTGGCTTGCAGGATTCTTATACATTTACAAAGTAATATCTGTTGATCCTGCAAGAAGTTTGGAATCCTTGTAACTTTCTGTGCACTGTGCTGAAATCTCAAACAATGCTATTAGGTTTCTCAGCAATCTGAACTACAAACTAAAGCCTCGTACACACAATCAAATTTTCCGCAGACAAAACCTCTGACTTTTGTCTGAAAGGGCGTTGGCCAGAAACTTGTCTTCTTGCCTTGCATACTAAAGGCAAGGAATTGTCGGCCAACAAACAAGAACATAGTGATGTCCTATGTGTTTTTTCAGCTCTTTAACGCCACCCTTTGGGCTCCTTCTGCTAATTTTGTGTTAGTAGAAGTTTGGTGAGTGTTGATTCGTGCTTTTCATTTCACGCTTTTCATTTCGCGCTTTTCAGTTTATTTCTGAACGGCCGTTCGTCAACCAGCCATGGCTGGTAAGAGGAGATTCCGCAACATGGCTGGATAACGTGTTATTTATTATTGGCCTTGGAGTTATTGATTTGAACCAAGTCCAGTCCAGGAACAGGAGGAGGATTTCTTGGACCAAAAATTGGTTACTTTATTAATCGTGACCAATATGTCATATGCATTTGCTGCGGGAGCTCCAGGAGAATAATCAAGATGATTCTCAGAATTATCTCCAGATAATGTACCCCTGCTTTCACCAACTCTTGGCATTGTTGACCCCCTATACCCATACATTACTTTGAAATTCATGCCGTGCACACACGCACGCAACATGCTGCGAGCTCCGTGACCGTGCTCCACGGACTCGATCTCTGCGGGGTTACCCATGATTGTGTCATGGAGCTGAAGAACTGGGAGATGACGATGTAAACAGCATCTCCCCTTCTGCCTAGTGACAGGACACTGATCGTCTGCTCCCTTTCATCGGGAGAAGCGATCAGTGTCATGTCACACACAGCCCATCCTCCATACAGTTAGAAACACTCCCCCAGGACACACTTAACCCTTCCCCGCCCCCTGGTGGTTAACCCCTTCACTGCCAGTGACATTTTTACAATAATCAATTTTATAACACTGATCGCTGTATTAATGCCAATGGTCCCAAAAATGTGTCAAAATTGTCCCATGTGTCCACAATAATGTTGCAGTCACAATAAAAATCGCTGATCGTTGCCATTACTAGTAAAAATGCCATAAAACTATCCCCTGTTTTGTAGACACTATATCTTTTGCGCAAACCAATCAATAAACGCTTATTGCGATTTTTTTTAACCAAAAATATGTAGAAGAATATGTATCAGCCTAAACTGAGGAAAAAAATTTTTTTTTATATATTTTTGGGGTGATATTTATTATAGAAAAAAGTAAAAAATAATGTATTTTTATCAAAATTGTTGCTCTTTTTTTGTTTATAGCGCAAAGAATAAAAACTGCAGGGGTGATCAAATAACGGAAAATTTATGTCAAATACTTACCGTAATTTTCCTTTCCTGATGGACTGTTTAGTCCCGCCTCCATTACCCTATAGGACGACACTCCCATAAATCTTTGCTCCCTGCCACAGGCCGTGTTCGGTAACTATCCTACTCCAGCCATTTGGGAGGGAACTCCTGCTGCCATGGAGTCCATCAGGAAAGGAAAATTACGGTAAGTATTTGACATAAATTTTCCGTTTTCCTGACAGACTCCATGGCAGCCTACGTGTGGGAAATAACTCGCCAAGACACACCCGGGTGGGCAAAAATGCTGCTTAACAAAGATTTATTTGACACCGTCAACTGACAAAACTTTAACACCAAAATCAACTGAGGATAAGGCCGCTGGCTCAACACAATAATGAGACATAAAGGTGTGAATGGAAGACCACGAGGCTGCCCTGCATATCACGTCAGGGGCCACATGGCGAGAAGCCGCCCACGAGGTCGAAAGACTTCTGGTCGAATGTGCCGTCACCGCCTGAGGAGGAGCCAAGCCCTTATCTCTGTATGCCCACTGGATTGCTTGAACTATCCATGCTGCGATTGCCCTGACTGATGCTCTAGTGCCCTTGTTCTTACCACAGAACAGAACGAACAGGAAGTCCGACTGCCGGAACGGAGCTGTAGCTTCCAAGTAGAGCTTTAAAGAGCTTCCAACGTCAAGAGGATGAATATCTGAGGAATCCGAGGATCTGAATAAGGGTAGAGAGTTTTCTTGATTATTATGAAAGACTGAAGTGACCTTAGGGTTTGATCCTAACATTGGAACTAGGACCACTCTATCCGGAAAAAAGGTTAGAAAAGGCTCCTTGGCTTCCAGAGCTTGAATTTCCGAAACTCGTTTCGCTGAGGTGACCGCCACCAGGAACGCGGTTTTCAAGGTAAGTTCTCGGATGGAGAGATCCGTACTGAGCAGAGAAAATAAGTCCAGGACTAGAGGAAGATCCCATTTGGGGAATCTGGGTTTCCTTTGGGGTCTCAATCTTACTGCACCCTTGAAAAACTGCTGAATGAGGGCGTGGCTGGCCCACTGAACCCCTGTAAAAGCGGAAATGGCTGAAACTTGAACCCGAAGGGAGCTAACTGATAAAGGTAAGTCCAAGCCAGATTGCAGGAACCCCAACACATCTTGAACCGTGGGTGAAACATAGGAACTGGTTCTGGAGGACACATAATAAACAAACTTGGCCCAGATTCGTTCATACACCTTATTAGTGCTTCTTCTCCTTGCACTTAGGAGAGTAGGAATGGCTTCCTTAGGACACCCTAGAGCTTCCAGCCTTCCCCTCTCAAGAACCAGACCTTCAACCGGAGCTGAGCCGGACATGGATGGAGAACCGACCCTTGGGAGAGAAGGTCCCGTCTGGACGGAAGAGGAACCGGGTCCCGAAAGCTGAGGAGGGATAGGAGAGGAAACCAGGGCCTGTTGGGCCAATATGGAATTATTGCCAATACTTCCACTCCTTCCCATCTGAGTCTCTTCAGGAATTGGAAGATGATTGGCGTTGGGGGAAAGGCATATGCCTTGTGGAATCGCCACTGCTCTGTTAGGGCATCTATCCCGTAGGCCTGCGGATCCTTGAACCTCGAATAGAACTTTGTTAGCTTCTTGTTGAAACGAGAGGCAAAAAGGCCCACTTCTGGAGACATCCCCAGGGATAGAACCCACTGAAACACCTCTTCGTGAAGGGTCCATTCGTTGTTGTCCAAGTGGACTCGTGATAGAAAGTCCGCCTGGACATTGAGGACTCCGCGTACATAGGCCGCTGTTAGGTTGGACAGGTTCCTCTGAGCCCAATGCATTATTGGCTCCACTTCCTTCAGCAAAGACCGACTTCTGGTGCCCCCTTGCTTCCTCACGTATGCGACCGCAGTCGTATTGTCCAGCCTGAGGACTACGGATGCACCCACTATCAGATGTGGAAACGCCAACAGCGCTAGGAAGGCTGCTCGTAGTTCCAACACATTCGACACTATTCCCCGAGAGGGAAAGTCCCAAACGCCCTGGGCCACTTCCGAAAGACAATGTGCCCCCCAGTCTTTGTTGCTGGCATCTGATGTTACTGAGATCCATTTGATTGGCAGAAGAGAGTGACAATTCAGTAGATTCTCCCGACGAAGCCACCAAAGGAGGGAACCTCTCATGGTCTGAGTAACTACGATGGACTGAGCCTTTTCTCCCGACCATTGGTGGAGAAACCCCACCTGAAAGGGGCGCATCCTCCATTGTGCCCACTTCACCATGGGTATAGTAGACACCATGGTGCCTATGATCTTTAGGCAATGAAGAGCACTGAGACGAGAAGAGGAGAGAGCTAGGTGGATCCTGTCTCGTATTACTGCAATTTTCTCCTCGGGCAGAGAGATGGTACCTCTTGCTGTGTTGAACAGGGCACCGAGGAACACGAGAGACTGCGTAGGAACCAACTGGCTCTTCTCTAAATTCAGGAGCCAACCGAATTCTTTGAGGGTTGCGATGACTTGATCCCTGTGGCTCAAGAGACAATCCTTGTCCTGAGCGAGAAGAAGCAGATCGTCTAGATAATGATGAATCCGGATCTTTCTGATTCTCAACAAGGCTACGACTGCCAGAAGGACTTTCGAGAAAGTGCGAGGAGAGGTTGACAGACCGAAAGGAAGGCAAGTAAACTGTAAATGGAACTGGCCAATGGAAAAACGGAGAAACTGTTGGAACTCTGCAGCCACTGGGACGTGAAAATAGGCGTCTTTGAGGTCTATTGAGACAAGCCAGTCCCCTGGCTGCACTGATTGTTGGATCGTGGACAGCGTTTCCATTTTGAACTTCTCCTTTTTTATGTAGCGATTTAGACGCGTTAGGTCTATTACGGGTCTCCAAGTACCGTTCTTCTTCTGGACCAGGAAAAGAGGTGAATACATTCCCCTGCCGCGCTGGACATCTGGAACAGGAATAGCGGCGCCTTGATCCAACAAAGATTTTATGTAAGCTAGAAGAATTTGCCTTTTTTCTTCTGACTTTGGAATGGATGTGGGAACAAACTTGAGTTTGGGTACACTGCTGAATGTCCACGTGTGTCCGGAAGAAACCGTCTTGACGGTCCAAAAATCCTGGATCAAGGCCGCCCAAACGTGTCGAAAGTGGAACAAACGTGCTCCTACCCGAGCCGCCTGGACGGGCTTGATCTCAAAAGGACTTAGTCGGCTCCTTTCCCCCCATTGAACTGCCTTTCGCAGACTTCTTGAGAGATGTCTGTCTGGACCTCCAAGATCTAGAAAATTCTCGTCCAGGCCTGTAAGTGCGTGCCTCCCTAGCACGATCTTGAACCTGCTTCCTAGGGAACGATCTTCTTTGACCCTGCAGGCGTCTATCCTGAGGAAGGAACCCCGACTTACCTCCAGTGGCTCGAGTTATGGCACTATCCAGCTTATTGCCAAAAAGGGAAGAACCATCAAAAGGAATACGGCACCAAACCTGCTTAGAAGCGGGATCGGCTAACCAAGGACGGAGCCAAAGGGCACGCTTGGCAGTTACAGAGGAGAGCATAACTCGAGCCACCAGACGGATAATGTCGATCGAGGCCTCTCCCAGGAAAGCTGAAGCTAGTCTCAATTCCTGAATGGGAGAACTCCTGGCCAGATCTTCAGAAACATTTCTGAGTGAATCGTCAACATTATTGGACCAAACTTCCATTGCTCTAGACAGAGCCGCTACAGCCAAGGCCGGCTTGCAGGCCATCCCGGCCGTAAGGTAGATCCGCTTTAGGTCAGAATCAATTCTTCTATCCAAAGCGTCCTTAAAAGAGACTGTGTCTTCCAGGGGAAGGGTAACATGTCTGCCCAATCGCATTACTGCTGCGTCCACTAGAGGAGGAGACTCCAAATTCTTAACTTCTTCTTCCTTGAAGGGATAAAGTCTCTGAATTTTAGATAGAAGAGAATTCTTTTTCTCTACCTTGCTCCACTCATCTGAAATCACTTCTCCCAGTTCTGAGAGAAAGGGGAAGCTAATACACTCTTTCTTCAATTGTTTGAAAAATTTTCTTTGTTTTGCCGGGGCCACTACCGGCTCTTCCCAGCTCAGTGTTTCCTTAATGGCTTTGACCAAGGGAGGGAGCAGGGCAAAGTCAAAACCTGAACCAGACTCTTCCTCTTCAGATTCACTCTCTGAAAGGACAGCAGATGGATGGCTAGGCAGCGAGGAATCCCAAGTGTCCTGGGCCTGAGCATCCCTCCCTGGAGACCTTGGAGACTCTATGGGAGACAACTGGGGGGCTTCAAACTTCTTAAGACTGTCCTTAACCAATCTTTCCACCATAGACCTTAGCTGTTGGTCAGAGTCACTCCTTTCACCCGTCGCTTTGATATAACAGGCATCACAAAGGGACTTGTCAGCAGGAACCTGCGTCTTGCACCCCCAGCATACACCTTCAGCTACGTGACTTGGGTGAGCTGATGAAGGGCGGGAAGATTCCCGGCTACGGAGACTGGTTCTCGCAGGAGAATCATGTCGTCTGGACCTGGAAGAGGAATGCCGGCGGTGGGACTTAGACGAGTCACTTCCTCGGTGAGAACTTCGTCGTTGAGTAGACCTAGAAGGGCTGTAGAACAAACCAGCAGCGTTAGTGGAACATTCCCTAATGTTCCACTGCTTCCCCCCCCCCCCCCCGGTAGGTAACCCCAAAAGAAGTACCTTCTCCGAGAGGGCTGGCCACTAGCAGGCGGTGAGGCATCCCCAGGATCCATAGGGCTGGAGAAAGAAACAGCCTAATTTAAACACAGAAAAAACAGCTAAGGAGGCAGAGGAAAAACTGATCCCATAAAGACACATACCTTAACACTGAAGAAACAGAGCTCAGGAATGATGTTGCAGGCTTACAAAACATCCCAGGCATACTACCAGCTGTTTTCTGTTTTTAAATTCGCCGCCAAAGTGACGTCACGATTTTCGTCACTAAAACGCTAGTGCGCATGCGCGAAGCCCGCATCGCGCATGCGCGAACCAAGCCTCGTCTTCGCTCCGGTCTCACGCATGCGCAGAACGACCGAGCGGCGAAACAAGGAAGTAACTGGGCAGCTGGAACGCACGGAAACCAGCCGCCCAAACAGCCAGATACACCGCACGGCGCTGTATGGGGGAAACGAAGGGACACTGCAAACCTGCAAAGGAAAGCAACAACAAACAAATACAGGCTGCCATGGAAAGAAAACGGCTCACCACTCCAGAAGACGGACACCAGCCGAGGTAGGTCCCCACACACGCCGGACTTCAAGAGGAGGAGGAGGGGGGGACGTTGGGGGCGAACAGTCACCTGCTAGTAGCAAGGTTCATGACTCAAACGCGGTTTCACCTGTCAGTGACTAGGCATACACCTCTTCAGCGCCTCTTCCACATGCCCCTTTTCCATACTCCGCTAGTAGCTAGAGCTTATCGGAAATCTGCGACTTCCAAGTCGCACGGCCGGTCCGTAACGTAGAGTAAAGTAAGTCTTCAGGGTAAAAAGACACATGTTAAGTCCTATGGAGGAGGACAAAAAAAGAACACGGCCTGTGGCAGGGAGCAAAGATTTATGGGAGTGTCGTCCTATAGGGTAATGGAGGCGGGACTAAACCCACACGTAGGCTGCCATGGAGTCTGTCAGGAAAACATAGTTACATAGTAGGTGAGGTTGAAAAAAGAGACAAGTCCATCAAGTCCAACCTATGTGTGTGATTATATGTCAGTATTACATTGTATATCCCTGTATGTTGTGGTCGTTCAGGTGCTTATCTAATAGTTTCTTGAAACTATCAATGCCCATCGCTGAGACCACCACCTGTGGAAGGGAATTCCACATCCTTGCCGCTCTTACAGTAAAGAACCCTTTATGTAGTTTAAGGTTAAACCTCTTTTCTTCTAATTTTAACTAGTGGCCACGAGTCTTGTTAAACTCGCTTTTGCGCGTTTTATCCCTATTGTGGGGTCACCAGTATGGTATTTGTATATTGAAATCATATCCCCTCTCAAGCGTCTCTTCTCCAGAGAGAATAAGTTCAGTGCTCACAACCTTTCCTCGTAACTAATATCCTCCAGACCCTTTATCAGCTTTGTTGCCCTTTGTACTCACTCCATTTCCAGTACATCCTTCCTGAGGACTGGTGCCCAGAACTGGACAGCATACGCCAGGTGCGGCCGGACCAGAGTCTTGTAGAGCGGGAGAATTATCGTTTTATCTCTGGATTGACCCCCTTTTTAATGCATGCCAATATACTGTTTGCTTTGTTAGCGGCAGCTTGGCATTGCATGCCATTTCTGAGCCTATAATCTACTAGGATCTCCAGGTTCTTTTCCATCCTAGATTCTCCCAGAGGTTATCCCCCCAGTGTATAGTTTGCATTCCTATTTTAGCCACCCAAATGCATTATTTAAAAAATGTTCTACATTGAACCTCATTTGCCATGTAATTGCCCACCACATTAATTTGTTCAGATCTTTTTGCAAGGTTTCCTCATCCTGAGGAGAAGTTTTTGCCCTGCTTAGCTTAGTATCATCCGCAAATACAGTGATTGAACTGTTTACCCCATCCTCCAGGTCGTTTATGAACAAATTAAATAGGATTTGTCCTAGCACAGCACCCTGGGGGACCCCACTACCCACCCCTGACCATTCCAAGTACTCCCCATTTATCACCACCCTCTGAACTTGCCCTTGTAGCCAGTTTTCAATCCATGTTTTCACCCTATGGTCCATGCCAATAGACATAGAATATTTTGTACAGTAAAGGTTTATGGGGAACTGTGTCAAATGCTTTTGCAAAATCCAGATACACCACGTCTACAGGCCTTCCTATATCTAGCTGGCAACTCACCTCCTCATAGAAGGTTAGTAGATTTGTTTGGCAAGAACGATTCTTCATGAATCCATGCTGATTACTGCTAATGATTACTCATTACTAAAATCTTGTATATAGTCCCCTCCAAGAGTTTACATACTATTGATGTTAGGCTAACTGGTCTGTAAATCCCATGGATGTATTTTGGGCCCTTTTTAAATATTGGGGCTACATTGGCTTTTCTCCAATCAGCTGGTACCTTTCCAGTCAGTAGACTGTCAGTAAAAATTAGGAACAATGGTCTGGCAATTACTTGACTGAGTTCCCTAAGTACCCTCGGATGCAAGCCATCTAGTCCCGGTGATTTATTAATGTTAAGTTTCCCAAGTCTTATTTTAATTCTGTCCTCTGTTAACCATGGAGGCGCTTCCTTTGATGTGTCTTGAGGATAAACACTGCAGTTTTGGCTACTGAAGCCCCTCGATTCCCTCATGAAGACTGAGGAGAAGAATAAATTCAATACCTTCGCCATGTCCCCATCCTTTGTAACCAGATGTCCTTCCTCATTCTTTATGGGACCAATATGGTCTGTAATCCCTTTTTTTACTATTTACATACTTAACCACTTAACAACCGGCCCATAGCCGAATGATGGTTACAGGGCGGTTGCTTAACTCTGGGAGGCTGTCATATGACGTCCTCCCAGAATTCCGCTCTCGCGCACCCCCTGGGGTGCGCACTCGAGAGCATCCGTGACCGCCGGGTTCACAGGACCCTATGCATCACAGTTCACGGTAAACGGCCACTCATCGCAGCCGTTTACCATGGGATCACTCCATCAAACAACGGAGCGATCACTTGTAAACAAACCGGCATCATGTTATGTGTCAGCAGTGCTGTGGGCTGGATCTGCAGTGCCCACAACGCTGCTCACCGACAATTAACCCTGCAGTTCCCTGCCAATACCCAGCAATGCCCTGCCAATACTCTGCAATGCCCTGCCAATACTCTGCAATACCCAGCAATACCCTGCCAATACTCTGCCATACCCTTCCAATACTCTGCAATGCCCTGCCAATACTCTGCAGTACCCAGCAATGCCCTGCCAATACTCTGCAATGCCCTGCCAATACTCAGCGATGCCCTGCCAATACTCAGTGATGCCCTGCCAATACTCTGCAATACCCAGCAATGCCGTGCCAATACTCTGTGATGCCCTGCCAATACTCTGCAATACCCAGCAATGCCCTTCCAATACTCTGCAATACCCAGCAATAATCTGCAATACCCAGCAATACTCTGCAATAGCCTGCAATACCCTGCCATTACTCTGCCATAAATTGCCATACCCAGCCATACTCGGTGATACCCAACCATACTCGGTGATACCCTGCAATACCCAGCCATACTCTGCAATATTCAGCCATAGTCGGTGATACCCTGCAATACCCAGCCATACTCTGCAATACCCAGCCATAGTCGGTGATACCCTGCAATACCCAGCCATACCCTGCAATACCCAGCCATACTCTGCAATAGCCAGCCATACTCGGTGATACCCTGAAATACCCAGCCATAGTCAGTGATACCCTGCAATACCCAGCCATAGTCGGTGATACCCTACAATACCCAGCCATACTTGGTGATACCCTGCAATACCCAGCCATACTCGGTGATACTCTGCAATACCCAGCCATACTTGGCCATGCTCAGCCATACTCTGATACCCTGGAATACACAGCCATACTCTAATACCCTGTAATACTCAGCCATACTCGGTGATACCCAGCCATGCTCGGCCATGCTTGGCTGTACTCAGCTTCTGTATGTTGCCAGGCTGTGGAAGTCTCACATACGTGTTATCGCCGTACTCAGGAGGAGTAGGGGAATCTATTTTGGGGTGTCCTTTTTGGTATGTACATGCTATGTGTTAGAAATATGGTATAAATGGACAACTTTGTGTTAAAAAAAAGCATTTTAACCACTTCCCGCCCGCCGGCCATCATATGACGTCCTTGTGCGTGGATTTCTGAATGATGGGTGTAGCTACAGGCATCATTCAGATATCAGCTTTTTCTGCCGGCGATTCCCTACACCATAAGAATGATCAAGTGAGATGTGGGGTCTTATTGACCCCATATCTCACTGTAAAGAGGACCTGTCATGCCATATGCCTATTACAAGGGATGTTTACATTCCTTGTAATAGGAATAAAAGTGATCCAAAAATTTATTTTTGGGGAAAAAAATGTCAAACTAAAATAACTAAAGTAAAATGAACAATGAAAAAATAATAATAATTTAAAGCGCCCCTGTCCCCATGTGCTCGCATGCAGAAGCGAACGCATACGTAAGTCCCGCCCACATATGAAAACGGTGTTCAAACCATACATGTGAGGTATCACTGCGAATGTTAGAGCGAGAGCAATAATTTTGGCCCTAGACATCCTTTGTAACCCAAAACATTTAACCAGTAAAATTTTTTAAAGCGTTGCCTATGGGGATTTTTAAGTAGCGACATTTGGCGCCATTCCGCGAGCGTGTGCAATTTTGAAGGGTGACATGTTAGGTATCTATTTACTCAGTGTAACTTCATCTTTCACATTATGCAAAAACATTGGGCTAACTTTACTGTTTTGTTTTTTTAAAAGCACAAAACAGTTTTTTTTCCAAAAAAAGCGTTCAAAAAATTGCTACGCAAATACCGTGCGAGATTAAAAGTTGTAATGACCACCATTGTATTCTATAGGGTCTTTGCTAAAAAAAACATATATAATGTTTTGGGATTCTATGTCATTTTCTAGAATAAAAATGATGATTTTTACATGTAGGAGAGAAATGTCAGAATTGGCCTTGATTTTGCAAAGAATTGTGGGAAAAAATGACAACTTCAAAAAACTCATCATGCCTCTTACTAAATAGCTTGGAATGTCTTCTTTCCAAAAAGGGGTAATTTGGGGGGTATTTGTACTTTACTGGCATGTTAGGGTCTCAAGAAATGAGATAGGCCATCAGTACTTCAGGTGTGATCAATTTTCAGATATTGGCACCATAGCTTGTGGACTCTATAACTTTCACAAAGATCAAATAATATCCACCAATTTGTACTTATTTTTGCCAAAGATATGCAGTAGTATAAATTTTGGACAAAATGTATTACTAATCTGTTACATTTTATAACAGAAACGAAGAAAAATTATATTTTTTACAGAATTTTCGGTCTTTTTTCTTTTATAGCACAAAAAATAAAAAAAAACATCGGTGATTAAATACCACCAAAAGAAAACTCTATTTGTGTGAAAAAAGGACAAAAATTTCATATGGGTACAGTGTTGCATGACTGAGTAATTGTCATTCAAAATGTAAGAGCACCGGTCTGGTTATTAAAGGTGTTTAAGTGACCAGTGGTCAAGTGGTTAACAAATTTCTTTTGCTCTCCTCTGCTATGTGTCTTTCATGTTCTATCTTAGCCATCCTTATTGCACCCTTACATTTCTTGTTGCATTCTTTATAAAGTCTGAATACTGATGATGATTCCTGAACATTGTATTTTTTTAAGGCCTTCTCCTTTGTTTTTATATGCATTTTTACATTGGAGTTAAGCCATCCTGGACTTTTGTTCGCTCTTTTAAATTTATTAACCAATGGGATGCATTGTCTAATACCCTTATTTAATATGCTCTTAAAGCAAACCCATCTCTCCTCCGCGTTCTTTGTTCCTAAGATTTTATCCCAATTTATGCCTTCTAGGTTCATAGTTTAGGGAATTTGGCTCTTTTGAAATTCAGTGTCTTTGTATTCCCCTTATGTTTCCTATTTGTGTGATTTTTTACGGAAGCCAATTGACCTGTGATCTCTGTTCCCTGAATTGCCCTGTATTTCCACATCTGTGATCAGGTCTGTATTGGTAATCAGGAGATCCAGTAACGCTTTATTTCTAGTTGGTGCGTCTACCATCTGACCCATAGAATTGTCCTGCAAGACATTTAGGAATTGGCGAGCCTTAGATGAATGCACGATTCCCTCAGTCCAGTCTATGTCTGGATAATTTAAATCACCATTATGATAACACTTCCCATCCTTGCTGATAATCCAAATGGTGATAGCAGATCAGTCCCCCCTTCCTCCCTCAGGTTAGAGGGCCTATAGCATACTCCCAGTATTATTTTCCCCTTAGCTGCATCCCTTTGGAGCTCTACCCATAAGGATTCCATCTCCTCCCTAGCTCCCTTAGTGATGTCATCTCTCACATTCACTTGTACATTATTCTTGATATATAGGAATACCCCTCCCCCTTTTTTACCCTCTCTATCTTTGCGCTAAAGGGTATACCCTTGAATGTTTACCAGCCAATCATGAGAGCTGTTGAACCAGGTCTCTGAAATTCCCACAAAATCCAAATCCTCCTCGTACAATAGTATCTCTAGTTCACCCATCTTGTCCGCCAGGCTCCTGACATTGGTGAACATGCCATTTAGTTTACACTTAGTTTACACCAGTCACATATTATCCTCTTATTGGGTGTTCCGAGATTGCAACTAGGACTTGCTACTATACTTACCTTGGGTTTATGTGCTTTGGTCAACCTACCACTAATGCCCCCAATACTACCCTCTGGAATATGTTCCGCATTGACTATCTCTACCTCTGGACCCTCCCCTAGTTTAAAAACCCCTCTAACTTTTCGGCCATCTTCATTCCCAGCTGATCTGCATCCTCCTCATTTAGGTGGAGTCCGTCCCTTCTAAAGTACTGGTTATCGACTGAGAAATCAGCCCAGTCCTCCAGGAACCCAAACCCATCCTTACTACACCAGCTCTTCTGCCACTTGTTTACTTCCCTAATCTGCCTTTCTAGTATTATTATTATTATTATTATGCAGGTTTTATATAGCGCCAACAGTTTGCTCAGCGCTTTACAACATGAGGGCAGACATTACAGTTACATTACAATTTGGTACAAGAGGAATCAGAGGGCTCTGCTCGTTAGAGCTTACAATCTAAAAAGGAAGGGGCAATTGATACAAAGGGTAATAGCTGTGGGGGAATGAGCTGATGGATGAAGTAAAACAGTGTTAGTTAGAAGCAGGATAGGCTTCTTTGAAGAGAAGGTTTTTCAGGGATCGTCTAAAGATGGATAGATTAGGGGACAGTCGGACAGATTGGGGTAGGGAGTTCCAAAGGATGGGAGAAGCTCTGGAGAAATCCTGGAGGCGAGCATGGGAGGTGGTGACAAGGGAGCTAGAGAGCAGGAGGTCTTGGGATGACCGAAGAAAGCGGCTTGGTTGGTATTTTGGGACTAGGTTAGTAATGTAACTAGGGGCAGAGTTATGGATGGCTTTGTAAATTATTGTTAGTACTTTGAATTTTATTCATTGGGTGAGTGGAAGCCAGTGCAGGGATTGGCTGAGAGCGGTGGAGGACACTGAATGGCTGGTAAGGTGGATGAGTCTGGCAGCGGCATTCATTATGGACTGAAGGGGGGATAGTCTATGTAAAGGTAATCCAACGAGGAGGGAGTTGCAGTAGTCGAGGCGAGAGATGACCAGGGAGTGAATTAGAAGCTTGGTGGTGTCATTAGTTAAAAAGGAGCGTATTCTGGAAATGTTGTGGAGGCTAAGGCGGCATGATTTGGACAGGGCTTGTATGTGGGCCTGAAAGGACAGTGCGGAGTCTAAGGTTACCCCTAGCACCCTGGCATGTGGGGACGGACTGATAGATGTGCCATTGATCTTGACAGAGAAGTCAGGCAAAGGGGCACGTGGGGGAGGAAATATTAAGAGCTCGGTTTTAGATAGATTAAGTTTGAGAAAGTGGTGTGACATCCAGGCTGATATGTCTGTTATTAGATCAGTGATGCGTGAGGAGATTGATGGGGTGAGCTGAAGGGCAGAGAGATAGATCTGGGTGTCATCAGCATATAAATGGTAGTGAAAGCCATGGGAGGCTATCAGCTGACCCAGGGAGGACGTGTAGATTGAGAATAGTAGAGGTCCAAGGACAGAACCTTGGGGGACCCCAATGGAAAGGGGAGTTGGAGAAGAGGAAGTGGAGTTGTAAGTAACACTGAAAGTGCGATGAGATAGGTAAGATTCAAACCAATGAAGACCTAGAAAATTGAGTTTTTTGAGGAGGAGGGGGTGGTCAACTGTATCAAAGGCAGCAGAAAGGTCCAAGAGTAAGAGTATGGAATAATGACCGTTGTTTTTGGCTGCTAGCAAGTCGTTAGTGAGTTTTAGGAGGGCAGTTTCTGTGGAGTGCTGTGGGCGAAATCCAGACTGAAGGGGATCGAGAAAGTTATTTTCAATGAGGTGGTTGCTCAGTCTGTTGTAGACTAAACGTTCAAGGAGTTTGGAGGCAAGGAAGTAAAGAGACGGGTCTTAAGTTGTTAAGATTGGTGGGGTCTGAGGCCCTTTTTGGTATGGGAGTGACTAGTGCATGTTTTAGAGGGTTGAGGAAGATGCCAGTAGAGAGTGAGAGGTTGAAGATATGAGTTAAGGACTGTAGGATTGAGTCAGATGGTGACCGTAGTATTTGAGAAGGAACAGGTTCCAGGGGGCAGGAGGTTAGGTGGGCATTAGAAAAAAGTTTAGTGACTTCCTCTATTGTAGCTGGGTCAAAAGAGGAAAGTATCGATTGTGCAGGAGGACAGGGAGTGTAAGGTGAGGGAGATGTCTGTAGAGCGGAGATCTCGAGACAAATCGTCTCAATCTTATTTTTGAAGTGATAAGCAATCTCCTGGACAGTGAGTAACTTAGTGGGTGGGGGTAATGGAGGACGAAGTAGAGTGGTAAAGGTAGAAAAGAGTTGACGGGGACTGCGTGAGAGGGTGTTAATGAGAGTGATAAAGTAGGCCTATTTGGCAGCGTGCAGGCAGGAATGGTATTTTTGGAGGGCAGATTTATATTGGCTGAAATCTTGCTGTGACTTAGTTTTATGCCACAGAGAGCACGGCTACGTTTTTTGAGGCTTTTGGTATTGTCTGTCTGCCAGGGTTGTAGCGGTCGGGGCCTGATTTTGTGCATAGTAAGGGGGGCCAAGGTATCCAGGGTGGATGACAGTGAACTGTTGTAGACAGAAGTAGCCAAGTTGGGCAGGACAAGGATGAGATTTTGTTGTAGAGACAATCTGTAGCAGAGAAAAGAAGAGAAGGGTTAAGTCAAACAATGTATTTTTTTCCCCTATGTATTTTTTTCTCAAAATATTTTTTTTTATATTATATATTTTTTTTTATTATATATAATAATTTTTTAATATATAATTTTTTCATACATAATTTAAAGAGGAAGTAAACTCTGATGAGTTTACTTCCTCTTTCATTCCCTGCAAAGGCAAAGCATAATGGACTACTATGCATCGCATAGTAGTCCATTATGTGTCACTTACCTGACACAGGAGCCAGCAAAGTCGCCGCTGTCCCCTGTAGTCCGCCGCATCCATCTTCTTGGTGGGGTCTCGCAGCTCCGCCGCTGTCATTCGGCGAAGCCGCAATGACGTCACTCCCGCGCATGTGCACGGGAGCCGACACGCGCGACAGCTCCGTCGTTGAGAATGCCGCGCTCAGTGCGCCTGCGCGCCGCTGTCTACGGCGCATGCGCCGTAGACAGCGGTGCCTGTTTTCGGGCAAATATCTCCTAAACCATATAGGTTTAGGAGATATTTCTTGGACCTACAGGTAAGCCTTAATCTAGGCTTACCTGTAGGTCAAAGTGGTTTGTAAGGGTTTACAACCACTTTAACCATCTATATATTCTTTATAATATATATATATATATATATATATATATATATATATATAATAGATATCTCTATCTATCTATCTACCTCTATCTATATCTATATATATATATACACACACACACACACACATATATAGATATATATCAATTTTATATGACATCTACATAAACCATACATTTCTAACATATTTTAAAATCTTAGCATTTTATATGTAATCTGATTGGAATTATCCACCAACTGTCTTCTAGTAACATTTGCTACTGAGGACCAATGTATGGGTTGACCGTTTTGTTCCCTTCCCGTTTTGTCCCCTTCCTGATATATATTTTGTAAATGTTTAGCTGCTTCGTCTTCCCATTTTCTTGTGTGCGGGCTACATCCTGCTCTGTCTTTATGTTTACTGTGTAGCTCTGTGCCCATGGGTCACACCACTTCCTGGGTTACTGCTGCATTGTGTGTTTTTTTCCCTTACCCCTGCCCATAGCCCCACCCACAGCTCCGCCTATAGACCATAAGAAGCTCAGCTCCTACTTACCTGTTGTCATTGGCTTGAAGAAGGAACCAATCAGTAGTTCCAAAACACATCCCATTTTGATTACATATTTCCTGTTCGCAGTCCACGCTGGTTGTCGTCCCCTTCCGCTGATATCATTTCAGGGATCTATGCTCCACGCTGACTCAGACGGCACGATTGCTTCACCAGTGTTCCCAGAGCCTGGGGTGTTCACCTACTGGTTTTCCTGGGACCTTCTGCTGCTGCCTATCGTTATCCCTGGAAAATTTAGATACAGTGGGACTTCCTGATGCCGGATGACCTGCTTCATATATCTATGATATGCCTCTTTCTATCCTTGATCCTGTAAGTGTTTTTAATCCTTCTTGGGGATATTAAAAGTTTTTATTTCTGCACTTAGAGGCGCCTTTTTTTCTTTTATCTGGTTTACAAGACCGACTGCTTTCAGCTCGTTCTTGCTTCCAAGCATGCGTGTTTGTACTTTGGACATTTGTCCGTGGAAAATTTTAAAGCCTGCCATCCAACATTTGTCTGCGGAAAATCCAACAACAATTGTCCAATGGAGCGTACAAATGTTGGATTTTCTACCAACAGCCTGTCATCATACATTTCCTGTTGGAAAATCTGATCGCGTGTACGAGGCTTTACTTCCCTCTACATAAAATAAATAAAGAAAATAGCTTAGGGTGACAACTTTTCATTCCATACATACTGTACATAGCAATGATTAAACTCTGTCAGCCTAGGAAAGGAAGTGTGTCTTTGGCAAAATTAGCAGCTAAAAAAAAAGGAAAAAAAAATTACTATGTAGTCAGTGCCACCACATTTTAAAATGATGAGCTGCAACATATTACATTTTGGTTTTAGGTTTAGATGTATTTGAGGCTAGGTTCACGCATGTCTAGTGTGAATTTCCCCTCCATTTTCACAGTGAATTTCCTAAGCAGCTGTTCAGAATTTATATGTGGTTCTGATGCAATTTTTCGGAGCCGGCGGCCACTGATGTATTTAACACTAGCTGGTTGTTAAGGAGTGGGCCTGAAAGCTGGCCGCAACATCCCTAACAAGGGATGACTCATCGACAGGGTTCCCAGCTGACAGCTGAATGTAAAAAAAAAACATTGCTGGCAATAAAAAAAAATAGAAAAAAAACAGTGTGGGGTCCCCCCAAGATCCATACAGACCCTTATCCGCGGATGCTTACCTCCTCTAAAGAACCCATTTAATACAACCTAAAATGTTTGTATAAGTAACTGTATGTTGTGTATGACTGAGCAGGCTGATAAGAAACTGCCTGTTGTGTATGACTGAGCAGGCTGGTAAGTAACTGTATGTTGTGTAATACGTTTGTGATGTATATGAAAAATAGAAATGTATGAATTGTGAATATTACCTATGTATGGGACCAAGCCAGTTGTGTATATTGTTTAACTGATGCAAGACACACGACCCCATAGATGTAATAATATTTTTCACCTACAAATGATTTAGTGAACTTTGTGTTGGAAGTTGCTTTTTAAAACGGCTGACACATATTCAATTGGCCAAGTGGCTGAGGGGGGAAGGGCGGCCATGCATTGCTGGGACATCACTTATAATAGGAGCTGTTTCTTGAAAGGGCTACGCCCTGTGGATGGTCTCAGGTTTCTAGGCAATAGCATGAGGGGAGTTCTGTTGACCTTCCAACTTTCAGAGCCAAGTATTGTGTTGTATTTGGGAACAAGAGTGTAAGTTTGAGCTGTGTTATTTTGTGTTTTATGTAACTTTGGCTTTTTGGTTGTTTTGTTTAGTTGGAGAGCCTGTGTTTTAAGCCTCCTATGGGGGATTCCCTCCCATTTGCAATATGGAGGTGTATCACACACTTTCCTGGACAAAGTTTTTTTTTTTTTTTTTTAGACCTATTGAGGTTTCCTATATGATATTATAAAGTCCAGAGGCCATAGATAGTTTTTTGTGTAAAAGACATAATATGAAGTTCAGGGAAGCTAGGCTTCCCATTTCCCTTCCTGTCGATTGATATGTAAATAAACCTGTTAGATGGGTTTTTAGAGCTGAGCAGACAACAGGATGTTCTTTGCAGGATGTGGTGTATCAACAGGAAGTTGGTGGAAGGAGCTTGGAGTCTTTTGAAACAAGCATGTGGACAAAGGGATTTGTGTTTGGAAGGACGATGGAAATCCCTTTGATTTTTTAATTTAATTCCAGTTGTTTTGCAAAGTTTTATACTGTAGTACAGTTTTGGGTAGAGAGAAAATGGGATGCATCCACGTTATTACTGTAACATCTAGATACAGGTAGAAAGAAGCAATTACATTGTTTTGAATAGTGGAGGATTTAATCGTGCTTTGTAGTTTGTCTGACGAACATTTATAGGGCTGCTATAATTGGAGAGCATGTAAATGTGAGGAGTAGATTCTAGTATACCGGGAGGCCGTGTAAGATAATCGGAAACGCCGGGTGCCAGTACTGTAAAAGTAGGCGCTAGGCAGTACTTCTCCAAAAGTTAGTGCAAGGGTGCCCTGGATGCAGGGACACGTCATAAGCGATTTGAATCGTCATGGGTAATGTGCTGTCCATGCGTTAGAGGAAAACAGCTCCACACCAGTCAGACAGCTGCACAGTACATGAGGTTTGGGTTTGGGGCTCCGGACATGAGACCCCTTAAAGATTTGCATATATGGTCAGAGGGTACAGTAAGGTGTATTCATTTTGGAAGGTACTTTTGATGTCTGGAGGTACGAGACCCCAGAATAAAAATACCTTGGAAGTAGATCGACTGTGGCTTCAGAGATCTGTAATGATGATTGGGTTTATGGATGTGTAGTACATGTTTGTGTGGTTAAAATTATCATGCCTGTTTTTGAACTGTGTGGCTGGCCCATGCAAGGTTTGGAGCTGCCCTTGTATTTTTACCATTGTATTTTTTTCTATTGCTAAAAGAGTGAAGGCAGTATTCCGTCTGGCTGTTTTTGTTTTTTATTTTTGTTTTGGAAACTATGACATATCTCCCTCACCTTTGTATCTAAAGGTTTGTCTCATGTCTTGTCTTCACATTGTTTATACCTAGTAAAATTTATATCTTAGAACCCACCACGGCGGCCCTCCTAAGCCATGTGGCTGTTTTTGTATTTTTGTCTGTTTTGTATTTTTGTAGGAACGTGAAACAAAAAGCCTCGTACACACATCAGATTTTCCGCCGACAAAACTGCTGACTTTTGTCCGAAGGGTGTTGGCCCGAAACTTGTCTTGCATACAAATGGCACATAATTGTCGGCCAACAATCCTGAACGTAGTGATGTACTAGGCATACTACCAGCCGATAAAGAGGAAGTTCAATTGTCATGCACCACCCTTTGGGATCCTTCTGCTAATTTTGTGTTAGTAGAAGTTTGGTGAGTGTCGATTCACGCTTTTCAGTTCGTGCTTGTCAGTTCGTTTCTGAACGGCTGTTCGTCAATTAGCCACGTTGTGTTCTCTTCGGAGAGAGATTGTGCTATCATTGGGCTTAGAGTTATTGCTTTGACCCAAGTTTAGTCCAGGAACAGGAGGAGGAGGAGTTCTTGGACCAAGAATTGGTTGCTTAATCGTGACCAATTCTCTCATATGCCTTTGCTGTCGGAGCTCCAGGAGAATAGTCCTGATGATTTTAGGAATTATCTCTGGATGACGGACCCCTGCTTTTACCCTCTCTTATCATTGCTGACCTCCTATATTAAGAAGCAGGACACATGCATGCGGCTTGCCATTACTCCCAAGCAAGTTTACCACTGGGATCTCCCCCCAGGCTCTGGGACTCATTCCAGAGACCAGTTCTGTCATTATATTCAAGTCCTGCAGAAGGACTATCATTTTTTATGGAAGAATGCTAGCAGCTACCTTTCCTCACTGCCAGCTGATGTGGACCCTGCAGTGTCAGGCCCGGCTGAAGAGGCTGCAGCTCGCCTGTCGGGATCATCATCAGGGGATCATGAGGGAAATAAGAATATTTTGTCAACATTTGTGGGCATATTCAAATTTTGGCTTTGTGATTCTTAAAAACACATAAAGATTACAATTAACATTACTTACGGCAGTGTTTCCCAACTCTCCTTCTCCAGATGCATTCCCAGGTGCTGTTTTCTATATTTTGGGCTACTGTCACGGGTGATGATGTCATTTTGAAGGTTAATAATTCACACTGTCTTTTCTATACTGAAAAAAACCCCACAGAAAACAGGACCAGTGGTGCACCTAGAGAAGTGGAGTGGAGAAACACTGACCTCGGACACCAAAGCCTAGGTTCACATTGGAGCAATTTGTCATGCGATTTGATAAATTAAATTGCATGACAAGTTGCAGCCTATTGGAGGCAATGGCATTGTTCCAATCGGTGTGACACAGAATTAGCGGCGCCGCACCAATTTGCAAAAGTACTTCAATAGACATATGGGCATGAAGCCACACAAATGTCTATCAAGTAGCACCTGAAATCGCGCTGACCCTGCTGCTTAGAAATCACGCAACTTCAAGTGAAGTAGCACAATTTCAAAAGTAGCATTAATGTGAATTAGGGCTTACATTGATTTTTGCACTCGCCACATAAGGCTTTGTTGCTGAAACCGATTTGCATCCTAAATGAACATTGTACGTATTTGTACTTTCCTACAAACAAAATACAGCATTCCTAAAGAAGCAAGGACAGACACAAAGTTGGTTCCTACTTTTTTAGATGCAACTTGGCTAACAGCCACATTTCTTATAAAAGTTTCTTATAAAGCTACATAAATTACAGGTAATCGTGTAACTAAAACTGGTGAAGATATTCAAGTTTTTGGGTGAAATAGTAATATACAAAACACGGATATTTTGTACAATATGCAAAACCACACCTTCAAGCTTTCTGTACATGACAATTCTTTTGGACAAGCTACCCTACCATATTCAGCAATGTGCAGTCTCCAATTTGGTGCTGTAGCTGGGGGAACAAAACACCCTGAGAAATGGTAAAGTTAAAATATGAGCTGGCAACTCGATAATTCCTCTTTTTCTCACCAAAAACGTGTAGCACCGGCACCTGAAGAGCATGAGCTATGTGTTTTTTTCTATTTCTAAAGTTCCTAAAACCACAGTTGGGTTTTAGGGTCAATTATACCAAATTATGGTTTCAGTACCAGTCTGGCTGGATTGTACTGTGTTCTGCTTGGCCACAGGTGGCTCTGTCACTGCTAGATGGCTAGAGTGCCATCTTGCTGTGCATTCTGGGAGAGGGTACTTAAGGTACTGACATCACGTGCTTCTGGGTTCCAGTCCAGAAGATCTTTCTGTCTGTTTGGTCCTGGTCCTCCTGACCAGCCCCCATGGCCCTCATGGCCTGGGGTGCGGATCCATCCAATTCCAAGTCTCGGGGCTGGCTAGCCCGAGGCAAAGTAACTGGAAGGAGGATTCACAGGTGGTCCGGTGCCGTCTCATCTGTGGAGAGGCCCAGCAACTGGGGAAGCAACCCGAATTTGGGGCCCCCTATCTTGGTCCCCCCTATCTTGGTGATAGGAACCCCAAATTTGGATATGTTATAGTGCTAGATACACAATGTCTGCATACCGAATTTGGGGTTCCTGGCAATAATTGGCCCCAAGATATGGGCCCCCAAATTCGGGTCGCAAAATGTCATTCTCTGATGCAGAAAAGTGCATGACATTTTGTGACCCGACTTTGGGGCCCCCTATCTCAGGGTCACTTGGTGAAGCAACCCGAATTTGGGGCCCCCTATCTTGGTCCCCCCTATCTTGGTGATAGGAACCCCAAATTTGGATATGTTGTAGTGCTTGATCCACAGTGTCTGCATACCAAATTTGGGGTTCCTGGCAATAAGTGGCCCCAAGATATGGGCCCCCAAAGTCGGGTCACAAAATGTCATTCTCAGATCATATTTCTGAGTTTTCAGGTCCAAAAAAATTGGGTTCCTTTAAAATATAAACGCAAACGCGGCTAAACGCGGGTGCCGCGTTTAGACGCGTTTAGCCACATTTTGCGTCTGAAACGTGGAAATTTTTGCGTCTGAACCCATTTTTTTGCTTCTGGAAAAACGAGGTTAAACGCAACTGCATAAAAACGGCAAAAAACTAGACTGTGTGCATGGACACATAGGATAACATTGAATGAGTTCAGGGGCAGTTGAAAAAAGTGTCCAACTGCATCTGAACAAGCGTTTAACTGTGTCTCGTGTGCATGAGGCCTTACTGGTGTCCACACACAGCTCAAATGTTCCTCTTATTTTCTCCCCTATGTGAATCCAAAAAAGGTATAATTATCAGACAGTTATGTTAACCTAAAAATAGTAATATGAAACATTGTTTGGAAGTGTATTTCAATTGTATGTTTTGGCAGAGATCCAAGCTGAATACATGATTTTTTCCCCTTTCCAAAGCAGGAATACTTATCTGTTTTGTGCAAGTTTCACACATGGAAATACCCCTTGTATCCACTGGAGCATCCTGCGTGGGACACCATAACAAGGGTGTTATGATGTCTCGCACTGGTGCTCCTGTGTCCAGCTGCTGAGTGTCCTCTACTGACACTGAATAAAGTTGACATTTCATTAGTTACAAACACATCTAGACAACAATCCAATGAACTTATGCTACATCACAATAGGCCATAACAAATGCATTTAACATGCATCTGCCAATAACTAAATATTAGTGGTCGATCAAAGCGATGTCCCACGAAAGATTTCTGTGTCCACGAAAATAAAACTTGGCATTTTAAACTGTAGAACAGTAAAGAACATGGACCAGCACGAAAGTAATAATAGGAACACATGACAAATACTTACTTTTCCGCAGCACTTTCCTGATCTTTCTATACTGATCTTCCTCTCTCAATTTAAGATCTGACCAGCATATTCTCAACTGATCCTTGTTTCATCGTACCCCCAAAATTCCTGTGCAGAGTTCTCACAATTTTAACCTTGATCTTGGCCTTTCTGGCATTTGGGGTTCTGTAAGGTCCATGCTTCCCATCATAGTCTGTCCTCATAAAGATGTCCACCATATCCACCATTTCTTCAAATGAAATATTTGTGGACTTATAGCTCCTCTTGGATCTGGAAGTGGCTTTCTCTGGGTTTTCATCATTGCTCTCACCACACACCTGCTGTCTCACCGCCATTTGCTCTCTCACTGCCCCAAAAGAGAAGAGGTGGGGAATACACTAGAAAGAAGGACAATGTGCGAGTTTCACGCATGAGCAGTGTATATAAAGCCATAACGCGCGATCAATGTAATGGCCGTAGGAACAATCTGGGAGTGGAGGACGAATGATCGCCATCGCCAACACACAAAAGAAGCCATAAAACGAAGGCACAATTGTAAATTAGTGGCCTATATTGGGATAAGATTATGAGCTAAGCCTGACACTATGGTTTGTCTTGTGTTCTGTCTTGCAGGCATCAGAGAAGTAATTGAAAATGGTGGAAAAATCCACTGCAACCAACTTTTTAGCTCAGTTTATCGACCAATACCGGTAGCTTCCTTGTCTGTGGAAAGGGAAAAGTAGGGATTACTCCCCTCGGAATGGTACAACACTTTTGGGGGTGTGTTGGCCCCCCGTCTTCTGAAAGTATTCAATGCAGCCAGGTCAGATAGTAGACTTTCCCCCTCAATGAGGGAGGCTTTGGTTGTCCTGATCCCTAAAGGGGGAAAGGACCCTCGAGAATGTGATTGTTATCGTCTGATCTCGCTGATGAATGTTGACACAAAAATTCTGGCAGAAATACTGGCAGGAAGGCTACAATCAGTCATCCTAAAATTAGTAGATGCTGATTAAACCGGTTTTATCCAAGGTAGATGTGCTCAGATGAACATTAGGAGACTCTTTGTAAACCTCCAGACCACTCATGACAACTCTGGGACTAGAATAGTGGCTTCCTTGGATACAAAAAAGGCCTTCGACTCTGTTGAGTGGCCATTTCTGTTCCACCTTCTGGAGTCTTATGGATTTGGCCCTGTCTTTATCTCTTGGATGCGGATTCTGTATACAGACCTGTTAGTTAGACTGAGGGTTAATGGCATGGTCTCAGATGCATTTCCTATATTTCGGGGCACCAGGCAGGGGTGCCCACTTTCACCCCTCCTGTTTTCCCAGGCTATAGAGCCTCTAGCGGTTAGGTTGAGGACAACTCCAGATCTGACGGGACTGCGACTTGGGGAATTTTAGGAGAGAGTGTCGTTATATGCAGACGATATGCTTTTGTATCTGCAGGACCCGGGGCCCTTGCTATTGGAGGCCTTTCATTTAGTTTGGGGGTTACTCCAGATTTCGAATTAATTGGAATAAATCTTCCCTATTGATGAAGCTGTGGCAGTCCCGTCGGATCGCCCCATTCCTCTGTCCACCTCTTTTAGGTACCTGGGGGTGGAGGTACAACTCCCCATATCTAAATTCCTGGAAACAAACCTGGCACCAGTAATGGCGAAGAGGTGAAGGCGCAGAGGTGGCAGAATTTGCCGATTACATTGATGGGACGGATAAATCTCTTTAAGATGATTTTTCTTCCTAAGTTCCTGTACGTTCTCTCGAACTCGCCAGTCTTTGTAAAGCTAAACATTTTTAAGCAACTTGACTCCATCATTGTTGGTTTTCTGTGGGGCTCCAGGGCGCGCAGGGTATCATTGGCAGTCCTAAAGCTGCCAGTTAGGATGGATGAAATGGCCCTTCCTGATTTGAGGTCCTACTTTATGGCCTCTCAGCTTATTTTTTTTGCATTGGCGACTTTATCCACAAACACCCAATGCTACTACCCTATTGGAGGCAGCAGTTGCCACCTCACAGGAAACCCTATAAAACATGCTATATAGGAGGGGGATCCCGGGGAGGAAGATGGGTATGGTCATGAAACTTCCTGGGAAGGTGTTCCACATATGCTCTCAATGGAGGAAAGACGACCCTTTGTGGTTGTCCCCTAATAGTCCCCTGTGGTATAATAAAACCCTAGAGGAATTTCTTAAGGGGCATAGCACCTGGGCTAAATATGGTATAAAGTATCTGCACCAGATCTACCAGGACAACCATCTCTGTACCTTTGATCAATTAAGAGAACAATTTGGGGTGCCCAGGATCTGGGTCTTTCGCTATGCACAGCTGAAGCATGCAACTACTACACAGTTTGGGAAGGGGGAAATTTTGGTACAGAATACAGAGCTGGAGAAGGTTCTAATTGATCCGGATCCAGCCAAGCGAATTTCCAGGTACTATACGGCAGTGGGCCTGGGAGTGACAGTTATAACTTCTAGACCCATGGAGCGGTGGGTGAAGATTGTCTCCGAGCTCTCGGGAGAAATGTGGCAGGAGGCACTTGACACGTATTTGGGATCTGTTGTTTCTTCCACTGACAAAATGATCCAGTTCCGCTACTTGCATCAGCAATATTATACACCGGCTAGACTTTATCGAATGCAGAGGAGGGACTCGGCTAACTGCCATAAATGCAAGGGGGTGGAGGGTACTTTCCTACATATGGTATGTGAATGTGAAAAAGTGCGGCCATTATGATCCCAGGTGACTGAGTTTATTTCGGATCATTTTGATCTCCCCAACATCTGTTCTCCTCTGAGATGTCTCCTGGGAATCTTTGAGGAAGAAGAGATGAAGGTTCACACAAAGCTATTTCTTAGGAGCCTATTCTTTGGGGTAAAGAAACTCCTTGCCAGGAGATGGATACACGATGAGCAGTTGACATTTGGGATGTGGATAAAAATAATAAATTCAGATGTATTGATGTATAGAATGACTTATGAGGCTAGGGGTGCCCCCAAGAAGTTTAAGAAAGTATGGTTCCGATGGGTTGACTCCAGCAATACATTGGAGTAAGAGAGAGAATAGGTGAGTTTGATTGTGTAGATTTAATCCTTCTTGAACTTAGACAGAGGGACAGAAGGTCTCTTTCCAGTAGGAGCAGAAGTGGGCTATTTCCATTCTACATAAAATGGCACAGAAGGTGGCCATCCCTTGGGATGGGAGTTTTTTTTCTTAGGGGTATTCAATTACTTTTAGGTTTAAAAAACAAAAAAAAGCGCATACCTGGGAAAATGGCTGGGTTGGAAACAGATTTGCTATGGTTGATATGTACAATGTAACTATTCTTAATGCATCTTGGTTGTTTGTTTTTCTCTCCATTTTTATGGATGTAACCCATGTTGGATGTATTGTTTGTAAATCACTCATGTGCGCAATAAAAATTATTTTTTTTTTTTAAAAAGAAGAAAAATAGGGATTACTGTAATAAAATCCAGAGGAAGGCAGCGATGGAGAAAAATCTGGAATTGGTGAAGGCTCTGTACCCCAGGGCAGACATCAATTTTGTGAAGAGCAAAATTGGGATCCTGAGAAGTATGTTTAATAGGGAGCACAAGAAGGTCCAGGAATCAAAGAGATTGGGAGCATCAGCAGATGACCTATATGTCCCCAGGCTGTGGTACTACAACAGCCTGCGTTTTTTTGTCTGGCCAAATCCAACCCAGGCCATCATGCTCAACTTTCCCTTCCAGATTGGATGAGGCCACAGCTCCTGAGGTCCACCCTGGTCCTTCAACACAGGATATCCATATCAATAGACAGTAGTGGCCAAAAATGATTGGAACAAGAAGGAAAAATGCTGGGGTCAGAATGATGGTCTTTTCTATTTCTCCACATTCAATTTGCAATGGTCATGAACTCAAAATTGTGTGTGATTGATGTCCAAAAACAAAACAAAAAAAAAACACTAATTATGTCCCATTTTCATACACAGGAAAGTGGCAGTTTGGAGGAGCCAGTGGCCAGCAGCCACACAGAATCCCAGATTTCTCCCCTATGCCCTCCTGCTAAAAGGGTCAGGAAGAGCAGGAACCTAGACGAGGCCACAGCTGCCTTCCTCAGTCACTCAATAACGGCAATTAGTATGGCCCCAGATGCAGCTGAGGCAATTGGCTGTGAGATAGCTAGTAAGTTGAGGGATATGAATGTGGAGCAAAGGAGGATGTACAAGGAACTAATCCTCAAGCTCTTCAACAAGGGGGAGGAGGGAAGATATTACATTAAAAACCCATATCTCTGATTTGGATGACCCGACTTCACCACCTCCATAGCCACCAAAGCAACTCCACCCATCACAGCAGCATGCCGGACATTGGCAGTTCCAGCCTCAAAACACCCAACAAGCCCATTGGGTCAGGGATTTTAATCCATCATTTTTTTAATTATGATTTTATTTGTTCTTTTTGTATGCAGAAAATGCACTTTTTGGTTAAGTTATTGAATTTTGATTTGAATGGCAGAGAACCTCTAATTTATTTTAGTTTATTTTTGGAATATAATGCACAAGAAAAAAATTGCCTCAGCCAATGTGGAAGGGAGCGTTGACAGTGATGGCCTGGGTTTGGTCTGGTCTGTCAAAAACCGCAGGCTGTGGTAATACTACAGCCTGGGTCATCTGCTGCTGCTCCTGATCTCTCCAGTCCAGGACATTCTTGTGCTCCCTATAAATGTACTCCTCAGGTTCCAAATTTTTGTCTTTACATAATTGAGGTCTGCCCTGGGGTTCAAAGGCTTCACTAATTCCAACAGTTTCTCCATCACTGCCTTTCTTTTGATTTTTATAGGACCTTCTTGTGATCCTTATTAAATAAAATAAAATAAATAAAAAATACTTGGTTATGTGTTTTACTTAACCACTTTCAGACCGGACCAATTTGCTGGTCAAAGACCAGACCACTTTTTGCGATTCGGCACTGCGTCGCTTTAACTGACAATTGCGCGGGCGTGCGACGTGGCTCCCAAACAAAATTGACGTCCTTTTTTTCCCACAAATAGAGCTTTCTTTTGGTGGTATTTGATCACCCCTGCGGTTTTTAATTTTTGCGCTATAAACAAAAATAGAGCGACAATTTTGAAAAAAACGCATTATTTTTTACTTTTTGTTATAATAAATATCCCCCAAAAATATATAAAAAAACATTTTTTTCCCTCAGTTTAGGCCGATACGTATTCTTCTACATATTTTTGATAAAAAAATCGCAATAAGCGATTATTGATTTGTTTGCGCAAAAGTTATAGCGTTTATAAAATAGGGATAGTTTTATAGCATTTTTATTAATAATTTTTTTTTTTTTTTTTTACTAGTAATGGCGGCGATCTGCGATTTTTATTGTGACTGCGACATTGTCGGGGACCCATCGGACATTTTTGACACATTTTTGGGACCATTGTCATTTATACAGTAATCACTGCTATATAAATGCAGTGATTCCTGTGTAAATGACACTGGCAGTGAAAGGGTTAACCAGTGGGTGGCAGTGTAGGGGTTAAGTGTTCCTAGGGGTGTGTTACTAACTGTGGGGGGGTTGGGCTTTCATTTAGTGTACACTGATCTCTGCTCCAATCACATGGAGCAGAGATCAGCGTCACTAGTTGCTAGGCAGAATGGAAAAATGTTGTTTACACAGCATTTCCTCCATTCGGCCGCTCCGTGAGACGATCACGGGGATGCCCCCGATGGGAGGGCGGCATCGAATATTGGACGTACCTGTACGCCAATATGCCTGCCCGTGCCATTCTGTCGACGTAAATCGTCGTGCGCTGGTCGGGAAGTGGTTAAAATGACAGTTTGGGAGTAGGCAGGTACATTTAAAAAATACAATGTAAAATTAACAAGGGACACAAACATAGTTGTATCTTTGATCTTCAAAGCTATGGGACAACGGTGTTGTGATAACTTGACACAAAAAAAATTTCTTCTTGATATCACAAAAAAAACATTTTTAAATACGTTTGGCAGAACGCTGTCAGTATCACCAGCAAAGCAGCTTCATAATTATGCCATTATAAAGAAGAGAATGTGCGTTGCATTTCTAGATTTCATAATTTGAATGTGAATTCTCCATTACGAATGCTAGTTTTACAAGACCGACCGCTTCCGGCTCGTCCTTGCTTCCAGGCATGCGTTTTTGTACTTTGGACGTTTGTTCGACGGACTTGTGTATACACGCTTGGAAAATCTGACAACAGACAATTGTCCGCAGAACATTTTAAAGCCTGCCATCCAACATTTGTCCGACAAAATCCGACAACAATTGTCTGCTGGAGCATACAAACGGTCAGATTTTCCGCCAACAGCCTGTCATCACACATTTCCTGGTGGAAAATCCGATTGTGTGCACACGGCTTAAGAGTTAGAGGGTTTTGTTGTTGTCGGTTTTGGGGAATGTCAGTGACAATTTACAAATGTAAAGTACTGAGGGAGGGGGATCTGTACTTAGTGGGGGATCTGTACTGAGGGGGGTCTGCATTGAGGGGGGGTATGTACTTAGCGGGGGGTCTATGTTGAGGGGGTTCTGTACTGAGGGGGGTCTGTACTAATTGGGGGTCTATATATATTGGGGGTCTGTACTGAGGGAGGGGGGTCTGTACTTAGTGGGGAGGGGGGTCTGTACTGAGGGAAGGAGATCTATACTGAGGGAGGTCTGTACTTTGCAGATCTGTACTGGGGGGTCTGTTCCTGGGGGGGTCTGTACTTAGCAGACCACCCACAGTACAGTCTGTACTGAGGGGGGTCTGTACTGAGGGGGGTCTGCACTGAGAGGGGGGTCTGTACTGAGGGGGGTCTGTACTGAGGGAGGGGGGTCTGTACTGAGGGAGGGGGGTCTGTACTGAGGAGGGGGGTCTGTACTGCGGGGGTCTGTACTGGGGGCGGGGGTCTGTACTGAGGGGGGTCTGTACTTATTAGTGGGGTCTATATATATTGGGAGAGTCTGTACTGAGGGAAGGGAATCTATACTGAGGGAGAGGGGTCTGTACTTAGTGGGGGGTCTGTACTTATTGGGGAGGGGGTCTGTACTGAGTGAGGGGGATCTATACTGAGGGAGGGGGATCTATAGTGAGGGGGGTCTGTACTGAAGAGGGTCTGTGCTGAGGGAGGGGGGGTCTGTACTGAGGGAGGAGGATCTATACTTGGCGGGGGATGACACCATGTTTTACCGCACTGGTGACACCAACCCTAGCAAAGCCACTGCCACCCACCTCCTCTATCTTCTCTGGGCCCACTCCAGCATGCTCTAAAACAGGTCCCCGAATTGCCACAGTGGCAAGTGACATGCTGCATCTGGTAGCAGGCGACGGTGGCATGCTGCATCTGGTGACAAGTAACAAGCTCAGGGTTTCCAATGATTCGGCATTATGGTGAGTTGAACTATTTCATTATATATTACAATGGAGTAATGTAGTAATATAAATAATATAATTTGATCATCCTGACACCATATTAAGCATGGTGTTGGAATGATATAAGTGCTAAAACCAGCCATTCACCTGACAAATCACTCGCCCCTGAAATCCCAGACAACTCCGAGACTACATTTAAATTGTGTATCCAGTGAAGCTCCATTTGGAGGAGGGTTTTTTTTCAATCCCCTCCTCTGGAGCTTTGATGGATACGATCTAGTATGAGGAACTTGATTTTAGGAAATTTTCCTCCATGTACAGTTTTAGTATGACGGCCAAGGGGCAATACAGGATTGCTTGTTTGCATGCTTTTTATGTGCCAATAAGCACTTTACCAAAATGTAAATTAGGTCTTACCAATAAAAAACAACCACAGTCACAATAAAGCATATAAATGACCCCAAAGGTCCTACAGTTAGCAAAGTGTCTCAGATGGAATATCTGACCTTTGGGGGTGATGGGATTTCTTTCAGTGTACATATACCTACCATACTTGCAGACTCTGCACATGTATGTGCATTTATATTTACGTGGATATTTATGGGCTTCACCTTTATATTCGCTGGTAATAAGTTTATCTCTGATTGATGTTGCCCTTTTGAATGTAAAAAGAGGGCGTTCTGGGACATATTGTCCAAGTATAGAATCAAAATAGCATATGCCAGTATTTATTGACAATGTTAACTTTTGGTTTGTGTATCTTGTAATAATGCGTACATGCGTTCTTAGGTTTGTGTGTATATATTAAACATGTGCAGAGTAAAATATTTCGTTTCCGAATTTTGTTTTCGTCCGAAAAATTAATTAATTTAGTTACTCCCGAAATTCGTTATTATTTATTTCGTTTTTCATTCAAAAATGGCATTCGGACGAAAATCCACATGAATTACGGTCGAATCTGTCTTTGAAGGCCTTATGGTGTCTGTCGAATGTATAAAGAAGATTCGACGGAGCTAGTATATAGCATACTTCGTGTGAACTTTAAAAACCCTATTAAAGTCTATGGGACTCCCACGTTCAAAATCTACAGTGCTAATTTTAAAGGCTAATATGCAAGTTACTGTCCTAAAAAGTGTTTGGGAACCCGGGTCCTGCCCCAGGGGACATGTATCAATGCAAAAAAAAGTTTTAAAAACGGAAGTTTTTTCGGGAGCAGTGATTTTAATAATGATTAAAGTGAAACAATAAAAGTGTAATATTCCTTTAAATTTCGTACCTGGGGGGTGTCTATAGTATGCCTGTGAAGGGGGTGCATGTTTCTGGTGCTTTGAACTGTCCCTGCACAAAGTGACATTTATGCAGGAAAAAAAGTCCTTTAAAATCACTCGCAGCTATTATGAATTGTCGGCTCCGTAATTCAGAGAACACTCATTGAAAGTCATTGATTAAAAAAAAAGCGTGGGGGTCACCCAAATTAAATTACCAGGCCCTTCAGGTCTGGTATCGATATTAAGGGGAACCCCGCGTCAAATGTAAAAAAAAAATTGACATGGGGGTCCCCTACAAATCCATACCAGACCCTTTATCCGAGCACGCAACCTGGCAGGCCGCAGGAAAAAAGGGCGGGACGAGAGAGCGACCCCCCCTCCCTCCTGAACCCTACCAGGCCACATGCCCTCAACATTGGGATGATGCTTTGGGGGTCTGTGACCCCTCAAAGCACCTTGTCCCCATGTTGATGTGGAGAAGGGCCCCATCCCCACAACCCTGGCGGGTGGTTGTGGGGGTCCGCGGGCGGGGGACTTATCAGAATCCGGAAGCCCCCTTTAACAAGGGGACCCCCAGATCCCAGCCCCCCCTGTTTGAAATGGTAAGGGCATTTCACCAAGAAAGTGTAAAAATAGTTAAATAAGACAAACACACTTTTGAAAAATTCCTTTATTAAAAATAAAAAAAAATAAAAAAAACATTCCAGCGGTGCTAATCCACTATTGCTATCCAGCGATGGATGGATGATCATATCTCCGGCGTCCAGCGATGGCTGATCTGATCCAGTGCAGCGAATCCATCCATCTTCTGTCTCCACAGAGGAGACACTGCGGGGATCCCGGCGGCCTGACGTTTGTTATATGCGGAGGGCGGGGCCACCCGTCACCTGACCCCACCCCCCTCTGACGCAAGGGGAAACCCGGGCTTCCCCAGTGACGTATGGGTGACCCCGCCCAGGTTTCCCCTTGCGTTAGAGGGGGGCGGGGTCAGGTGACGGGTGGCATAGCAAGAGTGGATTAGCACCGCTGGAATCTTTTTTTTTTTTTTTTTTTAATAAAGGAATTTTTCAAAAGTGTGTTTGTCTTATTTAACTATTTTTTACACTTTCTTTGTGAAATGGTAGGGGTACTTTTATACCCCCTTACCATTTCAAACAGGGGGGGCCAGGATCTGGGGGTCCCCTTGTTAAAGGGGGCTTCCAGATTCTGATAAGCCCCCCGCCCACGGACCCCCACAACCACCGGCCAGGGTTGTGGGGATGAGGCCCTTCTCCACATCAACATGGGGACAAGGTGCTTTGAGGGGTCACAGACCCCCAAAGCATCCTCCCAATGTTGAGGGCATGTGGCCTGGTAGGGTTCAGGAGGGAGGGGGGGGCCGCTCTCTCATCCCCTCCTCTTTTCCTGCGGCCTGCCAGGTTGCGTGCTCAGACAAAGGGTCTGGTATGGATTTTTAGGGGGACCACACGTCAATTTTTTTTAAAATTTAATGCGGGGTTCCCCTTAATATCCATACCAGACCTGAAGGGCCTGGTAATTTAATTTATTTTTTTATTTGACGCAGGGTTCCCCTTAACATCCATACCAGACCTGAAGGGCCTGGTAATTGAATTTGGGGGACCCCCACGCTTTTTTTTTATTTATTTTTTTATTTTTTTATCAATGACTTTCAATGAGTGGTCTCTGTATTACGGAGCCGACAATTCATAATAGCTGCGAGTGATTTTAAAGGACTTTTTTTCCTGTATAAATGACACTTTGTGCAGGGACAGTTCTAAGCACCAGAAACATGCGCCCCTTCACAGGCATACTATAGACACCCCCCGGTACGAAATTTAAAGGAATATTACACTTTTATTGTTTCACTTTAATCATTATTAAAATCACTGCTCCCGAAAAAACATCAGTTTTTAAAACTTTTTTTTGCATTGATACATGTCCCCTGGGACAGGACCTGGGTCCCCAAACACTTTTTAGGACAGTAACTTGCAGAATATTTTCTCTCTGTCAAATCTTTTTTCTCTGTCGAATATTTTCTCTATATAATCTTGGAGTAATAGAGGTAAGGTTAGGCACATTCGACCACAGGTTCTATAGACACAGATTGTTATTGTCACGTCGAATCTCCTATTCTATATCGAACTGTTGTAACAACAAAAACGAAAATAAAGCATTTATTTATGTTGGATCTTTTGTTTTTCGGATTCTGTGCTTTCGTTATCGTTTGTCAAAACAAAAATGAAAATACCTGAAATTCGGACGAAAATGCATTCGGACGAAAATGAATGCACATGTCTAGTATATGTAAGTGTTTTCCTATTATGTGATGATGCTCATTGATAGGCTCTTTTGAGGGAGGCATGAGAGTAGCCTCTCTGCAAGAGTCTGTCACGGAGTTGTTGAGCTTGGAGTTTAAAATTCTCATTATCAGAACAATTACGCCTTATCCGTAGATACTGGCTATAAGGTATGGACTACCAGTGTTTGAGGGTGAAAGCTTGATGCATGCAAAATTATATTGCCCGCCGTAGGTTTCCAATAAAGGTTGCTACGCAATTTGCCATCCTTATCTCCGAAAACTTTTACATACAAAAATGCTATATGCTCCTTGTCAAAGGTCATGGTGAAATTTAAAATAAATTAGTTTTTATTCATTCTGCACAAGCAGTTTTGAAGCTTCTCAGTGGGTCCATCCCAAATAACAAAAATATAGTTGATGTATCGATACCATGCCAGTATGTGATCTGTATACCTAGACTAGGGATGAGCTTCGTGTTCGAGTCGAACATACGTTCGACTCGAACATCGGCTGTTCGCCCGTTCGGCGAATTCCGAACGTTATAGGCCGTTCGCACCAAATTCGTGTGGCGCTCACGGCCCACAATGCACTGCGATGATGCAGTGCATTGCTGGCTCATGATTGGCCAAGCATGCACTGTGACCCCACATGCTTGGCCAATCACAGCGCTGGCAGCGAGGAGAGCCATGATTGGCCACAGGCAGGATGCCTGTGGCCAATCATAGCTCAGGCTCATAGCTCATAGCTCAGAGCTCAGGCTGTGTAGTACACGCCCCACACTATATAAACCTTGTGTAGTGTGTTGGCATCTGTAGCAGTTAGTGGGTGTTCTGTGTACCTTCAACACAGTATACACCGATCGTTATCGGCTGATTTTTCGTTCTTGCTCTTCTGTAGTGGTTGTTGTCTGCGTGCCCTGACCGCAGTATACACCGCTATATTCACCTATATATCTAGCGATATATCTATCTTTTATAATAGAGCTGTCAGTCAGTGTTAGGAGATTGTGCGTGCTGTCTGCGTGCTCTGAACGCAGTATACACCGCTATATCCACCTATATAGCTAAATATCTTGCTCGTTTTAAATAGAGCTTTCAGTCAGTGTTAGGAGATTGTGCGTGCTGTCTGCGTGCTCTGAACGCAGTATACACCGCTATATCCACCTATATAGCTAACTATCTTGCTCGCTTTAAATAGAGCTTGCAGTCAGCGGTAGGAGATTGTGCGTGCTGTCTGCATGCTCTGAAAAAGACGGACGGTAAAACAAATTATACAGGGGTGATAACCCTTCCCTATGTTTTCCAAAAAGCTTAAAAATAGTTTTTTTGACTGGAGCTACACTTTAAAAATGTACCGGTTGAAAATTACAAACAGATTCAACTTAACACAACAAACCTACACAGTCCCTGTCTTGTTTGCACCGCATGTATACTGCTGTTCTGAGTATATAGGGCCTGGGGGCCACACGTATTTCCTTTTTTTAATATGGGTATGGGGTTCCCCTTAATATGCGTACAAGACCCAAAGGGGTTGGTAATGGGCAGGGAGGGCTACCCATGCCATTTTTCTCAGTGATTTTCAACCGTATTGCAGGAACCAGATATAACATTAAAACCGCAAGCACCTTTAAATGACGTTATTTCCATTAAATGTCATTTTGTGCAGGGACTGTTCTAAACACGGGAAACACGTGGCACTTCACAGGCATACTACAGACACCCCCCAGGCACGATATTTAAAGGAATATTTCACTTTTTTTTTCACTTTAACCGTCATTAAAATCTGTGCTCCCGCCAAAACTGACGTTTTTAAAAGTTTTTTTTGCATAGACCCATGTCCCCTGGGGCAGGAGCCAGGTCCCCAAACCCTTTTTAGGACAGTATCTTGCATATTAGCCATTAAAAGTAACACTTTCATATCGAACGTTCGAGTCCCATAGACTTCAATGGGGTTCTAACGTTCGTACGAATTTGGGGTCCGTTCGAAAGTTCTGGTGCGAACCGAACTGGGGGGTGTTTGGCTCATCCCTAACCTAGACAATGATTTGTCCGCAAAAAACATCTTTTTCCACTCCCACAGATACAGATTGGTGTAGGATTGGCACAGGAAATCCCCATTGCCACTCCCTGTATCTGGAGGTAGTGGGAATTGTGAAAGGTAAAGACGTTGTGTTCCAGAATAAATTCCAGGAGAGCGAGGATGAACTTGTTGTAGGCCGATTCCACCTCACTTTCCACATTGGTGACATGTTTGACTGCCACAAGGCCCTTGGAGTGAGGAATTGAACTACACAAAGCTTCAACATCGATGGCAGTGAGTACGGTGTGTTCTGGGATATATAGCCTATCTAGGACCTGCAAAAAGTGGATAGTTCACATAAGATGGTAGAGAAGTGACATAAGGTCTAAGGTACTCATTCACAAGTTTGCTGGCATCACCGATGGCACCTCTCCCTGAAATTATAGGTCTACCTGGAGGGTTGGCTACATCTTTGTGCACTTTAGGGATTGTGTAAAATGTTAGAATAACAGGAAAGTTGATTCTAATAAAGTCTCATGTCGGTTTTTTAATGGTTCCGTTCAAATATGCCGTATTGATCAGTGAATAATATTCTCTGATGTGCTTTACTATTATGTCTGGTGTAAATCACTGGTACCAGTCCTGATTTTTCAGGCTCTTATCGCACTATATTTTTCATTGTCAAATATGACAATGTTACCTCCTTAATCGAATGGTTTGATGGTAATGTAATTATTTAGAGACAGCTGTTACAGGGCTTGAGATTGTATATTTAAATTGCTTTCTTTGTTGGTATATATATTCAGTTTATCCAAGTCTTTATGAACCAGTCTCAAAAACGCTGCTGCATTTGGATTGGTGCTTGGGGCTGGACATAGATCTAATGCTGCGTACACACGAGCAGAATGTCCGACAGAAGCTTTTCATCATATATTCCGATCGTGTGTATGCCTCATCTGACTTTTTTAAAGAAAATTCTGACGGACCTAGAAATAGAACATGTTTTAAATATTTCTGACGGAACCAATTCCTATCTGAAAAACCGCTCGTCTGTATGCTGTTCTGACAGACCTAGAAATAGAACATGTTTTAAATATTTCCGACGGAACCAATTCCTATCTGAAAAACCGCTCGTCTGTATGCTGTTCCGACGGACCAAAAACGACGCATGCTCTGAAGCAAGTACGAGATGGAGGCTATTGGCTACTGGCTTTTGAACTTCCTTTTTCTAGTCCTGTCGTACATGTTGTACGCCACCGCGTTCTTAACGATCGGACTTTGGTGTGATCGTGTGTACGCAAGACAGTTTCAGGGTAACTCCGTCGGAAAAACCTTCGGAGTTTATTCTGATGGGAAAACTGGCCGTGTGTATGTGGCATTACTTTTTTGAGTTGTGACTTTTTAGGATTAATCTCAGCAACTCCTGGATCGTCTAATTGTGAGAGGTAGGATACATATGTATATACAGTATTCTCAGCAACTCCTGGATCGTCTATTGTTTTTAATAATCGTGAGAGGTAGGATACATACGTATATACAGTATTCTTGTGTATTTTATACATGTTTTTTCATTTTTGTACCATTACAGTAGCATTTCTGTACTGTATTTACTTTGCGTGCACAGCTTTTGTAAATCCTTCTATAGGAATGATGTAGGCTAGTTGAATTTTCTTATTCAATACGCACCTCATTATAATCTATTACTTCTTACTTACAGGGCCACACCCTCTGCTGGCTTCAGTATTGTCAGCGGTCCAATGCCTCTCATGTTAGTTTGCCTGTACCCAAACTTCAATTGATGGTATATCTAAATATGCTGTGAAAGACAAACTACCATCCAAGGCAGGTCTCTGGAGACACACTTCCAATTATATTTCTTGTTTTTAAATAGCTTTATTGGAATGTATCCCATGATATCCCCACTTAATATGTGAGCCTATATATATCTTTCATTATTATTGTAATATACATGTTATAAACAATAATGTTCATCATCCTATTTTGCATACTCTGCTATTTGACTTTGTTATTACAAAATTTTAGATGTATGAATGACCCTCTTATAAACCACCCTGAAGACAGAGACATAGGGGGTTATTTACTAAAGGAAAATCCACTTTGCACTGCAAGTGCACTTGGAAGTAAAGTCGCTGTAGATCCGAGGGGGACATGCAAGGAAAATAAAAAACAGCATTTTAGCTTGCACATGATTGGATGATAAAATCAGCAGAGCTTCCTCTAATTTCAGATCTACCCCTTAGATTTAGAGCCACTGCACTTCCAAGTGCACTTTAAGGGCATTTTCAAGTGCACTTACAGTGCAGAGTAGATTTGCCTTTAGCAAATAATCCCCATAGATACTCTGAAACGTGTCGGGTGAATTACAACTGTATAGTCAATCATTGTGGTGATTCTTTATCTAGCACACAGCTATTGTAACCATTCCAATAGACGTTGTTGCTTTTATCGTACTTATTGTGTTCAATAAAATATATGTTTTCTATATAAATTATGTCAGTGCCTTTAAAGTCCACCTAGGGCATTCTCCTTTTTGTCTGATTTCTATGTATTCCTCATTCCTGTGATGTTCATATATCACTTTTGAATACAATAAAAATTGCTTTCGGAAAAAAACAAAAAACTTCTGTGCGCAGCATTCCCCTCGGCCCCCTAATACCTACCTGGGTCTCCTCTGATCCGATTGGCTGGATGGGACTCTCCCTCCTGATTGGCTGAGACAGCAGCAGAGCACCATTGGCTCCCGCTGCTGTCAATCAAAATCCTTGAGCCAACAAGGAGAGAGGGGGCGGGGCTAGTATCACTTTAATTTTTGCATTCCAATATGTTGCATCAGCATTAAAAGAGCACAACACTTAGATCGCTTCCCGTACAAAGCGAGCCAGAGAGCAGCAGATACGGGAATTGACTTCCTTGCTAGAAGCAACAGATGCGACATGGAAGGCACGTCCAACGGTAGCCAATAGAAGGACCCGTGACAACTTGGTCACTGAGTTAGACCTGCTTGCCTCCACTCAGGCTGAAAAGGCCTTGCGCTGGACCAAGTGTAAATTCTATAGTAGCTCAAACAAACCTGGTCCTATGCTGGCTAGGAAACTTAACTCTGTAGGGCACCCGAGCAAGCCGGTTCGACTACAGATGAGAAGAGGGAGATTCACATCAAACCCATCCAAGGTAGTGGCCAGCTTTGCCTCCTTTCTCTCATCTCTATATAGTAGACCAGCTGCCTTTGACAGGGACAAGGCCGAGAGATTCTTCCAAACGTTTAGTCTTCCTTCATTGTCCTCGGAAGCCCAGATTAACTTGAATTTTCCTATATCTGAACAGGAAGTCGCCCAGGCCCTCAAGTCCCTTAAACCATCCAAGGCCCTGGGCCCGGATGGCTTTACCGGTCTATATTATAAGACATTTGCACCCCTGCTCACACCCCACCTAACTTCTTATTTCAACTCCTGACGGGAAGGTGCGCGGCCCTCACCAGACTCGCTTAAAGCTCACATTTCTATGATCCCAAGTCACCTGAGGAAGCCACGGACCCGGAATCTTTTCATCCCATTTCCCTGTTGAATGTCGACCTGAAGGTCCTGGGAAAGTCCTAAGCATGCGAGTCAACAGGTACCTTCAGGCCCTCATTCACAGGGACCAAGTGGGCTTTGTGCCCGGTCGCCAGGCAGGGGACAATGTCCGCAAGGTTATCCATCTCCTCCATATCCTTCACCAGAGTAAAATCCCGGGATTTTTGCTTTCACTGTATATTTATAAAGCGTTTGACTCGCTCTCCTGGGATTACCTTCAATTTTTTTTAACCAGATGAGGATTTGGGGCACACGTTTTGACATGGATCCAAGCCCTCTATTCTGCACCGTCAGCGTCGGTATAATATGCGGGCTTTCTCTCTGACCTTTTCCCTATACTTCGGGGCACCAGACAGGGCTGCCCCCTGTCGCCAGCACTTTTTATCCTGGCACTGGAGCCGCTGGCGGCGGCGATCAGGGCCAATGGTGGCATCTCGGGAGTTCCTTACGCTTGTACTTAATATAAAGCGAATTTATTTGCGGACGACGCCCTTTTGACTCTATCAGACCCACTCATCTCCCTGCCCAACCTGCAACTTGTATTAGATCGGTTCTCAGCCTTCTCTGGCCTTCAAATTGACCCCTCCAAGACCATGGCACTGAACGTCAACCTCCCTACGGAATTGGTGCAGCGTCTCCAGGACCATTTCCCCTATCGTTGGGCATCCCACTCGATCGATTATTTAGTTATCAAATTAACGCCTTCCTATTCCTCCCTTTTCTCCACCAACTACTATCCCCTGCTGCGTACAGTGTCCACCCTTATGCAGGCTTGGCAATTTCCCTCTCTTTCATGGGTTGGCAGGATGTCAGCAGCGAAAATGACGATCCTGCCCAAAGTCCTTTACTATTTTCGCACTCTGCCTGTCCGAGTACCCACTTTTTTCCTTCGACTCCTGCAGAATAAAATCCTCCAATTTATCTGGGCGCATAAACGCCCTAGGGTACCTAGAGCGACCCTTTTTACTCATAGGCGCCAGGGAGGCCTGGGGGTCCCCAAAATCTCTAAGTACTACATAGTGGCGCAGATCTCCCCGTTAACCATGCTCCAAGCAACCACGGATGTTCCATTGTGGGTGCTTCTGGAGGTGCCTGACTGCGACCCATGTTCACTCCAAGTACTGCTCTAGCTCCCCCGGAAACTGCGCCCCCCCTCTTTGAGTCCCATGCTCCTACATGGTCTTTAGATTTGGGACTCAGTCCGCTTCTCTGGCAACTTGATGTCCCCCTTTCTACCCCTTCTCCCCATCACTCATAGCCCTCTTTTCCCCCCAGGTCTGGAGGCGCCTCAAGCATTCTCCTGGTGACCCTCACATGGCTACCCACGAGTCCAAAACTTTCTTTCCCCACGCTTCTTCCCCTCCTGGAAGGCTGTTCGGGAAACGCATGGGGCACTATCGTTTCATTCAATTGAAGCACTGGATTGCAGCCCTGTGTCGCATGTCCACCTACCCATTTCAAAAACCTTTTTCGAGCATGCATGTCAACATGCCCCTGGATCTCCAGGCCTTAGCTCGGCCATTTATGCAACCGTAAATGGACGCCCGCCATCAGCATTCCTCTCTTATATGGCCCAATGGGAAAAGGACCTTCAGGCCCCAAAAGATTTGGAAGACTGGAGTAAGGCCTGGAGATTGGTAGCCAAATGCTTATTCAACATGAATACCCTAGAGGCCACATAGAAAGTACTATTCCAATGGTACTGGCTACCAGCCCGCACAGCTCAGGCCTTCCCTGAAAGTACTGACATATGCTTTCGGAACTGTGGGCAGCAGGGTGATGTTATACACACATAGTGGTCCTGCCCAAGGCTGGTGGGGTTCTGGTCTAGGGTTTTTGGTTTACTGCAGACACTCTTTCATCTAACAATCCGAAGGGACGCCAAGCTAGGTCTCCTACATTGTCCGATACCTGGTTTGCAAGGCCCTCAGCAGAAGTTGGCTACCTACCTTTTTATAGCTGCCAAGCGGACCATTGCCCAAGCCTGGAAGACCCAATGGGTAGATTTCCAAGGGGTAAAGACACGCATGACTGCTATGCTACTTCAAGAACACATGTCCAGTATTGTACATGATTCCCATGCTAAATTTCTAAAAATCTGGGAGCCGTGGATCTCTTATGAGTTCCCTACGCTCAAAGCAGCATGCCTAGGCCTGGTCTGACTCCCCTCGGTGGGGCGTCCGCGTCCGAGTTTCCCCATCCCTTTTCCCCCCTTCTCTTTTCTCTAACCTTCCTTCTCTTGCCTCCTAACTCTTTACACTCTTCGTTATAGTCTCTCTCTCTTCTAACAATTACTGCTACCCCCCATGGAAGGGGGTAGCGGGAGAAGGGCTCCCCCCGCAGAGACGACAAGGGGGATAAGATATTCTGTACTGTAGCCAGTCTCGATACCACCCCCTACTTATATTATGTCATATATACACTGTGATGGTTTGCCCTTTAGATTTGTATTCATGTTTTGTAGCCCCTGCAAGTGCGTTCAATGAGCAGATTATATCTTCTTGTTTACTCAAACTGCTAATAAACATATTGAAACAAAAGAGCACAACACTTAATGTTTCTACATGCTAATCCTCAGTGGGTATTTTTTATTTTTTTTGATAAAGGACACCTCATGCTTTTTGTATGGATTTTTTTTTTTACCTTTTTGAGTGTACTGCCACAATACAGATTTTTTGTGGTTGTAGTCTACTTAAAATATTGGCGCCTAACAGTAATTCCTTAAATACAAGCTGCCTGGTCTCACTCGCTATCTATAAACTGTGGACTATAAAAAACTGTGCAGATAATTTGTAAAACCTTTTGGAGGAATACAGTGTAATTTTCAAATATGTATATAGTGAGTCTGCTCTCTTCCCCCTCAATTGATTCCTATTAAAAAGTGTGAGATTCTATGCAGGAAATCTGTACAATTGTTATAATATTCTGTTCCATAAAAAGTACAGTCTCATTTAGTATTTATGGCTAAAATATGCTTGCTCTCTTCCTCTGAAAATGTCTCCTATTAAAAAGGATGAGATTCTGTGCAGCACATTTTTTTAATTTTTATAACATGCCTCAAAAATACATCATACCTAAATTTTTTTGGTTGTAATATATCTACCCTTTTTTGGAATTGCATCCCATTAAAAGGATGTGATTTTATGCAGTAAATCTGTACAATTTGTATAATCTGTCTCAGAAAAAATAAAGTTTAATTGAATATTTCTGGCTGAAATATGCCTGCTGTCTTCCTCGGAACATGACTTCTATTAAAAGGAATGAAATTCTGTTCAGCAATTCTACTACATTTTATATAGTTTCTCAGAATAAATATCTATGGCTGAAATATATACTCTGCATTCAGTGTAGCCTATATCTGCAGTGCATTTTGTGGTGTACTGTTTCTAATACACTTTACATGTCCGGAAGGCCACCAAGGAGAGGCAGATTCTCACAGGCCACTTAAAGAGGGCAAGCAGTCTCTGTATCTACAATCAACAGTGGTGGTTGTGGACATGGTGCATCCTCTGCAGGTGGCCGTGGGGCACGCTTGTCCTTTTTTGCTGTTTAGCCACAACATGCAAAAGTGTTGGTGGAGTGGATAATGCAGCCGTCCTCATCCTCCTCATCCTTTGTCACCCAGGCTCAGAGTAGTTTGCCTTCCAATGCAGCTGCCAAAGCAGCCTATTCTACCGGCTCCTTGTCCACAGTCACTGCTTCCATAGGCCCACCATCATGCACGGAGGAGTTCCCAGAATTATTTGACCACATTGTTGGTTATATGCTGCTGGAGGATGGGCAGCGATTTGAAGGCTCTGATGTTGGTTCTCAGGTTGAGGAAGGGAGTAACGTGAGCCTAGAGAGAGGGGGTGCCACAGAAGGACAAGAAACTGGCAGTCATGTTTCACAGCAGGGCCGTTCCTGCGCCCAATAAGAGTTTGTTTGAGGTGTTACAGTGTTGTGGCACCACCACCATACAAAGCCCATTTTTTCTGCTCATGTTTAACAGGGGTATGTAATTACGATTCTTATATAATATTTCACAGCAGGGCCCATTCCTGCACCCAACAAGAGTAACTGTGAGGGCTTACAGTGTTCTGGTACCACCAACACCTAAGACCCAGTTTTCTACAGAACATATAGGGCAGGCCATATAGTATATATACTGCTGTTCAGAGTATATAGTGGCTGGGGGCCTGGGGGGGCCCCATGACATTTTTTAAAACATTTGGGTGCGGGGAACTCCAATATCCATACCAGACCTGAAGGGCTTGATATTGATTTTGGGGTGGGGGGGACATCCATGCCAATTTTTTTTGGTATTTTTATCTATATTGCCAGTATCCGACAATAAATTACAGCCGCAAGCAGTTTTAAATTACATATTTTCCTTTAGAAATTTCATTTTGCTGTGGCACTGTTATAAACATCATATAGGAAAGATGAGCTAGTTTACAGGCATACTAAGGGCACCCCCAGGCATGATATTTAAATAAATATTTCATTTTTATTGTTTCACTTTAAGCATTATTAAAATCACTGCTCCCGGAAAAACTTCAGTTTTTAAAACTTTCTTTTGCATTGATTCATATCCCCTGGGGCAGGGCCCGGCTCCCCAAACACTTTTTATGGCAATCACTTGCATATAAGACTTTAAAATGAGCACTTTAGATTTTTCACGTTCGTGTCCCATAGACTTTAACGGTGTTCGAACAAATGTTTTGCCTGTTTGCATGTTCTGCTGCTTATCCCTACTTATCATAAATTCTGCAAGACGTGGTTCCATTGGATAGTCTATACTTATACCAAGGTAATTAAACATATCTTAGCCAATTAACATTCCACACTATTGATGTCTGTTATCCCCCCGACGACATCCAGACAGAGGGTTTGACTTCTGATTTTGGAAGTAGCAGTAAAGAAGAGGAATTATGGTCCACCACCCACCAGGACATCAATCATATTGGGTTGATGCTGCTGTGTGTAAGCCAAGGACTAATGGGAATAATGTACTAATAAACAATAATATTACACATGCAAGTTATGTGATGTTAGAATACAATACAGCTTTAAGACATCCCCTAAGCATGTTATTTGCAGAGTTCACTGAACGTCCTGTCTAGCTAACCCGGGTATAGTCAGCTCATCCCTAAAGCCCCGTACACACGAGCGGACTTTTCAACATCCAAAGTCCGTCAGACCGAGTCCGTCAGACTATCCGATCGTGTGTGGGCTGCAACGGACTTTAGCTCCGCAAAAGTCTGACGGACTTTAGAAATGAAGCATGCTTCAAATTTTCCCGACGGAACTCCGCCGGACCCGGTCCCCTTCGAAAAATCCGCTCGTGTGTATGCTACTCCGACGGACTAAAACCGACGCTAGGGTAGCTATTGGCTACTGGCTATGAACTTCCTTATTCGAGTCGGGTCGTACGTCATCACGTTCGAATCCGTCGGAGTTTAGTGTGATCGTGTGTGGCCAAGTCCGTTCGGCCGAAAAGTCTGTCAGAACTCCGGCGGAACTCCGGCGGAACTCCTTTGGAAGTCTGTCGGACATAAGTCCTCTCGTGTGTACGGGGCTTTATAGATACAAGGTGGTGCTGGGCCATGGACTTTTTATTTTTAAAGTGGTTGAAACCCCCTATATATACTCATGGAAGTGACTAGCCTCAGGTAATACACAGAGATTAAACATTCTCCTACATAAGTTGTATCTGTTTATCTGCTATCTTTTCTTCTATACATCCGTTCAAAGTGCTGAATTTATAAGCTTGTCTGAGAGTTCACAAAAAAGGGTCAGAGAGCTGAGGTTGCACTCTGCAGAGCTCAGTGAGGAGAGCTCTGAGAGCTGATTGGGGGAAAAGACACAACTCCCTCTCAAGAATTGAGGCTGTCAATCTGCTGGAGCTGCCTTCCCTGTCAACTTTTTCTCTTGGTGTCAGGAAATATTTTCAGAAGTGATTCATGCTGATAGTAGAAGAACGAGGCAGCAGACATAAATTACATAGTTACATAGTAGGTGAGGTTGACAAAAGACACAAGTCCATCAAGTCCAACCTATGTGTGTGATTATATGTCAGTATTACATTGTATATCCCTGTATGTTGCATTCATTCAGGTGCTTATCTAATTGAAACTATTTATGCTCCCTGCGAGACCACCAAGTGTGGAGGGAATTCCACATCCTTGCCGCTCTTACAGCAAAGAACCTTCTACGTAGTTTAAGGTTAAACCTCTTTTATTATAATTTTAATGAGTGGCCACGAGTCTTGTTAAACTCTCTTTTGCAAAAAAGTTTTATCCCTATTGTGGGGTCACCAGTATGGTATTTGTATATTGAAATCATATCCCCTCTCAAGCGTCTCTTCTCCAGAGAGAATAAGTTCAGTGCTCGCAACCTTTCCTTATAACTAATATCCTCCAGACCCTTTATCAGCTTTGTTGCCCTTCTTTGTACTCGCTCCATTTCCAGTACATCCTTCCTGAGGACTGGTGCCCAGAACTGGACAGCATACTCCAGGTGCGGCCGGTCCAGAGTCTTGTAGAGCGGGAGAATTATTGTTTTATCTCTGGAGTTGATCCTTTTTTAATGCATGCCAATATTCTGTTTGCTTTGTTAGCAGCAGCTTGGCATTGCATGCCATTGCTGAGCCTATCATCTACTAGGACCCCCAGGTCCTTTTTCATCCTAGATTTCCTCAGAGGTTCTCCCCCCAGTGTATAGATTGCATTTATATTTTTGCCACCCAAATGCATTTAACATTTTTCTACATTGAACCTCATTTGCCATGTAGTTGCCCACCCAATTAATTTGTTCAGATCTTTTTGCAAGGTTTCCACATCCTGCGGAGAAGTTATTGCCCTGGTTAGCTTAGTATCTTCCACAAATACAGAGATTGAACTGTTTACCCCAATCCTCCAGGTCGTTTATGAACAAATTAAATAGGATTGGTCCCAACACAGAACCCTGGGGGACCCCAGTACCCACCCCTGACCATTCCGAGTACTCACCATTTATCACCACCCTCTGAACTCGCCCTTGTAGCCAGTTTTCAATCCATATACTCACCCTATGGTCCATGCCAACAGACCTTATCTTGTACAATAAACGTTTATGGGGAACTGTGTCAAATGCTTTTGCAAAATCCAGATACACCACATCTACGGGCCTTCCTTTATCTAGCTGGCAACTCACCTCCTCAGTAGATTGGTTTGGCAAGAATGATTCTTCATGAATCCATGCTGATTATTACTGCTAATGATACCATCCTCATTACTAACATCTTGTATATAGTCCCTTATCATCCCCTCCAAGAGTTTACATACTATTGATTTTAGGCTAACTGGTCTGTAATTACCAGGGATGCATTTTGGGCCCTTTTTAAATATTGGTGCTACATTAGCTATTCTCCAATCAGCTGGTACCATTCCAGTCAGTAGACTGTCAGTAAAAATTAGGAACAATGGTCTGGCAATTACTTGACTGAGTTCTCTAAGTACCCTCGTGTGCAAGCCAGCTGGTCTCTGTGATTTATTAATGTTAAGTTTCCCAAGTCAAATTTCAATTCTGTCCTCTGTTAACCATGGAGTTGCTTCATGTGATGTGTAATGAGGATAAACTCCGCAGTTTTGGTTACTGAAGCTCCCAGATTCCCTCGTGAAGACTGAGGAGAAGAATAAATTCAATATCTTTGTCATCTCCCCAGTAACCAGATGTCCTTCCTCATTCTTTATGGGGCCAATATGGTCTGTCCTCTCTTTTTACTGTTTACATACTTAAAGAATTTCTTGGGATTTTGTTTTGCTCTCCTCCGCTATGTGTCTTTCATGTTCTATCTTAGCTGTCCTTATTGCACCCTTACATTTCTTGTTGCATTCTTTATAAAGTCTGAATGCTGATGATGATCCCTCAACCTTGTATTTTTTGAAGGCCTTCTCCTTTGCTTTTATATGCATTTTTACATTGGAGTTAAGCCATCAAGGACTTTTGTTCGCTCTTCTAAATGTATTACCCAATGGGATGCATGCAAACCCATCTCTCCTCCACGTTTTTTTTCCCTAAGATTTTATCCCAATTTATGCCTTCTAGTAAGGGTAGTAGTTTAGGGAATTTGGCTCTTTTGAAATTCAGTGTCTTTGTATTCCCGTTATGTTTCCTATTTGTGTGATTTATACAGAAGCCAATTGACCTGTGATCGCTGTTCCCTAAATTGCCCCGTATTTCCACATCCGTGATCAGGTCTGTATTGTTGGAAATCAGTAGATCCAGTAACCCTTTATTTCTAGTTGGTGCCTCTACCATCTGACCCATAGAATTGTCCTGCGACACATTTAGGAACTGGCGAGCCTTAGATGAATGCGCGGGTCCTTCCAGCCCAGTCTATGTCTGGATAATTAGAATCCCCCATTATGACTTCCCATCCTTGCTGCTAATCCAAATTGTGATAGGAGATCTGTCTCCCCTTCCTCCCTCAGGTTAGGGGGCCTATAGCATACCCTCAGTATTATTTTTATGATTACCTCCCCTCACTCCCGTGACATTATCTGACGGTTTCACTGAACTACATTGTCGGAAATCCTCTGGAACGCATGGTGCAAGCATTTGGAACGCATCGCACATGTGCAGTGCAAAATTTCTGGCCGCAACATCACTTCCGGAGCATTCTATGATGGGGAGCAAAATATGACACTACACTGCCTCTCACTTTCAGACTCACAGACCTTATTTTTTAATAATGGGGATTTACAGAATGCAAAGAAAGCTAAGGCAAACAGGCAGAAAAAAATAGTGTGTGCTTTGGTGCACATTACTTTTGTGCACAAGTATGCAGTGATGTGCTGCAGAAAAAATAGGGTTTCTGTACTCACCGTAAAATCCTTTTCTTGAAGTCTATAGAGGGACATGGAAATTCTGAGTTATATGGCAGCTTACAGGAGAAAAGTACACTGAAAGCAAAAAAACTGTTGGCCAGCATAGGGTAACCCCACCCACAACCATCGTAGTTAAATTTTTTAGCAATGTAGTACCAGCAGCAAGCAAATACACGCAGAGAGGGAATCGTTCTCCTCAATGTACTTTTATACTGTTATTATACTGTTATATGGAAACTACAAAAATTAGATTACCTTGTTCATCTCTTGAGGGATACAGGAGATCTTTGACTGTCAGGGTGTTCAAAAGCAGTCTAACAGGAGGGATGGCAACCCAGCAGCAAAAGCTAACCCTCCCCCCAAAAAATACAGATAACAAGGGACTGTCTACAGCTCAAAGAGCCACCTGAAGGACTGGTATTAGGTGAGGTCTAAATATTCCCCTGGTGGAAATCAAAAAACAGAAGTAGGTAGTAGCGTGAAAACTGGGAAAACTTGCATGATCCTGTAAAGAGCAAAAAGCACTCAAAGATCTAGAAGAGAGTGCAGTGCCTTAATAAGAAAGGATAGACCCCATCCTTAGGACCATAAGTTTGGAGGATGGTCTGCCTGTGTCACCTACTGGTGGACTGAAATGTTAGTGTACTCTTATGAAGAGTGAACACAAGAAAAATTAGTCTTGCTAAAGAAGCAGTGGCTGAGAGATAGACTTTTACAGATCCAGGTAATAGAGGGAAATTTCCTTTTGGTGAACTGCAGTCAGACAGAGGGATAGGGGGGAAACAATGTGTCATTGTTGAGGAGATAAGAATAAACTATCTTGTACATTTTCAAATACACTATTTGTGTGCTACTATTTACAATATAAGACAACTTTAAAGTCCCAAGGTTTGTGACCTCTAGTCCCCTCCCTTTTCTCATAAACTATCTTAGACAAGAAGGAAGTCCTGGGCCTCAACATCACCTTGTCCCTATGCAAACCCAGAAAGGGTTCTTTACAGCAGTGGTATCAACCCTGTCCTCAGGGCCCATTAACAGGCCAGGTTTTATGTATTACCTTGGGGAGATGCAGGCTAGAATACTGCAATCACTGAGCAGCAAATTATATCACCTGTGATATATTTCAGTTGCAAACCTGGCCTGTTAGTGGGCCCTGAGGACAGGGTTGATGATCAATGCTTTACATAATATGGCTGCCAATTAAGACAATTGCTTCTTAGACATGATGGCTACAAGCAACACCAACATTTTGCATAGAGAGGAATGTCTCCAATGGGTTCGCACTATGATCTTTGAATCATGAAGAGAACCAGAATTAGATCCAAAGGAGTTACAGTGGAACAAACCAGGGAGCTCCAGAGAAGACTTCCTGTAAAAAATTCTAAATCAAGGAGTGAAAGACCAATGGCCTTTGAAACAAGATAAACTGGGCAGAAACCTGGCCCTTGAAAAGGTTCTAAGGTCCAAACACTGGCCCAGACCCAGCTTCTGGAAGGAGAGAGTTCATTATTGGAGGAGCACCTATAGGGTGGAAGCCCCGAGACTCGCAGCAAGTGAAGTATGCATTCCATGTCCAGTAATAGACCTTACTGTATGAGAATTAGACTTCCTAGCTGTTAGCATCATCGAAAACACAAATTCAGAGATGCCTCTGATTCATGCAACAGGGCTTCAATGGCAATGCTGTGTAAATGCAGTGATTAGTAGAATGCCAATATGACTGGGCCATTCCCAAGACAGAAGATGCTGATGATATGACAGAGCCCACAGAATGTCTGCCAGAAGTCTTACCATGACAGCATACGACATCTGCCTATCCTAATGAGGATCACAGGATGTCATCCAAGTAGATGAAGAGGTTTCAGGGAAGTGTAGGGTTCAGATGCTAACACCCCAGTCAGAGTAAATAGGTAGGTGTAACTTCACCTTTTTAGCAGCCCTTTATCTCTGACTTCAGAATGCTGTATAGACATACCATGTATTAATCTAAGGAACACGATAGAAGTCACTCTGAAAGATTCTGGGCATACTGCTGGTAGCAGGCATAATCAAAGGATGTAGCAAAGGTCAGATCCCTTGGTAGACAAAAGTATTATCCATTAAATATTGCAAAGGTCAGGACAGGCAACCAAAAACAGGCTAAGATACAGGTGCAGTTGAGCAGCAAGGAAATGTTGTCAAAAGCACTTTGCAGGGAGGTAAACCTCCTGCTACTTTTTTTACTAATAAAACATGGAAAATTTACAATAGCCGGCTTTACAATTAAATATTCCAAAGAGAGTGACATAAGGTGAGCAGGACTAGGATTATGAAAGTCCTGAAGCACCCTGAGATAAAAATAGAAATAAAATTGAATGCAGCATGCATAGCAAGCCGCGGCGATCAGTTTGCAAGGCCAGATTTTGGCTAACAGTGGGAGGCGCTTAGTTCACTTTCTAAGCCCCAGTATATCTGCGTCAGGAGCCCGGGGCTTAGAAATCCTCTCTCCAACCCTGCGTCTTCTGCATAGCTGACTGGATGGCTATGCAGCTACTGATTGGTCGGCGCTGCCCATGTGACTGCGCTTATCAATTAGAATGCTCCAAAACATCCCCCTGATGAGGGACGTTTCGGACATTCAGCTCAGAGAATTTCTAACCCCCGGATATACCAGGGCTTAGAACAGGAGATTGCGCTTACACTTTAAAGGGGGATCATTAAACAGAATCTGTGCCTAGTTGCAATATACACCGCAGGCATATAACTCACAAAATATTCCTAATTGTTGTATCACAACTGACAGCCTCACAGACACAAATAAACCCCAGGACAAAATAGCATTTTTTTTAAAGTTAAACATTTCCATTGCATATGCTTTCATGCACACAAGAAGGACTGTCTGACTGGGACTACCTTAAAGACAAACTTCAATTAAACCAGCAAATATTGGAACAACAAACTCTGATGAAGGGGGGACTCTGGTGACCACAATGACCCCCCACAGACTTTGTGTTTCCTGGTGGCAGCTGTCATACTGACCTTACAGCCTCCATAGCTCAAATGCCGGCGCATGCACTGTGTGCAGGCTCAGACAGACTCTTCTCTTCCCGGCACTCCCGATCCTCTTCTGCCTCTTTGCATTCTACAATTTTAAGAAAAGGTGCCAACTGCCATGACATCCCCACGTGCGCACCCAGAACCTGCCTGAGCCAAATCACCATTTGATCGGCTGCATGCACATTCCTGAAGCGACCCACAGCCTTCTTTTTAACGGACAGCTCAGACATTTATATATATTTTTTATTTTTAAAAGTGAATTTGTTCTACATATCTTACACCCCTGAAGAAAGAATCATACTTCTGAAACACGTCGGACGATTCTGCTTGACTGGTCGCTGTCTGACCACGACGATGTCAACAGAAACCATGTAACATTGTTCACTAATACATTTTGCTTTTGGTTGCCATAATATTACACCACCTGCAAATTGCTTTTAATTTTTATTTATTACTTTAATAAAGTTTGTATTAAGATTTTAAACTATCGGGGGCGTGGCTTGTGCGCTGAAGAAGATGGCTGCTTAAGCCTAGAGCTCTCCACAGCCGGCCGTTTAACAGCAAAAAACAGGCAGGTATTTTCCTCTAAAAACATACCTAAATACTCTGCAGTACTCCTGAGACAGTAGGGGCAATAATGTCTCGCAAAAGAGGACAAGAAAGGGGACCAAAAAAGCTGTCATCATTTACATTTAAACAGAGCAGTGAGCTGACTAAAATCCAAGATGGCGCCGCCGGAGCTGTGAGGAAAAATAATAAAACTCACACAAACCTTTCTGCTAGCCATCCACCTGAAATGGATGAGGAATTATCATCCTCATATTCTAATGGCTCCTCTCAACTATCCCCAACATCTCAGGGACCCACAAAATCCCAGATGAAGCTGGATTTATCTTGTCAGGCAGCTGATACTGTGAACACAGCTCTGCATAGTGATAATGCTATGTCCTTATTACAGACATCTATAGCTGCTTTCCCAACATCAGGTCAGCCAGTACTAGATACCACAATGAAAGAAATGCTTGTGTCATTACAATCATCTATTATATCTAATCTATCCTCCATGATTCATAAATTCTCTCTTGATATGAAACATATGGATGGTAGACTGCAATACGTTGAAAACAAAATGGAGGAATGCACTGAAACAGTGAATGAGCTAGTGGATGCATGTACAGCACAAAAAGATGATTCCATGTGGGTCAAGATGAAACTGGCAGATCTCGAGGACCACTCACATCGAAACAACATTAAAATTAGAGGAATACCAGAGTCAGTTCTACCTATGGACTTACGTAACTATGCAAATACACTATTTTTTACATTATTGCCAGAATTATCGCCGATTGAACTTACAATCGATCGTATTCATAGAATTCCCAAACCAAAACATCTAGAAGAATCAATTCCCAGAGATGTTATTCTGCGAATTCATTTTTATCAAGCTAAAGAGCAAATTCTCTCCAAAGCGAGGGAGCTAACTACTCTGCCACCACCATACTCAGATATACAATTATTCGCATTTCTCTCTCAATTTACGCTACAAATGAGAAGACAGCTCAAAACTGTAACAAAGGCATTATCTAATCATAAGATCACATACAAATGGAGACATCCAGCCACTATCTTGACCACTTACAACGAGAAACATTTTGCTATATCTACCATTGAAGATGGCATGCAATTACTCCAAACATGGGGTATTATAGTTGATCTTCCACATAACACCCCTGCCTTGAAGGAAAAACCTAATTTGTTCCACTTTGGACAAAAACGTGAACAAAATAGAATTAAATACAAATGAACTACTCCTGCCTGTTAAATGCATTACTGACATATACGGTCTGGTTTGATGCTCAATACCTTACTACTTGAACTTCACCCCCTATCTTGGTCAGCATTCCTTTGAGTGGATTACTGCTGACTCTTGGAAAATATTTTTTTCTTTACTCTTTTATTTTTTATTCTCTTCTTTTTTTATGAATTTTTTTATAAAAAATATTTTTTTCCTCTTGCAATATCTATTGCCAAATAACTACTAATAGAGTAATAACTCGTTTTTTCATAGGTTTGAAAAAAAAAAAATCTACATTGTTGTGTGCATGATTTAATAGTAACTGTGAACTGATCATAGAACAAATATTTAGATATTTAGTTTAAGCGTTATAGAAACTACAGAATATTCTTTTAGGAATATATAGAATTATAGTAACATCTAATTTTGATATATATTAATATGTCTTTCAAAATATTGTCCCTAAATGCAAGGGGACTGAATCACCCAGCGAAACGAACCTCTATGTGGAGGTCTGCCTTATCCTTTAATTGTGACATATTATGTGTTCAAGAGACACATTTTGCTAAAGATGCATCTCCCAAATGTCAACATAAACATTTTCCTCATATTTTTCAAACAAAATTCTCCAAAAAACAAAGGGGTGTTAATAGCTATTAGAGATACTATTACATTTCAATTAGATAATTGTATCACTGAAGGTCGCTATATTTTTTTGATTTGTACCATTAACAATATTCAATACACCCTTGTATCTATTTATGCTCCGAATATGAGGCAAATGCATTTCATAAAAAAAACTATAGGGGAGGCGAAGAAAGTTCAAAAAGGACACCTCCTGATATGTGGAGATTTCAATTTGATTCCAAACAATGATATGGATTCTTCTGCTAAGTCCAAACGCTATGCTTCTCCCCTTGATAAGTTCAAAACTTCAAACGACTTATTTGATGTGTGGAGATGTGGACATGCTAATGAAAGGGATTACACATATTTGTCACCACGGCACAATACCTTCTTCAGAATTGACTTATTCTTGACAGATAAATGGCTGCTTGACAAGATTTCATCCTCCCATATGCATATGGCCACGTGGTCAGATCACGCTCCCATTAGCATGTCTATAACAACTACATCATCCCAACCAAATTCATATATATGGAGAGCTAATAAATATATTCTCCAAAATGAAAATTACTCCACAACACTCCAACAACACCTTACTGAATTCTTTTCAATTAATTTGACGTCTATATCTGACCCAATGATATTATGGAATGCTCATAAAGCTGTTATGAGAGGGGTGTTTATGCAATTAGGTTCTAAAGCTAAAATAAAGAGAACTCAGAGAATGGATGAACTTACTAAGGAGATAGCCAAAGCTGAGGAACACAATAAAAATGATCCTTCTCCTTTCATTAAAACACAAATTTTCCAGTTACATAATGAATTAAGAACCCTACTTCTAGAGACACATGAGAAATCCTATAAAAAATTCAGAGCTACCACTTATGCAACAGGGAACAAAGCAGGGAAAACAATGGCATTACGCATTAAAGGTTATCGATCTAAGACTAAAATTCCCTTCCTCTACCATCCTCACACGAATGAAAAATTGCTTAAGCCTTCTTCAATAGCTGAAGCATTTAGCTCATATTATAATGATTTATATAACATTAAGAACGATGGCGATACCCATCAACCTTCTCAGGAGGAGATTAACACCTTTTTGGAGAGTATCAAACTTCCATCTATTTCCCCACAACAATTAGAATTTCTCAATTCTCCCTTTACTATCCCTGAAATTCTACAAACTATCCGTATTCTTCCTAACTTGAAATCACCTCGTCTAGATGGCTTTACAGGGGAATATTTAAAAAAATTTCAAAGTACTCTAGCACCTATACTATGTGACGTTTATAATTTAGCAGCCAATTCTTCATCATTTCCCAATGAAATGCTGAATGCTCTTGTTGTAACTCTTCCAAAACCAGATAAGGAACCATCTTCACCTAAAAATTTTAGACCAATTTCCTTACTCAATTTATATGTTAAAATTTATGCGAAACTTATAGCCAAAAGACTAGATAGTTTGTTACCCTCTCTTATCCATAGAGATCAATCGGGTTTCACCAAAGGAAGACAAGCATCGGATGCTACTAGAAGAATGATAAATATAATACACCATGTAGAACTCACCAAATCGCCATCCCTGTTTCTGTCGCTTGACGCTGAAAAAGCATTTGATAGAGTTCATTGGGGATACCTGTCATCCATTCTGACTAAATTTGGCTTAACAGGTCAAATCAACAAAGCAATATTAGCTCTGTACTCTGTCCCCTCAGCTTGAGTGTTTACTACGGATTCTTTATCACCTCCATTCCCAATAACAAATGGTACACGACAAGGATGCCCCTTATCCCCCCTAATTTTTAACCTTGTTATTGAACCCCTAGCTGAGAGTATTAGGTCCAACAAAAAAAAGGAGTTACCATTGCTGAACAAGAACATAAAATCAACCTTTTTACAGATGATGTTGTTCTTATGATTACCTCTTTTTGCCGCCCCCCCCCTCTCCCCAGGCCCCCCCTCCCTCTCCCTTTCCCTTTTTTCCCCCCCTTTTTTTCCCTTTCCCCCTCCCCCCCCCATTTTTATTTCCTCCCCTCCCCCCCCTCGTAATCCACTCCCTCGTACCCCTTTTTTTCCTATCTCCGCGCCCCACACTCATGTATGTGCTCACACACATACACACATGTGTCCATGTAGGCATATATGTGTGCTTTGATTATACTTCTGTTTTTTAATTCTCATTTTATTGTATACAATACGCTTAGAATAACATTATTAATTACATTAAAACACTGATAAGCGTACGTATCTACACGTGTATGTTTATATGTGTCTATACACATACACTATTTTTATTTTTATTCCCTTATAACACATATGTCCTGCACGTCCAATCTCCAATATAATTATATCTACACACATGTATGCTCCTCTCTTTTACCTTCCTTTCTAAGTTTTTTAAGCTTTTTTACCCATTTTTAATATATATTTTTTATCTTCCTTCCATCCCCCTTTGTTTACTCATTCTTCCATCCATTCTTTGATTTTTTCCAAATAGGATTTTATCCCATAGATATCTTTACCGATATGTACATAAGATTTCACCATAGACGTTGACTTCCTCCTTATACTAAGCCGCTCCAGCTCCCTCTCTCTCCCACTTCCCTCTCCCCTCATTACTCATCCCACTTCCCTCTCCCCTCATTACTCATTGTTTTCCTTCTCATACTCGATCGTAGCCATGCCCCTTCACTTGCTCCTAGTCCGCCTCCAGCCCCGCCCACTGCCCTTAGCCTGCCCCTATTTATATCCTGAGTCCCCTGCATTTTTTTCTGATTCTGCCTGATGAAAGAGCGCGGTCGTCCGACAATCTCGACCCGCACGCTCAAGAAACGCGTCGCATACCCGCTGACGTCACAGCCCCGCGCCCTGGTCGTCTCTGCCTCCCAAGCCTCGTTTTGAAGACCGCACATCTCGTGTCCACCACAAGCCGGCTACTTCATACAAAACACCTGCAGTGGACAGCATGTGAGAGGAACAGGAACAACGCGATGAGATGACAGATGTGGACCGGACCACTGGCTGACGTCCCAAAAATCAGATATACCAGATGACCCCTGGTGTTTAATGCTTACTTTTTGCCTACTAAATGTGAGTGCAAAATTTTATGTTTTTTACACTGAAAATAAAACCTTTTAAAAAAATCTGCACCCAGAGGCGCCCCTTTCTCTCCTTTTTCTCCTTTATCTTATGATTACTGATCCTGTGAAATCCTTACCTGAAATTCAGGAAACACTAAATGTTCAGCAAAGTTTCTTATTACAGGCTTAACACGAATAAATCTTGTATATTGAACTTGGGGATAGATGAAAATACTACTAAACATCTTAAATTAAAATTCCCTTATACATGGACTGAAAGTACAATTAAATATTTGGGTATTCAATTATCAAATTCATGTAAAACACTGTTCCAATATAATTATATTCCACTTCGTAATACATTACAAGAAAATCTCACTAAACTAGCATCCCATGAATTTTCATGGATGGGACGTTTGGCAGCATTTAAAATGCTTCACCTTCCACAAATTTTATACTTTATTAGAACTCTCCCGATTCCAATTCTGTTAAAATATTTCCAATCCCTTCAGACTCTGTTTTCTAGATTCATCTGGCAGGGTAAAAAATCTAGATGTGCTCATTCAAACTCAGTGAAGAAACGTCAAGCTGGGGGAACAGGGTATGTGGATTTCCAAGATTATTATTTAGCCTCGGTTCTTACACAGTCTAAGGAATGGTTTCTATCTCCTCCATCTACAATTTGGGGGAAGATGGAAACTGCTAAGATCCCAGGAAATAATCTATCAATATGGATTCCTTCCATAGCACTTGGAGCCAAAGTCCAAATTCCGCTAAATACTCTACATAATTTCATGAAGACAACCTCATTTACACCATGGATAGAGAAGGGAATTAAATATCTATCTGATCTACTTGATAATGGGGTGATCAAACCATTTCCTACACTTCAAAAGAAATTTCAATTGCCAAATTCAGATTTATTCCTCTACATCCGAACTAAGAATTGCATTTCCAACCTCCCATCATGGACCTATAATGTTCCCCAATCGGCTTGGTCCTTCCTTAAGATCCCCATACATCAACAAAAAGGGATCTCTCTTTTCTATAATCTTCTTCAACAAAAAAGTGTGTTTACAAAGGCTATCCCTTTAATTAGATGGGAAGAAGACTTAGGATACACCTATACAGTTGACCACATATAAAGCCACATGCTGCTCTACATTATGGGAAGTATCCATTAAATTGACTCAACGCTGGTATCTTACTCCTGAGAAAATATCTAAATTCAACGGCACATTTGACGACAAATGTTGGAGATTGTGCAGCAAAAAAGGTGATATGTTGCATACATTTTGGACATGCCCTAAACTTGGGAAGTATTGGGAACAAATCTTTCAAGTTATGTCTGAAATTACCAAAACAGTCATTCCTCCAAATACCTCACTGGCTCTATTATCCATTGATCTTGATCGATATCCTATCCAGTTTAGAAATGTGTTTACACATATTTTGCTGTCAGCCAGGATCAGTATAACGAGGAACTGGAAAAATCCTGATCCTCCTTCCATAAAAGAAGTGATAGAATCGACTCAAACTCATTACATTTATGAATCAATTCTAGCTCTTCGGCCTCACAAAAAAGAACATACTCATAAAATATGGCAGCCATGGTTAAAATGGGCTAGTCCCCAAAACATTGCATGAGTTCTTTGTTCCTAGATAACTTGAATTAAAAAATTACTTACCCCGCTCTAATATTTTAATCTTTGTTTTGTATCTATTAAATGACAGGTTACTATTACTGTCCCGAACACAGTTTAGCACCCATAGGGGTGTTCGGGAATATATTTAGGTTCATCATCTTTGAATTAATTAAATTGGCAGTATATAAATATATGAAGATAATATTTATATTACTTTTGTGTATTGTCTCCACAATGGATGTATTAATAACCTCCTGATCGTTATCTTTATTATCCCGATTATAATTGAGATAATTAATATGGTTTTCTTTATATTATATTTTTTATTATTTTTGGATACTATTATCTATGTATCTAAATACTGTAACTGATCTGTTATTTAGTCATAATTTCTGTCATTTGTCTTGATAAAAATTTAAACTTTAATAAAAACTATTGATTAAAAAAAAAAAGATTTTAAACTATCCAAAAAACTTTTGTTTAATATTACTTTGAGCATCTAGACTCTTAACCACTTAAGCCCCAGACCATTTTGCAGGCCAAAGACCAGAGCACTTTTTGCGATTCGGCACTGTGTCGATTTAACTGACAATTGCGCGGTCATGCGGCATGGCTCCCAAACAAAATTGACATCTTTTTTTTCCCACAAATAGAACTTTCTTTTGGTGGTATTTGATCACCCCTGCGTTTTTTTTTTGTTGCGCTATAAACAAAGAGCGACAATTTTGAAAAAAACACATTATTTTTTACATTTTGCAATAATAAATATCCCCCAAAAATATATAAAAAAAAAGATTTTTCTCCTCAGTTTAAAAAAAATAAAATAAATCGCAATAAGCGATTATTGCTTGGTTTGCGCAAAAGTTATAGCATTTACAAAATAGGGGATAGTTTTATGGCATTTTTATCAATAATTTATTTTTTTACTAGTAATGGTGGCGAGCAGCGATTTTTGACACATTTTTGGGTTCATTGTCATTTATACAGCAATCAGTGTTATACAAATGCACTGATTCCTGTGTAAATGACACTGGCAGTGAAGGAGTTAACCACTAGGTGGTAGTGCAGGGGTTAAGTGAGCCTTGGGGATGGTTTCTAACTGTGGGGGGGGGCGTGGCTGTGTATGACACGTCACTGATCTCTGCTCCGATCACAGGGAGCAGAGATCAGGGACACTGTCACTAGGTGGAATGGGGAGATGAATAAAGAACAAACAAAAATATCGTGCTTGGGGCAAAACCTAAGAGCTGCAACTAAAAACCATCAAATATCAAATTATGGATCAGATCAAAAAAGTTATACATAAAGTTGTGCTAAATATGCGTGAAATCTATAGTGAAAAAAGTAATAAAACTCAGTATAGATTATATAGAAAAAGCAAATAAATCAAAAAAACACTGTATAAGAAATTCAATCAAAAAAAGTTATACATAAAGTTGCGCTGAATATGCGTGAAAACTAAGGTGAGAAGAGTAATAAAACTCAGTATAAATTGTATAGAAAGAGCAAAAAATAAATAAAAAATTTATTAAACAAGCACCATATACAAAATTCAATCAAAAAAAGGAAAGTTTTTATAATTAAAAATTCTGATTCCAACTAAAAAGTACTGAGGTACGAGTGAGTACGTGCGGATCATTCGAAGGTTACTGGTCCCAGTCGAAGAGTTCCGGAACTCGTCGAGCGTCCTGCTTTTCCTCTTGGTCACCACGGGGAAGAGACAGGGTGGCCGTCCGATTACTCTGAATTCCTAGAGCTCTCGAATGAATCGTGGAATACAAAGGTTTTTTCAATGCGCAAACCTGCAGTGAAACACAAAACACTCGGGCCTCCCAGCCACGAGCGAGAGGAGGGGGAAACAAAAGTGGACGCAGATCGTGAACGTACCGTTAAAAAATCGAGCAAGTTTATTAAATAAAAATAGATACACAGCAGACCAAAGGTATGACCCAAAAGGCCGGCTCGAAAATCAACCCCCTTAAAAACTAAATTTGAATGGAGGGGAAATAGTCCGTCCTCATCTGATTAATTGAGAGGAAAAAACCTATCACCCCATAAAGAAAAAAATGCGTATTTGTGCTAATATCACAAGTATAATCTACATCTACATATCGGGGGGGGGGGGGGGAACTCCTAAACAATTATGTTACAGGAATGCATCAATAAATTCAATTATAAAAACAAAACAAAAGAATAATAATGATTAAAGAATGGGGAGATGCTTGTTTATATTAGCATTTCCCCGTTCTTCCTCCCCATGAGACAATCGTGTGTATCCCCGCAGCGATCAAGTCTGCGGGACCCATTTGACTGTCCATGCCATTCTGCCGATGTACATCGGCGTGCACTGGTCTGCGAGTGGTTAAAGTCCCATAGGGGGTTTCTCTTTTTGCTTTGTGTTAACAGCAGGAATGGTAGACTGCAGAGCCCTTTCAGTTTGATGTCTTCTAAGCGTTCTTAATATTTTTATACTATTCTTTTTTACTGTAAGTTATTTCTTTCATGATAGTTCCCCATTGGCTATGTTTAGTAGTTGCTTCGAATGAGCAGAAAATTGTTTAATTTTCTCTCAATCTGATATTGTTCTGTAAAGTCTTTTATCTTTTATGGCTCACCAGGGCACAGGTCTTTCATCTCAGCAACTAGATCATTTTTACAAGTAATGGTTAACAATAGCCTGATTAGACCTAGAAAGTCAGGGTTATATGTTACATGGGTACAAGTAGGATCTAGCATGGTCATTTCCCATGATTTTGTTCTTTTATGTGCACTTGTACAAATGTTGCCATTAGCAGGTCTATCAGTCTAATAGCTGTATCTTCAAGTTAATTACCTTAGTTACTTAAATGTAGCTAATGCACATTTATATAAAGAAAAAGGCCAAATAGCAAACATAATAATAGAGTTAAAATGTTGAAGATGCATAACAGACTTAAAGGAATTGTAAAAGAAAAATACAGCACTAGATTCTTAAAAAAAAAAAAAAAACACACATTAAATCGCTTCTGTCACCACTTTGTAATTAACCTGAAAAATATAGAATCTTTACATCATTTTCTGGCAGCCCGTATCTTCAAATGAAGCCCATTTGCTGCTCCCCAGTGGGCGGCTGCAGGTATCTAATACTTCTGGGTGTTTTGAATACCTCCACCCCGTGACCCACCTGCCACACACTGTAATTCCTATTGTAAGGCAGTCAAAACCAGTGAGAGGAAATACAGCATGTATTAACAGACTCTGAAGTTTGAATTACCCACAGCAGCCAAGGATCAGTTAGAGTCCATTCACACAGGACAACTTTGGATCCGACTTGAAGTCGTCCCAAGTTGCCTCAAGTCGCGCAACATGATAAAATCAATGTAAGTGAATGAGAGCCGTCTTATTGTACACTACTGAAGTCGCTCCGACTTCAGAAAAGGTTCCTGTACTACTTCTATCTGACTTCTAGGCAACTTGTACCCATTGATTTCAATAGAAGTAGCCTCCAAGTCGGATCCCCTGTCTTAACTGAAGCAACTTTCCAGGAAGTAAAAATAGTTTTCTAGGCAAACCCCTCCCTCCCACAGAGCTGATTATTATGTGATTGACCACTGGTAAAGTCCCCTGTCCTGGGGGTGACTTGAAGTTGCGTTGTAAGTTGCCTCAAGTCGTGCTGTGATTCATACTCAAGTCGTGTCCAAGTTGCCTCCCAAAGTCTCGCTCGAAGTCGTGTTGCCCCTGTGTGAATGGACTCTAAAGGAGTGACATTTGAAGGCATGTGCTGATGGAAAGTACAGATACATTCTTTAACAGGTTGGGGTTCAATTTAGATTTTGTAAATTTAAATCTAAATTTTATTTAGAAGAGACCTTGTGGTGACACCTTTAAAGTTTGTGTCTTTGGGGCAGTTACACTTAACTTTGCCCAGCCCTTTCCACCGCTGCAGGTCTTAAACTCGCCTGTTCCCAATTCTGCAAGACGTCACTCGCAATCTTCTGAACAATTCATACAGGCCTTGGTTGATTATCTATTTTTTGTGTTAAATTGGTTTTTCATGACCTTTCAAATACATGGGAATAAAAAAAAACAGGTTGAAGCAGGGAATGGGAGTCCATGGGAATACAAAACCTGGTTGAAAGAGAATAAAAAGAAGTAAACTACTGCATTTTAAAAGCATCTCAAATGGATCTTAAAGTGATCCCATTAATTAAATCCTAAATCCTGTTGACATTGGCCCTGAGAGAGCCTATTGTAAAATATCAGCCATACACCCACTGAAGCATGGGTGTATGGGTGATATTTCACAGATAAGTATATGATTTGCAGTTGCACCTGGTTGCAGGGGAGTGTACAATAGAAATGTAACTGCACCTAGTGCAGTTGCACTTTAAAGCCCAATTTCATCCATTTTTGTTTTTACATTTTGGATAGAGAAACAGCTAACATTTTCAGTACATCTATATTTTTGTCTGTGACCCCATTGGGGAGGTTTTCCCCTCACTTCTTATTCCTTTGATGCCCATACAAGGCATGAGGTATGCAGTAGCAATAAAAATACCAACACAATTTTTATACAGTCTGTGTCCCCATTGGAAAGATTCCCCATCAATTCCTGCCCCAACAGTAAATAAATAATACAATTAATAAAATCCTTACAGAGCCTCTTAGCCCACGTACACACAGTCGGAGATTTTGCCAACCAAATCCGTCGGATTTTGCCCGTCGGATTTAGTCTGACGGATTGTGTCCGAAACTGTTGCATACACACGGTCGGGCCAAGTTGGCGAAAAATACGATCTTTCAGAACGTGATGACGTAATTTCGTTACGATAGGACTACATTCAGGCTAGTAACCAATAGCTTTGATGTAGGAATTTGATCTGAGCATGCGTGGCACTTGGTCAGATCAAAATGCTCTACACATGATCTGATTAGGTCCGTTCGGCCCAGTTGGTCGGGAAATATTTCCAACATGTTGGAAATTTGGATCGGACGGAGATTCGGACGGAATCAGTCCGATGCATACCACACACAGTCGGATTATCTGACGACGCGGTCCGATAAGACTCATTCCGACAGATTCTCCGACCGTGTGTACAAGGGCTAACCCTTCTCTACTCTAAAATTAAATAAGTTTAGGTTGGAGTTGGAAAGGAAAGAAATGGTCTTTATTGCCTATGAATCTATGAAAGTGGACTGGGGCCAATGAAAAAATAATCTTTAAATGGGTTGTAAAGGTAAATGTTTTTTCACCTTAATGCATTCTATGCATTAAGGTGAAAAAACATCTGACAGTGCCTGCGCCCCCAGCCCCCCCGTTTTACTTACCTCACCCCTCGAAAGTCCCGCGCTCGTCCCCCGATGTCCTTTCCACCGTTCAGCCTGGCCGCTGATTGGCTGGAGTGAATGGATGGAAAGCAGCGCAGCCATTGGCTCGTGCTGCTGTCAATCACATCCAATGATGCGGCGCGCCGGGGGGCGGGGCCGTGTGATACAGCGAGCGGCTGTAACCGCTGGCTGTATCACGGTAGCGCGCCCGCAGATGCTTCTCACCCTGCGAGGGAGCTCGCATGAACGTGAGAAGTACCTGCGGGAGGAAGCCGAGACAGCCGCCGAGGGACCCCAGAAGAGCAGGTTCGGGGCCACTCTGTGCAAAACGAGCTGCACGGTGGAGGTAAGTATAAAATGTTTGTTATTTAAAATAATAAATAAAAAAAATTCACTTTACAATCCCTTTAATAATTTTGAGATCCAATAATATCAGACTTCTTTCTTCTAGAATGTAAATACATGTACAAAGCACAGTATAGGGATTCATTTTAATTTTATTAGCAAGATGTTTTTTAACTTCTACACTTTCCAATTATACAAAAAAAAACTTTCTGAGCTGTTTAACCACTTCAATAAAGGGCATTTTCTCCCCCTTCCTGCCCAGGCCAATTTTCAGTTTTCAGCGCCGTCGTAATTTGAATGACAATTGCGCGGTCATGTAAAACTGTACCCAAACAAATTTTTATCATCTTTTCACCCACAATTAGAGCTTTCTTTTGGTGGTATTTGATCACCTCTGCAGTTTTTATTTCTTGCGCTATAAACAAAAGAAGAGTGACAAGTTTGAAAAAAACACATGATTTTTCACTTTACTTTTTGCTATAATAAATATCCCAATTAAAAAAAAAAAGTTTAGGTCGATATATATTCTACATATTTTTGGTAAAAAAAAAAAAAAAATTGCAATAGGTATCCCGTCCCTGCTCCTGAGTCTGGACGCGGAAAAAGAATTTGATAGACTAGGGTGGCCCTTCCTGTTCGCCATGCTGAAACACATGGGGATGGGGGGACTGTTCCTGCAGGCCATACAGCACCTTTACTCTAACCCGTCCTCTCAAGTTAAGACCCCCTTCGCTACTTCATTGACCTTCTCTGTCGCTAACGGCACACGCCAGGGATGTCCCCTGTCACCCTTATTATTCGCCCTCTGCGTAGAACCCCTGGCGGCATCCATTAGGCGGAATCAGGCTATCAGGGGCATCCCGGTTAGGGATAGGGAATTTAAGGTCTCGCTGTTCGCGGACGATGCTATCCTTACCCTGACCCAACCTAGGATTTCCCTGCCCAATTTACACAAGGAGCTAGATCGCTACAGCGCCCTATCGGGTTACAAAATTGATGCCTCAAAATCGGAAGCCCTTCCAGTAAATATCCCACCCCTGGAGGTAGATCATCTCCAATCCACTTTTCCATATCACTGGAAGACCACCTCCTTGAAATACCTAGGGATAAATATTACCCCGACTTTTGCTTCCCTGTACCAGGCAAACTTCCCGCCCCTGTATGGAACTATTAGGCAGTTGCTCTCCCAATGGCGGAAGCACCAGATTTCCCTCTTCGGTAGGATAGCATCGGTGAAAATGACGATCCTTCCGAAGCTTCTCTACCTCTTCCAGACCCTTCCTATTCCCATACCTTACCACCACCTGAAAAAATTACAAGCAGATCTGATCAATTTCACGTGGAACTACAAACGCCACAGAATACCTCGCTCTGTAATGACTGCCTCCAGTTCAGACGGGGGACTGGCGTTTCCGGACATCGTTAAGTACTATCAGGCAGCCCAGCTCCAAGCAGTGACCTCCTGGTTCACCCAGCGGTCGTATAACAGATGGACGGAAATCGAAAAACTTTGGCTGGCCCCAGCTCACCCTAGTAGTATGCTCTGGAGTGCAGCAGCATTGGTCCCCCGGGCCCGCTTACTGGGATCTATGTCTCACCTGCAGTGCCTGTGGCGCAAGCTATCTAAGTTATATGATTTGTCTTCGGATAAGTCGCTCCTGACGTCCTTTTTATACCACTCCAAGGTGCCAGATAGCCTAACACACCCGATGTCTCATCCATGGTCTTCCCAGAATCTTTTCCATCTGGGGACCCTGGTGGACCCCAGATCGCGGAGACTGATGTCATACGCCGACCTCCAATCTAAATTCGACCTCCCGCGACAGAGTTTTTACAGTTATTTACAAATACGACACTATGCCCAGACCATATCCTCTGACCTGCGCTTCTCCCCGCCCTCTGCTTTTGAGACTGTAATTCTAGTGGGCACGGCCCAAAGAGGAACGATATCTGCCATATATAAAATAATTAACGCTTCCCCTATAGCTTTAAAAGGCAAACATGCCTATATGCTCAAGTGGGAGGAGGCGTTGGGTGAGGAGATTACGGAGGAGCAGTGGCAGACGATATGGTCACAGGCCTCAAAAATCTCCTTAGGCACGCTCTACAGGGAGAATGAGTTTAAAATTTTATTTTTCTGGTACATGACCCCGGACGTTTTTCACGCCATCTACTCCACCACCTCAGACAGATGCTGGCGATGCTTGGAACACAGGGGTACGCTGCTCCACATTTTTTGGCAGTGCCCCCGTATAGTTCCTTTTTGGGAAGAGGTCCAGCACCTCTTGACTAATATCCTAGACCAGCGGGTGGCCCTGGACCCCAAGACCTTCTTGTTGGGCATCCCCTTTCCTAAATTGACGAAGTCCCAAAAGAAACTGTCACGACATATCTTGACAGCGGCGAGGTGTCTAATTGCTCTACATTGGAAAAAAGTGCAACCCCCCACCCTCTGTGCTTTCCATACTAGAATCAGGGATGTGGAGTTGATGGAAAGGATGACAGCCAGGATACAGGACCGGCTGGAGGCTCATGATGTGGTCTGGAGCCCATGGAATCTCCGGGAGGACCGAATGTGACCAAGTGCTGGGACTACACACGGTGATCACCCCCTCTTCCCTTTCCCTCCCTCGCCCCCCTCCTCATCCCTTCCTCCCCTTTTTTTTTCTCTTTTCTTACCCCTTTTATCTTCTCTTCTCTCGCCTTTATTCTTTCTTTTCTTCTCCCTCTCACTTAGTATCTCCTTCCCTTTTTCCTCTCCTTTTTTCTCTCTGGCTCTCGTTTTCTTATCTTTCGTCGCTCCTCTAGAATGATGCTTTGAAGATAACGACAGGAGTGAGCAGTTAGTAACATTTGTAGATACCTGTCTCTATGTATTGGTCTACCTCACTGGACACTGTGATGGGTGGCATTATATATCTAACTCCAGTAATGGCCCGGATGACCGCGGAGGAGTCTCTTTGGCCTGGTCTGTACCTACTCCAGGAGGCCTCCTGTTGTGGGTCAATGGGCGGGAGGCCTCTAGCGACTGCTCATTTACTTTCTTGTTGAGCTTATGTGATACTGTAAAGCATAAAGTGTATTGCATTGTTTAAAAGAATAAAAAGTTATTTGATAAAAACATTGCAATAAGCATCTATTGATTGGTTTGTGCAAAAGTTAGAGCGTCTACAAAATAGGGGATAGATTTATGGCATTTTTTTTTTTTTTTTTACTAGAAATATTCCAGTCTTGCCACAGATTCTCAATGGGAATTAGGTCTGGATTTTGACTGAGCCATTCCAACACATTAATATTATTTGATCTAAACCATTCCATTGTAGCTATGGCTGTATGTTTAGGGTTATTGTCCTGTTGGAGCTGAACTTATACCCAAGTCTCAAGTCTTTTGCAGACCCTAACAGGTTTTCTTGTAAGATTGGCCTGTATTTGGCTCCATCCATCTTCCCATCAACTCTGTCCAGTTTCCCTGTCCCTGCTGAAGAAAAGCACCCTACAACATGATGCTGCCACCACCATGTTTCATGGTAGGGATAGTGTGTTCAGTGTGATGTGCAGTGTTCATTTTCAGCCACACATAGCATTTTGCTTTTAAGCCAAAAAGTCAAATTTTGCTCTCATTTGACCAGAGCACCTTCTTCCACATGTATGCTTCCACATGTATACATGGTTTCTTGAAAACTGCAAATGGTACTTTTTTGGCTTTCTTTCAATAGGCTTTCTTCTTGTCACTCTTCCAAAAAGGCCAGATTTGTGGATTGCAGGACTAATGCCCCATACACACGGTCGGACATTCCGACCACAAAATCCGTCAGATTTTTTCCGACAGATTTTGTACAAAACTTGTCTTGTATGCACATGGTCGCACAAAGTTGTTGGAAAATCAAATTGTTCAGAACAAGGTGACCTTATATACGTACGACGGGACTGCGTAGAGACCAGTAGCCAATAGCTTTCGTCTCCAAATTTTTTCTGAGCATGCGTGGCACTTTGTGTGTCGGAATTCTCTACACACAATCAGAAAAAGTCAGATCGGATTTTGTTGTCGGAAAATTTTAGATCCAGCTCTCAAACTTTTTCCATCTGAATTTCCAACCGTGTGTATGGGGCATAATAGTTGTCCTGTGAACAGATTTTCCCACCTGAGCTGTGGATCACTGCAGCTCCTCCAGAGTTACCATATGCTTCTTGACTGCTTTTCTGCTTAATGCTCTCCTTGCCCGGAATGTCAGTTTAGTTGGAGGGCAATGTCTTGGTAGTTTTGCCATATGCTTTCCATTTTCAGATGATGGAGTGAACAGTGCTCTGTGAGAAGTTCAAAGCTTGGGATATTTTTTTTATAACCTAACCCTGCTTTAAACTTCTCCACAACTTTAACTCTGACCTGTCTGGTGTGTTCCTTGGCCTTCATGATGCTGTTTGTACACTAAGGTTTCCTAAAAGGGCTTCACAGAACGGCTATATTTATACACAGATTAAAATTACATTAGTGACTTCTGAAGGCAACTGGTTCCACTAGATTTTAGGTAGGGGTATCAGAGTAAAAGGGGCTGAATACAAATGCACGCCACATTTTTCAGATATTTATTTGTAATAAAAATGAAAAACCATTTATCATTTTCCTTCTACTTCACAATTATATGCCACTTTGTGTTGGTCTAACACATAAAATCCCAATAAAATACATTTATGTTTATGGTTGTAACATGACAAAAATGTGGAAAATGTCAAGGGGTATGAATACTTTTTAAAGGCACTGTATGGTATCAATCACTGAAAATTGATCACACCTGATCACACCTGATGTACTGACGGCCTATCTAATTTCTTGAGACCTAACAAGCCAGGAATGTACAAATACCCACCAAAAGATCCCCTCTTGAGTTGTAAATTTTTCCCACAATTGGAGCACCAGGACAAGGAAATTGACCACAAAATGTTGGAAAGCAAACACCCCAACATATAATCTATGAAGCATAATGAGTCTTTTGAACGGTTCATTTTTTTACAAAAGTTTTTGGAAAATGTGGAAAAAAAATTAAAACGCATTTTGTTTACACAAAGTTGTCCATTTATAAGATATTTCTAACACATAGCAAAAATGACACCCCAAAATACATTATGTTACAACATTAAAGTAGCACCTTCAGGCATTCTACGAGCATAAATTGAACATCTCATGTCTCAACCACCTATTACACTTTTGAAGGCCAGAAAAATAGAATTGGACACAAAATGACCCCATTTTGGAAAGCAAACACTCCAACGTATAATCTATGAGGCATAATGAGTCTTTTGAACAGTTCATTTTTTTCCAGTTTTTGGAAAATGTGGAAACAAAATGAAAACGCATTTTTTTTCTACAAAGTTGTCCATTTATAATATATTTCCAACAAACAACATGTACATAGCAAAAATAACACAGCCTGGCCACATACAGAGGCCCAACATCCAAGTAGCTCCTCCAGGTGTTCTAGGAGCATAAACTACATATAATTTTCTGACTATCATTTACATTTTTGAAGGCCCTTCATATTTCACACAACACATAGCATGTAAATACCAAATTACAAAAGATTACCTGTGGATTTAGTAGTGCAGTGGTCCATAGAGGAGAGCATCGGTCCAGGCAGCGGGCAGGGATTTGGTCAGTGACAGCAAAAGCAATCCTCCAGGCAGCAGGCAGAAAAACTGTCCATAGTCAGTACAGGCAGAGATACTGTTAGCACAGCCAAAGCATTGGTCCAGGTAGCAGGCAGAGATGTCCAGACAGAAATACTGTCCATCGTCAGTAGAGGCAGCAGGCAGAGATATAGTCAGCACAGCCAAAGTATTGACCCAGGCAGGAGGAAAAAAAACATGGTCCATAAAGTCCTTGGTCATTACAGGCAGCGATATGGTCAGCACACCCAAAGTATTGGTCCAGGCAGCAGGAAGGACCATCAAGCTTACGGCCATTATGCCTCATAGATTATAGTCTTCTCCCACCCAAATCTCTTTGAAACCTCTGGCAACCAGACCCTGTTCTGGGAACACAGAAAACCAAACTCTTTTTCTCTACTCAGAACGCTATTCTGAAGCCCGTCACATATGTACGACCCCTGTGTATTAAAGTAGAAGGGCAAAATATCAGTCCAAGTGGCAGACAAAAACATGGTCAACTAATAGGCTGAGGTCGGTGCACGTGGAAGTCAGAAACGTGGTTTAAAACGGCAGGGAGAGGAATCGTCGGTAAACAGGCCAGGGTCAGTTAACGTGGAAGGTAGAAACATGGTAGCAGGCAATTGATCCACACATGTAATTGAAATGGGGAAATGGCAGTCTGTTAAAAATAAAGGGAATTAATACCGAATGGATTTGTGGTAACTTCTGAAGCAATCTCCGATGTACAGGCCAGTTTGGGAGGAACATTGGGGACAATAATAGCTGATATCTCTACTACTCCTCTGCTGCATATACAACATCTCTTTTGGTGTTTCTGTGGGTGGAATGTTGCTCATGAAGTCGAATCATGCTATCAGTTCCTGGGGCGTGTCCTTGTTGTTAAATCAGGGCAGTGACGATGTCTTCAATATACTTGTGGTAGGTGATTTGTTGTCTTTCAGTTGATTTTTGGTAGCAGACAAACAAATTAAACAGGGCCATATGAAACGAATGAAATGCAACTTTCTTGTACATCTTTCTTGTCCCTCCACTTCATGGCCAACACTCATTTCTCATGAATGCAGATTCCAGATCCAGATTTTGTCAATAGATTTTGTGGGAAGCAGTTCAGTGTTTTTTAAAGGTACCACAGGCCAAAGTTTGTTTAGGGTAAAGGTGGCGAAAAAGGGGCAAGCTGGTATAATAATTGTCCACACATAAATGGTATCCTTTTTCCAATAGGGGGTATGCCAGCTAACAGATAATTTTTCCACTGGTTCCAATATATGTGGGGCTGGAGCTGGGAGACTTTGCCTTCATAAATTTGAAAGGTGTACACGTATCCAGTGGCTCGATCACACAGTTTATTCAATTTTAACCCGTACCTGGCTCTCTTACTTGGGATATACTGCTTGAACTGTCCAGAACCCTGCTTGAGTGCTTCCGCCAGTATACTGTTTCCTCCAGTCTGGGCATAGATATATCAGATATTATAGCTGACCATTAGGGATGGGCCGAACACCCCCCCCCCCCCCCCCCCGTCCGGTTTGCACCAGAACATGCGAACAGGCAAAAAATGAGTTTGAACACACGAACACCGTTATAGTCTACGGGACACGAACATGAAAAATCAAAAGTGGTAATTTTAAAGGCTTATATGCATGTTATTGTCTTAAAAAGTATTTGGGGACCTGGGTCCTGCCCCAGGGGACATGTATAAATGCAAAAAAAGGTTTTAAAAACGGCGTGTCTATAGTATGCCTGTAAAGTGGCGCATGTTTCCCGTGTTTAGACCGGTCTGACAGCAAAATTTAATTTCTAAAGGTAAAAAACGAATTTAAAACTACTCGCGGCTATAATGAATTGTCGCTCCGGGAATACAAATAAAGGTTCATTGATAAAAATGGCATGGGATTCCCCCACAGGGGAACCCCGAACCAATATTTTAAAAAAAATGCGTAGGGGTCCCCCCAAATTCCATACCAGACCCTTAAGATCTGGTATGGATTTTAAGGGAAACCCGCGGCAAAATAAAAAAAAATGGTGTGGAGACCCCCAAAAATCCATACCAGACCCTTATCCGAGCACGCAACCTGGCAGACCACAGGAAAAGAAGGGGGACAAGAGAGCGCCCCCCCTGAACCATACCAGGCTACATGCTCTAAACATTGGAAGGGTGCTTCGGGGTAGCTGCCCCCCAAAGCTTCTTGTCCCCATTTTGATGGGGAGAAGGGCCTCATCCCCATAACCCTTGCCTCGTGGCTGTAGGGGTCTGTGAACGGGGGGCTTATCATAATCTGGAAGCCCCCTTTCACAAGGGGACCCCCAGATCCCGCCCCGTGTGAAATGGTAATGGGGTACAAATGTACCCCTACCATTTCAACAAATGTACCCCTACCATTTCACAAAAAATTTGTGAAAATGGTAAAAAAAGACAATACATGCCTCGGGACAAGCCCTTTATTAAAAAAAATAAAAAAAAAACTGTCCCACGGAGTCTTCTTTTTCTCGCGCTCAAAAAAAGAAAAAGAAAGGCGCACGTAGCCTATGATCTGCCTCCATGGGAGGCACCCGCCGTGATGACTGGTCGCTCTCAGATGACAGCTCTTTTTTTACTGAGGGCGGGGCCACACAATGACTTTGCCGGATGACCACGCCCCCTCTGAAGCACGGGGACATCTCTATGGCTTTCCTGTAGCATCAGAGGGGGACGGGGGTCACCCGTCGATATCATCATGTGACCCCACCCTCAGTTCTAAAAGAACTGTCCCCTGAGAGGCCTGTCATTACGGCGGGTGGAGGCAGATCAGGCTTTTTTTTTTTTCAGTCCGTCGGAGCGTGAGAAGAAGAAGACTATGTGGGACAGTTTTATTTATTTCTTTTTTAATAAAGGACTTGTCCCAAGGCGTGTATTGTCTTTTTTAAAATTTTGATTTATTATTTATTATTATTTATTTATTAATTTTTTGTGAAATGGTACGGGTACCAGTTGAAGTCACGGGAAGTGACGTAATGCGTAGGATACCGGAAGTGACGTCTACACCCGAACGCTCACAGTCTGTTTACTGTGTGACCTATCTTTTGTGAGTAGTTTTAATTCTTTTAATAAAATTGACAACTTTTAAATCTACTAAAATTTGTAACAAAACACTGCGCTAATCTTATCAAAAAATAGAATAAAACAAACACAAAAAAGAGCTGCTAACACATCACCGGGGTATCAAGTGTAAAGTAAACAATATTGTAAAAAAGTGTAGCGCTTCTCATAACATCAATCGGTAGAACTCATAAATCTTTCATGTAAATGTAAGATTACACTGTAGAATAGTGCTCAGAATATGTAAATTTTGACATAAATTATATATATAAGTGACACAAAGAGTATCCAAGTAAAAAGAAAAAAATAATAAAATTAGCCAAATGGAAGGGCAAAGTCCCAAAACACAAAGTCTTTAGTGTGTGATATCTTGGTATGATCCAAAAACGTGAAAAAATTGCACCTCCTTTCTAAGATTCATATATTAGTCATGTACAGTTCCCATCACCAAACGAATTGGAGGCTTACCAGAGATGTTGGATCCTCACAAATTTACATTTGGGGGATCATACAAGCCTTTGCAATTATATGCAAGTCCTCACAGCGGCAGTTCACCAAGGGAGACCCCAAGTATGGATGATCTTGTCACGGGTTACAAGGTGTTTTAACTCCAACCAGATATATCCAAAAAACGGTTTAGGAACATAAGAAAAAGAAGCAGGGACCAAACATAGCGTAATTCCGTTTTTATAGAAATAGATAAAAAATAAAAGTACAAAACTCACATGTATAAAATGGTTTGTGCGCTTAACAAGATAAAACAAGGTTGCAGCAGAGTCCCGACGCGTTTCGTCATATAAGACGTCATCTGGGGTACTACTCGGCTGCAGCTTACACGCTTAAATACCAAACCCTCAATTAGGCACGAATTCGTTCAGCCCGTGTCACCGGGATTCATTTCCGGTATAGAATGGCCGTCAACCTGCGTTTCACGCCTCGTTATGAACCCGTTCGGATAAACAGGCCTAACGTATATTAAATTAGATTATCCAAAGGTCAACCATTAATATTTATAGTGGACCTCATATAAAAAGTAAGCGTCGGATTGAAAAAACGGCTAAAGCAATGACAAAAGACCTTACCTGGTGTGCCTAGTGAACAAGTGGATATCACTTGAGTGGAGAGAGTTTTGCACTGTGAATGCACAATTTCACTGTACAGCTTCATCGTTTTTGTGACACCCTCACTGTATTATCCACCATTGGACTATTATACTGGTCACTTTGAATAATAATAATATTGTTTTATTTTTTTTATGTCGATTTGCTATAAGCGATATTATATGCACATCAGCACTTTATTTGTTTGATCACTGGCTTTATATCACAGCACGAGTGATACTTTGTCGTTTACACATTAATTGCTTTCTTGGTCTATTCATTTATCTATGTATGGTATTATTATTAATTTTAGACGGATATACCATGCACCTGAGCACTTTACTTAAAACTTTGTTATAAGTTTCCTTTTTTACACTATTTAAATAAGGATATATTTTTGCGGGATATATTTTTTCCCCTTCCTTTTCACTTATTCATGGTAGCGCAACATCAATTTTTTTATCAATTTTATATCTATATGAGAGTGTAACTCATAAAGTGTTCGCAGCACCCAGTCAGGTATAATATTTTTTTCTATTTCATATACAGCGCAGGAGCCCTTACATATACCGGTACAGGTACACCCTTAGCATTTCACACGGGGGGGGGCAGGATCTGGGGGTCCCCTTGTTAAAGGGGGCTTTCAGATGCCGATAAGCCCCCGCAGATCCCCACAAGCACCGGGCAAGGGTTGTGGGGATGAGGCCCTTCTCCGCATCAACATGGGGACAAGGTGCTTTGGGGGTCCGCTACCCCAAAACACCCTCCCAATGTTAAGGGCATGTGGCCTGGTATGGTTCAGGAGGGGGGCGCTCTCTCCCCCCCCTCTTTTCCTGCGGCCTGCCAGGTTGCATGCACGGATAAGGGTCTGGTATGGATTTTGAGGGGGACCCCCACGCCATTTTTTAAAAATTTTGGCGTAAAGTTCCCCTTAATAGCCATACCAGACCTGAATGGCCTGGTATGGAATTTGGTGGGACCCACACACATTTTTTTTTTATATTTTGGTTCGGGGTTCCCCTGTGGGGGAATTCTATGCCATTTTTATCAGTGAACTTTTATGTGTATTGCTGGGACCTACAATTCATTATAGCCGCGAGTAGTTTTAAATGACTTTTTTTCCTTTAGAAATGTTCTTTTGCTCTCAGACTGTTCTAAACTTGGGAAACATGCACCACTTTATAGGCATACTATAGACACCCCTCAGGTATGAAATTTAAAGGAATATTACACTTTTATTGTTTCACTTTAAGCATTATTAAAATCACTGCGCCCAAAAAACAGCAGTTTTTAAAACTTTTTTTGCATTGATACCCTGGGGCAGGACCCAGGTCCCCAAACACTTTTTATGACAATACCATGCATATAAGCCTTTAAAATTAGCACTTTTGATTTCTCCCATAGACTTTTAAAGGGTGTTCCGCGGCTTTCAATTTTGCTGCGAATACCCCAAACTGTTTGCTATTCGGCGAACACCCGATGTTCGACTCGAACATTGGGACCATCCCTAGTCAGTAAGAATGAGATCCGGCACAGTGGTACCTTCGATAAGATGTCTCCATTCTTTCAGGGCTAAAATGATAGCTAACAGCTCTCTGTCACCAATCTCATAATTGCCCTCTGCAGGTGACAATTTCTTGGAAAAGTAGCCACAAGGATGCATAGCACTCTCAGAGGTAGGGCGTTGAGACAGAAGCGCACCAACTCCAGTTTCAGAAGCATCAACCTCAAGGACAAAAGGTAACGTAGGATTAGGATCTGCCAACACAGGAGCAGAAACAAAGGCAGCCTTGAGATTCTCAAAGGCCTTAATGGACTCCGGAGACCAACTCTGTGGGTTACCGTCCTTTCTGGTCATATCAGTCAGGGGGTTGACCAGGGACGAGAAGTTACAAATAAACTTCCAATAATAGTTGGCAAAGCCCAGGAAATGCTGCAGAGGACGTAAACCCACGGCTCGGGGCCACTGTAGAACTGCTGAAAGTTTGTCTGAGTGGAAATGATATATCCCAGGAATTGAACATGTTCACGATGGAATTCGCACTTCTCCAATTTGCAATAGAGATTGCTCTCTCTTCGTTTCTGAAGCACACGACAGACATCTGTGTGGTGGCTCTTCAGGGACTTGGAAAATATGAGTATATCGTCAAGATTAACCACCACACATAATTGCAAATCTCGGAGGACACCGTTAATAAATTTCTGGAAAACTGCCAGGGTGTTACAAAGGCCAAAAGGCATTACAAAGTAGTAATAATGGCCTGTTCTGGTATTAAACTCAGTTTTCTTGTCGCCCTCCTTAATCTTCATGAGATTGTATGCCCCTCTCAAATCAAGCTTTGTGAAAACCGTTGCTCCTTGAGGCGGTCAAATAACTCCGTACTCACAGAATCGGAAAATCATTTTTAATCGTGAAGCGATGGAGACCCCTATAATCAATACAAGGTCTCAGTTCACCATTCTTCTTCTTCACAAAGAATAAAAGAGCACCAGCAGGAGACGAGGATATGTGGATGAAACCTTGAGAAAGTGTGTCTGTAACATACTCCTCCATGGCCCTATCCTCCAAGACTAACAAAGGTAAACCAGGTGTGGAGACAAACTAATCCGGCAGGGAGAAGAGTGAAGAGGTGCACAGGACCTTGGCTACCTTCTGGAAGCATGTCTTACTGCATTGTGGCAACCAGAAGAGAACCTCAGCATGGAGCCAATCAAAAGAGGGGTTGTGCCTCTGTAACCGAGGATAACCAATAACCAGCGGAAACTTAGGTGAGGAAATAACTTGGAATTGGATTATCTCATGGTGAAGAGCCCCTAAGGCCATGGACAACGGAACAGTCACATGGGCAGGCTGTAGAGGTCTCCCGTCAAGAGCCTCAATGGCAAGTGGTGTTTCAGGCAGCTGAAATGGAATTGAGTGCTTTGATACAAAGGCAGCATCAATAAACAGGCCTACAGCCCCAGAGTCAATAAGAGCCTGTATCTCGACGGATGACTCAGCCCAAAAAAGGGTAACCAAAACCAGGGGCTTATCCTTTTGGATAACTTGGGACAATACAAAAAGTGATCTGCCTGGCCACAATAAAGGCACACTCTTTCCCTCCTCCTAAGGGTTCTCACATCTGCAGAGATGCGTGAAGCCCGAGTGCATGGGTTCATCTTCACAGACCGACTCGGTACCAGGAGGCATGGGAGGTAAGGGAGGCAAGGGTGGGACTGCAAAGTTCGGAGACAAGTGTACAGGAGGCTTCTGCAAGCGCTCCTTAAAAAGAAGTCTGTCTGGAGTTAATGAGGATGGCAAATGTTATCAACTTCTCCAGGTCAGTGGGTATATCTCAGGCTGCTATCTCATCCTTGATGGTATCCGAGAGACCACGAGAAAAAGCAAGCTCTGCTACCAGAGTACGGAATTCAATGGCGTAATTGGCAACAGTTCTCGTACTGTGTTTAATGCCCATTAGGCACTTGGCAGCAGAAGCAGAGCATGTGGGAATGTCAAATACTCTTTTAAAAGAAGCCACAAACTCTGGGTAACTCAAGACAACAGTTTTTTGCGTCTCTCATAGAGGTTTTGCCCAGGCCAAGGCTCTCTCAAAAAGCAAAGATATCACAAAACCTACTTTGCTTCTGTCTGTGGGAAACGCCTGGGGCAGCATTTCAAAGTATATCTCAACCTGGTTGAGAAACCCTCTGCATTGGACTGGATCACCCAAAAAAATTGCAGGGGAAGCAGAGCGGAACCAGGCGTACCTCTTATACTTGAGGCGGGTGACTGCACAGAGACTGGAGGGACAGCCTGCAACACACGTTGTACCGGAGCAGCCACAATGGGAGATTCCAGGTGAGCCGTTTGACTCAGGAGCATTTGTAACACCATGGCAAACTGGTCCATGCAGTGATCCTGCTAATCCAATCCGGAAAAATTATTCACCTACTGTCAGAAACCATGATTCAGACTAAGACAGAAGTACAGTTAAATCATACTTGTTTATTAATAATAATAATAATAATAATAATAACAATAATAATAAGGTAAACAGAGTAAACGTAGTCAAAACATAGTGTCAGGGACTTACCAGCCCTGGACGTGCGAATATGCTTACGCGACGGGTGCTGGTGCACGGCCAATGCGCACACACGCATGTGCGTTATCGCTGTTTGGCGCCATTGGCCCTATTTAAGGATCTCAGCTGCACTTATGTGTCGCTGTTCATCTGCAGCTCTGTACCCAAAAACCGTGATTCTTGTCTGCCTGACCCTGTGAACGTCTGACCCAGCTCCTGTTTGACCTCTCTGACCTCTCCAATCCCAATCCCGGCTTGCCTGACTCTATTTATGGACTTGGATTTCTGCTGCCAAACCTTGCCTGCCATTTGACTCTGCTCCAGCCTGCGGTATCTGCCTGACTGCCTACCCGTTGTGACCTGGCCTACCTGACTACTCTTTGCTTGCTCCGAGTGTGCTGTGTTCCATCCAGATTCTGTAGCCGATGCCCCGGCATCTGCCGGCCTCCTGGTTGCTGATCCGCTGTCATCTCTGCCATCTCCTGCAGTTCCAACTGTCCTGAGGATCATCACCCTGCTTCACGTCGCTGTGCTCACAGAACCACTGTCTCCACTCCATTGGCCCTTCAACCAGAGTCATAAGAGAGTTCTTCTCCTACTAAGTCAGGCTCATCACCAGGTACCTAACATATAGCCAGAGTTCAGGAACCAGAACGGATAGTTAGACAAGCCAAAATGTCAGGGAGCCAGAGATGAATGTAGTAGAAAAACAAGCAGGACAAAGAGAGAGTGATTCTCTCTAATGAGGACACAAGCAGCAATACAAACGTGAAAGGTGTTCTAATTTAATTTCACTCTAGCCAAAACCCCCAAAAAAGGTTTATTTGTTAGTTATACAGCTCCATATTGTATATCCAAAAATATATATATAACGTTCATTTTGGTGTTGAATGACCAAGAAATTGCCAGCCAAACTATCATAGCACTGAAAACTGGAAATAAAAAAATAAGTAAATGCATGAAATAGCCACAGAAGAACAACAAAAGTTTTAAATAGAAAGTGATTGGGTTTGCTGTTGTAAATTTAAATTAGCTATTTTTGTCTTTTAAAGTTACTGAATAAATCCAAAATATATGTGCAAAATATAAATGCAAATAGGATGTAATTATGGTTGTTGTAATGTGAATAATAACAAGAGAAAAGGGTCAAAGGCAGCCCAATTATTCTTTTATATTCTTTTATATATTAAACTCTAAAAAGAAAATTCATCCTTATGAAACCAATTACAGAATTTGGCTAGGTATACACGCGTGTTATTCGCTTCATTATCAAATATGTGTACCCTAACAAAAAGGAACAGAATTTCTATAAATATTACTTCAAAAAACATTGTTTTGTTTGTTACAATGCAGCCTGAAAGTTATAAATAGAATTGTCTATGCTTACGCAAATTATGAAGTCTATGGGGTTGATTTACTAGTGCAGCCTCTGTAGATCTGAGGGGAAGATCTGAAATGAGGGGCAGCTCTGCTGATTTTATCATCCAATCATGTGCAAGCTAAAATGCTGTTTTTTTTATTTTCCTTGCAGATATATAGCGACTGCACTTCAAAGTGCACTTTCATTGCACTTTCAAATGCACTTGCAGTGCACTTGTAGTGCAAAGTGGATTTGCCTTTAGTAAATAATCCCCTATGAGATTTATATTAACTGCTTGCCGACCGCACCATAGCACCATAGCTCGATAACTCTGGGAGGCCGTACATTGACGTCCTCCCAGGGGAGCACATCCGGGAATATCAGTGACCACGGCCGTGATCTCTCCGTCAAATGACAGAGTGATCACTTGTAAGCAAACCATCGTCATATCTGGTTCCTCTCTCCCCTCTCTGTACCGATCGGTACAGTGTGAGCGGAGAGGGGAGAGATCAGGTGCAACAGTGCCGTAGGCTGGATGTGTAGTGCCCTCAGCGCTGATCTGTGACAATTCCTGCCTCATCCAGCCATCCATCCATCCATGCTCAGCCATCCCATTTATCCCCATCCGTTATCAGCAATACTCAGCCATCCATCCTCATCAATACTCATCCATCCATGCTCAGCTATCCATCCATCCTCATCAATACCCAATCATCCATGCTCATCCATCCATCCATCCTCATCAATACTCATCCATCCATGCTCATCCATCCACCCATACTAACTAATACTCATCCATCCATCCATGCTCAGCCATCCCATCTACCCCCATTCATACCCAGCCATACTCAGCCATCCCCAGCCATACTAAGCCATACTCAGCCATACCCAGCCATACTCAGCCATATCCAGCCATACTCAGCTGTATCCAGCCTTACTCAGCCGTACTTAGCCGTACTCAGCTGAACCCAGCCGTACTCAGCTGTATTCAGCTGTACCCAGCCGTACCCAGCCATACTCAGCCATACTCATTCATGCTCAGTCATCCCATCCATACTCAGCCATCTCCATCTAAGGCTCCTCCATCCCCATTCATGCTCATCCATGCTGCATCAGTTCTCATCCATGCCACGTCAGTTCTTATCCATGCCACGCCCATGCCACTAGAGTGCCTCACAAAAGTGTAATAGGTAATCAAATTAGATTATACATTTATGCCCCTAGAACACCTGATGGTGCTCCCTGCATGTTGAGCCTCTCTATGTGGCCAAGCTGTGTAAAAGTCTCCCACATGTGGTATTGTCGTACTCAGGAGTAGGAGAATCTATTTTGGGGTGTAATTTTTGGTATGTATATGCTATGTGTTAGAAATATTGTATAAATGGACAAAAACAAAATGCATTTTCATTTTCTTTACACATTTTCCAAAAACTTGTAGAAAAAATGTACATGTTCAAAAGACTCATTATGCCTCATAGATCATACATTGTGTTGTTTTCTTTGCAAAATTGGGTAATTTGTGGGGTGCTTCCATTGTCCTGGTGCTCCAGGGCCTTCAAAAGTGTAAGAGGCAGTCAAGAAATTATATGTGTAATTTATGCTCCAAGAACACCTGATGGTGCTCCCTGCATGTTGCGCTTCTGTATGTTGCCACGCTGTGTAAAAGTGTCACACATGTGGTATCGCCATACTCAGGAGGTCTAGCAGAATGTGTTTTGTGGTGTAATTTGTGCTATGCATATGCGCTGTATATGAGAAATAACCTGCTAATAATGGGATTTTTATATACAGCTTACCTGTAAAATCCTTTTCTTGAGAGTACATCACGGGACACAGGAGCTTCATTACATAGTGGGTTATATAGGCACCTCTGGTGATTGGACACTGGTTGACCCCAATTAAGGAGAATTCCTCCCCTATATAACCCCTCCCGTATGGGAGGCACCTCAGTTTTGTAGCAAAGCAATAAGAAACCACGTAAAACCCAAGAGGGGCGGGAGCCCTGTGTCCCGTGATGTACTCTCAAGAAAAGGATTTTACAGGTAAGCTGTATATAAAAATCCAATTTTCTTGATCATACATCACGGGACACAGGAGCTTCATTACATAGTGGGATGTCCCAAAGCAATGCTCAGATTGAGGGGAGGGAGACACAGATCATAATCATAGACTGCCAGGGACCGGAGGACATAAACTGCAGCCTGCAGTACACTGCGCCCGAAGGCGACATCCTCTTGCCCTCTGACATCCACCTGATAGAATCTGGGGAATGTGTGGACTGATGACCAAGTTGCAGCCTTACAGATCTGAGCCAGGGGGGCCTGGTGATGCACTGCCCAAGAAGCACTTACAGCCCTCGTTGAGTGCGCCTTCACTTGAAAAGGAGGAATCTTCCCCTTTACATTATAGGCCTGAGAAATAACCTGTCTAATCCGCCTTCGGGCAAAATAAACAAGCAATCAGTTTTCCTTATCCGAGCAGTTGCTTGAAGATATATACTGATTGCTCTAACCACATCCAAAGTGTGCAAAGATTCTTCTTCTGCGGACTGTGGGTCCAGAAAAAAGGATGGTAGGATTACGTCTTGATTCAAATGGAATCCCGAAACCACCTTAGGTAGAAAGGACCTGTTGGGACGCATGACCACCCTTAATGAATAATTAGATACGGTTCCTTGCTGGAAAGAGCTGCTAGCTCTGATACTCTTCTAGCCGTAGATATGGCTACCAAGAAGACCAATTTTTTAGTCAGGATAACTAATGAAGCCAGATGCAAAGGTTCAAATGGTTGCCCCTGCAAAGCCGAGAGAACCAAATTCAGATCCCATGGGCATACCGGAGGTTTGACCTGCGGCCTTATCCGCATAGCCCTCTGGATGAAAGCCCGCACCAGGGAATGTGATGCAAGTGGCTTCTGAAAAAACACTGACAGGGCCGAAATCTGCACCTTGATAGTGCTTATGGCCAAATTCATTTCTAGGCCTGACTGGAGAAAGGCCAAGATCCTGCTAATGACATACTTTCTAGGATGCGATTTCCTGAGTTCACACCAGAAAACATATGCCCTCCAGATTTTGTAATAAATAAGCCTGGAGGCCGGCTTTCTGGCATTGACCAGAGTAGAAAGGACTGGCCCCGAAAGGCCACGGTCTCTCAGAATGTGGGTCTCAGCAGCCAAACCGTCAAATTCAGACTGCGTAAAGCAGGGTGGTAGATTGGACCCTGTGAGAGCAGGTCTGGCCGGAGAGGGAGGATCCATGGCCTGCCTACTGCCAACTTCATGATCTCCGCGTACCATGGTCGACTGGGCCAAGCCGGGGCCACCAAAAGGACCGACTTTGTCTCCCTCTTGACTCTTCCCAGGAACCGCGACAGAAGCGGGCTCGGGGGGAAGGCATAGATCAGATTGTACTGATCCCAGGGAACTGTCAGAGCATCTGACCCCTGAGCAAGTGTATCTCTTGTCCTTGACACAAAATTGTCCAGTTTCCTGTTGAACCTGGATGCAAAAAGATCTACATCTGGAGTACCACACCTGTGACATATGTTCCGAAACACGTCGGGGTGCAGAGCCCATTCTCCTGGGCGCAACTGCTGGTGGCTCAGAAAATCCGCCTGCCAATTTTCCACTCCTGGAATGAAGACTGCAGAAAGACACGGAACATGCTTTTCTGCCCAGACAAGTATGCAATTCACCTCCTTTTGGGCCACCAGACTCCTGGTACCGCCCTGGTGATTGATATAAGCCACTGCTGTGGTATTGTCAGACTGAACCCGAACTGGGAGACCTTGTAGTCTGTAAGACCACTTTATGAGAGCCATATAAACTGCCCGGATCTCCAAGATATTTATGGGCAATAGCTTCTCGATCGCAGACCATTTTCCCTGCGAGCAAGTCTCCTCCAATACTGCTCCCCAGCCTGTCAGGCTGGCATCTGTTGTGATAATCTTCCATGGAAGAGGAAGAAAAGTTTTGCCCTTCAGCAAATTCTTGGTTTGTAACCACCAGACGAGACTCTTGCGTGTCCCTGGGGATAGACACATAGGAAGATCCAAGGCTTGGGGCTTCCTGTTCCAAGCCGCAAGGATGCATCTTTGCAGAGGCCTTGAGTGGAACTGGGCGAATGGGACGGCCTCGAAGGAGGTGACCATTTTCCCTAACAGTCTCATGCACAACCGAATGGGGGAAGATCTTCTGCCCAGAATTAGGCGCACCAGATCCCCAATGGCCAAGGCCTTTGGTCTTGGAAGAAACACCTTGCCCTGAGCGGTGTCGATGATGATGCCCAGGTATTCCAACCTGGTGGCAGGCTGTAGGGACGACTTTTCTAGGTTTATGATCCAACCTAGGCGTTCCAGGTGTTCTAGCGTTCTGGTGACGCTGTGGTTCAGGAACGCTGCTGTTTTCTCCATGACAAGCAAGTCGTCTAGATAAGCCATGACGGCTATACCCTGAGCTCTTAGGTTTGCTAAGAGAGGGTCCAGAATCTTTGTGAAGACCCGAGGGGCCGTATCAAGCCCGAACGGCAGGGCCACAAATTGAAAATGGCGCCGCTCTACCGCGAACCTTAGAAATTTTTGGTGTGCGGGAAAAATTGGCACATGGAGATATGCATCTTTGATATCTATTGATGCCATAAATTCTCCCCCTTGCAGGGAGGAGACCACAGTGAGGATTGACTGCATTCGGAAGGACCGGATGCGTAAAAAACAGTTCAGATCCTTCAGATCTAGGATAGGTCTGACACTTCCATTTAGCTTTGGAACGGTGAAGAGATTCGAGTAAAACCCTGAACCCTGTTCTTTTGGGTCCACTTCTACTATCACCCCCTGGGATAGTAAGTGATCTCAGGCCAGAAATAGCGGTTTTTGCTTTACTGGATCCCTGGGGATCCTTGACCTTAGAAAGCGAGAAGGTGGAATCTCCTGAAACTCTAGCCTGTAGCCCAGAGATACCGAAGAGATCACCCACTTGTCCCGGAGCTCTTCCCGCCAGGCTCCTGCAAATCGCAGGAGCCTTCCCCCCACTCGGCCAAGCGGGGGCGCCCCTTCACAAGGAAGCTTTTGGGCTCTGCTTGGCAGCCTTTCGCCCCCAAGTCTGTCCCTGGGCTCGGCCTTGCGCCTTTCCTGTAGAGGAGGGTTGAGAAGGCCATCGCCACTGCTTAGAGCTTGATGCTCCGGGAGAGAGAGCACGCCTGAATGAAGGACGCTTGCTCCTTTTGACTGGAAGGAGAGTAGATTTACCCCCTGAAATATTTTGGACTAATTTGTCTAATTCTTCTCCAAACAAACGTTCCCCTTTAAACGGGAACCCAATCAAATGCTTCTTGCATGACAGCTCAGCTGCCCAATTCTTTAGCCATAGGGCCCTTCGCATGTGAACCAACATGAGGGACAAACGTGATGCTTGTTGGACAGAATCCAAAATCGCATCAATCATGAAACACAGAATATGAGGCATAATTTTCTACTTCTTCACTGGGAAGGAGCCCAAGCATCTGCTTAACCTGTTCCTTGAGGAACTGACACAACCCCACGGCTGCGACTGTAGGTTGCACCACAGCACCAGTCATGGAAAAGGAGGCTTTTAATAAGGTTTCCAGCTTCTTATCAGTTGGATCCTTAAATACTTGCGCATTATCCAAGGGACAAGTCAGGTTTTTATTCACGCAAGAAACAGCCGCATCAACAGATGGGACCCCCCACTTCTTGGTGAAACTTTCCTCCAGAGGATAATGCATAGAAAACCTTTTTTTATGAGGAGCAAACAGTTTATCGGGATGTCCCCAATCCTCATACAACAATTCATCCATTAAGGGATGGATTGGAAAGGAATAGGTAGTCTGTGGGGCTTTCCTGACTCCCAGGGAAGAAACAGAGGACAAAGTGACTTCAGCAGCAGGCATTCTGAATGTGGTACGCACCAATTCAGTATAATACTGCACCTGTTTTCTGAGCACCTGAGAGGAGGGGACTCTCTCCTCTTCCTCTGATTCATCCGACTGCTCATGATCCCTGTCCCCAGACAGGGATCTCTCCTCCTTTTCAGAAGAATCATCTGAGAGAGAAATTTCAGCAGAGGGAGGGGATCTACCCCTTTTCCTGCTATCTTTCAGGGAAGCAGAAATAAAATTCATTATTCTCCCTTCAAAACCCTCCAATGTAGCCATAAGGGAGTCCTCAGTGAAATAAACTGGGGCTGGGACATTGGGAGAGGCTGCAAAACCTGACAGGGGCACTGACTCGTCTTGAGAGGCTGGCTCCAGTCTTGCAGGGGAGATGGTAACTTACAGGCACTTTTAGAACCCCTGGACCTAGGCGGTGATTTACCAGTGCCCTTGCTACCTCCCCCTGAGACCCTCTTACGAGGAGACATAATTCTAAGCTACAAAGCAGAGGTACTAGTACAAGTGCAATCACTGTTGTGCTTAAAGTCTCACAATAAATATATACGCTTAAACTGCACAACATGATGCTGAGTAGGTGTCTAAGGTTTGCCTTGATGCTTACCGCCCACAGCTCCTGTGTCTCCACTTACAGCCCCCTGACACTCTGGGCTTTTTAAAACTGCCGCCTGGCGCCTGCGCAGTACAGCGCCGTGCACACCAACGTGCACGCTCACAACCGCACTCCCCCCTCCTCCATTAGGCCGGAAACGTGCCCAGTGCGCGTGCACGCACCCGCATGCATGCACGAGGACCACGGGATCCAGGGGGGAAAGGAGAACTCCACCGGAGCTGCGTGGGACCCCCAGACTACGTGGGACCCCTGTGTTACCTTGTTGTGGCAGGGATTGCAGTGGAGACGTGAGACAGCTGGAGAACCAGGCTTCACTGAGCGTGTGTACTGAAAGGCATGTAAGTATGCATCAGGCTGCTCTTACTCCCTCTAGTGGTGGAAACCAGGTAAGACATACAACTACTCACAATGAAGAAATCCATCATATAATAATATATATAGGATTAAATACCCTTACCTGTCCCCGCCGCAGGAATTGCTGAACCAGACAAATTCCAGCCTTCACCCATCACGGCGGGCAGTGTTACCCAACCTTCAGGTTTATCTGGGGCTCTTTCTCGGAAGAGCCTCCTACCTGGACCATGTAAAAGACTCTGCCAGAAACTTTCGTGCGCTCTGTGTAAACAGTACACCAAGTCTAGTTTTCTCAGAGCCCAGTCTTCCAATGGAGAGGACTTACAGGCCAAACCTTGTTTCTTCGGCTGACGAGGCCCGGGTACCATACCATCTTGGGAGTCAAATATCGGCCCGAGGTATGGATCCGGTTTGTTGTAGCCCTTAGGCCCCTGCAGGGACCTGCACAGAGCTAAAGTTTTACGTGACCAACATACCATAGACACTGGCGAAAAAACGGAGGTGTCACCCATATGGGAGGGGTTATATAGTGGAGGAATTCTCCTTAATTGGGGTCAACCAGTGTCCAATCACCAGAGGTGCCTATATAACCCACTATGTAATGAAGCTCCTGTGTCCCATGATGTATGATCAAGAAGTAACATTTTGTGAAAAAAGGAAAAAAATCTTGATTTTGTAAAAAATTGTGGGAAACAATTACAACTTCAAAAAATTCCCTATGCCCTTTACAAAGTACCTTGAAATGTCTACTTTCCAAAAAGGTGTTGGGGGGGGGGGTATTTGTACTTTCCTGGCTTGTTAGGGTCTCAAGAAATGAGATAGGCCATCAGTAAATCAGGTGTGATCAATTTTCAGAGATTGGCACAATAACTTGTGGACTCTATAACTTTCACAAAGACCAAATAATATACACCAATTCCAGTTATTTTTACCAAAGATATGTAGCAGTATGAATTTTGGCCAAAATTTATGAAGAAAAATGACTAATTTGCAAAGCATTTGAGCCACCCTGCCTTTGGCCAATTATGGCTCAGGGGGTTGAGTCCACGCCCCACACTATATAAGGCCGCCTGCATGTCGGCCCTGTGTAGTGTGTTGCTGGCGTTGACCGAGAGAGAGTGTAATTTCATTTAGATTGAGCAGGCTGGCGATTCAGTTAGCTGCAGTGTATTTAGTATATATATATATATATATATATATATATATATATATATATATATATATATATATATATATATATATATATATATATATAAAATTAGGGCTGGGAAAATTAAAGATTCATTCCTCGATTAATCAATTAATTTTTTTGATCGATCAAAATTCTTTTGATTGGTACTCACCTCCCTGCCAGCTTCTGGGTCTTCAGGTAGTTCCATCAGAGATCCGGTGACGTCACGGACATCGACATTACCTCACTCCGTTGACGTCGATGTCCGTGACGTCACCGGACAGCCTGGACAGTGATAGTAAATATGGATGTGGTTTACTGGGATCATTCAGTGAGCTAAAGGTAGGCAAATTTGATAACCTCCATTTTAAAAATTGTTGTAAAAAACAAAACAAAATGTAAACACTCTGGTATGTCTGCGTGACTGGCTAAAGTGATGCCTACTTGCCTACTATAAAGTGACTGACAGTCAATATACTAGATACGTTTTATAATTAAAGTTAAACTAACTTTCTATGTTATTTTTAAAGTTTAATTTAAAAAATGACTTACATCAGTGCTACAGTCTGAAATTAAAACGTATTTGTGTGAACTGTGAAGTTAAGTCATGGATTGTGGAAACGAACTAGTGTCGGGTGATTGTATATAGTGTATACCACATTTACCACGGACTAATGCAGAGTTGCAATGCAAGGAGATCAGCTAAAAGTAGTTGGATCTCAATGTGCTTTATAATTAATCGAAATTAGCCGATAAATCGATGAAAAAAATGGTGTAATCGAACGGCAAAATTTTAATCAGTAACAGCCCTAATATATATATATATATATATATATATATATATATATATATATATATATATATATATATATATATATATATATATATACATCCAGGCTTGTATATCCACAACATGCAGAAGAGTTGGTAGACTAAGCCGTCCTCATCCTCCTTATCCTCTGTCACCCAGGCTCAGAGTATTTTGCCTGCCAATGCAGCTGCCAAAGTGGCCTATTCCATCGGCTCAATGTCATCAGTCACTCTTTCCCCAGCCCCACCATCATGCACAGAGGAGTCCCCCAAACTGTTTGACCACAGTGTCGGGTACATGCTGCAGGAGGATGCGCAGCGTTTGAAGGCTCCGATGATGGTACTCAGGTTGAGGATGAAGGCAGTAACGTGAGCCCAGAGAGAGGGAATGCCCAAGAAGGACAAGAAACTGGCAATCATGTTCCCCCAGCTGCAGCATACTGCCAGGTTTGCTCCAGTGACGAGGAGGGAAGGGTTGATGAGGTTACTGACTCTACGTGGGTGACTAATAGAAGAGGGGAGGAGGAGGAGGCACATCTCCAACAAGGCAGGATGCCCTCCATGGGCAAGCTTAAGGGCAGCCACCCGACTGCACCACACTGCAGAGCTCCGCATGTGCAGGGTGCTGCTGACTCCCCACGTATTTTGAAAAGTTCTTTAGTGTGGGCATTTTTAGATATGTGCGCAGACTGTATATATATATATATATATATATATATATATATATATATATATATATATATATATATATATATATACACTGCAGATCACTGAATAACCTGCCTGCCTGAAAGTGTATTTGAAAATGTACACCAGGAATGGCCTGCAGTCAGATATAGGCTTGGCTAGACTAGCATGCAGTGGATATATATATGTAGAAGACTCTATGTATATTTAATGCACTGCAGATCACTGAATCATCTTATCTGTGAGGGGTTGCAGTGTTGTGGCACCACCCCCAGTGCCTAAGGCCCAATTTTTCTGCCCCTGTTTAACAGGGGTGTGTAATTACAATTTTTGCTGTAATATTTCACAGCAGGGCTTGTTCTTGCGCTCAACTAGAGCATCTGTGAGGGATTGCAGTGTTTTGGCACCACCACCAGTGCCTGAGGCCCAATTTTTCTGCCCCTGTTTAACATGGGGCATGTAATTACAATATTTGCTCTAATATTTCACAGCAGGGCCTGTTCCTGCTGTGAAATACATTTTTCTTTGTTTCTGTTATAAAATTTTGGCCATCATATATTTTTGTCAAAATTTATACCACTACATATCTTTGGTAAAAATAACCCAAATCGGTGTATATTATTTGGTCTTTGTGAAAGTTATAGAGTCCACAAGCTATGGTGCCAATCTCTGAAAATTGATTGATCTAATTTCTTGAGACCCTGACAAGCCAGGACAGTACAAATACCCTCCAAATTACCCCTTTTTGGAAAGTAGACATTCCAAGGTATGTAGTAAGAGGCATGGTGAGTTTTTTGAAGTTGTCATTTTCTTTTCTTTTTTTTCTTTTTTTCCCCAAATTTTTATATTAGCAGGTTATTTCTCACACACAGCATATGCATGCCACAAATTACACCCCAAAACACATTCTACTACTGCTCCTGAGTATGGCGATACCACATGTGTGAGACTTTTACATAGTGTGGCCACATACAGAGGCCCAACATGCAGGGAGCGCCATCAGGCGTTCTTGGAGCATAAATTACACATATAATTTCTTGACTACCTCTTACATTTTTGAAGGCCCTGGAGAACCAGGACAATGGAAACGCCCCAAAAATTACCCAATATTGGAAAGAAAACAACCCAATGAATAATCTATGAGGCATATTGAGTCTTTTGAACATGTCATTTTTTTCTACAAGTTTTTGGAAAATGTGTAAAGAAAATGAGAACGCATTTTTTTTTACATGACGTTGTCCATTTACACAATTTTTCTAACACATAACATGTACATACCAAAAATTACACCCCAAAATAGATTCTCCTACTCCTCCTGAGTATGGGATACCACATGTGTGAGACTTTACCACAGCGTGGCCACATACAGAGGACCAATATGCAGGGAGCACCATCAGGTGTTCTAGGGACATACGTTTCAAATCTAATTTGACTACCTATTACACTTTTGTGAGGCACTGTAGTGGCATGGATGTGGCATGGATGAGCATGAATGGGGATGGATGAGCCGTGGATGGGGATGGCTGAGCATGAATGAGTATGGCAGGGTACAGCTGAGTATAGATGGGATGGCTGGGTATGGCTGAGTATGGCTGGGTATGACTGAGCACGATTGAGTATGGCTGGGTATGGCTGAGGAAGGCTGGGTATGGCTGGGTACGGTTGGGTACCGCTGGGTATGACTGAGTACGATTGAGTATGGCTGAGTATGGTTGGGTATGACTAAGTACGATTGAGTATGGCTGGGTATGGCTGAGTATGGCTGAGCATGGCTGAGTACGGCTGGGTATGACTGGTTCCAGCTGGGTATGGCTGTGTACGGCTGTGTATGGCTGAGTATGGCTGGCTACGGCCGAGTATGGCTGGGTACAGCTAATTATGGATGGGGATGGATGGGATGGCTGAGCATGGATGGATGAATGGATTAGTATCGCTGAGGATGGATGGATGGATGAGTATGCTGAGAATGGATGGGTGAGCATGGATGGGTATGCAGAGTATGGATGATGGGTATGCAGAGTATGGATGGATGGGTATGCAGAGTATGGATGGGTATGCAGAGCATGCAGAGTATGGCTGGGTATGCAGAGTATGGCTTGGTATGCAGAGTATGGCTGGGTATGCAGAATATGGATGGGTATGCAGAGCATGCAGAGTATGGGTGGGTATGCAGAGTATGGATGGGTATGGCTGAGTATGCAGAGTACAGATGGGTATGCAGAGCATGCAGAGTATGGCTGGGTATGCAGAGTATGGCTGGGTATGTAGAGTATGGGTGGGTATGCAGAGTATGAATGGGTATGCAGGGTATGGCTGGGTATGCAGAGTATGGATGGGTATGGCGAATATGGCTGGGTATGCAGAGTATGGCTGGGTATGGCTGGGTATGCAGATTATGGATGGGTATGGCTGGGTATGCAGAGTATGGATGGGTATGGCTGGGTATGCAGAATAAGGCTGGGTATGCAGAGTTTGGCTGGGTATGGCTGGGTATGCAGAGTATGGATGGGTATGCAGAGTATGGATAGGTATGGCTGGGTATGCAGAGTATGGATGGGTATGCAGAGTATGGATGGGTATGGCTGGGTATGCAGAGTATGGCTGGGTATGCAGAGTATGGATGGGTATGGCTGGGTATGCAGAGTATGCCTGGATATGCAGAGTATGGATGGATGAGCATGGATGGATGGATGGATGGATCTGTCACTAAGCAGCGCTGTGGGCACTACACATACAGCCCACAGCGCTGCTGCCACCGATCTCTCCCCTCTCCACTCACACTGGACAGAGAGGGGAGGGAGGAACCGGAAATCACGCCGGTTTGTTTACATGTGATCGCTCTGTCATTTGACGCGATCACCAGCCATTCACCGTTATCCATGATTTTGCAAAGTTTCTCGGGTGCGAGCCCCAGGGGGCACGCGAGAGCGGAATTCTGGGAGGACGTCATAGTACGTCCTCCCACAGTTAAGCAACCGCCCTGTAGCCGACATTCGGCTATGGGCCGGTTGCTAAGTGGTTAAAATTCGCACTTTTGATTTTTCACGTTCGGGTCCCATAGGCTTTAACAGTGTTTGAATGTTTGTGCGAACTTTTGGTCCGTTCGCATGTTCTGCCACAAACCGAACCGGGGAGTGTTTCGGCTCATCCCTAATGCTAAGTACCAGAGGTCAGAGACTATAGTGGGCAAGTGTAGTTTCTCCTAAAGCAGCCCCCATTTCCTTAAAATATATGTGAACTTTTTCTTTGAAAAACCTATTAAACAATGTGCAATAGTAATACAAGGCAGAACATTTTATTAAATTATTGTAAATACCTATTTAAATGTGATCAAATCACAGCTATTAAAGTGGAGGTCCACCCTAAAGTGGACCTTCCGCTCATTGGAATCCTCCCCCCCCTCCGGCGCCACAATTGGCACCTTTCAGGGGGGAGGGGGGTGCAGGTACCTGTACAGTACAGGTATCTGCACCCACTTCCGGCATAGCTATCTGCGGAAAGGGGCGTAGATCTAAAGTTCCCCGCTGCCTGCTGGGAAACACACAGATCCCAGAGGCAGCGGGACCATCCTTATTGCGCAGCGCGACTCGCGCATGCGCAGTAGGGAACCGGGAAATGAAGCCGAAAGGCTCCACTTCCTGATTCCCATACCCAAGATGGCGGCGGCAGCACCCGAGAGACGATCGAAAGATCGGCTTCGGGTGCCGACATCGCGGGCGCGCTGGGCGGGTAAGTGTCCTTATTTTAAAAGTCAGCAGCTGCAGTATTTGTAGCTGCTGGCTTTTAAAAAAAAAAAACGGCGGAACTCCCAGCGGACCCCCGCTTTAAAGAGGACTTAAACACTCTCATTTAACATTTACAAATTATTTTCCAAATCTCTTTATTATTTTTCCATAAAATTATATGTTACCATCATATCACAACTGTACGCACATCTTACATCCCAACCTTCGGCGCTCCCGACATATGCGCAGTGTTGGTCCAGGGACCTCGACCTGCACTTGGAGGAGCACGACTGGCCTGATATCTGGCTACATACTAAGATCTCCTCGCAAAATATTGTGGCCCTGGAAGCGAGTTATAAAGTTCTCATGCGTTGGTATCTTGTGCCAGATAGAATAGCAAAATTTCTACCCTCCTACTCCCCAAACTGCTTTCGCGGCTGCGCCGAGAGGGGTACACATCTACACATCTGGTGGACATGCCCTGTGGTGAAACGCTTCTGGTCTGAAGTCTTTCTGATCTTATCCACCTTATTTAATATCACAATAGATCCTGACCCAGCTTTGGCCCTCCTTAATTTTTACCCAAGCTCATATACCAAGGCAAAGATACGTCTTGCTCTGCAGGTCACTACAGCAGCCAAACAAACAATAGCTAAAGCCTGGAAAACTCCCACCCTACGACTGACCGAAACTAAAAACAGAGTTACGCAGGCAATGATACATAGCAAAATTGAGGCGACCATTCAGGATACTGTCCCTCGACACTCTAAAATTTGGCGACCTTGGGCTGAACATTACCTACCTCCACATTTCGACCACCATTTATTAGATCCGTGACAAAAATTTTTCCCTGTCTTAATGATTAAAAGATGTTTTAAAGCTACCCAGTGAGAGTCGACCGACCAAAATCTTCGTTTATCTGTTCTTTTCTTCCCCCTTCCCCTCTTTATTCTTTTCGCTCTCCTTCCTGTTTTTTCTTACTACCCCTTTCTCTAGTCTCCCCATCTTTTCTTTCTTTTACTTCTTCCTCTCTTCTGCTTCTTAGCCTTGTACCTCATTATCCACCTTCTTAAGGCATTCGATTGTGAAATTCGTTCACCTTGAAGGTGATTCTGGATATCACTAGTTATATAGCAAATGTTCTGCAGCTTTTGATATGCATAGAACTAAAGTTTTTCGCACTTCTCTACGTTATACTGTCCTAGACTGTTTACATGTTGCGTGTATTTGTCTATAAGTTTTAACCTCTAGGCTTGTGTTTCATAGGTTCCGACCAATTGTATTCATATTGCTATCTTGACAATCTTATTGTAATCTGCCTTATTTTGGAGCACATTTTGTTATTGTCTTCCTGTTTTATGTACAAGTCGAAATGCTGATGTCTATGTACTTTATGCTTTCTTTGTTAATAAAAAATTTTTGAACTAAAAAAAAAAAAAAAATAAAAAAAAAAATTATATGTTACAACATATATTCCACTCTCGCAGGAGCTTCCACATAACTCTGAGGCCGCGTACACACGCGCGGACTGTTGGCCCAACTTTGTCCGTCCAACAGTTTGAGCGAACAGTCCGCTCAAACTTAGCATGGACGGACATGGCCACACACGACGAACGAACAGTTTGCTGAAACCGTGCGCGATGACGTGAACGGCACGTACGACGGGACGCAAAATACGACGTCCTATACACTGCATTATAACTTTCGGCTTGAAAATCCTTTCTGAGCATGCGCGGAACTTAGTTTGACGAACAAGCCTACACACGTGCGGACTGTTCGTTGAAACAAGGTTTCAGCGGACAGTTTTTCGGAATTTCCGTAAAACCTTGTCCATCCAACTGTCCGCTGAAACTGTCCGCTGAAAGCCCACACACGAGCGGACTGTCCGCCCAAACACTGTTCAGCGGACAAGGTTGGGCCAACAGTCCGCGCGTGTGTACGCGGCCTTATTTCAACGAACAGTCCGCCCGTGTGTAGGCTTGTTCGTCAAACTAAGTTCCGCGCATGCTCAGAAAGGATTTTCAAGCCGAAAGTTATAATGCAGTGTATAGGACGTCGTATTTTGCGTCCCGTCGTACGTGCCGTTCACGTCATCGCGCACGGTTTCAGCAAACTGTTCGTTCGTCGTGTGTGGCCATGTCCGTCCATGCTAAGTTTGAGCGGACTGTTCGCTCAAACTGTTGGACGGACAAAGTTGGGCCAACAGTCCGCGCGTGTGTACGCGGCCTTATTCACAATACATCAAAACAGTCATCTCAACACTAACAGCACTAGTGGAATAATATAAATATTCAGTGCAAGCTGTGGCTATCAAAAGCCACTTAATAGACAGTCAGTATGCGGAAAAAGGAGAAAGCCCACATACGATTCTTAGTGTATAAATGGTGCTCCGTATCCCCTTAGCAGAAAGAAATAAGCTTCCTCATCTGGATACCATCACCAACACCTCATGCACAGATAATCCCGTTGGTAATGAACTCACCAAAAATAAGTGATATACGGGCCTTGTGTCACACATACTGTACACTATAAGATGATCTCCAATTCTTAGATACCTCCAAGCATGATGCAATTGAACTAAAGCTTGTAATTAGGGTTGAGCTTCGTGTTCGAGTCGAACATACGTTCGACTCGAACATCGGCTGTTCGCCCGTTCGGCGAATTCCGAACGTTATGGGCCGTTCGCGACAAATTCGTGTGGCGCTCACGGCCCACAATGCACTGCGTCATCGCAGTGCATTGCTGGCTCATGATTGGCCAAGCATGCACTGTGACCCCGCATGCTTGGCCAATCACAGCGCCAGCAGCAAGGAGAGCCATGATTGGCCACAGGCAAGATGCCTGTGGCCAATCATAGCTCAGGCTGTGTAGTACATGCCCCACACTATATAAGGCCGCCAGCGCGGCGGCCTAGTGTAGTGTGTTGGCGTCTGAAGCAGTTAGTGGGTGTTCTGTGTACCTTCAACACAGTACACACCGATCGTTATCGGCAGATTTTCGATCTTGCTCTTCTGTAGTGGTTGTTGTCTGCTTGCCCTGACCGCAGTATACACCGCTATATTCACCTCACCTATATAGCTAGTGATCTATCTTTTATAATAGAGCTTGCAGTCAGTAGTGTTAGAAGCTTGTGCGTGCTGTCTGCGTGCTCTGTACCCAGTACACACCGCTATATCCACCTACATAGCTCTTCTCTATTTGAGCCCACTTGCCATCTGCAGGAGTTATTGGAAGTTGTGTGTGCCTCCAGCACAGCACAGTATACATCTGTATATACCCCTTTATCTCTGGTGTTCTATAAAAAAGGCATCTGCGGGAGTTAGTGGGTTTTTTGTGCCTCCAGCACAAGATACACCTGTATCTACCGTTCATTGATACACCCTTTATTGCTGTTCTCTAATAGAGGCATCTGCAGGGCTTAGTGGGTGTTGTGTGACTCAATTACAGTATACCCCTTTATCTCTGGTGTTCTATAATAAAGGCATCTGCAGGAGTTAGTGGGTGTTGTGTGACTCCAGCACAATATACACCTGTATCTACCGTTCATTGCTGTTCTCTAATAGAGCCATCTGCAGGGCTTAGTGGGTGTTGTGTGACTCCATTACACTGCTGTTTTACCCAACTCCCTTCAGGCCATTACCATGTCTGGAGGGCCAGCAAGGAGAGGCAGACAGGCGCGAGCCGATAAAAGAGGGCAAGCAGGCTCTGTGTCTAGAGACAACAGTGCTGGTCGTGGACGCGGTGCATTGTCATCAGCACGTGGCCATGGGACACGCTTGTCCTTCTTTTCGGCAGCTGGACACGTTGAACCGCAACATGCCAACGACTTGGTAGAGTGGATGACCAAGCCCTCTTCATCCTCCTCATCCTCTCTCACCCAGTCTCAGGGTACTAGCAAAGCAGCTGCCAACGCATCGTCTTCCCTCCTCTCAATGTCATCATCAGTGACTCCTTCCCTAGACCCACCCCGTCCTCCTGAGGAGTCTCCTGAACTCCTTGAGCACAGTGTTGGGTACATGCTCCAGAAGGATGCCCAGTGTTTTGTGGGCTCTGATGGTGACACTCAGCTAGAGGAAGGCAGTAGCGTGAGCGCAGAAAGAGGGGATGCTCAAGAAGGACAGCAATCTGGCAGTCATGTTCCACAAGCTGCAGCATACTGCCAGGTTTGCTACAGCGATGAAGAGGGAGGGGATGATGAGGGCACTGACTCCACATGGGTGCCTGGTAGGAGAGAGGAGGAGGAGGAGGAGGAGGCACATGTCCAACGAGGCAGGATGCCCTCCGGGGGCCAGCTTAGGGGCAGCACACCGACTGAATCACACCGCAGAGCTCCGCCTGTGCAGGACGCTGCCTCTGCGCGTTATTCTAAAAGTTCTTTGGTGTGGGCCTTTTTTGAGACGAGTGCATCAGATCGCACCGCTGCTATTTGCAACATATGTCTCAAGCGTATCTCGTGTGGCCAAAACATCACCCGCTTGGGCACCACATGCTTGACCAGACATATGTTGACCTGCCATGCAGCTCGTTGGCAAGCGTACCTCAAAGACCCACACCAAAGAACAAAGCAGACCTCTCCTTGCTCCTCATCAGCTGGCATCTCCAACCCCACTAGACGTTCAGTCCTCTCTGAAACCTGCTCTGAGAGGAATGAAGGTGTAGAATTAGGTGTGTCACAGCCAAGTGCTTCTGGGAACTCTGCTAGCGGTACACCCACGTCCGATTATAGCAGGCAAATGTCCCTGCCCCAGCTGCTGGACCGGCGAAAGAAGTTCACTCCCAGCCATCCACATGCCCAGCGGTTGAATGCTAGCTTGGCTAAATTGCTAGCACTTCAACTGCTGCCTTTTCAATTGTTAGACTCGGCCCCCTTCCGTGAGTTTGTACAATGTGTGGTTCCTCAGTGGCAGGTCCCCAAACGACACTTTTTCTCACGGAAGGCGATTCCGGCTCTCTACCGGCATGTGGAAGGCAATGTCCTTGCCTCGCTGGACAGGGCGGTCAGTGGTAAGGTGCATATTACCGCTGACTCATGGTCCAGCAGGCATGGACAGAGACGTTACCTGTCTTTCACGGCCCATTGGGTCACTCTTCTGGCAGCTGGGAAGGATACAGGACAAGGTGCAGTAGTGTTGGAGGTTGTTCCGCCACCACGCCTCCAAAATGCTACTATTGGTTGTGACACACCTCTCTCCTCCACCCCCTCCTCTTCTTTTTCCTCCATGGCCTCTTCCAGTGCTCTGTCCCCAGAACCAGCGGTGCTCCGTAGGCGTTCCAGGGGCTACGCAAGTACGCAGGCAAAACGATGCCATGCCGTGCTTGCGCTGGTTTGTTTGGGGGACAGGAGCCACACTGGGGCGGATGTTTTGTCAGCTCTGCAGGGGCAGGCCGAGAGGTGGTTGACGCCACGCCAGCTTAAGCCAGGAATGGTGGTTTGTGACAATGGCACCAACCTCCTCTCCGCCCTCCGACAGGGACAACTGACCCATGTGCCCTGTGTAGCTCACGTCCTTAACCTGGTAGTGCAGCGGTTCTTGGGCAGGTACCCCGGCTTACAGGATGTACTGAAGCAGGCCAGGAAAGTCTGTGTGCATTTCCGCCGATCATTTAATGCCTGTGCTCGGCTGGCTGAGCTCCAAAAGGAGTTGAACCTGCCCAAGAACCGCCTTATATGTGACATGCCCACCAGGTGGAACTCAACGTTGGCCATGCTGCAGCGGCTGCACACGCAGCAGAGGGCCATCAATGAGTACCTGTGCGACTACAGCACCAGGACAGGGTCAGAGGAGCTCGGTTTTTTCTCACCACGCCAGTGGGGCATGATCAGGGATGCATGTACTGTCCTGTCACCGTTTGAGGAGGCCACAAGGATGGTGAGCAGTGACAGTGCATGCATCAGTGACACTGTACCTCTTGTCCACCTCTTGGAGCATACGCTGCGTGGAATAATGGACAGGGCACTTGAGGCAGAACAGAGGCAGGAAGAGGAGGACTTCCTTGCCTCTCAAGGCCCCCTTTATCCAGACAGTGTTCCTGCTGTGCCACCCATCACACAGGAAGAGGATGAGGAGGAGGAAGAGGAGGAGGAGGATGATTGTGTCAGCATGGAGGTGGAGGCTGGCACTCAGCATCAGATGCAGCAGTCTTGTAGGGATGATTTACAGTCCCAAGAAACACGTGGACTTGTACGTGGCTGGGAGGAGGTAGCTGCGGATCATGTTGCCCTTAGTGACCCAGAGGACTCCGGAACGAATGCCTCAGCTAACCTACGCTGCATGGCCTCCCTGATCCTGCAAAGCCTGCGGAAGGATCCTCGTATTCTTCGGATCAAGGAGAGGGACCATTACTGGCTGGCCACTCTCCTTGATCCACGGTACAAGGGTAAGGTTGCCGACCATATCTTGCCATCGCAGAGGGAGCAGAGGATGAGACATCTCTGGGAGGCCTTGCAGAAAGGTCTGTGCAACGCGTTCCCAGAGATTGGGAGGTTACAAACTCCTGGTCCTGGACAACGTGTTGCTGAGGCATCGGTCAGAAGGAGTGGTGGAGAAGGTGGCCGTCTGACTGATGCTTTCAGACAATTTTTTAGTCCGCAGCCCCAAGGTATGATCGGTTCCAGCAACCATCGCCAGCGTCTGATTTACATGGTGCAGGATCACCTAGGGGCAAGGTCAGACTTGGACACCTTTCCCACCGAAAATCCTCTGGCTTACTGGGTCTTGAGGATGGATCACTGGCCAGAGCTTGCACAGTATGCAATTGAGCTACTGGCCTGTCCTGCATCCAGCGTTCTTTCGGAAACGCACCTTCAGTGCTGCTGGTGGCTTTGTTACCGATCACAGGGTGCGCCTGTACACTGAATTAGTTGATCGACTGACCTTTATCAAGATGAATCAGTCTTGGATCACCCACAGCTACCAAGCACCTGAAGCTGATGTAACCGAATAATTTTTTTTGAAATATCACATCCCTTCAAGACTGCCTATGATGATGCTGAGTGACTGTCCTGTTATGTTGATTGTCTATTCTCTTCCTCCTCCGCTGATATGTTGGAAGAACATTTCTGGTTCTGGGTGATGCCTAAGGCCCAATTTTTCTGCCCCTGTTTAACAGGGGCGTTTAAGTACAATTTTTGATGCAATGCTTTGCAGCAGGGCTAATTCCTGCAATAAAACTAGACTATATGGGAGAGGTTGCAGTGTGGTGGCACCAGCACCAGTGCCTAAGGCCCAATTTTTCTGCCCCTGTTTAACAGGGGCGTTTAATTACAATTTTTGATGCAATGCTTTGCAGCAGGGCTAATTCCTGCAATAAAACTAGAGTATATGGGAGAGGTTGCAGTGTGGTGGCACCAGCACCAGTGCCTAAGGCCCAATTTTTCTGCCCCTGTTTAACAGGGGCGTTTAATTACAATTTTTGATGCAATGCTTTGCAGCAGGGCAAATTCCTGCAATAAAACAAGAGTATATGGGAGAGGTTGCAGTGTCGTGGCACCAGCACCAGTGCCTAAGGCCCAATTTTTCTGCCCCTGTTTAACAGGGACTAGTAATTACAATTCTTGATATAATATTTCACAGGAGGGCCCGTTCCTGTGCCCACCCAGAGTAACTGTGAGGACTTATAGTGTTGTGGCACCAGCACCACAACCACCAAAGGTCAATTTTTCTACCACTGTTCAACAATGGCATGTAATTACAATTCTTGATATAATCGTTCACAGCAGAGCGCTCCAGCGCCCACCAAGAGTCACTTTGAGGGCTTACAATGTTGTGGCAAAACCAACACCTTGTTCTGCCATTTCTGCAGAGCATATAGGGCAGGCCCCTACTTTCAAACATCCAACTTACAAACATCTCCTACTTGCAAACGGAAGGAGACAACAGCAAGTGAGATGAAAAAAGATGGACGACAAAACAAATTATACAGGGGTGATAACCCTTCCCTATGTTTTCCAAAAAGCTTAAAAATAGTTTTTTTGACTGGAGCTACACTTTAAAAATGTACCAGTTGAAAATTACAAACAGATTCAACTTAACACAACAAACCTACACAGTCCCTGTCCTGTTTGCACCGCCTGTATACTGCTGTTCTTGTTATATAGGGCCTGGGGGCCACACGCATTTCCTTTTTTTAATATGGGTACGGGGTTCCCCTTAATATGCGTACAAGACCCAAATAGGCTGGTAATGGGCAGGGAGGGCTACCCATGCCATTTTTCTCAATGATTTTCAACCATATTGCAGGAACCAGATATAACATTAAAACCGCAAGCAGTTTTAAATGGTGTTATTTCCGTTTAATGTCATTTTGTGCAGGGACTGTTCTAAACATGGGAAACAGTGGCACTTCACAGGCATACTACAGACACCCCCCAAGCACCATATTTAAAGGAATATTTTTTTTCACTTTAATCGTCATTAAAATCAGTGCTCCCGCCAAAACGGCCATTTTTAAAAACATTTTAGGCATTGACCCATGTCCCCTGGGGCAGGAGCCAGGTCCCCAAACCCTTTTTAGGACAGTATCTTGCATATTAGCCATTAAAATTAGCACTTTTAATTTCGAACGTTCGAGTCCCATAGACTTCAATGGGGTTCTAAAGTTTGTTCGAATTTGGGGTCAGTTTCGAAAGTTCTGGTGTGAACCGAACCGGGGGGTGTTCGGCTCATCCCTACTTGTAATCACCTGAGACTTGAAAACAACTCCGGTCCCCGGATTAGATACGTTTTTTCATGGGGTTCATAAACTGCATCTTGTTATTCCCAGGACCACATGGCTTTAATCTGCTATCAGTGCCACTACAGTGCTCACCAGTGCCCTTCAGTGTCATCAAAGGGCCCATCGGTGCCACAACAGTGCTCATCAGTGCCCTACAGTGCCACTACAATTCTCATCAGTGCCCTATGTGACACTACAGTGCTCATCAGTGCCCTACTGTGCCACTACAGTGCTCATCAGTGCCCTACAGTGCCATCAGTGACCTACAGTGCCTATCAGTGAGTGCTTATCAGTGCCATCAGTGTCTGCTTATCAGTGACCTACAGTGGCATCAGTGCCATACAGTGCCATCAGCGAGTGCTCATAACTACCACTACAGTGCTCATCAGTGCCACTACAGTGCTTATAAGTGCCATTAGTGTTCATCAGTACCCAATAGTGCTCATCAGTGCCCATCAGTGAGTGCTCATCAGTGGATCTTCATCAGCTCCCGTCAGTGCCATAAAAATGTGTAAAAAATGCGTTTTCATTTTCTTTCCACAAGTTTCAAAAACTTACGGAAAAAATGACATGTTCAAATGACATTATGCTTCATAGAATATACATTGGGGTGTTTGCTGTCCAAAATAGGGTCACGCACCTGGGAATATCCATGACCACCAGGTCCAGAGGACCCGGCGCATCATGGTAAATGGCCGTTGACGGCGGCGATCACATTCATCTTTCCCTCTCTGTATCGATTGGTACAATGTGAGTGGAAAGGGGAGAGACCAGGTGCAGCAGTGCTGTAGGCTGGATGTGTACTGCCCATAGAGTTGATCTGTGCCCATTCCAGCACTCATACAACCATCCATCTATCCATGCTCAGCAATACTTATCCATCCATCCATCCTCAGCAATACTCATCCATCCATCCTTAGAAATACTCATCCATCCATCTTCAGCAATACTCATCCATCCATGCTCAGCTATCCATGCTCATCCATACTCAGAAATACTCATCCATCCATCCATGCTCAGCCATCCATACTCAACCATACTCAGCAATACTCATCCATCAATCCATCCTCAGCAATACTCATCCAATCCATACTCAGGAATACTCATCCATCCATCCATGCTCAGCCATCCATACTCATCCATACTCAGCAATACTCATCCATCCATCCATGTTCAGCCATCCATACTCATCCATACTGCGTTTTCATTTTCCTTCCACTAGAGCTGCATGATTAATCATTAAAAAATTGCGATCTCGATTCACCCCCCTGATGATCTCTCCCGCTGAGAGTAGGTGATTCTTTCATATAAACAAGTGGAGAGATTATCTGCTCACTCAGCTGTCAAAAGAAAGCATCCCCACGTTTAGAACTTGAAACATTGTAACTAACGCTTAGGCCGCGTACACACGGGCGGATTGTCTGCCCAACTTAGTCCGCTGAAACGTGTTTCAGCGGACAATCCGCTCGTGTGTGGGCTTCAGCTGACTTTTTCAGCGGACAGTCTGGCGGACTAAGTCTTTCGGAATTTCCGTAATTTTGTCCGTCCAAACTTGGTTTCAGCGGACAGTCCGCTCGTGTGTAGGCAAGTTGGACGGACTAAATATGGCGCATGCTCAGAAAGGATTTACATGCCGAAGGTTGCATTGCAGTGTATTGGACGTCGTATTTCTAGTCCCGTCGTACGTGCTGTACACGTCATTGCGCAAGCTTTCAGCGGACTGTCTGTTCATCGTGTGTGGTCAAGTCCGTTCATTCAAAAGTTGGACGGACTGTCTGTCGGATTGTCTGACGAACTTAGTTGGCCAGACAATCTGCCCGTGTGTACGCGGCCTTACTCTTAGATCAAAGGGATAGAACTTCTTGTGTAAACAAATAATCTGGGCAGTCTGCCAAGCTTTCAACCACATGTAAATGCAGGAAGTTTAACCACTTAAAGTCTAAATCTTTTTCTGACACTTCTTTCTTAAGTTTAAATCAATATTTTTTGCTAGAAAATTACTTGGAAACCCCAAACATTATATATATATATATATATATATATATATATATATATATTTTTTTTTTTTTTTTTTTTTAGCAGAAACCCTAGGGAATAAAATGGCAATCGTTGCAATATTTTATGTCACACTGTATTTGCCCAGCGGTCTTTCAACTGCAATTTTTTGGGAAAAATACACTTCAATAAATAAAAAAATAAAAAACAGTAAAGTTATTTTGTTGTTATAAAATTGGTGTTTTACTTGCTACAGACAGGGCAGCTCTTAGTACTTATCAATGAAGTTGGGGAGGAAGTTATGGTAAGTAAATGTATCCCGTTTCTCTGCAAGACACAACACAAGACAAACCCTAATGTCAGGCTAAACTCTCCTAATCTTGTCCCAATATAGGCCTCAATCTATAAGCAGTATAAGCCACTAACCACCGATGGTACCTTCGTTTTGCACGATCGGTGCTTATGCTACTTCTTCCTCCGCTCAGACCGTACGTACGACGCACATGTATTATGCTTTATTTACACTGCGCATGCATGTCCTCTTGGAGGTCACAGTAAGCTTATTTTACTTATCTGGGCCTGTTTAGACCTCTTAAAGTTTGGAGGTCAATAGTAATGTGAGCAGATTCATAACACTTTTGATGTGGAGGTGCAATCATCATTTCATCAGAAGAAGTGTTGTTCCACACAAGGAATGTTTATACATGGAACTTTTTCATTTTACACCGATTAATTGATTTTTTTCTATTAGATGTAGTTTCGTATATATATATATATATATATATATATATATATATATATATATATATATATATATTGTATGTATATATGTATATATATATATATATATATATATATATATACATATACATATATGTATATATATATATATATATATATATATATATATATATATATATATATATATATATATATATATATATATATATATATATTGATTCCTAGTGATTTTTTTTTTATTGTGAGACACTTTAATTCTGCTTTATTGCCAGCTGACTCATACCGTGGACTTGATTTTCCTTGTTAAATCTTTTTATTGAATTTCAAGGAAAAAAAAAAGGAAGTTTACAGATCATAACGAGCTTCATATCATGAGTATCGTAAATTAACAATATAGTTATAAGCAGGTATTGATCACATAGATTCGGTATGTTATAAGTGAAAGTATAAGTAACATAGAGATTGTATACTATAATATTATAAGTACTGAACTAAATTAGGAACGAACTATATGAGAGAATTAATGAAATATGCCTCCAGACCACCTGTCCACCCCAAATGAGTTCAAGCTGTGAACAGGTGGGGGCAGATATAATTAAAAAGTAAAACTCTTTTCCTGGTTAACCTTAGCTCAGCGCAACCAGTATTTAAAGAAAGTTTTGAAGAATAGACCCTCTAAAAGAGAGATTGATTCTCTATGTTGATGAGAAATAAACCAACTTTTGAAAGATAAAACATAAATAAAATAAAAAAAATAAAAAAAGAAGAAGAGGGATAGAAAAGGAGGAAAAGAGAGAAGAAAAGGGATGAGATGAAAACTCTCGAGGTAGTGACCTGATATATGACATGAAACAATAGCACAACAGCGATACGCAAGGATTTTATTGTGGGAACAGCAATGACTGGTCAAAATCAGTAGGAAAGAAATGTTTAACCCATGGTTGCCAAATCATGTGAAATTTACTAATATTATTGTTTTCAATAGCTGTCATTTTATCGAAAATGAGAGCTTTGTTCAGTCTGTGTTTGGCTTCCGCCACAATTAAATTTTTGGTTTTCCATGCCTTAGCTATGGTTTGTTTAGCTGCCGTATTAATATAAACAAGTAGTTTGAATTGTGTCCGTGTGAGTGAATCTGGTTTGAGATTTAAAAGTGCAATAGCTGGGTCTGGGGCAATATAGATATCTAAAGCTTTAGAGGCCATTGCAAATATATTATTCCAAAATTCTTGCGCCACCGGACAATCCCACCATATATGAAGATGAGTACCAGGAGAGGAGCAACCTCTAAAACAATGATTAGGGTAAGATGGAGAAAATTTTGCAATCCTTGCTGGTAATAGGTACCATCGTGCAAGAACTTTAAAGTTAGTTTCCAAAGCATAACAGTTGGGAGATGATGATTTAGTAGCTAACCAGATGTTGGACCAGTCATTGTTGTTAAATATTCGACCCAAATCCTGTGCCCATTTAACAGAATATGATGGAAGTACCTCATTGGGGGTAGTAATAAGGGTTTGGTACACATATGAAATTAAACCTTTAACATGTGGGTCACTTATACAAATAGTGCTTAAACCTGACCCAATAAGAGGCATACAGAAATTTTTAATTTGTAGAAAATATCTAATTGTTTGAGAGCCCAAAGATCGTACATAGCATAGGGAATGTTTGAAAGGTATTTGAGGATAATAGCTTCTAGAATCTAGTCAGATTAGTAGAAGAACATGCTGAAAAAGATTTCGGAAATGTCCATGCAGGATAAAAAGCTGGATTCTCTAGAAAGGAAAGAAGTGGATTATGTACTGATTGTAAATAACATGAACTACCAAATCTATCCCAGATAACCAAGGAATGTATTGTGATAGGATTAGTCAGATGCGATCTGTCCTTTGGCTGAATCCATAGCAGATTGGCCACAGATACGGGGTCACAATCAATGGCTTCAATAGATACCCATAAAGGTATGTCTTCTGTTCAATGATATTTAGGGAGTATCGATAGTTGAGCTGCAAAGTAGTAAGAAGCGAAGTTAGGTAGCACCAAGCCTCCACTGGTTTTACTAAGATATAAAGTGGATTTAGGTATACAGGGTTTAATATTCTTCCAAATAAAAGACATAATTCTACGCTGTGTGAGTCGTAAAAAATATGAAGGTATGGAAACAGGAAGTACCCCATATAAATATAAAAACGTAGTCAGTATTGACATTTTTATTGGGTTAATCCGACCCATCCATGATAATGGTAGTGTGGACCATTGCTTTAATAAGCCTGTAACTTGCTTCAGCAGGGGTAAATAATTAGCTGCAAAAAGATCAGAAAGTGAGGATGTAAGGTGTACACCTAAATATGGTAATTGCCGATCAACCCAATTGAAAGGTAGAGAGGATTGAGCCTGTAATAGGTCAGAGTGTTTTATAGAAATATTCAATGCATTCGATTTGGTGGGATTTACAAAGAGACCAGAAATATGTGAAAATGTATCTAATATTCGCATAAGAATTGGGGCAGAAATGTGAGGATGAGATAGATAAATAAGTATGTCATCCGCATAAAGACACAGTTTATGGTGATGCCCACCTAGTTCAATACCTTTGATATCTGGGTTGGATCTAATTAATTGTGCCAAAGGTTCCATAAGTAGGGCAAAAAGTAGTGGGGATAAGGGACAACCCTGTCTTGTGCCTCTTCTTATGTCTATTATTGCTGATTTATAACCTGCATATTTAATATACGCCCTGGGATTGTTATAGAGGAAAGAGATCCAAGTCAGGAAATGATTACCAAAACCCAATTTTTTGAGAGTAAATTGCATATAAGGCCAGGTGACTGAGTCAAAAGCCTTACTGATATCCAAAGATAGAAGGCAAGTTGGGATACGTCTGTTTTTAGCGGCTTGAATAAGTAATAGTGTTCTTCTAATATTGTCTCCTGCCTGTCTCTTGGGTATAAAACCCGTTTGGTCTTGATGAATTAGGTGACCTATAAAATTATTCAAGCGAGACGCAAGGACCTTAGCTAATATTTTAATGTGTAAGTTAAGGAGAGAAATGGGACGATAATTAGACCAGATAGTTAAATCTGATCGTGGTTTAGGTAACATAACTATAATAGAAGATAATGACTCAGGCTGAAATAAATGACCCGACAGAAGGGAGTTGAAGGCTCTGGTTAAGATTGGTGTTAAAATATGCTCAAAGTTTTTATAATACGATGCCGAGCAGCCACCAGGGCCAGGCCTTTTATGTAATTTTAGTCCCTTTATAGCAGTCTGAACTTCATTAGTAGTAATAGGGCTTTCTAGTCTCTCTCTTTGTTCAATATCAAGAGTAGGGAGATTAATATTAGAAAATAGCCTGTCCGCACAGGCCTGATTGAAATCAGTAGCAGGGGAGTAAATTTTAGCTAATTTCGAACAAAACACCACTAAAATTTTGACTGGATTACTGGTATATGAATCAGGGGACGTTTTCAATCTTATGGAGGATCTGATTTGATTTATTGATCTTAAACTTCTGGCCATAAGGGAGTCTGGTTTATTAGCTTTGAGGTATTGTGTATGTTGGCATTTATGGAGGAGTTTATCTGCCGAATTAGTTAAAAATAGATCTAAATCTAAATGGGCTTTATCTAATTTAGCATTATTAATGGCATTCTGGGAAGATTGAAACATATCATGACAGGAAGTGAAGTTAGCTTCCAGCTTTGTAAACATGAGTTTTCGTTCTTTTTTTAAGCTTTGTAGCTAGTTGTATCAACTTACCCCAAACAACTTTTTTATGGGCTTCCCACAATGTCAAGTCGGAAGTGTCGCCAGTATCATTAAATGAAAGATAGTCATTAATCTCTTTTTCTATAGTCTGTCGATGTAGAGGGTTAGCTAATAGTGATGGACGAACGTTTCGCCCGGCGGTCGTTTCGCGGCGAATTTCCGACTTTCGCCGTCCGCGGGTTCGAACGCCTTTTTCCGTCGTTCGCCCCGGCGGACTTACGTGTTTAATGTATACAAGAACTTTAACCTTTCGTGACACGTTTATCATGTGTTACAGGACAACCAATTGAGACATGACAGCTCATGGACACTTGGACATTCCCCCTAACCTATAAATACACCCGATCCGGTGGCCATTTTACATTCTTTCTTCTGTCACTGTAGGGAAAGGATCCTGTGTGGAGTAGGGACAGAGAAAACGCTAGCTATTTGGTACACAAAAGTTCTTTTCAGGACTGGTATAGGTGTTAGGTCAGCAGCCTGAGTTTCTTTTGTCAGTTTAGATAAAGGGACAGAGCGCTGTATGCTGCTATTTTAGGGACAGCTCAGCCAGATTAGTCTTTCTTCATCATCATCATCATCATCATCATTAGCTGTTACTATCAGGTCCACAAAAGAGCTGTTCCAGCTAATCGTTCCAGCCTACTCTTTTTTGCCAATTTGTATAGGGACAGGCAGGAAGCAGTGTGTCAGGCAGTGAGGATAATTTTAAAGACTTGCTGTTACTATTAGTTCCACAAAGGTTCTTTTCAGGACTGGTATCAGTGGTACGGTAATAGGCTTGTACACGTATAATATTCTTTCTTCCAAATATAGAAAGAATATTATACTTGACTGCTGCCCTTCTGCTGCAGTCTGCTAATCATTCACAACTCACTTGTTCCACAAAGCTCTTTATCAGGACTGGTAACTTGGTCTGTCTAGGGTGCTACGGTACATAGGCTTGGGTGCGGTACAGTCTGCTGTTCTGTAAGGACCGCTATCGGTCCACAATACATAGGGTTGCCGTGCACTACTGCTGACCGCTGCCCTATACTGCAGCAGTCCTTCAGCGGTATAGGGACTGACGCACAGTCTGCTAAACACTAATACACAACCTGCTTGGTCCACAAAAGTTCTTATAAGGACTGGTAACTTGGTATAGGGTGCTACGGTACATAGGCCTGAGTGCGTTACAGTCTGCTGTTCTGTAAGGACCGCTATCGGTCCACAATACATAGGGTTGACGTGCACTACTGCTGACCGCTGCCCTATACTGCAGCAGTCCTTCATTGGTATAGGGACTGACGTACAGTCTGCTAATCACTAACACACAACCTGCTTGGTCCACAAAAGTTCTTATAAGGACTGGTAACTTGGTATAGGGTGCTACGGTACATAGGCCTGAGTGCAGTACAGTCTGCTGTTCTGTAAGGACTGCTATCGGTCCACAATACATAGGGTTGCCGTGCACTACTGCTGACCGCTGCCCTATACTGCAGCAGTCCTTCAGCGGTATAGGGACTGACGCACAGTCTGCTAAACACTAATACACAACCTGCTTGGTCCACAAAAGTTCTTATAAGGACTGGTAACTTGGTATAGGGTGCTACGGTACATAGGCCTGAGTGCAGTACAGTCTGCTGTTCTGTAAGGACCGCTATCGGTCCACAATACATAGGGTTGCCGTGCACTACTGCTGACCGCTGCCCTATACTGCAGCAGTCCTTCATTGGTATAGGGACTGACGTACAGTCTGCTAATCACTAACACACAACCTGCTTGGTCCACAAAAGTTCTTATAAGGACTGGTAACTTGGTATAGGGTGCTACGGTACATAGGCCTGAGTGCAGTACAGTCTGCTGTTCTGTAAGGACTGCTATCGGTCCACAATACATAGGGTTGCCGTGCACTACTGCTGACCGCTGCCCTATACTGCAGCAGTCCTTCAGCGGTATAGGGACTGACGCACAGTCTGCTAAACACTAATACACAACCTGCTTGGTCCACAAAAGTTCTTATAAGGACTGGTAACTTGGTATAGGGTGCTACGGTACATAGGCCTGAGTGCAGTACAGTCTGCTGTTCTGTAAGGACCGCTATCGGTCCACAATACATAGGGTTGCCGTGCACTACTGCTGACCGCTGCCCTATACTGCAGCAGTCCTTCATTGGTATAGGGACTGACGTACAGTCTGCTAATCACTAACACACAACCTGCTTGGTCCACAAAAGTTCTTATAAGGACTGGTAACTTGGTATAGGGTGCTACGGTACATAGGCCTGAGTGCAGTACAGTCTGCTGTTCTGTAAGGACTGCTATCGGTCCACAATACATAGGGTTGCCGTGCACTACTGCTGACCGCTGCCCTATACTGCAGCAGTCCTTCAGCGGTATAGGGACTGACGCACAGTCTGCTAAACACTAATACACAACCTGCTTGGTCCACAAAAGTTCTTATAAGGACTGGTAACTTGGTATAGGGTGCTACGGTACATAGGCCTGAGTGCAGTACAGTCTGCTGTTCTGTAAGGACCGCTATCGGTCCACAATACATAGGGTTGCCGTGCACTACTGCTGACCGCTGCCCTATACTGCAGCAGTCCTTCATTGGTATAGGGACTGACGTACAGTCTGCTAATCACTAACACACAACCTGCTTGGTCCACAAAAGTTCTTATAAGGACTGGTAACTTGGTATAGGGTGCTACGGTACATAGGCCTGAGTGCAGTACAGTCTGCTGTTCTGTAAGGACCGCTATCGGTCCACAATACATAGGGTTGCCGTGCACTACTGCTGACCGCTGCCCTATACTGCAGCAGTCCTTCATTGGTATAGGGACTGACGTACAGTCTGCTAATCACTAACACACAACCTGCTTGGTCCACAAAAGTTCTTATAAGGACTGGTAACTTGGTATAGGGTGCTACGGTACATAGGCCTGAGTGCGTTACAGTCTGCTGTTCTGTAAGGACCGCTATCGGTCCACAATACATAGGGTTGCCGTGCACTACTGCTGACCGCTGCCCTATACTGCAGCAGTCCTTCAGCGGTATAGGGACTGACGCACAGTCTGCTAAACACTAACACACAACCTGCTTGGTCCACAAAAGTTTTTATAAGGACTGGTAACTTGGTATAGGGTGCTACGGTACATAGGCCTGAGTGCAGTACAGTCTGCTGTTCTGTAAGGACCGCTATCGGTCCACAATACATAGGGTTGACGTGCACTACTGCTGACCGCTGCCCTATACTGCAGCAGTCCTTCAGCGGTATAGGGACTAAGAGTTTTGTCACAGGGTGATTTAAAAAATGACAGGCAGAGGAAGAGGCAGGCCCTTCCGCAGGGGTGGTAGGGGTAGGGCAGGAGCAACAGCCTTGAGCCAAAGTGGGAAGTTGCAGAAGGTGCGTTCAATTACTTTAAAGGACGCACCAGACTTGGTTGAGTGGCTCACTCAGCCTTATTCTTCTGCACCCTCCTCATCCTCTCGATCTGCACCCTCTTCTTCACTCTCTGCTATGTGCACCCCCAAAGACACTACCACCAACAACACCACCACCACCACATACCTTCCGCTTGAGTGCAAATGGGGGCCTTCATGCTCCAGTGTTTTAATAGGGACCCCCGTATAAAAAGCATGAGGGTCAAGGACCAGTACTGGGTGGCAACGTACTTAGATCCCCGGTACAAACACAAAATGGCGGAAATGTTACCGCCGTCGCAGAGGGCTGTCAGAATGCAGCACTTCCAGGCCTTGCTTCGAGAAATGCTGCATTCTGCTTTTGCGTGCGCTGGCAGAGGAGCAATTCCCACTCCCAGAGAAGGATTTGCGGGTACCAATCCAACAGCGCCTGCAAGAAGAGGCCGGTTTGAAGATGTGTTGGTGACTTCGGATATGAGGTCATTCTTTCAGCCGACCCATCGACAGGTGTCATCCGGATCCAGCATCAGGGAACGCCTAGACCGTCAGGTGTCCGACTACATTGGGTTAACGGCCGATGTGGACGCTCTGAGGAGTGATGAACCCCTAGACTACTGGGTGGGCAGGCTTGACCTCTGGCCAGAGCTTGCCCAATTTGCAATCGAACTGTTGGCTTGCCCCTCATCCAGTGTCCTGTCCGAAAGGACGTTCAGCGCAGCAGGGGGGATTGTGACCGATAAGCGTACTCGCCTAGCTCACGACAGTGTTAACTACCTCACATTTCTAAAAATGAATGAGGCATGGATCTCGGAGGAATTCAACACATGTGATCAGTAGACCATGTATATGTCTATAAACAATTTTTGGAATCAAGCACACAGACCTTCTTAATTCATTTGGCTCACTTCCCTGACCCAAAAAAGCACACCGTACTATATGCCCCTACCCTCCTCTTTGAAGAGGTTGAGCGGTGTCATATTTCTACTGGGGCTGCTTATTATGAGGGGTTCCCACCATCCCTGTGCTGTGCTGACTTCCTCCTGGGTGTTCTTATTATGAGGGGCTCCCACCATCCCTGTGCTGTGCTGACTTCCTCCTGGGTGTTCTTATTATGAGGGGCTCCCACCATCCCTGTGCTGTGCTGACTTCCTCCTGGGGGTTCTTATTATGAGGGGATCACACCATCCCTGTGCTGTGCTGACTTCCTCCTGGGGCTGCTTACGGTGCTGCTGTCAGCGCTGTATGTCACGGAGCTGCTGTCAGCGCTGTATGTCACGGAGCTGCTGTCAGCGCTGTATGTCACGGAGCTGCTGTCAGCGCTGTATGTCACGGAGCTGCTGTCAGCGCTGTATGTCACGGAGCTGCTGTCAGCGCTGTATGTCACGGAGCTGCTGTCAGCGCTGTATGTCACGGAGCTGCTGTCAGCGCTGTATGTCACGGAGCTGCTGTCAGCGCTGTATGTCACGGTGCTGCTGTCAGCGCTGTATGTCACGGAGCTGCTGTCAGCGCTGTATGTCACGGAGCTGCTGTCAGTGCTGTATGTCACGGAGCTGCTGTCAGCGCTGTATGTCACGGAGCTGCTGTCAGCGCTGTATGTCACGGAGCTGCTGTCAGCGCTGTATGTCACGGTGCTGCTGTCAGCGCTGTATGTCACGGAGCTGCTGTCAGCGCTGTATGTCACGGAGCTGCTGTCAGTGCTGTATGTCACGGAGCTGCTGTCAGCGCTGTATGTCACGGAGCTGCTGTCAGCGCTGTATGTCACGGAGCTGCTGTCAGCGCTGTATGTCACGGTGCTGCTGTCAGCGCTGTATGTCACGGAGCTGCTGTCAGCGCTGTATGTCACGGAGCTGCTGTCAGCGCTGTATGTCACGGAGCTGCTGTCAGCGCTGTATGTCACGGAGCTGCTGTCAGCGCTGTATGTCACGGAGCTGCTGTCAGCGCTGTATGTCACGGTGCTGATGTCAGTGCTCTGTATTACGGTGCTGCTGTCAGTGCTCTGTATCTCCTGCACCCTCTTGTTTGCCTACCCTGGTCCCTGACCTTCCCTCTCCTCCATTGCCTTCATTAGCTCCATAGTCCTGAATTGTCAGAACAATTTCCCAAATAAAAAAAAAATGCTTGTAGTTATCGATCCCAAATTCACCTCATACATGTATTATGCTATTGTCCAGGTGGTGGGACTACGTGCTACCCCCTAATAATTACCCCGTGGCCGCAAATTCGACCTAAAGGTTTGCGAAATTCGCCTCCCATTGAAGTCAATGGAGCCCGCGGCGAACGGTCGTTTTCGCGAACGTTTGTGTCCGTTCGCGTTTCGCGTTCGCGAAACGTCCCGTCGGAAGTTCGTCCATCACTATTAGCTAATGTAGAGTCGTTTATGCACCAGGTGGTATCATGTGATCTAGGTATTATAGAAGCAATAGTTGTGAATATGGCACAATAGTCGGACCATGTGAACGGGATAATATTAGATGATAGAATTTCAGGTAGCATACTAGAAGGGACCAGAATATGATCAATACGGGAGAAAGATTTATGTGGGTAGGAGTAATATGTAAAACGTCTACTAGTCGGATTGGTTTCACACCATGTATCAACCAGATTATGTTTGGCAAGTAAATGTTGAAGAGTAAGCTTATTAGAGCTAGTGATAGGGACTGGGGGAGACTTATCTAGAAAAGGAAATACCATCGTATTCGAGTCACCACATAGGACTACAGTACCAAATTTATGTGTCTCAACCACTTGAAAAAGATGGGATAAAAAAGATTCTGTTTTTTTATTTGGAGCATAATATGAAACAATTGTAAAAGCTATATCTGCTATATATCCAGTAAGGAGTATATATCTACCTTCCGGATCATTTAGTTGTGTTAAGAGGGTGAATGGCATGGAACGGTGAAATCCAATAAGAGTTCTGCGTTGTTTAACCGTGGTAGAAGCGGTAAAAAATTGCGGGTATGAGGAGGAAAGAAATTTAGGGGCAGCTTTGTCAATAAAATGGGTTTCCTGCAAACAGATTATATGTGCCTTCTTGGCCGAGAAAGATCTCATTGCTTTTGCTCGTTTGTGTGGGATATTAAATCCTTGTACATCAAGAGATAAAATATTTATGGGGGCCATAAAAAGTCTAAGTAAACCAGCTCATAATAAGAACAATGACTTGAACTTAGAATACAGGTCACCACCTCGAGAGAAAAAAGAAGAGAAGAAAGAATAGAAGAACATAGCTTGGAAGAATAACCCTAATATGAAAAAAACTGTGAGTTAATGCAATAATAAATCACTAGGATATGAGAGCAACTCCTGGGAGTGAACAAAGGACTCACAGGGGCTCCACAGCCATCATCAGAGTCTCGCATAATAAAAGCAAGGGTCTGAGGATGGCAAAAGGGCAGCAAGTAGTTCCTAAAGTGACGAACCACGCCGGAGAACCACAGGAACTATACAAAAAGCATCTATACTATCATAATAATAACTGTATATATATTATCCAGAAAAAAAAAGGGGGGGGGGGTGTTGGAAAACTATCAAGACCATAACCTCAGGAAATGACCACATAAGTATCTTTGACTGATATGAGAGAGGGAGACAAAAAAAGGGGGGGGGGGGGATTTAAGTAAATAAGCAGTAAAAAAAAGAGGGCCAGCAAAGAATTGTAAGCCAAAGGGCCATAAAGTTGCAAAAATTAGTAACTTAAAAATTAAGTTGTTTCAGAGAAAGTGGAATCCTGCAGTTCTGAAAAAGAGGAAATGTATCAAAGAGGAGAGAAAATATATATATTTTAAACTCAGTCCATAGAGTCTTCATTATTAGGAGGCTGATGTTCAAATCGACCACGTTTATGCTGATTATGGCGAGAAGGAGTAGATGACTTAGAGCTGGTTGCAGTGTTTTGTTGAGGGGACCTGGAGGCTGATCCTCTGCGGGATTGGTCTTTAATTGTGGTTTGATCTGCAAGACCTGATTCGACCAAGGCTGACTGTAAGTCTGCTGAAGAGCGACATACATATCTGGTTTCTAGATGTGTGAATTTGAGGGAGAAAGGAAACCCCCAATGATAAGTGATCTGGTGCTGTTGAAGTATTTGTAGCTGTGGTTTAAGAGCTCACCTTTTAGCCACTGTAATAGGAGATAAATCTGAGAAGAGTTGGTATACTTGTCCTTGGAACATTAGGGAACCCTTTTCTCTTGCTGCTGCCAACAATTGTTCTTTTGTACGAAAATAGTGCATCTTGGCAATTATGTCCCTGGGAGGGTCATTTATGTGGCGCTAACGCTCTATGCACTCTGTCCATTTCTTATCTTTCCACAGGGATACCAGGGTGCAATTCCTGAAATAAAGCAATCATAGTGGCATTCACATCCATGACAGTCTCTGGAATTCCCCTGATCCTCAAATTGGCCCTCCTGTCCCTATTCTCCTGGTCCTCTAAACGTGACTGAAATATGACATTCTCTTCTTTGAAACTATTAAATTCAGAAATGTAGTGCTGAGTTTGACTTTCAATATCATCTACTTGTATCTCTAATTCAGCTGTTCTCAGACCCAGCTCTCTAATTTCTCTTGTCAGTTTGTCAGTAATATGGTCTGATGTCTGTTTCAAAGCCTTCTGTAAAATATGCTCAAATTTTTCAAATATGACAGATTGAAACTCTGATTCTAATACCGAAGCACCACAATCAGAGTCAGAGTCCTCAGTATTTTCTGTGGTGTTTATATTGGATTTAGGAGGTTTAGCCTGCTGTGAAGAATGAGGCTGTGAGGAGACTACCGCAGCCATCTTGGAAGACGGCTGAGGTCATTTCTCTTTGCTTGTTCCGCTTTTAAATTTAGCTTTTGTACCCTTTAAAACCATACTTATATGTGCCTGAGTCTTAGTAGTAGGTTTTTCTCTAGTTTTGTGTAGAATTAGGGACTTCTGCGACCTGTAGTCCTCCGGCGCGTTCGTCACAGGAGCGGAGCTCTAAGCCGGCATTACCGTCCTCCTAGGCATCCGCCCCCCGTGGACTTGATTTTCAAAAGGAATCAGAAAACTCAATCATTGTCTAGCACAGTAAAACAGAGACATAATCCAAATAAGTAAGATGCAAATAGGGTTGCCAGCAAGTACCTATATAGGTACAAACTGTAAATATATAGACAATAATGTACATTAATTAGAATATATACAAGCTGATTACTTGAATATATACATACCTAAAACCTAAAAAATTTGAAGGCTCTGAATTTACTTAAATAGAAATACAGGAGAACAAAATTGCTTTTAAAATATTCATATCCTTTGTATAGTTCTGGTTACATTGTAATTGTTTACACCAGGCTTAGATATGCAGTGTGACATAAACTACAGTGATTGTTTGAAACTGCCTTTCTCAGCTAGGGTCCTTCCAGAGGTTTGTTTGGGGTCCCTTGAGAAGTGGAAGAATGTAAGGGGTCCCTGGACACTGATTCTAATTTAAGGTCACATTCTTCTGCCAATGTAAATGGGCTCTTCTACATTGGACACCAATGTAAAATGCTACTTCTCTACTCTCCACAAATGTAAAGAGACAGTTTCTGTTTTTGACATATAAAATGGGTAAGAGAGCACAAGAAATCCCCTTTTCCTTGTATTCCTTTTCCTTGTATTTATTTATCTACAATTTAGTTTCCTAAGGTACTGTGAGATAAAGATGTTCCCTGAGTCCTGAAAATTATTTTAAAGATTCCTCCATGGTAAAAAAAAAAAAAAAAGGTTTAGAGTACAACCAGATCACCTTTTAGCATAATTGATAACCTGCCATTTGAAAATGATCAATGCGTCAAGCTTAATCAATAGCATCCAACACTGTTCTTTAAAACACATATATCTAAAATGAAAGTAACAGAAGCATTTAAAAGTATATTTAGCTATGCACACAATATGATGTTGTACATGCTTCGGTCACCGCATTTATGGGATAACATATGGTGGGTAGATAGATGCCTGTTATGTTCTGCTTTTTTCTAAATGTGCACTGATAACAAGCCTGGTGTTCTGCAAATCCAAGACACTAGGTTAATTTTTAGAACTGGATTATTTTTTCTATGGTTCTGTGCACCCAGGGGCAATCCTGGGCATGTGCACGGGGTGCACCATGTCCCAGCGCTGCAAGCTACTGCAGGGGAGGGGTGCCAAAGTTGTGGAACTCACTTAACTTGCCGGCCGACTCTGCTGTGTGCTACACTGTTTGCGAGAATCACCTGCCGTCTAGAAACCAGTGACGTCAGAGGCCGTGGCCACCCCAGCATTCAGAGTGTGCCATGGCCACCCCAGCATTCAGAGCCCGCCATGGCTGCCCCAGCATTCAGAGCATGCCGCGGATGCCCCAGCATTCAGAGTGCGTCGCCTCCACAGCTAGTAAACTAGCTCCACCCACCTCTGCCATGTTTTTAAGACAGCGTGGCTCATAGGGAGGGGATCGGAGCACATCTGAAAAGAGCGGCCTGAGCCTGCCTTGCTGTGAGTGACTGAGCTCATCTGAACAGCTGACCACCTGACTCTGCCTGACACTGTGTTCAGGAGGCTCGGAATTGAGCCTCACCGTGTAAGTAAGTTGTGCCATCAAAAGCAGCCACTGTGCCCAACCATCAAACGCAGCCAATGTACCCATCAAATGCCGCCACTGTGCCCATCAAATGCTGCCACTGTGCCTATCAAATGTAGCCACTGTGCCCATCAAATGTAGCCACTGTGCCCATCAAACGCAGCCACTATGCCCATCAACCGCAGCAATTGTGCCCATCAAACAACGCCATTGTGCCCATTAAGCGCCACCACTGTGCCCATCAAAAGCCGCCACTGTGCCATCAAATTCAGCCACTGTGTCCATCAAACACAACCACTGTGCTCATCAAATGCAGCTACTGTGCCCATCAAATGCAGCCACTGTGCCCATGAAACGCAGCCACTGTGCCCATCAAACGGGGCTACTGTCCCCATCAAATGCCACTATTGTGCCCATCAAACGCAGCCACTGTGCCCATCAAACGTAGCCACTGTGCCCATCAAACGCTGCCACTGTGCCCATCAGGTGCAGCCACTGTGCCCATCAAATGCAGCCACTGTGCCCATTAAACACTTCCACTGTGCCCATCAAACGCAGCCACTGTGCCATCAAACTCAGCCACTGTGCCCATCAAACACAGCCACTGTGTCCATCAAAGGCAGTCACTGTGTCCAACATACGAAGCCACTGTTCCATCAAATGTAGCCACTGTGCCCATCAAACGCTGCCACTGTGCCCATCAAGGGCAGCCACTGTGCCCATCAAATGCAGCCACTGTGCCCATTAAACACCGCCACTGTGTCCATCAAAGGCAGTCACTGTGCCCATCAAACGAAGCCACTGTTCCATCAAATGTAGCCACTGTGCCCATCAAGCGCCGCCACTGTGCCATCAAACGCAGCCACTGTGCCCATCAAATGCAGCCACTGTGCCCCATCAAATGCTGCCACTGTGCCCTTTAAATTCTGCCATTGTGCCTTATCAAATGCTGCCACTGTGCCCATCACATAGTGCCACATCAAATGCTGCCACTGTACCCATCAAATAATGCCACAGCAAATGCTGTCACGGTACCTATCAAATAGTGCCACTGTGACCCCACCCACCAAAGGGGAGGAGTTAGTAAGATGACCACACCATGTGGGGGCACCAGAAATATTTCTGCACCCAGGCGCCTGTGACCCTAGGATCGGCCCTGTGTGCACCCCATGCTGCTTTTTGTTTTGTTCAATAGCCCCTTTTTTTTTTGTTTTTATGTATGGTCTGGCTAACCTTCTGCATATAGGCCCTTTAAACTTTTACCATGAATTGGCCTAACATAAAAATCTATAATAAGGACTGCTGATACTGATCCTTTTTTAAGTTACATATATCCTAAAGGCAATTCATTGCATTTTCCCCTTTAACATAATTAAACCTTTGACACAAAAATAATTTATGGCTAAACCATACATTTCATCTGCTACTAAATGATGTGGTTTCCAAAGCACATTTTCACTACAATCACAGATAATAATGCTTTTATAAAAGTGAATAATAATCCATTTATTTGTTCACTGAAAAACGAGGTGCATCATGTTTGATGTCAATATAACAATATTCAATACAGCCTCCACTCAAGTATTTATCATGCAGCAAATGGATGCCAGATTGTAACTGGGTCAAATGCATTGTGTATCTCTACTAATGCACCATTACAAATGTGTCTTTAATGATGTACCTAGAAGATGACAGGTTATCTCACTGTGTAATGGACCACATTGCATGTTGTCAGAGTGAACATTTTAATCTATCATGTACTGTTATAAGTAAATTACAAATGAATATCCCAAATTAACTCGCATTCAGTCATACCTATCCTTAAATATAATCACAATTATATAACACGTGGGTATTACTACTACATTTTACTGTATTGTACTGTACCTGTTGTGAAATGTTGTTCTCTGCTTTTCTGTTCTTCATATATAATTATATAAGTTAACATTTTGCTTCTTTATGTTCACGGCAGTTTTTTCAATCAAACAAAAAAAATGTCTTCTTTATCAATGGTTAATGCTATGTTTTCCAAAGGTACAGCAGATGCCTACTGTAACTTTCAGCTGCATGTCTTGTGTCCAGGGTAAATTTCATTGCATTGCAATATTTTCTACAGTTCAAACAGGGTAACCCTAACAAAAGACTTAAAATAGAGGGCTCTTTTGGGGTTTCAGCACTAGACTAGCATCTGCTGAAAGTAGTCTTACTAAAGGTAACTTACTGTTCAAATGGACCACTGGATACAAATCCTCCTCTACACATTAAGTTGAACTGAAATACTGTATGAGCCTGTGTTTATCCATGAGAGAAAAAGGCAGTTAAACTGCTTGTGATCCAAAGGATGGTTGATTAATATCAGTATCGTGGCATTGTCGAACTGTACCATAGCTTTGTGTCCCTCCAGATAGGAAGAGTTCAGAGTTGAAGTGACATCTTGGCCACTCTAGGGCTCCAGGGCATTGTATGAAAGTCTGTGCTTAGTTCTTAACTATGGTTCCTGAGTTGTCAAGAATGAAGGTAGGGGAACATACTAGCGCCCCCTACATATGGGAATAGGGACAAGGTAATTTCAGTTTAAAATTCATAATTCATCCCTGCAAATTAATTGGTTACTTACTCGGCAGCTGATCAAACTTCCAAAATATTCTTCAGTTACATCAGGTGATCCAACGAACCTATGAAAACAAACAGAAGGTTATAAAAGGAAGATTACCAACAAATTTTATCAGAACAATGGTTGCAGCAGAAGAAAAAGGCACCCCTACATTGTTCTCTTACCTGCCATTCATTCTTTGCTGCGCCAGATAATGGAGAGGGCCTCTGCTCCGGATGGCGATGCTTGGATGAGGTTCTGTTTGTCTTACGGCCCATCTACGGCTTCTTCGCCTCCTTTGTCTTCCCCTTTCCAGGCTGTGGTTCCAGGTCTTCCTCCTTCATCCACTCTGCCCTCCGCCGCTCCGCCGCCATCTCTTTCCGCTCCAGGAGATTCACTTGCACAGACGGTCCCCCTTCCTTCTTTGCTCCTTCCTCCTATGGCTCCTCCTTCTGTGCTGCCTATTATTCCTCCCTCCGGAAACTTTACAGCTGGCTCCTTCATTCCACAACAATCATTTGGTTCCTCCTCTCCAGCGTCATCAGTAGTGAGGCAGAATACTGAATGCGATGTTGGGGCATGCGCAGTGTAAACAGGACGTCTGCAGAGGAACAAACAGAGGCTGGTTCGCTGGATCTAATACAGGGGCCAGCCTGTGAAAAAGAAAGCAAAAACTAATGGTAAAAATACTATCAATTTTTTTAATTGTCATTCTAGTTCTGCTGCTGATTTACATGCAAATTCTTTCAATTCCAGCAAGCTACTAAAAGGAATGTGCATATTGTTTCACCAGATGTTCAATTTGTTGCTAATTCTTTGTCAGTAGATGATACTTTATTGCATACTGACATTATAATTACTTCGGTATCTTTACCTTGTACTTCTGAAGCTAATCCTATTCCATCTCATTCTGTTTCAAATGCTTTGACTGCTATTCCTTTGCCTTTTATTAACCCGTTAGATGCTGTTTCTAATTCATTGCCTGCAGTTACAGGGTCATAGGATTTATTGGACCAATCTGCACATTCTCTTGCAGATGTACAGATAGAAAATTCTACAGGAGTTTCCTCTTTCCCGACTGCATCTTCACAGGTTGCTGTACAGCCTGTGGAAAAAGGTGAGTCTGATCAATTATGTTCATTGTTATCTTCGTTTAATTCCTTTACTGAGTATTTTAAACGTTGCATTAGCAATATATCCGTTAATTCGGATTCTCCATTATTGCAAGCTTGGAAAGATGTTGCTCAACCTGTTCCATCTGTTGTGCCTTCTGATTTGTTGACTTCGGTGACATCCGTGCCAGTTATCTGTAAAGAAGCGTTGGTTTGTGAAATATCGCCTCTAGGTTTTCATCTGCCAGCATCGGTTAAGGAAAAAATCTGGAGAGGTGATTATGTTGATCTTCTTTCTCTTCTTCCTTCGTTTAAAGAGAACCGTTTAGATAAGAAAGACTCTGAAGATGACAAACGCAAGTCAGCGCCTCGTTCCTTTAACAACTGGCTTCAAGCCTTTTGCATCTATGCGAGCGTTATGGGTGAAAAACACTCTGAATTATGTTGTGGCATGTTTCAACACATAGAGATTATTCTTGAAGCTTTTAAGAATTTTTCTGGACTTGCATGGTTCTATTATGATGAATCGTTCCGTCAGAAATTGGCAATACATACAAATTTGAAATGGGGTTCAAAGGACGTAGGTCTGTGGCTAAATCTTTTGATTCCTAAGAAGTTTCCTGCTCCATCTTTCCAGCCTGCGCCTTTCTGAAAAGGTCTCTGTTTCGGTTTTAACGAAGGGCAATGTAAATGGCCTAACTCATGTCGTTACAAGCATAAATGTGCCACATGTTCTGGTACACATCCGGCTATTCGTTGTTTTAAAAAATCGTCTACTAGTGTTCCATCTAATTCCAGGGAAATTTTTCATCCTAGCAACAACTCCAGTGAGACTAGCCGAAATGTTGCCAATTCTTCAAATTTGGCCAGATCGTCAGATGGCAGATCTCATAATTAATGGTTTCTCTCATGGTTTTCAATTGCCGATTTTTGCTGGTACCGGTTGTGTATGTCACAATACACAATAAACCTTCCTTCTGTCGATCGATTTCATAGTGTAGTTTCTGAAAAGATACATAAAGAAGTTTGCGAAGGCCGTGTGGCTGGGCCGTTTTCTTCTCTGCCTTTTAAAATTTTTAGAGTGTCACCTCTTGGTTTGATACATAAAAAAGAGAAAAATAGTTTTCGTTTAATACATCATCTGTCCTACCCTTTGGGCTCTTCACTGGACGATTGTATTGATCCTATTGAGAGTTCTGTTACATATTCTTCGTTTGACGATGCGATTTCAAAACTTTGTTTACTCTGTCAATCCGCTCTACTTGCGAAGGTTGACATTAAATCAGCTTTTCGTTTGCTACCTATTCATCGATCAGCTTACAACTCATTGGGCTTTTATTTTGCTGGTACGTTTTATTACGATAAAAGCCTTCCAATGGGCTGCTCATTATCTTGTAAATATTTTGAAGCTTTTGCATCATTTGTCGAATGGACAGTTTCATATCAAACTGATTCAAATAATGTTATTCATTACTTAGATGATTTTTTATTTATGGGCCCAGCTGATTCTTCGCATTGTCTTTATTTGTTTAGTGAATTCCGTTTTTTATGTGCGCATTTTGGCATTCCACTGGCCGTGGAGAAAACTGTTTGGCCCACTACCTGTCTAGAATTTTTGGGGATTACTATCGATACTGCTTTGATGGAATGTCGTCTCCCTTCTGAGAAGATCGCTCGGTTTTGAACTTTCGTTTCCTTTGTTGTATCTAAACGTAAGGTTACGGTGAAAACTTTACAATCACTATTAGGCATGCTTGCCTTTGCCACTCGTATCATACCTATGGGTCGTGTTTTTTCTAAAAGACTATACAAAGCTTTAGCTGATTTTAAGTCGCCATTTCATTTTGTTCGTATTTCCTCTGAGTCAGTCTCTGATCTCTTAATATGGGACAAATTTTTATCTTCTTATAATGGTTGTTCTATTTGGCAAGCCCCATTTTGTGATTCATCTGCCATTTCATTATATACTGATGCAGCAGGTTCCATTGGTTATGGCACATTTTGGAGTGGTCACTGGTCTATGGCTTTTTGGCCTACATCCTGAGTTGAGCAGGGTTATTCTCTTGCTTGAAATCTTTCCTATTTTGGTAGCCCTTGAACTCAGGGGCGATCAACTTAGAAATTCTCGCATTCTCTTCCACTCTGATAATAAAGGCGTTGCATATGCAGTAAATTGTTTAACATCTAAATCTTTACCAGTCTTAGCAGTATTAAGGAAGTTAGTTTTTTATTGTTTGAAATTTAATTTGTGGATTAAAGTCAAATATATTCCAGGCAGAATTAATTATATTGCTCATTCTTTTTCACGCTTTCAGCTCGATCAATTTCGCAGTTTGGCGCCAGAAGCAGACCTCGTTGGTTATCCTTGCCCGGAAGCATTGTGGTCAGTGGTTTGCCCTCTGTGATTTCATCTATTTCCAATTCTTTAGCTCCTTCCACGCGGGCGCAATACAACGCCGCATGGTCCCTTTGGTGCTCTTTTTTTAATCCTAACCTCGTTGATGAGACTAGAAGCATTGGTTTTAGCCTTTATTAATTTTCTGATGACGAATTCTTATTCGTATTCTTATCTCGTTAAGATATTGGCAAGTGTTTCCTTTTTTAATAAGAGAAGGGGTCTGCCTCCTTGCAACCAATTTTTTCCGGTTGTCCAAGCCCTTAAAGGATACCGTAAACTGCACTTTCATGTTTATGATAGGGTGCCTATTACTTCTAATATTTTACAACGACTTTTGGTGGCATCATCTGACGTTTGTTATTTGGATTATGAATCCATTCTTGTGCAAGTCTCATTTTATCTTTGTTTTTTCGGTGCGTTTCGCATTTCCGAATTGTTACCTAAATCTTCGTCAGCTTCAGAAGGTCTAAGCCTTTGTACACACGGTCGGAGATTCCGCCAACCAAATCTGACGGATTCTGTCCGTCGGATTTTGTCCGACGGATATTGTCCGAAACTGTTGCATACACACGGTCAGACGAAGTTGTCAGAAAATCCAATCGTTCAGAACGTGATGACGTTATTTCGTTACGACGGGACTATGTTCAGGCTAGTAGCCAATAGCTTTGGTGTAGGAATTTGATCTGAGCATGCGTGGCACTTTGTCCGATCGGAATTCTCTACACATGATCGGAGTATGTCCGATCGGACCAGTTTGTCGGAAAATATTTCCAGGAAGTTGGAAAATTTGGTCCGACGGATATTCCGACGGAAACAGTCCGATGCATACCACACACAGTCGGATTATCCGACAAAACGGTCCGATAGGGCACATTCCGACGGATTCTCCGACCGTGTGTACAAGGGCTAATGTTGTCTGATGTTTTCATGAATGTAGGTCACGTTAAGATTTTGTTACGATTCAGCAAAACTGACCATTTGGGAAAGGATCGCTGGATTGTAATTCGTAAAATTAGCAATTCCCCGCTTTGCGTTTTTTCTTTGTTGTCAAAATTCTTATTATTGCGCCCAATAAACAGCCGCTATCTTTTAGTACATGCTTCGGGTGTCCCGCTTACACAATACCAGTTCAGGATTATTTTGAAAAAATTCCTGATATTGTTAGGATTACATCATTTGAAAATCACCACCCATTCTTTTCGCATAGGGGCAGCAACTGAAACTGCTACACTGGGTTTATCTTCTACTGCGATTAAAAGTTTAGGTGGTTGGTAATCTAACTGTTTCCGATCTTATGTAAGACCTAATTTGTGTTTCTCTGCTTTATAGGGGCACCTTATTCAGTGTGGATAATAGAACATTTGTTTGTTTATTGGGCTGAAAAAAGAGCTTCCTTAGGCCGCGTACACACGGGCGGACTGTCTGCCCAACTAAGTTCGTCAGACAATCCGACAGACAATCCGTCCAAACTTTTGAATGAACGGACTTGCCCACACACGGCACTTTTTGAGCGGACTAATTACAGCGGACTAAGTCCGCCAAACAATCCGCTCAACTTTTGAAATGAACGGACTCGCCCACACACGCGGAGGAAAGTCCGCTCATTTCGAGCGCGTCTCCAGATAGGCGGGGCCCGCGAAGGAGACGTCGCTGGCCCCGCCGCCTGGTATGGACTTAAAGGGGAACCCCAACGCCGAAAAAAATCGGCGTGGGGGTCCCCCCCAAGTCCACAACAGACCCTTGTCCGAGCACGCTACCCGGCCGGCCAGGAAAGGGGGGCGAGCGAGCGCGCCCCCCCTCCTGAGCCGTACCAGGCCGTGTGCCCTCAACATGGGGGGTGCCTTGGGGAAGGGGGGGCCGCGCGGCCCCCCCACCCCAAAGCACCTTGTCCCCATGTTGATGAGGACAAGGGCCTCTTCCCGACAACCCTGGCCGTTGGTTGTCGGGGTCTGCGGGCGGGGGGCTTATCGGAATCCGGGAGCCCCCTTTAATAAGGGGGCCCCCAGATACCGGCCCCCCACCCTATGTGAATGAGTATGGGGTACAATGTACCCCTACCCATTCACCTGTGAAAAAAAGTAAAAAAAAAAAACACAACACAGGGTTAAAATATTTTATTGCACAGCTCCGGGGGTCTTCCGTCTTCGGGGGTCTTCTCGCCGGACTCCTCCGCTATCTTCTTGTAGCTCTTTTGCTAGCGGAGGAGTCCGGCTTTCTTCCTCCCCACCGCCGGCCTCTTCTCCCGACTTCGGGGGTCTTGTCCCCCTCTTCGGTTCTTCTGCCGGCCACCGCGCCTTCTTATAGCTCTTTTAGAGGCGGTGGCCCGGTCTTCTGTCGCCGCTGTCGCCGCCTTCCGTTCTTCTTCTTCTTCTTCTTCTTCTCCAGGAGATGTTGACACGACGCTCTCTCCGGCCGGAATGCCAGAGCCGCGCTGCGCGGCCACTTATATAGTGACAATGGGGCGGTGTCACATAGTATATGTCACATGGGTTGGTCACATGGTGACATGGTCACATGGCCCCCTTACGATGTCATAGTCCCCATGTGACATCAAACCATGTGACCAACCCATGTGACATATACCATGTGACACCGCCCCATTGTCACTATATAAGTGGCCGCGCAGCGCGGCTCTGGCATTCCGGCCGGAGAGAGCGTCGTGTCAACATCTCCTGGAGAAGAAGAAGAAGAAGAAGAAGAAGAACGGAAGGCGGCGACAGCGACAGCGGCGACAGAAGACCGGGCCACCGCCTCTAAAAGAGCTATAAGAAGGCGCGGTGGCCCGGCAGAAGAACCGAAGAGGGGGACAAGACCCCCGAAGTCGGTAGAAGAGGCCGGCCGCGGGGAGGAAGAAAGCCGGACTCCTCCGCTAGCAAAAGAGCTACAAGAAGATAGCGGAGGAGTCCGGCGAGAAGACCCCCGAAGACGGAAGACCCCCGGAGCTGTGCAATAAAATATTTTAACCCTGTGTTGGGTTTTTTTTGTACTTTTTTTCACAGGTGAATGGGTAGGGGTACATTGTACCCCATACTCATTCACATAGGGTGGGGGGCCGGTATCTGGGGGCCCCCTTATTAAAGGGGGCTCCCGGATTCCGATAAGCCCCCCGCCCGCAGACCCCGACAACCAACGGCCAGGGTTGTCGGGAAGAGGCCCTTGTCCTCATCAACATGGGGACAAGGTGCTTTGGGGTGGGGGGGCCGCGCGGCCCCCCCTTCCCCAAGGCACCCCCCATGTTGAGGGCACGCGGCCTGGTACGGCTCAGAAGGGGCCGGCCGGGTAGCGTGCTCGGACAAGGGTCTGTTGTGGACTTGGGGGGGACCCCCACGCCGATTTTTTCCGGCGTTGGGGTTCCCCTTTAAGTCCATACCAGGCGGCGGGGCCAGCGACGTCTCCTTCGCGGGCCCCGCCTACCTGGAGACGCGCTCGAAATGAGCAGACTTTTCTCCGGGCGGGAAAAGTCCGCTCATTTCGAAAGTACAGCGGACTGTCACACACACGGGCGGACTGTCCGCTCAAACCAAGTTTGGACGGACAGTTTTACGGAAATTCCGTAAGACTTTGTTGGTCAGACAGTCCGCTGAAAAAGTCCGCTGAAGCCCACACACGAGCGGACTGTCCGCTCAAATGTGTTTCGGCGGACTAAGTTGGGCAGACAGTCCGCCCGTTTGTGTACGCGGCCTTACGCTACTACGGCCTCAACTTAGGTCTTGATGATTCATCCTGCAACGTATTTTGGTTCAGATACAGGGACATGTCGTGTCGTTCATTGCTTCATGCTCTGCTTTCATCTAAGCCTCCTCCATCAATTATTATTTTTCATGTAGCCAGTAATGATTTGGGTTCTTTTAAAACTTTGGATTTGGTTGCACAAATGAAGACAGATCTTACTCATCTTCATGATATCTTACCATCAACTTTTTTCAGAAATTATTCCAAGATTAAAATGGTTGGCTGACCCAACGCATTTATTTTTAGAGAAGATTCGTAAACGTGTTATTAGATTTTTGGAAAAATGTATGCCTTTGATTGATGGACTGTCCTTCCGTCATGTTGACCTGGTAGGTGGTTTGCCTGGATTATATCATTCAGACCAGGTGCACTTATCTGACATATGCAATGATATTATAAATTTAGATTTTCATTCTTGTATTGAATTGGCCGTGGCCCGGGTGGGGTGCCAGGCTCATTAATTTTTAAAGAGCCTGGCGTGTGGGATAGTTTTTTTGTCATTATTTGATGAGTTTGAGCTTTTAAAGCTGGACCTTTTGGTATTTATAATCCAAAGATGATTATAAATGTTATATCGTCAATGTGTGTATATTGGTCAATGTGAGTTGGTTATTATATATATCGTCATATCAATAATAAAGGGCCGCGGCCATTCATACCACATAATTGAGTCTAATAGTTTTATTATATTTTAAAGTTTATGTTAAGAAATTAAATTTGTCCTCTAGTCCCATAGGCAGACTTGCTACCTAACCAGGCAGACCCTTTGTCTGATGAAGCAATGTTCCAACTATATAGGAGGAAGATTTTCCCCCCTCCACTATAAATTAAAGTGGTGATCACCCTAGACAAGGAGTTTTATGTTTAAGGGGGGTAGATATTAGTTAAAAGGTCAGTCATGACACTGGGCAAAGGCAATCATCTCTAAGAAGGCAATCTTTCTAGCTGGCCAGAATTCTTACAGAGAACCTTAGTTCAGGATTTTTGTTTAACCTCTTAAAGACTGCCTACTGCACATATACTGCGGCAGGGCGGTTCTATTGCGCAAAAACAAATTTTTTGTACATCATATCATGCAATAGATACTGTGGACCAGCCACCCATGATTGCTCTACAGAGAGGCAAAACGGGGATCTGTAAACAAAGCGGATCCCTGTTCTGACAGGAGACAACACTGAGATCTGCTGTTCCAAATGATCAGCAACAGCGACCTCTGTGAGCCCGTTCCCCACACAGTTAGAACACACCCAGGGAACACAGTTAACCCTTTGATCACCCCTAGTGTTAACCCCTTCCCTGACAGTTTTTTTTATACATTGATCAGTGCATTTTTTAGCACAGATCACTGTAATAATGTCACTGGTCCCCAAAAAGTGTCACCGGGGGCCAGATTTGTCTGCTGCAATGTCACAGTTCCACTAAAAATCACAGATTGCCACCATTACCAGTAAAAACAATAAAAAAATTATAAAAAAAACATAAATTTAATCCCCTTTTTTGTAGACGCTATAACTTTTGCACAGACCAATCAATACATACTTATTGCAATTTTTTTTTACCAAAAATATGTAGAAGAATACATATTGGCCTAAACTGATAAATTAATAATTTTTTTTATATTTTTTAGGATATGTTTTATAGCAGAAAGTAAAAAAAAAAAAATATATATATATATATATACAGTGGTGTGAAAAAGTGTTTGCCCCCTTCCTCATTTCCTGCTCCTTTGCATGTTTGTCACACTTAAGTGTTTCGGAACATCAAACCAATTTAAACAATAGTCAAGGACAACACAAGTAAGCACAAAATGCAATTTGTAAATGAAGGTGTTTATTATTAAAGGTGAAAAAAAATCCAAACCATCATGGCCCTGTGTGAAAAAGTGATTGCCCCCCCTTGTTAAAACATACTATAACTGTGGTTGTCCACACCTGAGTTCAATTTCTCTAGCCACACCCAGGCCTGATTATTGCCACACCTGTTCACAATCAAGGCATCACTTAAATAGGAGCTGCTTGACACAGTAAGGTCCACCAGAAGATCCTTAAAAGCTACACATCATGCCGAGACCCAAAGAAATTCAGGAACAATTGAGAAAGAAAGTAATTGAGATCTATCAGTCTGGAAAGGGTTATAAAGCCATTTCCAAAGCTTTGGGAATCCAGCGAACCACAGTGAGAGCCATTATCCACAAATGGCGAAGACATGGAACAGTGGTGAACCTTCCCAGGAGTGGCCGGCCGCCCAAAATTACCCCAAGAGCGCAGCGACGACTCATACAAGAGGTCACAAAAGACCCCACAACAACGTCCAAGGAACTACAGGCCTCACTTGCCTCAGTTAAGGTCAGCGTTCATGCCTCCACCATCAGGAAAAGACTGGGCAAAAATGGCCTGCATGGCAGAGTTCCAAGGAGAAAACCACTGCTGAGCAAAAAGAACATCAAAGCTCATCTCAATTTCTCCACAACACATCTTGATAATCCCCAAGACTTTTGGGACAACATTCTGTGGACCGATGAGACAAAAGTGGAACTCTTTGAAAGGTGTGTGTCCAAGTATATCTGGCGTAGAAGGAACACTGCATTTCATAAAAAGAACATTATACCAACAGTAAAATATGGTGGTGGTAGTGTGATGGTCTGGGGCTGTTTTGCTGCTTCAGGACCTGGAAGACTTGCCGTGATAAAAGGAACTATGAATTCTGCTGTCTACCAAGAGATCCTGAAGGAGAATGTCCGACCATCTGTTCGTGTACTCAAGCTGAAACTAACTTGGGTTCTGCAGCAGGACAATGATCCTAAACACACCAGCAAGTCCACCACCGAATGGCTGAAGAAAAACAAAATGAAGACTTTGGAGTGGGCTAGCCAAAGTCCTGACCTGAATCCTATTGAGATGTTGTGGTATGACCTTAAAAAGGCCGTTCATGCTCGAAAACCCTCTAATGTAACTGAATTAGGACAATTCTGCAAAGATGAGTGGGCCAAAATTCCTCCAGGACGCTGTAAAAGCCTCATTGCACGTTATCGCAAACGCTTGGTTGCAGTTGTTGCTGCTAGGGGTGGCCCAATCAGTTATTAGGTTTAGGGGGCAATCACTTTTTCACACAGGGCCATGATGGTTTGGATTTTTTTCACCTTTAATAATAAACACCTTCATTTACAAATTGCATTTTGTGTTTACTTGTGTTGTCCTTGACTATTGTTTAAATTGGTTTGATGTTCCGAAACACTTAAGGAACAGGAAATGAGGAAGGGGGCAAACACTTTTTCACACCACTGTATATATATATATATATATATATATATATATATATATATATATATATATATATATATATATTTTTTTTTATTATTGCTCTTTTTTTGTTTATAGTGCAAAAAATAAAAACCACAGAGATAATCAAACACCACCAAAAGAAAGCTCTATTTGAGAGGAAAAAAAGGACATCAATTTTATTTGGTCTCATGAGCATGCAATTGTCAGTTAAGGTGACGCAGTGCCGTATTGCAAAAAATTGCCTGGTCATTAACCACTTAAGGACCGCCTCCTGTACATATACGTCGGTACTTTGAAGAGGGGTATCTCGGTAATGGCAGTAGCTGAAGCCACAACCGAGATCCCGCTTTACAGGAGGCGGTTCTGTGTACAATAATGGTGGTCTCTGCGGCGGGTTTGCTGCAAGATCACCGTTATCAGCGGTGGGAGAGGTGCCACCCTCCCGCGCCCTCTGCTGCTTACCGGAGCCGTCAGTAGCAGCGGAGGCGATTGGGTCCTTTCCTCAGCTGAATATGGAGACGAGTGAGGCTAAGATGGCCCCCACTCGTCTCTATACCATAGGAGGGCGGAAGCTCGCGTGCAGAAGCAAATGCATATGCGAGTAGCGCCCGCATATAAAAATGGTAGTCAAACCACACATGTGAGGTATCGCCTCGATCGGTAGAGCGAGAACAATAATTCTAGCCCTAGACCTCCTCTGTAACACAAAACATGCAACCTGTAGAATTTTTTAAATGTCGCATTTTTGAGGGTAAAAGTTTGACACCATTCCACAAGCAGGCGCAATTTTGAAGCATGACATGTTGGGTATCAATTTACTCAGCGTAACATTATCTTTCACAATATAGAAAAAAATTGGGCTAATTTTACTGTTATCTTATTTTTTTATTTAAAAAAAGTTAATTTTTTCCAAAAAAAGTGTGCTTGTAAGACCGCAGCCCAAATACGATGTGACAAAAAGTATTGCAATGACAGCCATTTTATTCTCTTTGGTGTAAGAAAAAAAACAATATATAATGTTTGGGGGTTCTTAATAATTTTCTAGCAAAAAAAACAGTTTTAAACATGTAAACACTGAGCATGAAAAAGAGGCCTGGTCCTTAAGTGGTTAAGGGGGTAAATCATTCCGGGGCTGAAATGGTTAAACACAGTGGGTGAGACTAAACATTAGACGAAGAAAGAAAAAAAAGACCAGTATTAGGGAAGTATCTAGAATTGGATTAAGATACTGGGGAACAACAAAGAGCTGTAGAACAGATATAAGAAACCTAAGCCCCTGTACACACGGTCGGAGATTTCCACAACCAAATCCGTCGGATTTTGTCCGTCAGATTTAGTCTGACGGATTGTGTCCGAAACTGTTGCATACACGCGGTCGGACTAAGTTGTCAAAAAATCAGATCTTTCAGAACGTGATGACGTAATTTAGTTACGATGGGACTAGATTCAGGCTAGTAGCCAATAGCTTTGATGTAGGAATTTGATCTGAGCATGCGTGGCACTTGGTCCGATCAAAATTCTCTACACATGATCGGATTACGTCCGACCAGCCCAGTTGGTCGGGAAATATTTCCAACATGTTGGAAAATTGGGTCCGATGGAGATTCGGACGGAATCAGTCCGATGCATACCACACACAGTCGGATTATCTGACGACACGGTCCGATAAGGCGCATTCCGACGGATTCTCCGACCGTGTGTACGCGGCATAAGACCTAGTCAAATGCATGAAGTTTATTGAACTTTGGACATTTTCTGCCAGGACTGAAAGGAATGTTTCTTTCAGAAGAGTCTTATCTAGGTAGTGTGATCTGAAAGTAGTGAAAAAGACAGGGAGAGTAGCAGGAGTTTTGAAATCATCCTAGATAAAGAAAGACATTTTTATACTATGAACTGGTTTCAGTAGAATTACTTTAACCTATGCTGGTATTGGCAGAAAAAAATAATAGGACAAGAAATGTTATAGCTCCCTTTGGAACTGTAACTGTCTTTGGACAAGGTACAAATGGAAGGAGCACCAGACCAAAAGATAGGAATCCAAATGAATTTATTAGTTTGTACGAAAAAAAACATCCAATGCATTTTGCAGGCCAGAAAATCTTCCCCCTTCAACAGGGATAGGAGGAGTTTTTCTGACCCCTGAAAAACATTGGCTGTTTCTTTTAGACCCTTTCCACACTGGGTCGTTTTGTAGGCACTATTGCGCTAAAAATAGCGCCTGCAAACTGACCTCAAACAGCCGCTGCTGTCTCTCCAATGTGAAAGCCCCAAGGGCTTTCACACTGGAGCGGTGTGCTAGAAGGATGGTAAAAAAGTCCTGCTAGCAGCATCTTTGGAGCGGTGAAGGAGGGGTGTGTACACCTTTCACACTGGGTTGTTTTGCAGGCACTATTGCGCTAAAAATGTTGCTGCTGTCTCTCCAATGTGAAAGCCCCGAGGGCTTTCACACTGGAGCGGTGCACTAGCAGGACGGTAAAAAAAGTCCTGCCAGCAGCATCTTTGGAGCAGTGAAGGAGTGGTGTGTACACCGCTCCTTCACCGCTTTTGCCCATAGAAATCAATGGGGTTGCGCGGCTATAACCCTTTCACGGCTAAAACGAAGGTAAAGCGGTGCTAAAAATAGTACTGTTTTACCGCCGACGCCACTCCTGCCCCATTGTGAAGAGGCCTTAGTAAAAAGTAATAAAGTGAATAAATCTTTTGGTCTAGCCCTCTATGCATTCGTGCATGCTTTTTCCGGTAACCTGCGAGGGTAGCCTTGTCTGTTGTGAGCAGCCTTACCTGAGCCAGTGAGCCCATTAAATATTTTTAAAAACAAGAGAAATACTGCCCTAGCCTAAAAACCCGACCACAAAGAAAATATTACTCTAAATATTTGGTAGCAGCGATTATTTTGATGTGATACACACCTAAAATATAAATAAAATATAAAATATAACCGCGCTCTCCCACAGATTAATTATTCCTAGCACGTGATTGAACCTAGAATATCCAACCAAGTTCTTTAAATACATCAACCACTACAAATCTAATGTGATTAAATAAAAACTGATAAAAAACTAAAAAAATAACGACATATATATGTAATTGATACAAATGCAGTGCTTAACAGTCTCACTAAAAAATATCAGACAAATAGATATTACATATCAAGTAAATAAATAAATTAATTAATTCACTGTGAAATATCAGATAAATAAATAAATGAATCAAAAAAAATATATAAATAAATACATTAGTAAACTCAATATAGTGCTTGAAAAGAGAAACGTGCAACCATCAATGAAATTAAATAAATAAATAAATGTACCCAAAGTGCTCTCAAAAAAAGAGAATGAGAAAGTGCAACAGTCCGTTGGTTTAAGCATATTCCTCCAGCGAGATTCTGTATAGAGTGTAAACCTCCTTCACCACCACTGTGCTGATTAGCAATCTGAATGCACGCTTACCAGACCAAAAAGGAGTCTCAGCTCATAGCACATATCATTAGAATTCCCAAGAGACCATTGGAATGGAACAGCAACAAACCCTTCTCAAACGACTTCCACTGGCGGGATCACTGTTACCAGATTTTTTCCTCCTCTGCAGCAGGAGGTGAGATCAGCTGTGCTGACAACTCAGGGGAGTGGTGACTTCACCTCCCAGTCATGTGACAGTGCTTGATCTCAGGTCGGTTGCTCGGCGCTCCCATGAGGTGTGTAGTGTCCGCTGATCATGTGTCCGCTGAGCTGGCCCCTCATCCCTTTTATATGGCCAGAAGAATGATCTCTTCACAGATATGGCATTGGGTCTCCTCCATGCGTTCCAGTTTACTTAATGTTACACCTCCAAAGGACTTGGGGCCACCAGGGGTCGTTGCAAGTACAGCAGTAAAAACAGGGGTGAACAGCGGCGCTAGATATGGTGATAACATAAAATTATATAGCAACTGGAATATAGGTATACATAAAATGTGTGTGAATAAGCACACATAATATTAAAACATTTGTTAAAACATATTGTCCATAAATGATCCGAGATCTTGTATGATCAGCACCTGGAGGCAGCTCCCTTAGAGTGAAGCGATGAGTTCTATGTAGAAATGGGAACAGAGAGGCACCAGACTGAGTGCAGTATAAATCATATACTTGTTTTTATTAAATATATGATTTATACTGCACTCAGTCTGGCGCCCCTCTGTTCCCAAGTACAGCAGTAGCTTGACGAATTAAAGCAGTTGCTGACTCCTGCAGGTTCCTCGCCTTCCTGGTCCTTTTGGTTGGAAGGAGGAGAGGAGGAACCTGGGATTCGGTCAGGCTGCTTTCCATGGCCTCCTCCTGGCTGAGACTTTCCTGTGTATAAAATGGTACATAGCTTTAGTTTTCTGGTCATCAATCACACAAAATTGTGAGCTCATGACTGTTGCAAATTGAATGCTAACAAATAGAAAAGACTAAAATTTTGACAAAAAAAGTGTCAAAATGTAAAAAAAAAACACAAGACACAGCTTGGGACAAGTCCTTTATTAAAAAATAAAAAAATAAAAATATGCCACGAAGTTCATTCATCCTATTCTCTCACTCCGCCGATGGACCGAAAAAATAAAATAAAAAGATTTGCCTCCATGGAAGGCACCCACCGTACGACACTTCAGCGCTGATGACAGTTCTTTTATAAATCGGGCGGAGCCACGCAGTGATGTACCCGGGTGACCCCGCCCCCTCTGACGCATGGTGACTTACTAATGGCTTCCTTGTGGCGTCAGAAGGGGGCGGGGCCACCTGGGTACGTAAAAAAGACAAACCACTTTGCCCTACAAGTGCAATGTAAGTGCACTTGTAGGGCAAAGTGGATTGTCCTTTCTGAAATAAGGCCCAGTGTGTCAGCATGTGCTAGCTCACATCATGAGGGATCAATGGACGTGTTTCAGGGGTGCAACCCCTTCCTCTCATCTACTTTATTTGCGAGGAAGGGGTCGCACCCACAAAACGCATACATTGATATCAAATGATGGCAGATGTGTGACACACTGTGTGTTTTGTGCCTTTATCAAAATAGATGTAGGGAAAAGACATACATTTTAGACATGGGATCATGATGGAAATCCACATTTTTAGTCTCCATTTGTGTGCATCTTTAAAATTTGGCTTTTACATGGGTGAGATCACCCCATCTGATCAAGGCAAAATCAACACAGTTTTGACATACTAATGTCTCATATGGCCTTCACTTTATCAAAGCTGAACTTTGTAAGTTCCTGAGTTGGGGATGTGGATGTTATGTTTTTAAACATGCCTGTTTAGCCACAAAAAAGGCTATATATCTACTGTCAAACATACATGTTATACACCAAGATGTTGATTTGTTTAAAAACCTTTTATAATGCACATGTGAAAGGGCTTGGAGTAAAATGTTTTATACTCGGAAATGTGTGGTTTCTTCTTTAAATGCTCAATACCATTTTTTGGAGTAAGTTGTTGCAGTTACAGGGAAAATGGGGGGATTTGATAAAGTCAAATCCACTTTGCACTACAAGTGCACTTTCAGGGCACTTGTTGTGTAAAAAAAAAAAGATTTTAATTTTCTTTCCACGTTTTCTGAAGACTTGTGTAAAAAAATTAACTGTTCAAAAGACTCATAATGCTTCATAGAATATACTTTGGGGTGTTTATTTTCCAAAATGGGGTCATTTCGTGGGTAATTCCATTGTCCTGTTGCTCCAGGGCCTTCACAAATGTAATAGGTCGTTAGGAAATTAGAGTTGTCATTTATGCTCCTAGAACACCTGACGGCGCTCCCTACATGTTGGGCCTCTGTATGTGGACACGCTGTGTAAAAGTCACACACATGTAGTATCACCATACTCAGGATGCATAGCAGAATGTATTTTGGGGTGTAATTTTTGCTATGTACATGCTTTGAGTTAGAAATATCTTATAAACTGACCACTTTGTGTAAAAAAAAAAAAATGTTTTTAGTTTCTTTCCACGTTTTCCAAAGACTTGTGGAAAAAAATTAACAGTTCAAAAGACTCATTATTCCTCACAGAATATACGTTGGGGTGTCTGCTTTCCAAAAGGGGGTAATTTTGTGGGTAATTCTACTGTCCTGGTGCTCCAGGGCCTTCACAAATGTAATAGGTCGTTAAGAAATTAGAGGTGTCATTTATGCTCCTAGAACCCCTTACGGTGCTCCCTGCATGTTGGACCTCTCTGTGTGGCCAGCCTGTGTAAAAGTCCCACACATGTGGTATTGCCATACTCGGGAAGAGTTGCAGAATGTATTTTGGGGTGTAATTGGAAGCATGCATATGCTGTGTATGAGAAATAACTTGTTATTATAACAATTTTGTAAAAAAACTAAAACAAAAAAAAATTCTTATTTTTCCCAAGAATTGTGGGAAAAAATTACAACTTCAAAAAACCCACCATGCCTCTTTTTAAATACCTTGGACTGTCTACTTTTCAAGGGGTCATTTGTACTTTATTTACATTTCAGAGCCTCAAGAAATGAGATAGGCCATCAGTGCATCAGGTGTGGTCAGATGTGATCACTTTTCAATGATTTGCACCATAGCTTGTAGACTCTATAACTTTCAAAGAGACTATCCACTAATTTGGTTTATTTTTTACCAAATAGATGTAGCAGTATAAATTTTGGCCCACATTTATGAACAAAAATGACTTATTTGCAAAATGTTTTTTTTTTTCAAAATTTACGCTCTTTTTTCACTTATGTCGCAAAAAATAGAAAACCCAGTGGTGATTAAATACCACCAAAAGAAAGCTCTATTTGTATGAAAAAAATGATAAAAATTTTGTTTGGGTACAGTGTTGCATGACTGAGTAACTGGCATTCAAAGTGTAAGAGTGCTGAAATCTAAAAATTGGTTTGGTAAGGAAGGTGTATAAATGCCCTGTATTGAAGTGGTTAAGTAGAATCTGTTTGTAATTTTGAACAGTTTTTTAAAGTGTAGCTCCAGTCAGAAAATCTAATTTTAAGCTTTTTGGAAAACATAGGGTTATTGTTAGGTGCTCGTCTTCTTAATAATACCCCTGGTAGCCTAGGCTAGGATGGAAGAGCGGAGGTCCCGGTCACCGGTGGACAATCACCACACATACACACGATTGTACGTGAAACAATGATTGTGGGTTTATTGGAGCACACACAGTAGTTTTATGCAGTTTGAGCTAAAGCACAGCCCTGTGGTTGAGCCAATCAGGGACTGCCACATAAAATATGCAAGATAGTATATTTTACTACGTCATCATGGTTCTTTGCACAAGCAATATTTCTGCCTAGCAGCAAAAGCTAAATATATATATATACAGTTTAGAATGTTTCTTAGGCGTGATGCAAGATAGGCCTGTGGTCTAACGCCATGAAGTTACTTCTGCTCTTAGAAAGGGAAGTAGCTTAACCGCATCCATCTGTTCTGAACAGATAACTAACCTTGTGATAATTCTAAATACCTTGTACAAGCAAAAACACATATGACCTTAAGCAATAGGTTTCTATGTCATGCTATCAGTAATTTTCCATTACCCAAAATGGATGTCTCTAACAAGATGGTTCCCTCATTACCTTATAGTTATCACCCCTCTATAATTTATTTTGGTCATCCATCTTTTCTCATCTCACTTCCTGTTGTCTCCTTCCATTTGCAGGTAGGAGACGTTTGTAAGTTGGCTGTTTGAAAGTAGGGGCCTTCCCTATATGCTCTGCAGAAATTTGGGCCTAAGGTGTTGGTGTTGCCACAATACTGTAAGCCCTCAAAGTGACTCTTGGTGGGCGCTGGAGCGCCCTACTGTGAACAATTATATCAAGAATTGTAATTACATGCCATTGTTGAACAGTGGTAGAAAAATTAGGCCTTTGGTAGTTGTGGTAGTGGTGCTGGTGCCACAACACTATAGGTCCTCACAGTTATTCTCGTGGGCACAGGAATGGGCCCTGCTGTGAAATATTATATCAAGAATTGTAATTATATGCCCCTGTTAAACAGGGGCTGAAAAATTGGGCCTTAGGCACTGCTTGCTGGTGCCACAACAATGTAACCTCTCCCAGATACTCTTGTTGAAGTGCAGGAATGAGCCTTGCTGCAAAGCATTGCATCAAAAATTGTGTCACATGCCCCTGTTAAACAAGGGCTGAAAAATTGGGCCTATACACTGCAACCTCTACCATATACTCTAGTTGGAGTGCAGGAATGAGCCCTGCTGCCAAGCATTGCATCAACAATTGTAATTACATGCCCCTGTTAAACAGGGGCTGAAAAATTGGGCCTTAGGCACTGGTGCTGGTGCCACGACACTGCAACCTCTCCCATATACTTTAGTTGGAGTGCAGGAATGAGCCCTGCTGCAAAGCATTGCACCAAAAATTGTATTACATGCCCCTGTTAAACAGGGGCTGAAAAATTGGGCCTTAGGCACTGGTGCTGGTGCCAGGACACTGCAATCACTCCCACATACTCTAGCTGGAGTGCAGGAATGAGCCCTGCTGCAAAGCATTGCATCAAAGATTTAATTACATGACCCTGTTAAACGGGCTGAAAAATTGGGCCTTAGGCACTGGTGCTGGTGCCACGACACTGCAACCTCTCCCATATACTATATTTGGAGTGCAGAAATGAGCTCTGCTGCAAAGCATTGCATCAAAAATTTCAATTACATGCCTCTGTTAGACATGGGCTGAAAAATTGGGCTGGAGACATCACCCAGAACCAAAAATGTTCTTCCAAGATATCAGCAGGATCATTGAGGAGGAAGAGGATAGTCAGTCAACATAACAGGACAGTCACTCAGCATCAGCATAGGCAGTCTTGAAGAGATGTGACATTTCAAAAGAAATTATTTGGTTACATCAGCTTCAGGTGCTTGGTAGCTGGTGGTGATCCAAGACTGATTCATCTTTATGAAGGTCAGTGGATCAACCGAGTTGGTGGACAGGCGCAAACCTGATCGGTTACAAAGCCACCAGCAGCACTGAAGGTGTGTTCCGAAAGAACGCTGGATGCAGGACAGGCCAGTAGCTCAATTGCATATTGTGCAAGCTCTGGCCAGTGATCCATCCTCAAGACCCAGTAACCCAGAGGATTTTCGGTGGGAAAGGTGTCCAAGTCTGACCTTGCACCTAGGTATTCCTGCACCATGTAAATCAGACGCTGGCGATGGTTGCTGGAACCGATCATACCTTGGGATTAAAAAATTGTCTGAACACATGGGTCAGACAACCACCTTCTCCACAGCTCCTTCTGTGACTGATCGAAGCCTCAGCAAAACGTTGTCCAGGACCAGGAGTTTGTAACCTCCCAGTCTCTGGCTACATGTTGCACAGACCTTTCTGCAAGGCCTTCCGGAGATGTATCGACCTCTGCTCCCTCTGTGACGGCAAGATAAGGTCCGCAACCTTACCCTTGTACTGTGGATCAAGGAGAGTGGCCAGCCAGTAATGGTCCCTCTCCTTGATCCGAAGAATATTAGGATCCTTCTGCAGGCTTTGCAGGATCAGGGAGGCCATGCAGCGTAGGTGAGCTGAGGCATTCGGTCCGGAGTACTCTGGGTCACTAAGGACAACATGATCCACAGCCATCTCCTCCCAGCCACGTAGAAGTCCACGTGTTTCTTGGGACTGTAAATCATCTCTAAGAGACTGCTGCTGCTGATGCTTAGTGCCAGGCTCCACCTCCATGCTGACACAAGCCTCCTCCTCCTCCTCTTCCTGTGTGATGGGTGGGACAGCAGGAACACTGTCTGGATAAAGGGGGCCTTGAGAGGCAAGGAAGTCCTCCTCTTCCTGCCTCTGTTCTGCCTCAAGTGCCCTGTCCATTATTCCACGCAGCGTATGCTCCAAGAGGTGGAGAAGAGGTACAGTGTCACTGATGCATGCACTGGCCTCCTCAAATGGTGACATGACAGTGCATGCATCCCTGATCATGCCCCACTGGCGTGGTGAGAAAAAACTGAGCTCCCCTGACCCTGTCCTGGTGCCGTAGTCACACAGGTACTCATTGATGGCCCTCTGCTGCGTGTGCAGCCACTGCAGCATGGCCAACGCTGAGTTCCACCTGGTGGGCATGTCACATATAAGGCGGTTCTAGGGCAGGTTCAACTCCTTTTGGAGCTCAGCCAGCCGAGCACTGGCATTAAATGATCGGCAGAAATGCACACAGACTTTCCTGGCCTGCCGCAGGGGTACCTGCCCAAGCCCGGGTACCTGTCCAAGAACCGCTGCACTACCAGGTTATGGACGTGAGCTGCATAAGGTACATGGGTCAGTTGTCCCTGTCGGAGGGCAGAGAGGAGGTTGGTGCCATTGTCACAAACCATGATTCCTGGCTTAAGCTGGTGTGGCGTCAACCACCTCTCGGCCTGCCCCTGCAGAGCTGACAAAATATCTGCCAAAGTGTGGCTCCTGTCCCCCAAACAAACTAGCGCAAGCACGGCATGGCATCTTTTTGCCTGCGTACTTGCGTAGCCCCTTGAACGCCTACGAAGCACGGAAGAGGCCATGGGGGAAGAATAAAGGGAGGGGTTGGGGAGAGAGGTGTGTCACAACCAGTAGTAGCATTTTCGAGGCGTGGTGGCGGAACAACCTCCAACACTACTGCCCCTTGTCCTGCATCCTTCCCAGCTGCCAGAAGAGTGACCCAATGGGCCGTGAAAGACAGGTAACGTCCCTGTTCATGCCTGCTGGACCATGATTCAGCAGTAATATGCACCTTACCACTGACCGCCCTGTCCAGAGAGGCAAGGACATTGCCTTCCACATGCCGGTAGAGAGCCGGAATCGGAAGGGGGCCGAGTCTACCAACTGAAAAGGCAGCAGTTGAAGTGCTAGCAATTTAGCCAAGTTAGCATTCAACTGCTGGGCATGTGGATGGCTGGGAGTGAACTTCTTTCAACGGTCCAGCAGCTGGGGCAGGGAAATTTACCTGCTACAATCTGGCGTGGGTGTACTACTAGCAGAGTGCCCGCAAGTACTTGGGTGTGACACACCTAATTCTAAACCTTCATTCCTCTCAGTGCAGGTTTCAGAGAGGACTGAAGGTCTAGTGGGGTTGGAGATTCCAGCTGATGAGGAGCAAGGAGAGGTCCGCTTTGTTCTTTGGTGTGGGTCTTTAAGGTACGCTTGCCAATGAGCTGCATGGCAGGTCAACATATGTCTGGTCAAGCATGTGGTGCCCAAGCGGCTGATGTTTTGGCCACGCGAGATACGCTTGAGACATATGTTGCAAATAGCAGCGGTGCGATCTGATGCACTCGTCTCAAAAAAGGCCCACACCAAAGAACTTTTGGAATAACGTGCAGAGGCAGCGCCCTGCACAGGCGGAGCTCTGCGGTGTGATTCAGTCTGTGTGTGTCTCTTGCAGATGCTTTTATTATAGAACACCAGCAATAAAGGGTAGATACAGGTATATACTGTGCTGTGCTGGAGGCACACAACACCCACTAACTCCTACAGATGCCCGTATTAGAGAACACCAGCAACAAACAGTAGTTACAAGTGTATACTGTGCTGTGCTGGAGGCACACAACACCCACTAACTCCTGCAGATGCCTGTATTAGAGAACACCAGCAATAAAGGGTAGATACAGGTGTATACTGTGCTGTGCTGGAGGCACACAACACCCACTAACTCCTACAGATGCCCGTATTAGAGAACACCAGCAACAAACAGTAGTTACAAGTGTATACTGTGCTGTGCTGGAGGCACACAACACCCACTAACTCCTGCAGATGCCTGTATTAGAGAACACCAGCAATAAAGGGTAGATACAGGTGTATACTGTGCTGTGCTGGAGGCACACAACACCCACTAACTCCTGCAGATGCCTGTATTAGAGAACACCAGCAATAAAGGGTAAATGCAGATTTATACTGTGCTGGAGGCACACAACACCCACTTTAACTCCTACAGATGCCTGTATTAGAGAACACCAGCAATAAAGGGTAGATACAGGTGTATACTGTGCTGTGCTGGAGGCACAAAACACCGCTAACGCCTGCAGATGCCTATATTAGAGAACACCAGCAATAAAGGGTAGATACAGTTGTATACTGTGCTGTGCTGGAGGCACACAACACCCACTAACACCTGCAGATGCCTGTATTAGAGAACACAAGCAATAACGGGTAGATACAGGTGTATACTGTGCTGTGCTGGAGGCACACAACACCCACTAACTCCCGCAGATGCCTGTATTAGAGAACACCAGCAATAAAGGGTAGATACAGGTGTATACTGTGCTGTGCTGGAGGCACACAACACCCACTAACTCCTGCAGATGCCTGTATTAGAGAACACCAGCAATAAAGGGTAAATGCAGGTTTATACTGTGCTGGAGGCACACAACACCCACTTTAACTCCTGCAGATGCCTGTATTAGAGAAAACCAGCAATAAAGGGTAGATACAGGTGTATACTGTGCTGTGCTGGAGGCACACAACACCCACTTTAACTCCTGCAGATGACTGTATTTAAGAACACCAGCAATAAAGGGTAGATACAGGTGTATACTGTGCTGTGCTGGAGGCACACAACACCCACTAACTTCTGCAGATGCCTGTATTAGAGAACACCAGCAATAAAAGGTAGATACAGGTGTATACTGTGCTGTGCTGGAGGTACACAACACCCACTAACTCCTGCATATGCCTGTATTAGAGAACACCAGCAATAAAGGGTAGATACAGGTGTATAATGTGCTGTGCTGGAGGCACACAACACCCACTAACTCCTGCAGATGCCTGTATTAGAGAACACCAGCAATAAAGGGTAGACACAGGTGTATACTGTGCTGTGCTGGAGGCACACAACACCCACTAACTCCTGCAGATGCCTGTATTAGAGAACACCACTAATAAAGGGTAGATACAGGTTTATACTGTGCTGGAGGCACACAACACCCACTAACTCCTGCAGATGCCTGAGAAAAGAACACACTGTCCCTGCCTATCTAGCTCTTTCCCTGCACGCCGGAACACACTACACAAGGCCCTGGCAGCCTTATATAGTGTGCGGCGTGTACTAAACCCCCTGAGCTAAAATTATGGCTCTCTTCGCTGCTGGCGCAGTGATTGGCCAAGCATGCAGGGTCACAATGCATGCTTGGGCAATCATGAGCCCGCAATGCACTGCGATGGCGCAGTGCATTGTGGGCCATGAGCGCCACACGAATTTGGCGCGAACGGCCCATAATGTTCGGTATTCGCTCATCCCTAGTGCTCGGATAAGGGTCTGCTATGGTCTTTGGGGGGACCCCATGCTGTTTTTTTAGCGTAGGGGTTCCCCTTCAAATCCATACCAGGTGACAGGGCTCGTGAGGTGTCAATCTTGCCGACGGAGGCGGCGTCATTGACTTCCTGCACTAGTCCCGCCTGCCTGGAGTCACGTTCAAAATAAACGGACCTTAGTCCGCCATAAAAGTCCGGTCGTGTGTGCACGTGTGTGGGCAGGTCCGCTCGTTCGGAAAGTCCGGGAGCCCTCTGCTGCAAAGTCTCGGGGGTTGTCCGCTGGACTAAGTCCCCCCGGATAGTCTGATACTGTGTACGCGGCATAAGAAGACTCTTTTTTTTCTTAGTCATCCAGGGTTTCTGATTTGGAAAAACCCAAATGCATTTATCCTCAGTAACATAGTCCACACAAGTTTTTATATAGTCCAGAACTGTTTCTGTATACAGATCTAAATACTGTTGCTCAAATATCTCCCAATTAGTTCTTTCTAAACAATTTCAAAACAATCCTGTAGCCCTCTGGGAAAATTCTGCTTATTTTCCACTCTGGAGCTATTTTCTGCCTGATAGGAATATGCGGGAATAAGGAATAAAGAAAGGTGGTCTGACTGACCCAGGGATAGTGGAATGGCTCTGTAGGCCTGCTTAATATTGGAATACACCATATCCAATGCATTTTTACCTTTAGTAGCACATTTTACAAACTGATGTGGTTTTGGTTGCGCAGCACTCAAATTTGCTTTATTGAAAGATCGGGTGTTTATGTTTATGCAGTGTTCGCTGCAAATTCGGAAGCTGTCAGAACACTGTTAAAGCCTATGGGACACTAACAAACTAACTAAACATCAAAAGTGCTAATTTTAAAGGCTTAAATGCAAGTTATTGTCATAAAAAGTGTTTGGGGACCCGGGTCCTGCCCCAGGGGACATGTATCAAAGCAAACATTTTTAAAAAACAGAAGTTTTTTCGGGAGCAACAATTTTAATAATGCTAAGTGAAACAATAAAAATGAAACATTACTTTAAATATCGTGCCTGGGGGGTGTCTATATTATGCCTGTAAAGTGGCGCATGTTTCCCGTGTTTAGAACAGTACCATAGCAAAATGAAATTAATTGTTCGGTCTTGGCAATATAGATAAAACTCATTGAAAAAAATGGCATGGGTCCCCCCCAGTCCATTACCAGGCAGTTTGGGACTGGTATGAATATTAAGGGGAACCTCAAACCAAAAATGTAAAAAAAATTGCGTGGGGGTCTCCCCAAAATCTTTACCAGACCCTTAAGGTCTGAAATGGAAAATTAAGGGGAACCCTGTGCCAAATTTAAAAAAAAACGGCATAGGTGCCCCTCAAAATCCACACCAGACCTGAAGGGTCTGGTGTGGATTTTAAGGGGACCCCTGCACAATAATTAAAAAAAAAAAAGGCGTAAGGGCAAAATCCATACCAGACCCTTATCCAAGCATGCAACTTGGCAGGCCGCAGGAAAGGAGGAGGGGCGGAAGCCCCCCTTCCTGAACCGTACCAGGCCGCATGCCCTCAACATGGGGGGAGTGCTTTGATGTTGATGGGGACAAGGGTCTCATCCCCATAACCCTTGCCCGGTGGTTGTGGGGGTATGCGATCGGGGGGCTTATTGGAATCTGGAAGCCCCCTTTAACAAGGAGACCCCCAGAGCTTGGCTTCCCCCTCATGTGAATTGGTAAAGGGTACCCCTACCATTTCACAAAAAGTGTTAAAAATGGTAAAAAAAGACAAGAAACAGCTTGGGACAAGAGCTTTATTAAAAAATAAAAATGTCCCCCGATGTAAATCCACGCCACTCGATGGACAGTTCTGCCTCCATGGGAGGCTCCCGCCCAATGACGCTTCTTCTGGATGACAGCTGTTATATAGCTGAAGGCAGAAACACCCGCCTCTGACACCACAGGAGCTTCCCAGTGGCGTCAGGGGCGGGGTCATCCGGTGATGTAAACAGGTGACCCTGCCCCCTCTGACATCACAGGCGGCTTCCCTGTGGCTTCCCCGTGGCATCAGAAGGGGCAGGGTCACACCTTTACGTAACTGGGTGGCCCCGCCCTTGGCTATATAACAGCTGTCACCAATGGGAAGCGTGATTTGGCGGAAGCCTCCCATGGAGGCGGAGGTGTGCGTTTTTTTTCTTTTTTTGGCTCGTCAGCGGCATGATAGAAGATGAATGGACATTGCGGGATTTTTATCTTTTTATAAAGGACTTGTCCCAAGCTGTCTCTTATCTTTTTTTTTTTACCATTTTTGACACTTTTTTGTGAAATGGTAGGGGTACAATTTACCCCATTACCCATTCACATATGGGGCTGGGATCTGGCGGTCCCCTTGTTAAAGGGGGCTTCCAGATTCTGATAAGCCCCCCGCCCGCATACCCCAACAACCACTGGGCAAGGGTTGTGGGGATGAGGCCCTTGTCCCCATCAACATAGGTCAGACCCCAAAGCGCCCTCGTCATGTTGAGAGCATGTGGCCTGGTACGGTTCAGGAGGGGGGCACTCTCTCGTTGCCCCCCCCCTCTTTTACTGCGGCCTGCAAGGTTGCGTGCTTGGATAAGGGTCTGGTATGGATTTTAAGGGGACCTACGCCATTTTTTTTTGAAAAGTCCCTAAATCTATCCCCTATTTTGTAGACGCTGTAACTTTTGCGCAAACCAATCAGTATACGCTTATTGGGATTTTTTTACCAAAAATATGTAGCAGAATACACATTGGCCTAAACTGATGAAGAAATTCGATTTTTTTTTGGATGTGCATTGTAGCAAAAAGTAGCAAATGTTGTTTTTAGTATATCATTTTAGTTTTTTGTTTATAGCGCAAAAATTAAAAACCACAAAGGTGATCAAATAGCACCAAAAGAAATCTCTATTTGTGGGGGAAAAATTGACATAAATTTTGCTTGAATACAAAATTGACTGCGCCTGCGTAATTGTCAGTTAAAGCGAGGCAGTGCCATATCGCAAAAAATGGCCTGTTATTAAGGGGATAAATCCTTCCGGGGCTGAGGTGATTAAACAATTGAGAGTCACGTACAAATATTGCAAGTGAAAATTCACTGTAAAATGTGTAAAGTCAGTACTGGTGTCTGTATTTTTTTACGATATAAAAGGAAAAAGACTGAAAATTTAAAAAAAAAAGATATTTTCTACTTTTTGTTATAAGAAAAATCGAATGAACTAAATTTTAGTCATACATTTAGGCCAAAATGTATTCAGCCACATGTTTTTAGTAAAAAAAATGTCAATAAGCGTATATTTATTGGTTTGCGCAAAAGTTATAGCGTCTACAAACTAGAGTACATTTTCTGGAATTTACACAGTTTTTAATTTATGACTGCCTATCTCATTTCTTGAGGTGCTAAAATGGCAGGGCAGTACAAACCCCCCCAAATGACCCCATTTTGGAAAGTAGACACCCCAAGAAACTTGCTGAGGGGCATGTTGAGCCCATTGAATATTTTTTTTTTGTGATTGAAGTGATTGAACACACAAAAAAAAAGTTTACAAAAAGTTGTCACTAAATGATATATTGCTCACACATGCTATGGGCATAAGTGAAATTACACCCCAAAATAAATTCTTCTGCTTCTCCCGAGTACGGGGATACCACATGTGGGGGACTTTTTGGGAGCCTAGACGCGTACGGGACCCCGAAAACCAAGCACCGCCTTCAGGATTTAGTGTTGAAAATATTTTTATTGAACATTGAACATTTCAAATGAAAACAATAAGACAGTAACCATCATGAGGCAAAAACAAACAGGAACAGTAACAGGATTAGAGTCACGGGTGTCCGGCTAATGACTATCAGCCACAGTCGGTCACGTCGGAAAGTGTGGAAAACATGGAAAACCTCCTGTTCCCGATCCACAAGGCCACAGCAGGGGAAAACACTCATGGGTTAATACATGAGACAACGTGTAATTAATATTGCAAAGAAGACAGAAAGAGAGAGAGAAGAAAAAAGGGAAGAGAGGAGCAAGAGAAAAAGGAACAGGGTGGTAGAGGGGAAAAATGAATAGTAAGATGAGAGGAGAGGGAAAGGGGGGGAGGGGAAGAGATAGGGATGGGGGGGGGGGCTAGGGTAGGAGAGAGCCCACAGTGTCTCTACCGCCTTCAGGATTTAAATATAAAACGCTACCAGGGATCAGGCCTGACTCTGCGAATGCTGCAGTTATGTGTTTAGTGTTTTGTAAGTGACAGTGATCGATCAATACTGCACTTGGGTGGGCTGGGCGGAGGGGCAAAACGCAGGTGCTAGCAGGTATCTGGGCTGATCCCGCTACCAATGCGTTTTTTGGAACCCTAAACTGCTGGGGACGCTAGTATAGATCTGATCAGATCAGATATTGATCTGTTCAGATACTATACCACTACGGAAGGTGTATGCTTTGCGCGTGGGTGTTAGCGGTACTGGCACTAACCTAGCGCTGCCTGGGGCGACGCAGACCCTGACCCTAAAACCTAATTGATATCACCCACCGGGTGATCAGGGGGTTAAACCTTTATTGGGTAATAAATGGTGGGTGCCCTGATGCTATAAAAAGCAAACTAACTAACCAGAGTCACCCGTAACACTTATACGGTGATCACTGGTGAAAGGGTTAACTAGGGGCAATCAGGGGGTTAAAATCTTTATTAGGTAGTATATGGGGGTACCTAATGCTATAAAAACCTGGCGGTGAACATAAAAAATAACTAGCTACCTAGCGGCACCAGTGACACTAATGCAGCGATCAGAAAAACGATTGCTTAGTGACACTGGCAAAAGGGGGTGAAAGGGTTAACTAGGGGCGATCAGGGGGTTAAAACCTTTATTGGGTAGTATATGGGGGTACCTAGTGCTATAAAAACCTAGCGGTGAACCTAAAAAAATAACTAGCTTCCTAGCGGCACCAGTGACACTAATGCAGCGATCAGAAAAACGATCGCTTAGTGACACTGGCAAAAGGGGGTGAAAGGGTTAACACTAGGGGCAATCAGGGGGTTAAACCTTTATTGGGGGGTAGGGGGCTACCCTGGACCTAACACTAACTGCCCTGACAGTTTTTACTCACAACTGACACTAAATGCAGTGATCAGTAAATAAATGATCACTGCAATCAGTGACACTGTGACTGGGAGGGGGGGGATCGGGGGGCTGATCGGGGGGTGATTTGTGTGCCTATGTGTACCTACATGTCAGTGTAGTGTTTGGTGCACTTACTATGTGTTCTCCTCGCAGTCCGGTCAAAAAGATCGCCCCGAGGAGAATGACATCACTTTCTCCCTGCCTGTGTTTACACTACACAGGCGGGGGAAGCTTCTCATTCGCCAGGAGCGATCGAGAGGGGATGGCCAGAAACCAACGGCCATCCCCTCATCCCAGATCGCTCCTGAAGCTAAACGGACCGCTGCAGCCTTGCTGGAATGCAAGCACGTACATGTACGTGCTTGTGCCTGTCGGTGCCATTCTGCCGACGTACATTGCCATGCGGCGGTCCTTAAGTGGTTAAATAAAGTTCTTCAGAGAGGAAGGCAGCAACATGAATAAGTCCTGTAATAGCTAGTACAACAGAAGACCACTTTGAAAAGCGTTCAAAACAGTGAGAACTCAGCTTTGTCTTTGACTTCACAGAGGTGTTGAGTGTAACATTATTAGCTCTGATTTCTTTTTCGGCCTCAGGATCAACCAGATGAACTGTGTAATCAGTGTGGATTATGATGGGGTCATCATTCAAGAAATTGTATGGTAACAACTATTAAATGTCCAGAAATGTAGTGGCTGGTACTACACGATCATTTCATTCAAAAAGACAACTTTGTGTAAAAAATTTTTTTTTTTGCCATTTTCCACAAAAAAAATCTTCCATGGACTCAACATGCCGCTCAGAAAATACCTTGAGGTACTTTCTATAAAGGGGTTATTTGGAGGGTGCTTGTACGGTCCTGGCATTTTAACATATCAAGAATAGGGATGAGCTTCGAGTTTGAGTGGAACTCATGTTCGACTCAAACATTGCCTATTCGCCCGTTCACCAAACAGCGAACAATTTGGGGGTTTGCCGCAAATTCGAAAAGCCATGGAACACCCTGTAAAAGTCTATGGCAGAAATCTAAAATGCTAATTTTAAAGGCTTATATGCAAGTTATTGGAATAAAAAGTGTTTGGGGACCTAGGTCCTGCCCCAGGGGACATATATCAATGCAAAAAAAAAGTTTTAAAAATGGACGGTTTTTCGGGAGCACTGATTTTAATGACGCCCCCCAAGGCACCTTGTCCCCATCAACATGGGGACAAGGGCCTCATCCCCACAACCCTTGCCCGGTGGTTGTGGGGGTCTGCGGGCGAGGGGCTTATCGGAATCTTGAAGCCCCCTTTAACAAGGGGACACCCAGATCCTGCCCCCCCTGTTTGAAATGGTAACGGATACATTGTACCCCTACCATTTCACAAACAAAGTGTAAAAAAATAAAAATAAAACACAGACACCATTGGGATTTAAAATAAAGAAATAAAAAAAGATTCCAGCGGCGGTAATCCACACTCGGTATCCTGCGGTGGGTGATCATCTCTCCGGGGTCCAGCGATAGATGATCTCACCTCTCCAGGTCCAGGGTCCAACGATGACGTGCAGCGCAGCGCATCCTGTCTCCACCGGAGACACTGAGGGAATCCCGGCAGCCTGACAGGTCTCTTAGCTGAGGACGATGGGGCCACCCGTCACGTGACCACCCGTCACGTGACCCAGCCCCCTCTGATGCAATGGGAAACCCGGGCTTCCCCAGTGACGTGCAGGTGACCCCGCCCCCTCTGATGTAATGCAGGTTTCAAACAGGGGGGCCGGGATCTGGGGGTCCCCTTGTGGGGATGAGGCCCAATTTTGAGGGCATGTGGCCTGGTACGGTTCAGGAGGGGGGGTGCTCTCACGTCCCCCCTCTTTCCCTGTGGCCTGCCAGGCTTGGATAAAGGGTCTGGTATGGATTTTTGGGGGAACTCTATGTCATTTATTTATTTTTTTGGCGTGGAGTTCCCCTTAAAATCCATACCAGACATGAAGGGTCTGGTATATATATTTGAGGGGAACCCCGTATAATTTTTTTAAAATTTGATGTGGAGCTCCCTTTAATATCCATCCCAGACCTGAAGGGCCTGGTAATTGAATTTGGGGGGACCATCGTACATTTTTTTTTTTTTATCAATGACTGTCCTCTGTATTACAGGGAGCCGACAATTCATTAAAGCCGCGAGTGCTTTTAAATGACTTTTTTTCCTTCAGAAATGAAACTTTGTGCAGGGACAGTTCTAAGCACGAGAAACATGCACCCCTTTACAGGCATACTATGCACACCCCCTAGGTACGAAATTTAAAGGAATATTACACTTTTATTGTTTCACTTTAAGCATCATTAAAATCACTGCTTCCGAAAAAACGGGCCTTTTAAAAAAAATAAATTGGCATTGATACATGTTCCCTGGGGCAGGACCCAGGTCCCCAAACACTTTTTTAATACAATAACTTGCATATAGGCCTTTAAAATTAGCACTTTCGATTTTTCATGTTCGAGTCCCATAGACTTTAACGGTGTTCGAACAAATTTATTGCCTGTTCGCATGTTCTGATGCAAACTGAACTGGGGGGTGTTCGGCTCATCCCTACTCAAGAAATGTGACAGGTAGTCAGAAAGCTGTGTAAATTTCATTATATACAACATAGTTTTTGGGTGCTATAACTTTCACACAAACCAATAAATATACACTTGGGATTTTTTTTTTTTACCAAAGACATGTAACAGAATAAATGTTAGCCTAAAGTTATGAAGGAATTTTATTTTATTGGATATGTTTTATAACAGAGAACTTTTAGTTTTCATTTTTTATTTATATAATAAAAAATTTAAATCCAGTGGTGATGAAATGCCACCAAAAGAAAGTTCTATTTGTGTGAAAAAAATTATATAAATTTAATTTGCATATAGTGTTGCATGGCCACCCAATTGCCAGTTAAAATAGTGCAGTGCTGAATAGAAAAAATGGCCTGGTCATGAAACCTTCCCATGGTGAAGTGGTAAAAAACAATAAGCATTTATTGCAGTTATTGCAAGAGGTAAAGGAAACCAATGGATTAATACTAGCCACGGCAGATGTGAGTTCACTTTCCACAACTATTAATCATCACTAGGGATGAGCTGAACACCTCCCGGTTCGGTTTGCACCAGAACCTTCGAACAGACTGAAAATTTGTACGAACTTTAGAACCCCATTAAAGTCTATGGGACTCGAATGTTCGAAATCAAAAGTGCTAATTTTAAAGGCTAATATGCAAGTTATTGTCCTAAAAAGGGTTTGGGGACCCGGCTCCTGCCCCAGGGGACATGTATCAATGCGGGAGCACAGATTTTAATGAAGCTTAAAGTGAAAAAAAAAAGTGAAATATTAATTTAAATATCGTGCCTAGGGGGTGTCTATAGTATGTCTGTGAATTGGCACGTGTTTCCTGTGTTTAGAACAGTTCCTGCACAAAATGACATTTCTAACGGAAAAAAAGTCATTTAAAACTTCTTGCTGTTTTAATGTAATGTCTGGTTCTGGAAATATGGATGAAAATCACTGAGAAAAATGGCATGGGTAGCCCCCCCTGCCCATTACCAGCCCCTTTGGGTCTTGTACGGATATTAAGGGGAACCTTGTACCCATATTAAAAAAAGGAAAGGTGTGGTGCCCCCAGGCCCTATATACTCAGAACAGCAGTATACAGGCGGTGCAAACAAAGACAGGGACTATGTAGGTTTGTTGTGTTAAGTAGAATCTGTTTGAAATTTTGAACTGGTACATTTTTAAAGTGCAGTCAAAAAAATCTATTTTTAAGCTTTTTGGAAAACATAGGGAAGGGTTATAATCCCTGTATAATTTTTTTTTTTGCCGTCCATCTTTTTTCAACTCACTTCCTGGTGTCTCCTTCCGTTTGCAAGTAGGAGATGTTTGTAAGTTGGATGTTTGAAAGTAGGGGCCTGCCCTATATGCTCTGCAGAAATTTGGGCCTAAGGTGTTGGTGTTGCCACAACACTGTAAGCCCTCAAAGTGACTCTTGGTGGGCGCTGGATCGCCCTGCTGTGAACTATTATATCAAGAATTGTAATTACAGTCCATTGTTGAACAGTGGTAGAAAAATTGGGCCTTTGGTGGTGGTGGTGCTGGTGCTACAACACTGTAAGTCCTCACAGGAATGAGCCCTGCTGCAAAGTATTGCATCAAAAATTGTAATTACAGGCCCCTGTTAAACAGGGGCTGAAAAATTGTGCCTTAGGCACTGGTGCTGGTGCCACGACACTGCAACCCCTCACAGATACTCTAGTTACAGTGCAGGAATGAGCCCTGCTGCAAAGTATTGCATCAAAAATTGTAATTACATGCCCCTGTTAAACAGGTGCTAAAAAATTGGGCCTTAGCCACTGGTGGTGGCGCCCAGAACCAAAAATGTTCTTCCAAGCTATCAGCAGGATCATTGAAGAGGAAGAGGATAGTCAGTCAACATAACAGGATAGTCACTCAGCATCAGCATAGGCAGTCTTGAAGGGATGTGACATTTCAAAAAAAATTATTTGGTTACATCAGCTTCAGGTGCTTGGTAGCTGGTTGTGATCCAAGACTGATTCATCTTTATAAAGGTCAGTCGATCAACCGAGTTGGTGGACAGGCGAGTTGGTGGACAGGCGCACCCTGTGATCAGTTACAAAGCCTCCAGCAGCACTGAATGTGCGTTCCGAAAGAACGCTGGATGCAGGACAGGCCAGTAGCTCAATTGCATACTGTGCAAGCTCTGGCCAGTGATCCATCCTCAAGACCCAGTAACCCAGAGGATTTTCGGTGGTAAAGGTGTCCAAGTCTGACCTTGCTCCTAGGTATTCCTGCACCATGTAAATCAGACGCTGGCGATGGTTGCTGCAACCGATCATACTTTGGGGCTGCGGACTAAAAAATTGTCTGAACGCATCGGTCAGACAGCCACCTTCTCCACCGCTCCTTCTGTGACTGACCAAAGCCTCAGCAAAACGTTGTCCAGGACCAGGAGTTTGTAACCTCCTAGTTTCTGCGACGGCAAGATAAGGTCCGCAACCTTACCCTTGTACTGTGGATCAAGGAGAGTGGTCAGCCAGTAATGGTCCCTCTCCTTGATCCGAAGAATACGAGGATCCTTCCGCAGGCTTTGCAGGATCAGGGAGGCCATGCAGCATAGATAAGCTGAGGCATTCGGTCCGGTGTCCTCTGGGTCACTAAGGATAACATGATCCGCAGCCACCTCCTCCCAGCCACGTACAAGTCCACGTGTTTCTTGGGACTGTAAATGATCTCTAAGAGACTGCTTCTGCTGAGGCTGAGTGCCAGGCTCCACCTCCATGCTGACACAAGCCTCCTCCTCCTCTTCCTGAGTGATGGGTGGGACAGCAGGAACACTGTCTGGATAAAGGGGGCCTTGAGAGGCAAGGAAGTCCTCCTCTTCCTGTCTCTGTTCTGCCTCAAGTGCCCTGTCCATTATTCCACGCAGCGTGTGCTCCAACAGGTGGACAACATGTACAGTGTCACTGATGCATGCACTGTCACTGCTCACCATCCTCGTGGTCTCCTCAAATGGTGACAGGACAGTGCATGCATCCCTGATCATGCCCCACTTGCGTGGTGAATAAAAACGAGCTCCCCTGACCCTGTCCTGGTGCCATAGTCACACAGGTACTCATTGATGGCCCTCTGCTGTGTGTGTTGAGATCCACCTGGTGGGCATGTCACAGATAAGGCGGTTCTTGGGCAGGTTCAAGCTTTTGGAGCTCAACCAGCCGAGCACTGGCATTATATGACTGGTGGAAATTAACAGAGACTTTCCTGGCCTGCCTCAGGACATCCGTTAAGCCCGGGTACCTGCCCAAGAAGGGGGTGGAGGAGAGAGGTGTGTCACAACCAGTAGTAGCATTTTGGAGGCATGGTGGCGGAACAACCTCCAACACTACTGCACCTTTTCCTGCCTCCTTCCCATCTGCCAGAAGAGTGACCCAATGATCCATGAAAGATAGGTAACGTCCCTGTCCATGCCTGCTGAACCATGAGTCAGCGGTAATATGCACCTTACCATTGACCGCCCTGTCCAGTGAGGCATGGACATTGCCTTCCACATGCCAGTAGAGAGCTGGAATCACCTTCCATGAGAAAAAGTTGGATTTGGGAACCTGCCACTGAGGAACCGCACATTGCACAAACTCACGGAAGGGGGCCGAGTCTACCAACTGAAAAGGCAGCAGTTGAAGTGCTAACAATTTAGCCAAGCTAGCATTCAACCGCTGGGAATGTGGATGGCTGGGAGTGAACTTATTTCGATGGTCCAGCAGCTGGGGCAGGGAAATTTGCCTGGTACAATCAGACATCGGTGTTGTCACGTACCTAGTGGTGAGCCCGGAATGCAGAAGGAGACCTCTCTTGCGTCCCCGACTTACGGCCCCTGATGATGGTGACAGGAGGCACGGGAGTCAAAGATAGCACGAGTGCCTGGCAGGATCAACAGCCGGTGGATGGATCAGGCTGACTTCAGGAACTGTAGCTGGACAAGCAGGCCCCAGTGGCAGTGGACAGGAACCAGTAGACAGCAGGAGACCAACAGGAACAGGTGGATCACTCAGGGGCAGGCACGCAGAAGAGTCAGGCAAGCCGGGTCAAACCAGACAGTCAGTACAGGAACAGATGCAGCAGGCAGAGGCAGGAACGTGGAACAGGCCGGGGCGGTAACGGATGAGCACGGATGGACCAGAGGATGAGACATGTGCAGAGTCGTAGACAAGCCGGAGGTCAGAGGCAGGCAGAAGGCAGGGAAGATCACAGGTCAGGCCGGGTCGATACACAAACAGATCAGATTCAGGTAATAGTCTCAGGAACGCTGTAGATCAAGCAGCAAGATCTGAAGGGAGAACTGGGTTTCAATAGCCCGCCTGGCGCCAGTAACCGTGCGCACGGGCACGCGAACGCGTGCACCCGTGCGACCGCGAACACGCGCACCAGGCACCCGCAGGCACACACAGACAGGCGACGGACCACTGTCCCCAGCCAGCCTTTCCTGACAGGTGTACTGCTAACAGAGTGCCTGCAAGTACTTGGGTGTGACACACCTAATTCTACACCTTCATTCCTCACAGTGCAGGTTTCAGAGAGGACTGAAGGTATAGTGGAGTTGGAGATCCCAGCTGATGAGGAGAAAGGTGTGTTCTTTGGTGTGGGTCTTTAAGGTACGCTTGCCAATGAACTGCATGGCAGGTATACATATGTTTGGTCAAGCATGTGGTGCCCAAGTGACTGATGTTTTGGCCACGCAAGATATGCTTGAGACATATGTTGCAAATAGCAGTGGTGCGATCTGATGCACTCATCTCAGAAAAGGCAGAAAAGGCCCACACTTTTGGAACTCATGTTCGACTCAAACATTGCCTATTCGCCCGTTCACCAAACAGCGAACAATTTGGGGGTTTGCCGCAAATTCGAAAAGCCATGGAACACCCTGTAAAAGTCTATGGCAGAAATCTAAAATGCTAATTTTAAAGGCTTATATGCAAGTTATTGGAATAAAAAGTGTTTGGGGACCTAGGTCCTGCCCCAGGGGACATATATCAATGCAAAAAAAAAGTTTTAAAAATGGACGGTTTTTCGGGAGCACTGATTTTAATGACGCCCCCCAAGGCACCTTGTCCCCATCAACATGGGGACAAGGGCCTCATCCCCACAACCCTTGCCCGGTGGTTGTGGGGGTCTGCAGGCGAGGGGCTTATCGGAATCTTGAAGCCCCCTTTAACAAGGGGACACCCAGATCCTGCCCCCCCTGTTTGAAATGGTAACGGATACATTGTACCCCTACCATTTCACAAACAAAGTGTAAAAAAATAAAAATAAAACACAGACACTGTTGGGATTTAAAATAAAGAAATAAAAAAAGATTCCAGCGGCGGTAATCCACACTCGGTATCCTGCGGTGGGTGATCATCTCTCCGGGGTCCAGCGATAGATGATCTCACCTCTCCAGGTCCAGGGTCCAACGATGATGTGCAGCGCAGCGCATCCTGTCTCCACCGGAGACACTGAGGGAATCCCGGCAGCCTGACAGGTCTCTTAGCTGAGGACGATGGGGCCACCCGTCACGTGACCACCCGTCACGTGACCCAGCCCCCTCTGATGCAATGGGAAACCCGGGCTTCCCCAGTGACGTGCAGGTGACCCCGCCCCCTCTGATGTAATGCAGGTTTCAAACAGGGGGGCCGGGATCTGGGGGTCCCCTTGTGGGGATGAGGCCCAATTTTGAGGGCATGTGGCCTGGTACGGTTCAGGAGGGGGGGTGCTCTCACGTCCCCCCTCTTTCCCTGTGGCCTGCCAGGCTTGGATAAAGGGTCTGGTATGGATTTTTGGGGGAACTCTATGTCATTTATTTATTTTTTTGGCGTGGAGTTCCCCTTAAAATCCATACCAGACATGAAGGGTCTGGTATATATATTTGAGGGGAACCCCGTATAATTTTTTTAAAATTTGATGTGGAGCTCCCTTTAATATCCATCCCAGACCTGAAGGGCCTGGTAATTGAATTTGGGGGGACCATCGTACATTTTTTTTTTTTATCAATGACTGTCCTCTGTATTACAGGGAGCCGACAATTCATTAAAGCCGCGAGTGCTTTTAAATGACTTTTTTTCCTTCAGAAATGAAACTTTGTGCAGGGACAGTTCTAAGCACGAGAAACATGCACCCCTTTACAGGCATACTATGCACACCCCCTAGGTACGAAATTTCAAGGAATATTACACTTTTATTGTTTCACTTTAAGCATCATTAAAATCACTGCTTCCGAAAAAACGGGCCTTTTTAAAAAAATAAATTGGCATTGATACATGTTCCCTGGGGCAGGACCCAGGTCCCCAAACACTTTTTTAATACAATAACTTGCATATAGGCCTTTAAAATTAGCACTTTCGATTTTTCATGTTCGAGTCCCATAGACTTTAACGGTGTTCGAACAAATTTATTGCCTGTTCGCATGTTCTGATGCGAACTGAACTGGGGGGTGTTCGGCTCATCCCTACTCAAGAAATGTGACAGGTAGTCAGAAAGCTGTGTAAATTTCATTATATACAACATAGTTTTTGGGTGCTATAACTTTCACACAAACCAATAAATATACACTTGGGATTTTTTTTTTTTACCAAAGACATGTAACAGAATAAATGTTAGCCTAAAGTTATGAAGGAATTTTATTTTATTGGATATGTTTTATAACAGAGAACTTTTAGTTTTCATTTTTTATTTATATAATAAAAAATTTAAATCCAGTGGTGATGAAATGCCACCAAAAGAAAGTTCTATTTGTGTGAAAAAAATTATATAAATTTAATTTGCATATAGTGTTGCATGGCCACCCAATTGCCAGTTAAAATAGTGCAGTGCTGAATAGAAAAAATGGCCTGGTCATGAAACCTTCCCATGGTGAAGTGGTAAAAAACAATAAGCATTTATTGCAGTTATTGCAAGAGGTAAAGGAAACCAATGGATTAATACTAGCCACGGCAGATGTGAGTTCACTTTCCACAACTATTAATCATCACTAGGGATGAGCTGAACACCTCCCGGTTCGGTTTGCACCAGAACCTTCGAACAGACTGAAAATTTGTACGAACTTTAGAACCCCATTAAAGTCTATGGGACTCGAATGTTCGAAATCAAAAGTGCTAATTTTAAAGGCTAATATGCAAGTTATTGTCCTAAAAAGGGTTTGGGGACCCGGCTCCTGCCCCAGGGGACATGTATCAATGCGGGAGCACAGATTTTAATGAAGCTTAAAGTGAAAAAAAAAAGTGAAATATTAATTTAAATATCGTGCCTAGGGGGTGTCTATAGTATGTCTGTGAATTGGCACGTGTTTCCTGTGTTTAGAACAGTTCCTGCACAAAATGACATTTCTAACGGAAAAAAAGTCATTTAAAACTTCTTGCTGTTTTAATGTAATGTCTGGTTCTGGAAATATGGATGAAAATCACTGAGAAAAATGGCATGGGTAGCCCCCCCTGCCCATTACCAGCCCCTTTGGGTCTTGTACGGATATTAAGGGGAACCTTGTACCCATATTAAAAAAAGGAAAGGTGTGGTGCCCCCAGGCCCTATATACTCAGAACAGCAGTATACAGGCGGTGCAAACAAAGACAGGGACTATGTAGGTTTGTTGTGTTAAGTAGAATCTGTTTGAAATTTTGAACTGGTACATTTTTAAAGTGCAGTCAAAAAAATCTATTTTTAAGCTTTTTGGAAAACATAGGGAAGGGTTATCATCCCTGTATAATTTTTTTTTTTGCCGTCCATCTTTTTTCAACTCACTTCCTGGTGTCTCCTTCCGTTTGCAAGTAGGAGATGTTTGTAAGTTGGATGTTTGAAAGTAGGGGCCTGCCCTATATGCTCTGCAGAAATTTGGGCCTAAGGTGTTGGTGTTGCCACAACACTGTAAGCCCTCAAAGTGACTCTTGGTGGGCGCTGGATCGCCCTGCTGTGAACTATTATATCAAGAATTGTAATTACAGTCCATTGTTGAACAGTGGTAGAAAAATTGGGCCTTTGGTGGTGGTGGTGCTGGTGCTACAACACTGTAAGTCCTCACAGGAATGAGCCCTGCTGCAAAGTATTGCATCAAAAATTGTAATTACAGGCCCCTGTTAAACAGGGGCTGAAAAATTGTGCCTTAGGCACTGGTGCTGGTGCCACGACACTGCAACCCCTCACAGATACTCTAGTTACAGTGCAGGAATGAGCCCTGCTGCAAAGTATTGCATCAAAAATTGTAATTACATGCCCCTGTTAAACAGGTGCTAAAAAATTGGGCCTTAGCCACTGGTGGTGGCGCCCAGAACCAAAAATGTTCTTCCAAGCTATCAGCAGGATCATTGAAGAGGAAGAGGATAGTCAGTCAACATAACAGGATAGTCACTCAGCATCAGCATAGGCAGTCTTGAAGGGATGTGACATTTAAAAAAAATTATTTGGTTACATCAGCTTCAGGTGCTTGGTAGCTGGTTGTGATCCAAGACTGATTCATCTTTATAAAGGTCAGTCGATCAACCGAGTTGGTGGACAGGCGAGTTGGTGGACAGGCGCACCCTGTGATCAGTTACAAAGCCTCCAGCAGCACTGAATGTGCGTTCTGAAAGAACGCTGGATGCAGGACAGGCCAGTAGCTCAATTGCATACTGTGCAAACTCTGGCCAGTGATCCATCCTCAAGACCCAGTAACCCAGAGGATTTTCGGTGGTAAAGGTGTCCAAGTCTGACCTTGCTCCTAGGTATTCCTGCACCATGTAAATCAGACGCTGGCGATGGTTGCTGCAACCGATCATACTTTGGGGCTGCGGACTAAAAAATTGTCTGAACGCATCGGTCAGACAGCCACCTTCTCCACCGCTCCTTCTGTGACTGACCAAAGCCTCAGCAAAACGTTGTCCAGGACCAGGAGTTTGTAACCTCCTAGTTTCTGCGACGGCAAGATAAGGTCCGCAACCTTACCCTTGTACTGTGGATCAAGGAGAGTGGTCAGCCAGTAATGGTCCCTCTCCTTGATCCGAAGAATACGAGGATCCTTCCGCAGGCTTTGCAGGATCAGGGAGGCCATGCAGCATAGATAAGCTGAGGCATTCGGTCCGGTGTCCTCTGGGTCACTAAGGATAACATGATCCGCAGCCACCTCCTCCCAGCCACGTACAAGTCCACGTGTTTCTTGGGACTGTAAATGATCTCTAAGAGACTGCTTCTGCTGAGGCTGAGTGCCAGGCTCCACCTCCATGCTGACACAAGCCTCCTCCTCCTCTTCCTGAGTGATGGGTGGGACAGCAGGAACACTGTCTGGATAAAGGGGGCCTTGAGAGGCAAGGAAGTCCTCCTCTTCCTGTCTCTGTTCTGCCTCAAGTGCCCCGTCCATTATTCCACGCAGCGTGTGCTCCAACAGGTGGACAACATGTACAGTGTCACTGATGCATGCACTGTCACTGCTCACCATCCTCGTGGTCTCCTCAAATGGTGACAGGACAGTGCATGCATCCCTGATCATGCCCCACTTGCGTGGTGAAGAAAAACGAGCTCCCCTGACCCTGTCCTGGTGCCATAGTCACACAGGTACTCATTGATGGCCCTCTGCTGTGTGTGTTGAGATCCACCTGGTGGGCATGTCACAGATAAGGCGATTCTTGGGCAGGTTCAAGCTTTTGGAGCTCAACCAGCCGAGCACTGGCATTATATGACTGGTGGAAATTAACAGAGACTTTCCTGGCCTGCCTCAGGACATCCGTTAAGCCCGGGTACCTGCCCAAGAAGGGGGTGGAGGAGAGAGGTGTGTCACAACCAGTAGTAGCATTTTGGAGGCATGGTGGCGGAACAACCTCCAACACTACTGCACCTTGTCCTGCCTCCTTCCCATCTGCCAGAAGAGTGACCCAATGATCCATGAAAGATAGGTAACGTCCCTGTCCATGCCTGCTGAACCATGAGTCAGCGGTAATATGCACCTTACCATTGACCGCCCTGTCCAGTGAGGCATGGACATTGCCTTCCACATGCCAGTAGAGAGCTGGAATCACCTTCCATGAGAAAAAGTTGGATTTGGGAACCTGCCACTGAGGAACCGCACATTGCACAAACTCACGGAAGGGGGCCGAGTCTACCAACTGAAAAGGCAGCAGTTGAAGTGCTAACAATTTAGCCAAGCTAGCATTCAACCGCTGGGAATGTGGATGGCTGGGAGTGAACTTATTTCGATGGTCCAGCAGCTGGGGCAGGGAAATTTGCCTGGTACAATCAGACATCGGTGTTGTCACGTACCTAGTGGTGAGCCCGGAATGCAGAAGGAGACCTCTCTTGCGTCCCCGACTTACGGCCCCTGATGATGGTGACAGGAGGCACGGGAGTCAAAGATAGCATGAGTGCCTGGCAGGATCAACAGCCGGTGGATGGATCAGGCTGACTTCAGGAACTGTAGCTGGACAAGCAGGCCCCAGTGGCAGTGGACAGGAACCAGTAGACAGCAGGAGACCAACAGGAACAGGTGGATCACTCAGGGGCAGGCACGCAGAAGAGTCAGGCAAGCCGGGTCAAACCAGACAGTCAGTACAGGAACAGATGCAGCAGGCAGAGGCAGGAACGTGGAACAGGCCGGGGCGGTAACGGATGAGCACGGATGGACCAGAGGATGAGACATGTGCAGAGTCGTAGACAAGCCGGAGGTCAGAGGCAGGCAGAAGGCAGGGAAGATCACAGGTCAGGCCGGGTCGATACACAAACAGATCAGATTCAGGTAATAGTCTCAGGAACGCTGTAGATCAAGCAGCAAGATCTGAAGGGAGAACTGGGTTTCAATAGCCCGCCTGGCGCCAGTAACTGTGCGCGCGGGCACGCGAACGCGTGCACCCGTGCGACCGCGAACACGCGCACCAGGCACCCGCAGGCACGCACAGACAGGCGACGGACCACTGTCCCCAGCCAGCCTTTCCTGACAGGTGTACTGCTAACAGAGTGCCTGCAAGTACTTGGGTGTGACACACCTAATTCTACACCTTCATTCCTCACAGTGCAGGTTTCAGAGAGGACTGAAGGTATAGTGGAGTTGGAGATCCCAGCTGATGAGGAGAAAGGTGTGTTCTTTGGTGTGGGTCTTTAAGGTACGCTTGCCAATGAACTGCATGGCAGGTATACATATGTTTGGTCAAGCATGTGGTGCCCAAGTGACTGATGTTTTGGCCACGCAAGATATGCTTGAGACATATGTTGCAAATAGCAGTGGTGCGATCTGATGCACTCATCTCAGAAAAGGCAGAAAAGGCCCACACTTTTGGAACTCATGTTTGACTCAAACATTGCCTATTCGCCCGTTCACCAAACAGCAAACAATTTGGGGGTTTGCCGCAAATTCGAAAAGCCATGGAACACCCTGTAAAAGTCTATGGCAGAAATCTAAAATGCTAATTTTAAAGGCTTATATGCAAGTTATTGGAATAAAAAGTGTTTGGGGACCTAGGTCCTGCCCCAGGGGACATATATCAATGCAAAAAAAAAGTTTTAAAAATGGACGGTTTTTTGGGAGCACTGATTTTAATGACGCCCCCCAAGGCACCTTGTCCCCATCAACATGGGGACAAGGGCCTCATCCCCACAACCCTTGCCCGGTGGTTGTGGGGGTCTGCGGGCGAGGGGCTTATCGGAATCTTGAAGCCCCCTTTAACAAGGGGACACCCAGATCCTGCCCCCCCTGTTTGAAATGGTAACGGATACATTGTACCCCTACCATTTCACAAACAAAGTGTAAAAAAATAAAAATAAAACACAGACACCGTTGGGATTTAAAATAAAGAAATAAAAAAAGATTCCAGCGGCGGTAATCCACACTCGGTATCCTGCGGTGGGTGATCATCTCTCCGGGGTCCAGCGATGGATGATCTCACCTCTCCAGGTCCAGGGTCCAACGATGATGTGCAGCGCAGCGCATCCTGTCTCCACCGGAGACACTGAGGGAATCCCGGCAGCCTGACAGGTCTCTTAGCTGAGGACGATGGGGCCACCCGTCACGTGACCACCCGTCACGTGACCCAGCCCCCTCTGATGCAATGGGAAACCCGGGCTTCCCCAGTGACGTGCAGGTGACCCCGCCCCCTCTGATGTAATGCAGGTTTCAAACAGGGGGGCCGGGATCTGGGGGTCCCCTTGTGGGGATGAGGCCCAATTTTGAGGGCATGTGGCCTGGTACGGTTCAGGAGGGGGGGTGCTCTCACGTCCCCCCTCTTTCCCTGTGGCCTGCCAGGCTTGGATAAAGGGTCTGGTATGGATTTTTGGGGGAACTCTATGTCATTTATTTATTTTTTTGGCGTGGAGTTCCCCTTAAAATCCATACCAGACATGAAGGGTCTGGTATATATATTTGAGGGGAACCCCGTATAATTTTTTTAAAATTTGATGTGGAGCTCCCTTTAATATCCATCCCAGACCTGAAGGGCCTGGTAATTGAATTTGGGGGGACCATCGTACATTTTTTTTTTTTATCAATGACTGTCCTCTGTATTACAGGGAGCCGACAATTCATTAAAGCCGCGAGTGCTTTTAAATGACTTTTTTTCCTTCAGAAATGAAACTTTGTGCAGGGACAGTTCTAAGCACGAGAAACATGCACCCCTTTACAGGCATACTATGCACACCCGCTAGGTACGAAATTTAAAGGAATATTACACTTTTATTGTTTCACTTTAAGCATCATTAAAATCACTGCTTCCGAAAAAACGGGCCTTTTTAAAAAAATAAATTGGCATTGATACATGTTCCCTGGGGCAGGACCCAGGTCCCCAAACACTTTTTTAATACAATAACTTGCATATAGGCCTTTAAAATTAGCACTTTCGATTTTTCATGTTCGAGTCCCATAGACTTTAACGGTGTTCGAACAAATTTATTGCCTGTTCGCATGTTCTGATGCAAACTGAACTGGGGGGTGTTCGGCTCATCCCTACTCAAGAAATGTGACAGGTAGTCAGAAAGCTGTGTAAATTTCATTATATACAACATAGTTTTTGGGTGCTATAACTTTCACACAAACCAATAAATATACACTTGGGATTTTTTTTTTTTACCAAAGACATGTAACAGAATAAATGTTAGCCTAAAGTTATGAAGGAATTTTATTTTATTGGATATGTTTTATAACAGAGAACTTTTAGTTTTCATTTTTTATTTATATAATAAAAAATTTAAATCCAGTGGTGATGAAATGCCACCAAAAGAAAGTTCTATTTGTGTGAAAAAAATTATATAAATTTAATTTGCATATAGTGTTGCATGGCCACCCAATTGCCAGTTAAAATAGTGCAGTGCTGAATAGAAAAAATGGCCTGGTCATGAAACCTTCCCATGGTGAAGTGGTAAAAAACAATAAGCATTTATTGCAGTTATTGCAAGAGGTAAAGGAAACCAATGGATTAATACTAGCCACGGCAGATGTGAGTTCACTTTCCACAACTATTAATCATCACTAGGGATGAGCTGAACACCTCCCGGTTCGGTTTGCACCAGAACCTTCGAACAGACTGAAAATTTGTACGAACTTTAGAACCCCATTAAAGTCTATGGGACTCGAATGTTCGAAATCAAAAGTGCTAATTTTAAAGGCTAATATGCAAGTTATTGTCCTAAAAAGGGTTTGGGGACCCGGCTCCTGCCCCAGGGGACATGTATCAATGCGGGAGCACAGATTTTAATGAAGCTTAAAGTGAAAAAAAAAGTGAAATATTAATTTAAATATCGTGGCTAGGGGGTGTCTATAGTATGTCTGTGAATTGGCACGTGTTTCCTGTGTTTAGAACAGTTCCTGCACAAAATGACATTTCTAACGGAAAAAAAGTCATTTAAAACTTCTTGCTGTTTTAATGTAATGTCTGGTTCTGGAAATATGGATGAAAATCACTGAGAAAAATGGCATGGGTAGCCCCCCCTGCCCATTACCAGCCCCTTTGGGTCTTGTACGGATATTAAGGGGAACCTTGTACCCATATTAAAAAAAGGAAAGGTGTGGTGCCCCCAGGCCCTATATACTCAGAACAGCAGTATACAGGCGGTGCAAACAAAGACAGGGACTATGTAGGTTTGTTGTGTTAAGTAGAATCTGTTTGAAATTTTGAACTGGTACATTTTTAAAGTGCAGTCAAAAAAATCTATTTTTAAGCTTTTTGGAAAACATAGGGAAGGGTTATCATCCCTGTATAATTTTTTTTTTTGCCGTCCATCTTTTTTCAACTCACTTCCTGGTGTCTCCTTCCGTTTGCAAGTAGGAGATGTTTGTAAGTTGGATGTTTGAAAGTAGGGGCCTGCCCTATATGCTCTGCAGAAATTTGGGCCTAAGGTGTTGGTGTTGCCACAACACTGTAAGCCCTCAAAGTGACTCTTGGTGGGCGCTGGATCTCCCTGCTGTGAACTATTATATCAAGAATTGTAATTACAGTCCATTGTTGAACAGTGGTAGAAAAATTGGGCCTTTGGTGGTGGTGGTGCTGGTGCTACAACACTGTAAGTCCTCACAGGAATGAGCCCTGCTGCAAAGTATTGCATCAAAAATTGTAATTACAGGCCCCTGTTAAACAGGGGCTGAAAAATTGTGCCTTAGGCACTGGTGCTGGTGCCACGACACTGCAACCCCTCACAGATACTCTAGTTACAGTGCAGGAATGAGCCCTGCTGCAAAGTATTGCATCAAAAATTGTAATTACATGCCCCTGTTAAACAGGTGCTAAAAAATTGGGCCTTAGCCACTGGTGGTGGCGCCCAGAACCAAAAATGTTCTTCCAAGCTATCAGCAGGATCATTGAAGAGGAAGAGGATAGTCAGTCAACATAACAGGATAGTCACTCAGCATCAGCATAGGCAGTCTTGAAGGGATGTGACATTTCAAAAAAAATTATTTGGTTACATCAGCTTCAGGTGCTTGGTAGCTGGTTGTGATCCAAGACTGATTCATCTTTATAAAGGTCAGTCGATCAACCGAGTTGGTGGACAGGCGAGTTGGTGGACAGGCGCACCCTGTGATCAGTTACAAAGCCTCCAGCAGCACTGAATGTGCGTTCCGAAAGAACGCTGGATGCAGGACAGGCCAGTAGCTCAATTGCATACTGTGCAAGCTCTGGCCAGTGATCCATCCTCAAGACCCAGTAACCCAGAGGATTTTCGGTGGTAAAGGTGTCCAAGTCTGACCTTGCACCTAGGTATTCCTGCACCATGTAAATCAGACGCTGGCGATGGTTGCTGCAACCGATCATACTTTGGGGCTGCGGACTAAAAAATTGTCTGAACGCATCGGTCAGACAGCCACCTTCTCCACCGCTCCTTCTGTGACTGACCGAAGCCTCAGCAAAACGTTGTCCAGGACCAGGAGTTTGTAACCTCCTAGTTTCTGCGACGGCAAGATAAGGTCCGCAACCTTACCCTTGTACTGTGGATCAAGGAGAGTGGTCAGCCAGTAATGGTCCCTCTCCTTGATCCGAAGAATACGAGGATCCTTCCGCAGGCTTTGCAGGATCAGGGAGGCCATGCAGCATAGATAAGCTGAGGCATTCGGATGGTGAGGCACGAGGATGGTGAGCAGTGACCCGGCCTGAATCGGGTGCGAGAAGCTGTCTTCCATTCGTCACCCTCCCTTATGCGGACCAGATTATAGGCCCCCCGTAGGTCTAATTTAGTAAAAATGACTGCTGCCCCCAGTCTCTGGAAAAGTTCTGGCACCAAAGGAAGAGGATATCGGTTTTTAATGGTCACCTTGTTTAGTTCCCGGTAATCGACACATGGCTGAAGGGTATGGTCCTTCTTTTCCACAAAGAAAATGCCAGGTCCTGCAGGGGATGTGGAAGAGCGGATGAATCCTTTCTTAAGATTTTCGTCAATATAGTCCTTAAGTGCTGCCAATTCCAGTTCAGTTAAAGGAAAAATTCTTCCAAATGGTACTTCGGCCCCAGGGAGGAGCTCGATAGGACAGTCATAGACCCGGTGAGGTGGAAGAGTCTCTGCACCTTTCTTGCTGAAGACATCCATGAAGTCGTGGTATGCCTCTGGAACTAATTGGCGAGCTTCCTTATCCAGGCACATCAGAGCTGTGGGCTGGTTGGAAGTCCTTGGTAGACAATGTTGGAAGCAATAAGGTGAAGGAAAGGTAACATCTCTGGTAGTCCAGTCAATGCAGGGGTTGTGGGCCTGGAGCCAGGGCATTCCCAGGATAACTGGAAACAAGGGTGAAGTGATGATGTCAAGACATAAAAGTTCATGATGAAGATCGGATATGCTGGCAGAGATGGGGATGGTTTCCTGGGTGACAGGACCAGACCGGATGGCAGATCCATCGGCAAGATGTATCAGTAGTCCTTGGGTCTTGGAGCGTAGTGGTATGTGGTGTTTTGCTGCAAAAGAAGAGTCCATAAAGCAGCTGCATGCTCCCGAGTCAACGATAGCGGGAACCTGGATGTTCTTTCCGGGGAGCTGCAACAAAACGGAAAGAGCAAGATGAGGGGAAGCATTGGTGATTGCAAGGACTTGATCAGCAGAAGGAGGAAGCCACTTACGGATCTTGGTTGGGCAGGACCTCATGTAGTGCCCAGGCTCCCCACAATACATGCACAGATCATTCATGCGGCGACGCTGACGTTCTTCAGGTGTGAGCATTGGTTGTAGCAAACCCAGCTGTATAGGCTCCGGCACATCAGTAGTAGTAGTAGTAGTAGGAGTAGACTGAGCTGGTGGCATAGTACTTGAGTAACTGGGCACTCTCGGCAACATCCAGGTGGGCCTTGACGGACCTGCGGCTCTCTCCGACCTGTGTTCACGTAAGCGCCTGTCAATCTGTATGGATAGATTGATTAATTCATCCAGAGTCTGAGGAACCCCTACACGGGTGAGTTCATCTTTAAGGGGATCAGACAGACCCAACCGGAACTGGTAACGGAGAGCAGCATCGTTCCAATTGGTGTCTGCACTCCAACGCCTGAACTCTGCAACGTAGTCCTCTGTGGCCCTGCAACCCTGCTGTAATGCATGGAGAGCAGCTTCGGCTGTTGCTGAGAGCTGAGGGACCTCATAGATTCGGACCATCGCATCAAAAAAGGTGGTGAAGCCTTTTGTTCAAGAAGGCGATGTGCCCATATCTGGGGTTCGTTCTGGAGCAAGGAGATCACAAAGCCCACTTTGGTGTCTTCCAAAGAAAATGTCCGTGGCTGAAGAGAAAAGTATAGCTCGCAGGAGTTGCGAAAGGCCCTGAATTTGCTGCGTTCACCAGAAAATCTTTCAGGCGTGTGCCCCCTGCACAGTGCTTACCTGAAGCTACCCCAATTACTGGTGTTGTTCTGGTGCTATACCACAGACAGCTGCAGCAGTTACAGTCGGTGTATTGTGCCACCTGCACAGTGTTTACCTGAAGCTACCCCAATTACTGGTGTTGTTCTGGTGCTATACCACAGGCAGCTGCAGCAGTTACAGTCAGTTTATTGTGCCCCCTGCACAGTGTACACCTGAAGCTACCCCAATTGCTGGTATTGTTCTAGTCCTATACTACAGGCAGGCAGCTGCAGTAATTACAAGTCGGTGTACTGTGTCAGTGTGCACCTAAAGCTAACCCAATTGCTGGTGTTCTCATCTCCCTGCAGGCCATTAGTATGTCTGGAAGGCCAACAAGGAGAGGCAGAGAGTCATGAGCCAAGAAAAAAGGGCAAGCAGGCTCTGTGTCTAGAGGCAACAGTACTGGCCGTGGATGCGGTGCATCGTCATCAGCATGTGGTCATGGGACACGCTTGTCCTTATTTTCGGCAGCTGAACGTGTTGAGCCGCAACATGCCGAAGACTTGGTAGAGTGGATGACCAAGCCCTCCTCATCCTCTCTCACCCAGGCTCAGGGTACTGGCAAAGCAGCTGCCAATGCGGCCTCTTCTCTTGTCTCAATGGCACCAGTCACTCCTTCCCTAGACCCACCATGTCCTCCTGAGGAGTCCCCCGAATTGCTTGAGCACAGTGTTGGGTACATGCTCCAGGAGGATGCCCAGCATTTTTAAGGCTCTGATTATGATACCAAGTTAGAGGAAGGCAGTAGCGTGAGCCCACAGAGAGGGGATGCTCAAGAAGGACAGCAATCTGCCAGTCATGTTCCCCCAGCTGCAGCATACTGTCAGGTTTGCTCTAGTGTTGAAGAGGGAGGGGGTTCAAGAGAAACCTTGACAGTTAGTCATGTATCGCAGGTTCATAGATTATAGTCATCTGGAGAGATGTTGAAGGAAGTCATAGGTTTTATGGAGAAATTGAATGCCAACCAAAACAATATTACCCTTATATGGGCCTACCATGGGCCTACCACCTTAAATAGGGAAAGAACCATTGCCCCAGTGGAAGTCCTGTAGTACGAAATGGATAAATGCTTGCTAAAGCTCCACACACTGTGCAATTTTATACATTTTAAGTGATCACCTTTTTATTGTACACATCGGTCAACATGTTTGTATTTTTTTACATTAAAATTCTACATTTTTGAATTATGCTATGTAGAGGCTTTCTCTCTTTTATGATTATTGCTCCCACTGTTGATTGGTGAGTGATCTGTGGATATGACATATCATTGGGAGATTTTGGTTGAATTCCTGGTTCCAGTACCTACTGACTGTTGCAAAACTACTGGAGGGAGTCTTCGTCTCAGCCACCCAAGGATATCGTAATCTGCAATTCATATTTGCATCCTTGCCTGCACGATTTACCACCGCTGGTGTGTGGGTCCACATCTCATAGTAAGAGTACCTACCACCTCCCCTGGTGAAGGAAGCAAAGCCCTGGGGGTTGTTTGATTTTCGGTTATTTTAACATCATCATCTTCAACCTTTTGGAGATATATTAACATTTATTCCACAATTTATTCAGAATTAGGATTATACATCAGCCTTGGTCTTGGATTACAATAGAAAATATTCTAGAAAAAAATGGTCTATACTTAGGGCAGACAAATATCTAGAAAGTGTTAGAAACTGGAATTGGGACTTTAGATGAGGTATGTCAGAGGTTACATATCTAATTGTTTAGTGTGTATTTAAATTAAAGCGGTGTTCCATCCAAACGTTTGGCATGTAATTTTTTTGGAGGGGGAGCTGGTTCCCTCTTTTCAGAGGGTCCCAGCTCCCACTTGTTCCCAACGCACCACGGCACCAGAAGGGAGATCATCTCTCCCCCCTCCCTCTCGGCAATCATCTGGGACACGTCACAGGTCCCAGATGATTACCTAGTTAGTCACAGCATGCAGCGTGGCGCCCCACACTTACAATGCCGGCGCGGCAGAGAGGAGGGGGAGACGAGTGGGGCTTTGCTTCCCTGCATCGCTGGACCCTGGGACAGGTAAGTGTCCAATTATTAAAAGTCAGCAGCTGCAGTATTTGTAGTTGCTGACTTTTAATTTTTTTTTTCTTAACAGAACCCTGCTTTAATGCAATGTCACAATCCCCTAGGGGTGGTCTATGATATTAAATATACATCATTAATTAATATTATATACTGAACAGCGTAATCATAAAATATTTACATAATAATGTTCATATAAAAGTATTTAATATAGTTAATCAATGTACATGGTTGGTACAGTCAATGAAAAATAATCAAACGATGCACATAATTGATACAGTTAATACAAGGGTCAATAAATGAGAATACAGATAATATAATTAAGTCACATGCTCAATTAATTAAATGATAAATGATACTGATCATAATTTAGGCACCCTTTAGTTGGAAACTCAACGCGTTTCACCGAGTCAGATGCACGTATCTACTAAAAAATTGGAGTAATGAAATATCTGTTAATATATGAAACCCTCTAAATAGGGGGAGATGAACAACCGGTTTAATAATACTTACAAATCAACCCACAAGCTAATCATAGTTCCTAAATGAGATTTTAACAGTGGCCTAGATTGAGTAGTCTCACCCGGGGTTAAGGCAGAAAACACCCCCCAGAGGCCGAAATTAGGACCAGGGGAGAGCAACAGCCAGGAAACAAGCCCTACCACCCCAACACATTACCACATTGTGATGGATATGCACACTTGGACATGAACCCAGTTCTGAAAGAAAACATAAATGACTGAGTAGAAATGTGAAAAAGGGATGTGTAAAATATGTAATAAGTGATACTAGTGTAATGCATCTATATATATTCATTGCACCAAAAAGGTGAGTGTGTAGTAATCTAAAACATCCTAGTGAGACCAAGTGTATATGCACTAGCTTAAAAGTGTATGTGTGCTAACAAGATAAAAAATAAATAAAGTTAATGGACAAAGTTTGTACACCCTGTTAAGGGTGTGCAGGTGAAAGGAAAAACCAAATAGTTGTACAAGTACGTGTGTGTGAAGGTGTAGTTACCTGGGTGTTGTATATATAACACAAGTTGGTCACTTCCTCGTAGTGTAATTGTGTTGAATGAACTGCCGGCTGTCCGCTGCTAATATACCCTGGGTCCGGGGCGTGTTCATGCCAACGTTATGTGTGTACGTTGGTGTGTTGATGTGTTGACGTCAATGCGGCAGAAATGGGTGGAGGGAGGAGAACTGAGTGCATCGCAACCCTGTGACTGGGACCAGAAAACCCAGCCCCACCACCCATATGTTGGACTAAATAGGAGATGGACAATGGGGTTAAACTGGCAATTCTTAAACTGAATTGTGGATTATGTATTAACTAGTGATCTATTAACTAGGCTTGTGCAATTAGTTTCGTAACAAATCGAAATTCGGCCAAACTTTGCATCTTTCGGACATTCGGATGCATCCGAATGTCCGAATAAAAAAATAACGTATAACAACGAATACGAAAGAAATATAACGAATGAATTTGAATGAATTCGACATGATTCTGTAATTCTTTAAAGATCTAATGAAACAAAAGGTCAGCTCAAAATAAATCTTATAGTCCAATCAGCTAATTAATTTTGTGCCGGAGGTTGGATTACTGGCAAAGTGCATTCCTGAGAACTGAGTTAGAAGGGTGTTGTATTGTATTTGAGCCGAGGAAAAGAGATGTTGTCATTGTGTGTCTTAAAATATTCAATAAACAAACGACTTTCCAAACTACAAATCATTATCACGAATGTCTATACATACATTAATAGCGAATTTCAACGAATACGAACTAATGAATTCGACTGTCTACGAATAATAACGAATTATCCGAAAATGTATTAATGTAACATAACGAATATAACAGAACGAAATTATGTATTTTACAAATGACAATGAACCGAAACTAAACAACATTTTCCGTTGTGCACAGGTCTACTATTAACTAAGTTACGAATGATCGGATAAAGTATGTATAAATACGACAATAAAAATAAAAATAACGTTGAACTATTTTTAAATATTAGGTTGGTGGTCACTAAAGTGGGTGTAGTCCACCCATACATTGAAGATTAAGGATGAGTGTGACCTGTCCCAGCCTTTGTATAACAATGGCATGCCTCCATCCCTAATTGGTTGAGAGAAAAGGATAGGAATTGGAATTGGAATATACATCAATAATTCATAATAAATATATATATAAAATGCATTGCCAGGAAAATAAAAAATGATCTATAAAAGAGCCACCACAATACAAGATTGGGTAGTGAAGAGTGATATAGATCCACCAGGAGATGGGAGAATTACGTTCCCAGATGAAAAAGGGTTTTATACCTGAAGTGGTTGCTACAGCTGTACCAAGGTAAGGAATAATATGAGAAGGAGAAAAAAGTTCTCGTCTGGAATAACAGGGGGTATAGTGTACTGTATTCAATGCACATGTGGGCTTCAATATATTGGATGTTCAAAATGAAAACTGGGCAAATATATTCAGGAGCATATATATAATGTTTCTATAGGTTACAAAAAAACACTGCCTACCTAAACATTTTGATGTGGGGGGGCGTGGTTTGACCTTGCAGGAAGATGGCCGCATAAAGAAAGATCTCCGGCCGCTACCAACTGCTAACTACAGCCCACAGAGGTAAAACCGCCACAAAACCCTTGAGACACCATGGGAACAACATCTCAAAACTCGTCGGCATCCCGCTCTCCCCGCAAGAAAACAGATCCCGGAGATGTTCTGAACACAGCGCAGCAATATGGCGTCTTCCCGCCACAGACAAAGACAGGCAGAATCGTCATGTCGATGACAGGGAGATAATAGCTCCACTCCTCAGTCACTCCTCAACATGCAGGATCTGAAAACAATCACAGCCGACATCAAACACATTCTGTCGGCCACCAACTCAGAACTGCGACTGGACATACACATTCTAACAAACAGGGTCCATGAGGTGGAACAGATCTCCGCACAACATGACACGGTCCTCCGCAAGACCACCCGTAAAATAGATACTCATACCCTACAGCTCAGGGAACTCCAGCGTCGTATGGAGGGCCTGGACAATTAGGGAAGGAGGCATAACCTGAGGATCCAGGGCCTACCCGAGTCGGTGAGCAACTCATTCCTACAGTTACTGGCCTGTTCAATGACCTCCTTGACAGACTGGCTCAGACGGCGAATAATATGGAAAGAATCCATCGTACACTAAGCCATAAGGGAGGAGATACGGACCCGTCAAGGGACATAATCTGCTGTATAGTAGATTACAAAGTAAAGGAGGAAATACTGAGAAAGGCCAGAAGCAGAATACATACATAATATGGAAAGAATCCATCGTACACTAAGCCCTAAGGGAGGAGATACGGACCCGTCAAGGGACATAATCTGCTGTATAGTAGATTACAAAGTAAAGGAGGAAATACTGAGAAAGGCCAGAAGCAGAATACAACTTACCTATGACAGAGCAGATATGAATATCTTCCAGGATCTCTCTGGCATCACCCTGCAGCACTGCCGAGACCTAAAGCTACTGTTGGAAGTCCTCCGAATCCAATACAGGTGGAAATTCCCCTTCTGCCTCTCGCCGATTACAAAGTAAAGGAGGAAATACTGAGAAAGGCCAGAAGCAGAATACAACTTACCTATGACAGAGCAGACATCCATATCTTCCAGGATCTCTCTGGCATCACCCTGCAGCACTGCCAAGACCTAAAGCCACTGTTGGAAGTCTTCCGAATCCAATACAGGTGAAAATTCCCCTTCTGACTCTCTGCCACAGTGCAAGGTCGCACAGCGCTCCTGAAGGTACCAGAAGATCTACCTCACTTTTAGTTGAGGTTCCGAATTGGTACGCAGAATTTCGCAGCTTTACCACCAGAAAGGTCACCCACCAGGAAGAGCCCATGGATGTGCAAGATACCCGGTTCCGCAGACAACGCTCACCATCAGGCTCCAGACACCCCATGGCACCCGGCAAGGGTCTAGCTCCACTGAGTCGCCTAGACCACGGAGACCCCATTGAGATTATTAGCATCACTACAAAAAGACCCCCTGAGATTCTTCCGCACGAGGCACCTGACTCAACTACAAGCCTCTCCTCATCTCAGTTGAATTATTAACCTACTACAAGTAGACTTACACTGTTTTTCGTTATCTGTTTAACTGTTTTTATTTTTTGATCCTCCATTCCTTTGACACCTATGTTCAATTCCCTTGGTATATACCTTTTTTTGATACCAATACTAAGGCGTGAGTTACCTACCTCGAGGAGGACTAGACTGCCACATTACACCTTCAATCCTCACACTATGTCTTTCTGAAGCGCCCTCCTGATCTCACAGACTGCCAACCGGTGCATAAGATCATTCGTAACAGCAAATCATACTGCTCTTCCATAGTTGGACCATATACACTCATTGACTGGCCACCTGGATAATTCTACATTTTTAGAGGAGGACTTGCCACTGCAACCAGAATGAACACCTCATACTGAACCCTAGACCGAATGGGAACATCCACACTGTATTGACTAAGACAATAGAAACAGCCCTAGCAGGGCCGTTGGGGTTGCATGCTGGGGGTTTCCCTCATGTTCACAAGCTAGAGCACCCCTTGTCAGATCCTGACATATTGAAAAGTACAGGGAACTTGTACACACGCAAACAGCCATTCCAGACAAGATATGCCTACACTAGCTCCCAACTGAACCCCCAGCGTGCATTTCTCCAAATAGGGACATTATAAAATTCCACACCTGGTGGTTTATACTCTCATACCAATATTGAGAGGCCCTGCCATATCCGGAGCTGTCTCCAAAAGCTTGATAGGCTTGTCTCCCTCTCCCCTAACCCCCTCGTGGAAATGCTGGAATTCACTGTTTCTAGCTAGACAATTACTTCACTGCTGTTCATATAGATACACCTATCTCCCTAAACTCATCCTCAGGTACACTCACCCATTCCTGGGAACTCAAGGGCATGGTGATACCTCCCTCACACCAAAGCAATAACACCTCTTTATTGCACAATTAATAACCACCCATGCTATCCATCTTAGCTCTACCCCTCTTGCCCTACAACATTTATGCTCTCCTCTCCACCACACCAGCAGTCCTCAATAAGCATATACCCGTATGCAAAATAGAGCACCATCTGAGGCGACTTGCGACTGAGGAGTGGCAGATAATACCCTCCCGATGGGCACACCACACCTTCCACAGACACAGGTCCCACTTACACAATATACAACAAGGCTAAGGGATGTTATGTTATAGCTTATCTCAATTTTTTTTTTTTCTTGATACTGTTAAAAGGTTGAAAACTTTACTGCTCTTACACCTATGGATATAGAGACCTAGTTTATGGCAAATGATAATGGTGGGCTAAACCTCACCGTGCTCCAACAGATGGCCTGTGCGCTGTTGAATTCTGCGAATACGCCACCCTATGGACAACCACCAATCAAATACGACATAAGCACCTACCTTATACTATTATCTTACTAGCCTCATGCCATAAAACGTGTGCTCCTTTTTTAGATTCTTCCACCAACTTCCCCTCGACCTACCCGCATTCTCAATTAGACCCTTATGGTCAGCCTCTACTTATCTAGCTCCAGACCCTTGTAGCGGCAGGCTGTCGAACTACATACAACAGATAAACTCTTCATCACCAGGTTTAGCCAACCACCACACAGTGACTGCACAGCGTAGGTAGCCGCGCGGTGAATATGCTCTAGCTACTCACTGTAACAAAAGAAAAAGAATTTCGCCCTGTGAGACCTAGTTTATGGCAACTGATAACGGTGGGCTAAACCTCACCGTGCTCCAACAGGTGGCCTGTGCGCTGTTGAATTCTGCGAATACGCCACCCTATGGACAACCACCAACCAAATACGACATAAGCACCTACCTTATACTATTATCTTACTAGCCTCATGCCATAAAACTTGTGCTCCTTTTTTAGATTCTTCCACCAACTTCCCCTCAACTTACCCGCATTCTCAATTAGACCCTTATGGTCAGCCTCTACCTATCTAGCTCCAGACCCTTGTAGCGGCAGGCTGTCGAACTACATACAACAGATAAACTCTTCATCACCAGGTTTAGCCAACCCCCACACAATGACTGCACAGCGTAGGTAGCCGCGAGGTGAATATGCTCTAGCTACTCACTGTAACAAAAGAAAAAGAATTTCGCCCTGGGACTCAAGATGAGGTGAGCACCACTAAGCCAATAAAAGTAACAAGAGTATATACAGTATATGTTTTTATTCAGTAAAAGTATTACAAGCAATATTGTCATCAAAGAAAGCCACTTAGTACAAGGTACATATAACTGGATTGAATAAAAATGGTAGTAGTAGTACAGTAGTGTATGAACAATCACATAACATAACATACAAACATCAGGTGTACCCGACATGTTTTGTGAGTCCCAGCTCACTCTTCAGGGGTAGATGTGTATGAATTGTACCTAAGGTGAAAGGATAAAGTTTGGTATATGGCAAATACTTGGTATTTTAAGGCAGAGGGTAAGAGGGGCCTAATAAATAGAGGCCCAATACTCACCACTACATATTTGCCGAGCCAACGTATGTGAAGCCTTCAAACAGTGGCAGCAAGTGTATCGCCAGGGAGCTGAGGAGGCAGAGCCAGAAGAAACCCCACAAAGGGCAGATTGGAGGGAAAGCATCGCATGGAAGGAAAATGTGTATCCCTATTGGTCTCACTATGCCCATGGTAAGTATTGACTATAAACATAAAAGTGTATGTCAGATAATCTGGAGTAATAGGTAAAGTACAAGAGTAGTAACATGGACAATTCTATATATAATATATAAGACTAGAGCCATGAATGGCATGGACAAAGGACTATAGAGAAATGTGGTGAAGAAACACCAGAGAATGGCACGAGTGGGAATAAAGAAGGTGAGCAAAAAGAGATGAAAAAGAAATGAAGTGCAAATATGGGAGAAAGTCAATGTGATCAGAGACAAGCTGCAGGTGAGCACTTAAGGAAAACCAATGAGTATACCTGAGTGAGCTGGGTGTATAATTGCATCAGTGGTAGATTCCAATAAGGGGCATCCACAGGCATGAGTATTCAGTGAAAGAAAGGCTACAAATGAATCCATGCAGTGCTAAACCTCCACGTTATATCCAGGAAGGGCTCAAGAGGCTCCGCCCCCAACGTCATGTGTGGATGACAGGAAGGTGCACAAACATTCCTATAGGTCATCTAGATGGTACAATGCGTGCAGCCGTAACAACGCCGCAAAATCGCAGACATTGAGCGGCTGGTGCATGCACATGGCGCCAATGTGTAGGTGGCCCCACCCGCACAAAGGAGCAGATGGGGGACTGACAACTCATGGGGCCCCCAGGCAATAGGAGATTATGGGGCCCCCAGGCAATCAGAAATTATGGGGCAAAACAGTATACACACACACAGTATACAATCACACAGTATACACACACAAAGTATACAATCACACAGTATACACACACACAGTATACAATCACACAGTATAAACATAAATGTTTCTATTGGCTGAGAAGGTACTGGAGAGGTGGGGCAGCTATAATCTCAGGATTTTTAGACCAAAGGGATGTCGGTAAGTGACATTTCAGAGACAGATGTAAAAAAAACCACCGATTTTTACATACTGTCCCTGGTTTTATGAGGCTGGCAACCCTGATGGGGCCCCCTAGTGGCCCGGGGCCCTCGGGCAGTGCCCGAGTGGCCAAATGGTCAGTCCTCCCCTGGTTGTGTAGCACCCTCTACCTAAAGGTAGGTGCTAAAGTAATATTTTTCTAGCTACAGGGCCCAGGTGCAGGTAAATTTAGCCAGGCTTATGTATTTCATTTCAGGCCTGGTTGTTTTGATCTGGGATTGGGAGTGTCAGTATAGTTGGGGACATGGCCCCATGTACTCTGGCTCAGAGATCAACCTCTGCTTACAGAAAAAGTGTTCTGAAAGGGAGGCTGGACCTGAGACCTGAGTGGCAGGCAACTCATGTGAGGAGCCCTGAGCAATTATCTCTTGGTGTTGGCAGGGGGCAAGCCTCCCATATAAGCTGGGGTCACATGCTTCCAGGGGGGAGTTGGAGCACAGGAAAAACAGCATGGGATGCTGAGGTGCTGTACCGGGCATCCCCACGCGGTGATGCGCAGTGCGCGGAGGAGGAATGCAGAAGCCGCTATGAAGGAGTCCTAGGGAAAGATCTTCATCTACATGAGAAAGTATCAAGTTTCTGCGACTGGGGAACACAAGACTTGCATGCTGGAGAAGATCAAGTAGAAGAAGTAGCAGTGAAGTGGCAGAAGTAGATTGGCGTTCTGTGACCGGGGAGCACAGGACTTTGATCCAAAGGAGAAGGTTAGTGTAAGGTGAAGAAGCAGAAGCAGGAACGAGTAGTGTAGCATGCTGTGTGGCTGGGGAGCATAGCATGGACAGATGTAAAAAAGGAACTTCCAGAGACTGTGAGGCTGTTATAGTTCATTGAGCCATGGAAGACAGGCAGTATAGGCTTTTGGCTCTCTGATAGGTAACAGGAAAACTACATCAGTCTAGAGGGGAATTATTCAGAGTGATTCTTCTGGTTGTAACTGGAAGCAGTGTAGTAAATCTTCAGTCAGATATGCCAAGTAACAGAAGAAGCAGTAGTCTGCAGTGAGGATTCTACAGGGAAATCCATTTACTAGGCCAAGGTCATGGATGATACCCTACAATCTCTATGGGCATCTCATATACCTCCCTTGTTTCATTCAAGTTGTATTCCGACAATAAAGAGAAAGAAAACAAAATCATTGACTGTTTAATGTCTTTAACATGGTGAATGGGAGGTCGGCAGCAGGGTGATTGTCGGATTGCTATAACCAACTCAGCAGCCCTTTCAAGGGTAATGCTACAGTTGCATGAAACGACTCTCTCCCTGTTTTACAGTGTTTTAAAAAAACATTTGCATTGATACATGTCTCCCATAGAATTGCCCAACTCTCTATGCCTTTTTTGACAATACCTTGCTATTAGCCTTGAAAATGGCCAGAACTTAATAATAAGATTTGCCTCACCACTTTATCAGGGTTTGATGCTAAGTTCTGGTTTTACAGATTTTAGGCAGGATTTGACAAAACCCTGCAAACTCATTCATCCCTAACTGGAAGTACTGGAAGAAACTCAGAAGCATATCAGACTGATGCAAGCTGCAACCTGAATGCATCAATAAATATACTGCATCTGCCATTCACAACAGACCATTACTCTTAGCCCACGTACACACGGTCGGAGATTTTGCCAACCAAATCCGTCGGATTTTGCCCATCGGATTTAGTCCGACGGATTGTGTCCGAAACTGTTGCATACACACGGTCGGGCCAAGTTGGCGAAAAATCAGATCTTTCAGAACGTGATGACGTAATTTCGTTACGATGGGACTACATTCAGGCTAGTAGCCAATAGCTTTGATGTAGGAATTTGATCTGAGCATGCGTGGCACTTGGTCCGATCAAAATGCTCTACACATGATCGGATTAGGTCCGTCCGGCCCAGTTGGTCGGGAAATATTTCCAACATGTTGGAAATTTGGATCGGATGGAGATTCGGACGGAATCAGTCCGATGCATACCACACACAGTCGGATTATCTGATGACACGGTCCGATAAGACGCATTCCAACGGATTCTCGTGTGTACAGGGCATTATATGACCCTCACTGGCACTGCTAAAATCTCAATGTATATGTACAAAATTAGATCTCAATGATATCAATGTAGACTGTACAAAATGAGGACAAGAATTTATTGCGATTTATTGTTTTTGCTTATTGTCAAAAAAAAAATCATGTAGATGAATACAATTTTGTAAGTAAAAATGTTATAACAAATCATACATAGATCATAGAACATAGATCATGTGAGATAATTTAATAAAAAATACATACATTACCTTTAAAATATATATAATTTTCTTAAATTTGGATCAATTATAATTAGAACTTAAAGATGGTGATGTAGGTGTGACTTGCACTATTTTTGAGGTGTTTTGAATTAAGTGTCAAAATGTGAGTTTCAGTTTAAGAGACCTCACATTGAGATTACTCTGCAGCAGTGTAGTAATTGGTGACACAGGGTGGTATTTCTACACTTTTTTTTTAAGTTTTTTTAGGAATAGCATTTAGGAATAGCATTTTCAAAGGAGAAGTACAGCGAAAGCCCATTTGGCTGTACTTCTCCTATGGATCACAGCAGTACAATTAGTTTTGCACTCCTGTGATCCATTTTCGGCTGATGTCACAGAGCCTGTCCAGGCTGGGGCAAGATTGTGACAATAAAGTTGGGATATACCCACAACCCTGGACCGGCATATCGCTCAGCGAGCCACTAAGAGCCTGAGCCAGCTGTTCCTGCCCCCTCCACAGCCCAGCGCTCCAATGAGCGGGGGGGGGGGGGGGAGGCAAAGCAAAGAGCTGGCTCGTGGAGCTCTGAGAACCAAGCAATCAAAGGTTTTTGATTTGGTACTCAGACTTAGAGCCAGCAGGGGACAGATGCAGTATTAGACCGATGCTGAATCCACCTAGGTAATTATGATTTTTTTTTTTAAAACTCATCTTTTAAAAAAATTTAGTAATAGAGTCACTTTAAAAGAGAAGTATGGGAATTTGTTTTCCCCATATTCATACTTACCTAGGTGGATGCACTATGGGACCAATGCACTGAGAACCAAGCCATCGAACATCGCCGATGGCTCGGTTCTCTCAGCTCCCCAAGCAGACAGCTGCTGCCTGACAGTCAGCAGCTCTCCTGCTCCGTTCCTCCATGCTCACTGGAGTGCTGAGCTGTGGAGGGGTTGGAAGCGGCCATCTTAGCCAAGAAAAATTAAATTTGGTGCCCGGATCAACCAAGTTTATTTTTATTAAATAAAAATTAGTTAATTGATCAGCAACTTAATTCTGGACTAGAATCAGCCAGAAACAGTGACTCCCCTGGTCTTATGGCATATCAGAAAAAACTGGGAGAAGAAAAAGATTCCCCCAAGAAGAGAAGTAAGAGGCCTGTTGCTTGATTATACAATTATAAATTTCAATAAATATCAAAAAGAACCACTTCAATAGACCTACACATCGAGCAGAGACCTACACATCGCCCTCCGTTATATAAGAACTGTCAGAAGAAATGAAGCGTCATACAGTGGGAGCCTCCCATGGATACGGAGAAGCCCAAGAACGAAGTGGGGAAGAAGACGTCGCAAAGGAAAATGCTGGATGAGAACCCCGGAGCAAGAAGCAGAGGATCAGAGGAAGAAGCAGAGGAAGAAGAAGATGGAGCAAGAAACCGAAGGAAGAAGGAAGGAAGAAGACCCGAAGAAGATGGAAAGAAGAAGACTTTAAATAAAGGAATTGTCAAAAACGGTCTCTTGTAATTTTTAACATTTTTGACACTTTTTTTTGTACCCCCTTACCATTTCACATAGGAGTGGGCCCAGATCTGGGGGTCCCCTTGTTAAAGGGGGCTTCCAGATTCTGATAAGCCCCCCGCCCGCAGACCCCCACAACCACCGGGCACGGGTTGTGGGGATGAGGCCCTTGTCCCCATCAACATGGAGACAAGGTGCTTTGGGGAGCTACCCCCAAAGTACCCTCCCAAGGAGTAGTCGGTTTGTGTCCCGGTTCGGGCAAGCCATTTGTGTACAGTTGGGAATCCAGCTTGCTTTCTCCTCTGTGTATCACCCACAGTCTAATGGGGCCACAGAACGAGCCAATCAGTCCTTGATCCAGAAGAGGCAGCAGTGTTTCTGAGGAGCTGATGGCCTGAGCAAACTGTCAGGAGTCTGTGGTAGTGAGCTCTTGTAGATCGCCAACTCGGGGTTCCTCAGGGCACGGAGTCTAATCCCCAGCCTGCTTCTTCACCAGAGACCCTAATGGTGGGGGTGGTCCTGCAGCAAGCTAGAACCAGTTTGCAGTCCCCAGCTATGCCTAGCCGAGGATGCAGAGACCACTTGCGTGTGCAGAGTTCAAGCAGCAGGCAAAAGGGAATCCAGAAGACAAGCTGAGATCAGGGCGGGCAGCGAACAAGCACAGACGGTAAACAAAGCCAGAGTCGGTACACCTGTGTAGTCAGATACAGTATGGACAAGAGGTATGCAAATGGGAGCTCAGAGAACTAAGACGTTGCTCAGGCAATGTGGGTTACACTGAACATGTCTTATATAGGCAAGCAACTAGGAGGCTGGCCAGGAAGTGATGGAAGGGAAAGAAATAAAGGTCCACAGAAAAGCAGACAAGGTACACAGAGTACAGCCAAGCCACACATGTGAAAGGAATCAGATGGAGAAACAGTGCAGCAAGGAGGAAGGAGTACACAAGCAGGAAACGACAGGCTAACTTGTGACACAGGTTGCAGGCGTTTTTCTGCTTTTTACATTGGTGACCTTTTGACCTGTACAAAAATGCAGCTAAATTGTGGTAAAGATTGCTGGATGTTGGAAAGTCAAAATGGCACCACATCCTTTAGTTGAAGAAATTTTGTAAAGAAAGGGTAATGGGACTTTAAAGGTGCCAAGAACAAATCAAAAACCAATATATATAAAAATATCAAATGTATTTACACAAAAGATAAAATCATGAAGCATTACAGTGATTAGATGGGTTATCAAGCTTCCGCCAACTGTTGGTTGTTGTGAGGTTGCTGAAAACTTCACAGAATAATATGGGGGGCCACCAAAATTCACCCATCAAGAATTCACCAAAAATGTGCCTGTTCACTGGCTGAATCTGAATCTCATCATTGATGGTACAATTCAAAGCTTAACCAACCGTTAAATGTACTTCTTTCCTTGACAGTATTATGTGGTTAATAACAATCACTACTTTATTTTAGTGAAAGACTGTCAATTGTAAACTCATTTGGCCAAAGATATAATATCTCCATGAAGGGCAGTGCACAAATAGCAGGCACCACAACAGGTACTGGATACTGTTTGTTCCTTGGAAGCTTTCACGTCAGTCATGATGTTCTGATGTTTTGTTCTCTGATAGCTATTGTAAGGGACAATGTACTAGTTTATAGATCTCAGGAAAATGCTGTCAGTGCCAATATTCTAATTTATGATCACATATTTTATTTGCTTTCTGGACAACATCACTTTATTAGATAAGGTATTTGTCATTTTGTTTTTTTAAGGATACTCCTGTTCAAACAATTTTATAGGTTACATAATTAAAGTTGAAATTGTTATTATTTTAGATAGAGTTGATTTAGGAAATGACTAGAACCGGGGAATAGTTTTGGGTTTGGATCAACCATGGGGCTTAGAAAGGCCAGTAATCGGGGCCAACCCAATCCCTATAAAAGTCAGGGTTCCCAGCATCCTTTTGTCAGTGTGTGTGGAGACTTGAAGTAGATAGGGACAGCTGTCAGAATGTTTGCAGGCAGCAGTATTTGCTGTTTTACAGTGCTAACCTGTATTTTAAACAGTACTATAAAGTGTTGTGGGCTACATATTTTTTTTTTTTCCCAAATATACATTTTTATTAATAACAAACATGGGGCGGGAGCCCCGCAATACAGACATAAGTACATATATCACCAAGGTTCAGGGGCGGATCCAGAGCCTAGTCTCGGGAGGGGCACTGCTAGAAAATATGTTTTTTTGGGGGCAATTTATCAGGGAAATGGCTGGTATTGTCGCTTCAATCATCACGGCACCATGGTTGTTATGGTGTCAGGATAATTGAAGCGTATTATTTCTATTATTACATTGTAATATAAAAATAAATGGTTCAACTCACCATAATGCAGAATCAGTGGGAGCGCTGAGGGTGTCACTTTGCCACACACTACACCTTGTCACTTGTCACCAAATGCATATTGTCACTTGCCACGTCACCTGCCACACATTGCGGATTGTCACTTGCCACGTCACCTGACACACATTACGGATTGTCACTTGCCAAATGTTGCAGATTGTCACTTGCCACGTCACCTGCCACACATTGTGGATTGTCACTTGCCACGTCGCCTGCCACACATTGTGGATTGTCACTTGCCACGTCGCCTGCCACACATTGCGGATTGTCACTTGCCACGTAGCCTGCCACACGTTGCGGATTGTCACTTGACACGTAGCCTCCCACACATTGCGGATTGTCACTTGCCACGTCGCCTGCCACACGTTGCGGATTGTCACTTGTCACGTCGCCTGCCACACATTGAGGATTGTCACTTGCCATGTCGCCTGCCACACATTGCGGATTGTCACTTGCCACGTCACCTGCCACACATTGCGGATTGTCACTTGCCACGTAGCCTGCCACATATTGCGGATTGTCACTTGCCACGTAGCCTGCCACACATTGTGGATTGTCACTTGCCACGTAGCCTGCCACACGTTGCGGATTGCCACTTGCCACATAGCCTGCCACACATTGTGGATTGTCACTTGCCACGTAGCCTGCCACACATTGTGGATTGCCACTTGCCACATAGCCTGCCACACATAGCGGATTGTCACTTGCCACATAGCCTGCCACACATTGCGGATTGTCACTTGCCACGTTGCCTGCCACACATTGCGGATTGTCACTTCAAGGTCACCTGCCACACATTGCAGATTGTCACTTGCCATGTCACCTGCCACACATTGCGGATTGTCACTTGCCATGGAGCCTGCCACATATTGCGGATTGTCACTTGCCACATGTTGCAGATTGTCACTTGCCACGTCGCCTGCCACACATTGTGGATTGTCACTTACCACGTCGCCTGCCACACATTGCGGATTGTCACTTGCCACGTCGCCTGCCACACATTGTGGATTGTCACTTGCCACGTAGCCTGCCACACATTGCGGATTGTCACTTGCCATGTCGCCTGCCACACATTGCGGATTGTCACTTGCCACTAAGCCTGCCACACATTGCAGATTGTCACTTACCATGTCGCCTGCCACACGTTGCGGATTGTCTCTTAGATCAGGCATATATATGTCAAAGAGCAATGTTCATTTGGGGAGCATAATTTCAGGGGTTCACATCTCCAATTTTCCATTTTTTCCTGAGGAGGGAGAGAGTCGGAGGTTACTAGTGGGACTGTTTAGGTGGGGTTAGAAGGGGGAGAGACAGAGGGGAGGGAGGGGGCGGGGGAGAAAAAGAAGGAAAGGGGTTAGAGAGCGGGTATAAAAACCAGACATGGCGGTAGTCAGTGATCATTAATTTTTTTTTTTTTTATGGAGGGAGGGGGACTAGTTATGGCCTCAGTAGTCACTGTCCCTCGTCAGAGTAGACAAAAGGCATTCCATATATCCCACGTCTTCTTGTGGGCCTCTTGTTTATGTTGTGCAGTAAGGATAAGGTCTTCCATTTTCTTCATCCCCTCCACCTTCCTCAGCCAATGTGCCGTGGACAGGGGAGATTGTTGTTTCCAGTGGAGGGGGATGTGGGCTACATATTCTGTATCCTTCCTCCCCCCCTCCCTTGTGTTCACTGTTCTGTACAGTGATACATAACTGTGAACTGCGGTAGGTTAGCATCCTATATTATTGTGTACCCAACCCTGTGTTCATGAAGATTAGACCCAACGGTCCTTGCCAACCGCCTATCTGGGAATTTATGTCATTACTTTGATGTTAAATACCGGGTTATGGCTACAGCTACTTGCCATAACCCCAGTATTTTCTTTTCCCTTAGGTGGCTTTCAGATAAAAGTGATTTGCAGCGGTATCAGTTTTACCCCTTGTACACACGGTCGGAGAATCCGTCGGAATATGTCCTATCGGACCGTATTGTCGGATAATCCGACTGTGTGTGGTATGCATCGGACTGTTTCCGTCTGAATATCCGTCGGACCAAATTTTCCAACTTGCTGGAAATATTTTCCGACAAACTGGTCCGATAGGACATACTCCGATCATGTGTAGAGAATTCCGATCGGACAAAGTGCCACGCATGCTCAGATCAAATTCCTACATCAAAGCTATTGGCTACTAGCCTATACGTAGTCACATCGTAATGAAATTACGTCATCACGTTCTGAAAGATCGGATTTTTCGACAACTTTGTCCGACCGTGTGTATGCAACAGTTTCGGACAAGATCCGACGGACAAAATCCGACGGATTTGGTTGTCAGAATCTCCGACCGTGTGTACAAGGGCTAAGAAGTGGCGGGAGAGGTGTCCCCCATCCCACCACAATTCCCGGTGGTTCCCGGGCTTATGTTACCTATCGTTGCACCAGCAGTGTTTTTCTGGTAAGCTACCATTCATCTCTATGTCCTTGGAGGACTGGTGTGATGTCATGATGTCACTTCCAGTTCTCGGGCCATGTAAAGATGTTTTTGTTTTTCCTAAAGCAAAAGATACATTTTTTTGATCTTTTGCTTTTAAAGATAGAGTAGAGATTTGTGGTCTTTTAGACCCCAGGTCTCTCCTTAAAGATGATCTATTGTGCTGTATTGTTATAGCAAGGGATATTTACATTCCTTGCGATAGCAATAAAAGTAATCAAAAGTTTTTTTTTTTTAAAGGGACAGTGTAAAAATAAAAACATTTAATAAAATGAATAAAAAATAAATACAATTGTTAAAGTGCCCCGTCCCCACATGCTAGCGTGCAGTAGTGAACGCATATGTAGGTCACTTTTTCGGCTTCTATAGACAGTAGTAGTCCTGGGGATTTACTCTCTTTTATCTTTTGTACTAACAGAAGGGTTCTAATGCCATTATCCCTGCTTTCCCTACCTGGCATAAAGCCCACTTGGTCGGTGTGCACCAGGTCGTTCATTACAGTCTTCATTCTGCTAGCTAATATCTTCGCCAACAACTTCACGTCGGCATTCAATAAGGAGATGGGCTTTAACACAACAAAGGGTCCTTTCCTTCCTTAGGGATGATGGTAATCATGGCCTCTAGTGCTTCCCGTCATATCTCCCAGTTAGCGGCTATCCTGTTCATATATGAACACATTTTGGGCACCAGAATGTCACTGAACTTTTTGTAATATACGTCCGACAGCCCATCGGGACCTGGACTTTTCCCGGCAGGTGACTCTTTTAGAATTTTAAGTATCTCCGTTTCCGTTATAGGGTTCTCTAGTGGGCTAATTTTGTCCGGAGGTATTCTTTTTAGGCCAATTCTGTTCAATAGAGCTCTAGTGTTATCTAGCCTCTTTTTTACCTTATCTGGGGGATCTTTTTGGGTTATCGAATATAGTTTCCCACAATACTCTTGAAAAGCCCATGCAGTATCTGGGGTTGAGTATACCTTTTCCCCTTTACCGGTTTGTATGCTTTCAATAAAGTTGGCCCTAATTTTATTTTTTAATATTTTAGATATTTACTCAACATATCTCCCCATTGGTACCTCTCTTTCTTAAGCTGGTGGAAGAGCGCCCTGTTTTCCTGTTCAATACAGTCTTTTAGTTCCTCTCTCTTTGTAATAATTTCCAATTCTGTACCATGGTCACCTGTATTTTTATGGCTCTGTTCAAGATTGTAAATTTCTTTATGTAACTTTCACCTTTCTGCCTACTCTCCTTTTTTTTTGCTGCTCCTATTGCGATCAAGATCCCCCTAATATAGGCCTTGTGGGCCTCCCATACTGTGGCTTCTGAAGTAATGTCTAAACTATTTGTTGTAAAATACCCTTCTAGCTCTTTTTTTTATCCTATCCACGACCTCTACATCCTCTATCAGTTCTTCATTCAGTCTTCATATATTGGTCCTAATTTTTACACCCTCTATCTTTAGTTCTATTGATACTGGGCATGATCTGAAAAGGTCCCAATTTATATGTTTGAACCTATCACTGCAGTCAGCATCCTATGCTCTACCAAAAATAAATCAATTCTTGAGTATGTCCCGTGTACAGCGGAGCGTAATGTGTAGTCACGTATTTTTGCGCGTTGTATTCTCCATACGTCCATCAATTTATGTTGGCATAATTTCTTCTTAACTAGTAGCTGACCGCCGGCCGTCAAATGACGGCCAGGCGGCGCACCTATTGTGGCGGGAGGCCGTCATATGACGGCCTCCCGTTTAAACAGGGATGCGCGCGATTGTGCGCACGCATCCCTGTTTCTTCGGTGGCGGCGTGTCACGGAGACACCGCTCGGCACTGAAGGGGGTGAACAGCCATTCGTTATGGCTGTTTACCACGTGATCGGCCGTGATGAAGTCACGGCCGATCACAGAGGGTCACACCCCGAACGTGCACAGCGCATGCGCGCGATCGCGAGCGCGCTGCGCGTGCACGTCGGTGGTGGCGTGTTCCCCGGGAACACTGCTCGTCACCGACGCTGGTAAACAGCCATTGGCCGGCTGTTTACCCACGTGATCGGCTGTGATCCTTTCACAGCCGATCACTAAAATGTAAACAAACCGCGGTAACGGGATGTTACCGGGTTCTCCTCCTCACACACCGATCGTGTGTGAGGAGGAGATTGCGGTAACATCTCGTTACCGCATACAGTGTACACCAAACATACTGATTGCCCCCCCCCAATAAAGAGGACCTGTCACTACCCCTCATAGTACCTGTCAATCACAGTCCATCAGAGTACCTGTCACAGTCCATCAGAGTATTTGAGTACCTGTCACAGCCCATCAGAGTACCCGAGTACCTGTCCCAGCCCATCAGAGTACCCGAGTACCTGTCCCAGCCCATCAGAGTACCCGAGTACCTGTCCTAGCCCATCAGAGTACCCGAGTACCTGTCCCAGCCCATCAGAGTACCCGAGTACCTGTCACAGTTCATCTGAGTACCCGAGTACCTGTCCCAGCCCATCAGAGTACCCGAGTACCTGTCACGGCACATCAGAGTACCCGAGTACCTGTCACGGCACATCAGGGTACCCGAGTACCTGTCACGGCCCATCAGGGTACCCGAGTACCTGTCACGGCCCATCAGGGTACCCGAGTACCTGTCACAGTCCATCAGGGTACCCGAGTACCTGTCACAGTCCATTAGAGTACCGAGTACCTGTCACAGTCCATTAGAGTACCGAGTACCTGTCACAGCCCATCTGAGTACCTGTCACAGTCCATCTGAGTACCCGAGTACCTGTTACAGTTCATCTGAGTACCCGAGTACCTGTCACAGTCCATATGAGTACCTGTCACCGCCCTTCAGAGTACCCAAATACCAGTCACCAAACCATCAGAGTACCTGTCACCAGGCCATCAGAGTACCTGAGTACTTGTCACCAGGCCATCAGAGTACCCGAGTACCTGTCACCAGGCCATCAGAGTACCCGAGTACCTGTCACCAGGCCATCAGAGTACCCGAGTACCTGTCACCAGGCCATCAGAGTACTCGAGTACCTGTCACCAGGCCATCAGAGTACCCAAGTACCTGTCACCAGGCCATCAGAGTACCTGAGTACCTGTCACCAGGCCATCAGAGTACCTGAGTACCTGTCACAGTTCATCTGAGTACCCGAGTACCTGTCACAGTCCATATGAGTACCTGTCACCACCCTTCAGAGTGCCCAAATACCAGTCAACAAACCATCAGAGTACCTGTCACCAGGCCATCAGAGTACCTGAGTACTTGTCACCAGGCCATCAGAGTACCTGAGTACTTGTCACCAGGCCATCAGAGTACCCGAGTACCTGTCACCAGGCCATCAGAGTACCCGAGTACCTGTCACCAGGCCATCAGAGTACCCGAGTACCTGTCACCAGGCCATCAGAGTACCCGAGTACCTGTCACCAGGCCATCAGAGTACCCGAGTACCTGTCACCAGGCCATCAGAGTACCCGAGTACCTGTCACCAGGCCATCAGAGTACCCGAGTACCTGTCACCAGGCCATCAGAGTACCAGAGTACCTGTCACCAGGCCATCAGAGTACCCGAGTACCTATCTCGAGCCCATCAGAGTACCCGAGTACCTATTTGCAGCCCATGTCTCATAGAATATACGTTGGGGTGTTTACTTTCCAAAATGGGGTTATTTTGTGGGTAATTTCACTGTCCTGGTGCTCCAGGACCTTCAAAAGTGTGATAGGTAGGAATGAAATGAGATGTGTCATTTATGCTCCTAGAACGCCTGAACGTACTACTTCAATGTTCGGCCTCTCTATGTGGCCAGGCTGTGTAAAAGTCCTACACACGTGGTATCGCCGTACTCGGGAAGAGTAGCAGAATGTATTTTGGGGTGTAATTTTTGCTATATACATGCTATATGTTAGAAATATCTTATAAATTGACAATTTTGTGTAAAAAAAAATGCGTTTTAATTTTTTTCCACATATTCCAAAAACTTCTGGAAAAAAATTAACCATTCAAAAGACTCATTATGCCTCACAGATTATACGTTGGGGTGTTTGCTTTCCAAAATGGGGTCATTTTATGGGAAATTCCATTGTCCTGGTACTCCAGGGACTTCAAAAGTGTAATAGGTGGTTGAGAAATGAGATGCGTCATTTTTGCTCGTAGAACGTCTGAAGGTACTACATCAATGTTGGTGCTCTGTATGTGGCCAGGCTGTGTAAAAGTCTCACACATGTGGTATCACCGTACTCGGGAAGAGTAGCAGAATGTATTTTGGGGTGTAATTTGTTGTATGCATATGCTGTGTGTGAGAAATAAACTGATAATATGACAATTTAGTAAAAAAAAAAAAAAATTCTTCATTTTGCAAAGAATTGTGGGAAAAAATGACAACTTAAAAAAACTCACCATGCTACTTACTTAATACCTTGGGATGTCTACTTTGTAAAAAGGGGTCATTTGGGGGGTATTTGTACTTTCCTGACTAGTTAGAGTCTCAAGAAATTAGGTACACCTGATGTACTGAAGGCCTGATCAGAAGTGATCAATTTTCAGTGATTGGCACCATAGATTGTAGACTCTATAACTTTCACAAAGACCAAATAATATATACTAATTATATTATAATTATTTTTTACCAAAGATAAGTAGCAGTATAAATTTTGGCCAAAATGTATGAAGAAAAATTACTAATTAGCAAAAATTTATGACAGAAACTGATGACTGAGTAATTGTCATTCAAAGTGTGAGAGCGCTGAAAGCTGAAAATTGGTCTGGTCAGGAAGGGGGTGTAACTGCACTGTATTTAGGTGGTTAAATGACTTTCACTGAGCCATCCCAGTCCGCTGTGCACAGGACGTACAATCTACCTCAAAGTCCATACAAAAATTAAAGACCTCAGCCATGATTGTCCCACCTGTCTTAAGCTCCATGAACTTCCCCACCACCAGTGGCGGAATTATAGGGGGTCGCCGAGATCACCATGGCGACCGGGCCCCTTGCTGCAGGGGGCCCTTGAGGGCCCCCTGTACTCTTTTATAGGGGGGAGGCTGAGAGGAGCTTCCCGATCATCAGCCGAACTGAAATCGGCACTGTGCGGGGAGCTCCTCACATTAGGCTAAAGTGAAAGCACAGCGTGTGCTCTTTGTCTCCCCCTACAGTGCAGTACCCGGCAGGAAGAGCCAAGGTAAAGCACCGCCGTTTTTTTTATAAGACTATCTACTCCTGTATTTGTGTTGATATGTTTGTGCATACATGTGTGTGTGTGGGTGTGCATGTATGTGTGTGTGTGGATGCATGTGGGTGTGCATGTATGTGTGTGTGTTTGCATGCATGTATGTGTGGGTGTGTGTGGGGGGGTGCATGCATATATGTGTGTGTGTGTGTGTGTGTGTGTACATGCATGTGGGTGTGTGCATGCATGTGTGGGTGTGGATGCATGTGGGTGTGCATGCATGTGGGTGTGCATGTATGTGTGTGTGGGTGTGCGTGTATGTGTGTATGTGTGTGTGTGTGCATGCATGTGGGTGTGCATATGTGTGGGTGTGCATCCATGTGTGTGGGTGTGCATATGGGTGGGTGTGCATGCATGTGTGTGGGTGTGCATACATATGTGTGTGTGGGTGTGCATGTATGTGTGTGTGTGTGTGTGCACGTATGTGTGTGTGTGGGTGTGCATGTATGTGTGTGTGCATGCATGTATGTGTGTGTGTTCATATATGTATGTGTATGTATGCATGTGTGTATGCATATGTATGTATGTGAATGTGTATGTGTTTATCAGTGGTGGTGCATCCAAAAGGGCACACGGGTGCGCCCTCTCTCTCCAGCCACCCCCTCTATGACCAATGGATAGATTTATGCATAGCATAGCATGAATCTATTCATGGCCACTCCTGCCACCCCCATATTTAGGTGTCTGGTCCCTTTTGGGGCGCCTGAATTACAGCGGTGGGGGGGGGGGTGTTTTTGAAGCACCTGATTAGAGCCATAGACTCTGATAAGCTTCAAAATAGGTAAAGTGCGAGCGCCATGGTTGACGCTCACAGTCCACCCAGGTGTGTTAGAAAAGTGCATTAATATTCACTTTCCTAACACTGAACCGCCTCTCCACCAATCAGGTGTGAGGGTCTATTACCCGTCACCTGATTGGCTGAAACGATAGGCGCAGCTATTGGATGCCTATCAGGAGGAGAGGACGGGAGATGAGGATGGCAGGAGACACATGGAGGACACCGCTCGTGACCCTCACCCGCTGCCCCACCAAGACAAGGTAAGTGCCGGGGCAGACGGCGAGCGGGCACCACGGTGGGGATTCACAGTGGCAGCATTTGATGGCACACTGTCAGCATTTGATGGCACACTGGCAGCATTTAATGGGCACAGTGGTAGCATTTGATGTGCACAGTGGCACCGTTTGATGGCCACAGTGGTGGCATTTGATGGCACAGTGGCGGCATTTGATGGGCACAGTGGTGGCATTTGATGGCACAGTGGTGGCATTTGATGGCACAGGGGTAGAGCTTGATGGGCAAAGTAGCAGCATTTGATGGCACAGTAGCAGCATTTGATGATACACTGGCAGTGTTTGATGGGTACACTGGCAGCCTTTGGGCACATTGGAGGCATTTGATGGGCACAGCGGCAGAGTTTGGGCACAGTGGCAGCATTTGATGGGCACAGTGGTGACATTTGATGGCACAGTGGCTGCAATTGATGGGCACAGTGGCTGTAATTGATGTTTTTTTCTTGAATTTTTCAGTTTGCGTATATATATATATATATATATATATATATATATATATATATATATATATATATATGCGTATTATGTGGGTGTGTGTGTTTTTATGTATTTGTGTGTGTGTGTGTGTGTTTACATGTATGTATGCACATTTTATGTAAAATGCTGTTCCTCCGAAAAGCAATCCATGCTCAGATCGCTTTTCAGAGGCATTTGACCGCTGGTAGAGAGGCAATAGGTTGCCTACTGACCACCTGTTTTAACCCTTTAAATGCATCATCACTATGCTGCAACTGCATGCAATGCACACAGTTGCAGGGGGGTTGGAGTGCAGCCCCATTCACCTAGGGGTATACTTCAAGGGTGCCCTGACTGGAAAAAGATTGTTAACCACCTTCAGACCGGACCATTTTGCTGGTAAATGACCAGAGGTCTTTTTACAATTTGGCACTGCGCTGCTTTAACTGGTAATTGCGCGGTCATGCAATGTTGTACCCAAACAAAATTTGCGTCCTTTTCTTCCCACAAATAGAGCTTTCTTTTGATGGTATTTGATTGCCTCTGCGATTTTTATTTTTTGCGATATAAACGTAAAAAGACCGCAAATTTCGAAAAAATATGATATTTTCTACTTTTTGTTATTAGAAAAATCCAATAAACTCAATTTTAGTCATACATTTAGGCCAAAATGTATTCAGCCACATGTCTTTGGTAAAAAAAAAGTCAATAATTGTATATTTATTGGTTTGCGCAAAAGTTGTCACATCTACAAACTAAGGTACGTTTTCTGGAATTTACGCAGCTTTTAGTTTACGACTGCCTATCTCATTTCTTGAGGTGCTAAAATGGCAGGGCAGTACAAAACCCCCCCAAATGACCCCATTTTGGAAAGTAGACACCATAAGGAAATTGATAAGTGGCATGTTGAGCCCATTGAATATTTTATTTTTTTGCCTCAAGCGATTGAATAATGACAAAAAATAATTTTTTTTTACACAAAGTTGTCACTAAATGATATATTGCTCACACATGCTATGGGCATATGTGAAATGACACCCCAAAATAAATTCTGCTGCTTCTCCTGAGTACGGGGATACCACATATGTGGGACTTTTTGGGAGCCTAGCCGCGTACGGGGCCCCGAAAACCAAGCACCGCCTTCAGGCTTTCTAAGGGTGTAAATTTTTGATTTCACTTCTCACTACCTATTACAGTTTTGAAGGCCATAAAATGCCAAGATGGCACAAAACCCCCACAAATGACCCCATTTTAGAAAGTAGACACCCCAAGCTATTTGCTGAGAGGCATGTTGAGTCCATGGAATATTTTATATTTTGCCACAAGTTGCGGGAAAATTACAAACTTTTTTTTTTTTTTCACAAAGTTGTCACTAAATGATATATTGCTCACGCATGCCATGGGCATATGTGAAATGACACCCCAAAATAAATTCTGCTGCTTCTCCTGAGTACGGGGATACCACATATGTGGGACTTTTTGGGAGCCTAGCCGCGTACGGGGCCCCGAAAACCAAGCACCGCCTTCAGGCTTTCTAAGGGCGTTACAGTTTTGAAGGCCATAAAATGCCAAGATGGCACAAACGCCCCCCAAATGACCCCATTTTGGAAAGTAGACACCCCTAAATTTAGGGGTACACTAGTGAGACTAGGTAATAAATGGTGGGTGCCCTGAAACTATAAAAAAAATAACTAACCAACCAGCGTCACCTGTAACAGTTATATGGTGATCACTGGTGAAAGGGTTAACTAGGGGGCAATCAGGGGGCTTTATGCGGTAGTATATGGGGGTCCCTGGCGCTATAAAAAGCTGCGGCGAACCTAAATACCTACCTGCCTAACTAGCGTCACCTGTGACACTAATACATTGATCAGAAAAACGATCGCTTATTAGGCTGGGTTCACACTGGAGCGATGTGGGAACGCCACGAATGCGCGGCGGGTTCCCGCATCACATGCCTCCCGGCGGCAGTTCACACTGCCCTATGCGAACTGCTGGGAGTGTCAGTGAAATGTTAATGACACCCCCAGATCAGTTCGCATATCGCAGTGCGATCTGCAAACTCGGATCGCATGGTGTGAACACCCATGCGATCCGATTCTGCTGCGGACCAAAAAAAGGGTCCCGTGCGAGTTTGCGGCGGGTGCGACACGAATTCAGCCATACTATCTGTATGGCTGAACTCGAATCGCACAGAGATCGGATGTGATTTGCACTGCAGTGCGGTGCGAATCACATCCGTTCTCATAAACCGCTGCAATGTGAACCCAGCCTTAGTGACACTGGCGACGGGGGGTGATCACGGGGTTAAACCTTTATTGGGGGGGTTAGGGGGGTACCTTAGAACTAAAGGGGGCTAACCCTAACTGCCCTAACAGTTATTACAGTCACAAATGACACCCGCCGGGTGATCAGGGGGTTAAACCTTTATTAGGTAATAAATGGCGGGTGCCCTGAAACTATAAAAAAATAACTAACCAACCAGCGTCACCTGTAACAGTTATATGGTGATCACTGGTGAAAGGGTTAACTAGGGGGAAATCAGGGGGCTTTATGCGGTAGTATATGGGGGTCCCTGGCGCTATAAAAAGCTGCGGCGAACCTAAATACCTACCTGCCTAACTAGCGTCACCTGTGACACTAATACAGCGATCAGAAAAATGATCGCTTATTAGGCTGGGTTCACACTGGAGCGATGCGGGAACGCCATGAATCCGCGGCGGGTTCCCGCATCGCATGCCTCCCGGCGGCAGTTCACACTGCCCTATGCGAACTGCTGGGAGTGTCAGTGAAATGTTAATGACACCCCCAGATCAGTTCGCATATCGCAGTGCGATCTGCAAACTCGGATCGCATGGTGTGAACACCCATGCGATCCGATTCTGCTGCGGGCCAAAAAAAGGGTCCCGTGCGAATTTGCGGCGGGTGCGGCGGGTGCGACACGATTTCAGCCATACTATCTGTATGGCTGAACTCGAATCGCACAGAGATCGGATGTGATTTGCACTGCAGTGCGGTGCGAATCACATTCGTTCTCATAAACCGCTGCAATGTGAACCCAGCCTTAGTGACACTGGCGAGGGGGGGGTGATCACGGGGTTAAACCTTTATTGGGGGGGTTAGGGGGGCACATTAGAACTAAAGGGGGCTAACCCTAACTGCCCTAACAGTTATTACAGTCACAAATGACACCAATGCAAAAAAAAGCAATTGGTGTCACTGTGACTGGGGGGGCAGGGGTAATTGGGGGGTGATCGGGGGGTAAAGGGGGGGTGTGAGTGTGCCTGGCATGTTCTACTGTGTAGTGTAGTGCTTGTGCAACTCACCGATGCTCTCTCCTCGGTGCCGGAACGAAAAATACCGACACGGAGGAGAGAATACATCACTTCCTCTCCTGTGTTTACATTACAGGAGAGGAAGTGATGTCACGGGACATTTTCATTCGTCGGAAACGATCGCGAGGGGGTGGCCATGAATGAATGGCCGTCCCCTCGTCCGGGATCGCTCCCGAACGAATACCAACCGCCGCAGGCACCGGGCGGGGGCCCGATTGGGCCCCCGACCCGCGGGCAGGCAAGGACGTACATGTAAGCCCTTATGCCTGCCCGTGCCATTCTGTCGACGTACATCGTCGTGCGGCGGTCGGCAAGTGGTTAAACACCGACATAGAGGAACCCATCTCTCCATTTTTCTCCTGCAGCCGCTGAATGTCTGTGGGTGGGAGAGGAGGAGAAGCGGGGGGAAATTGAGAAATCGGTTATTTTTATATGCAGCCACCCACTTGGGACCGGGCCCTGGTTTTCCACCATCGGGCTTGGAGAAACTATCTTTGGTACGGAGGTCGGGGGGGGGGGCCCTCCATGGTTTCTTGCATTGGGGCCCTGAGGGTTCTAGTTACACCACTGTCCTACACCCCTAATAAAAATTCTATTGAGTTCCTGTTGGGTCCATAGATATTTGCTATGGAGTACTCTACTTCATTTATTCTACCCCTTAGAAGCAAATAGCGCCCTTCCGGGTCCACCAGTCTCTCTTCAAGGGTGAACCTCACTCCTCTAGCAAATCCTATAGCGACTTCCTTAGCTCGTTTAGTTGGAGAGTCCCCATAGTAGCACACTGGGTAGTCGCTTGACCAGATTTTAAGATTTGAATCCTGAGAGATGTGCGTCTCCTGGAGTAAAACAACATCGGCTTTCAGGTACTTCAGTTCTCTTAAGATGTTAGCCCTTTTAATGGATGTATTAAGCCCACGTACATTGTAGGATACTATCTTTAATGTGGTCATCCTGTATCCTTATCGTCCCACCTCCCACTACCGTCTTTATATACTCTTCTCATAATAGGAATCCCCATTTTTTGTCTGACCTCCGTATTAACTGACTTTGCCGGTATTCAATGAACTTGTGCATTGATGTTTTGGCTCTTCTGGGCGATAGTATGATAGTACTTCTAGTAATCCTTTTTACTTGGACAGAGACCCTGCCCCCACCCACCCCCCTCCGCCCTCCTCGCCCTCCCGTAACCTGTCGCCCACCCCAACTCCCCCCATCTTAGCCCTTGTACACACGGTCGGACATTCCGACAAAAAAATCAGTCGGATTTTGTCCGACGGATTTTGTCCCAAACTGGTGTTGCATACACACGGTCGGACAAAGTTCAAAGTTGTCGGAAAATCCGATCGTTTGTAACGTGATGACATTATTTAGTTACGACGGGACTACATTCAGGCTAGTAGCCAATAGCTTTGGTCTAGGAATTTGATCTGAGCATGCATGGCACTTTGTCCGATCGGAATTCTCTACAAACATGTTGTCGGAAAATTTTTATATCCAGCTCTCAACTTTGTTGGTCGGACATTCCGACAAAAATAGTCAGATGAAGCCCACACATAGTCGGATTATCTGGCAACACGGTCCGATCGGACATTTCCCATCGGAATGTCCGACCGTGTTTACAAGGGCTTACTGTTGCCAACCGACCCTCTTTCTTACCTATAAGGCTGGCTGGGAAGCCCCAGAAGTATGGTATATTATTAGTCCTTAGCAGTTCCAACAGGGGCTTCAACAACTTTCTCCTTCTGAGGGTTTCCAGTGCCCGATCAGGGTATATCTGCAATAAAGACTCATCATACTTGGCTGCAATTGTTTTAAGTTTTATCCATATCTACTCTTTGTCTTTATAATTATGAAATCTTACAACCACGTCTCTTGGAATTTCACCTGCCATCTCTGCTGGTTTTCTGATCCTATGTATTCTCTCAAACTTGATCTTTACTGTATCGTCAATCCCCAGCAGCGGGCCAAAAACCTTGCCCATTTTGTCTTGTAAATCCTCACCTGACGACTCTGGTAACCCTCTAATCCTTAAATGTTTCCTCCTAATGCGATTTTCCTGGTTTTCCATTTTGTAATGTATATACTTTTATTCTCTTTGCATCTCTTCCAGCTGTTCCTATAACTCAGTGTTTCTCAATTCCAGTCCTCATGGCCCACTAACAGGTCATGTTTTCAGGCTTTCCATTATTTTGCACTAGACATGTGCAGAGTAAAATATTTCGTTTCGGAATTTCATTTTCGTCCGAAAACTTAATTTATTTAGTTACTCCCGAAATTCGTTTTTATTTATTTAGTTTTTCGTTCAAAAATTGCATTCGTCCGAAAATCCACATGAATTACGGTCGAATCTGTCTTTGAAGGCTTATGGTGTCTGTCGAATGTATAAAGAAGATTCGACGGAGCTAGTATATAGCATACTTTAGAACCCTATTAAAGTCTATGGGACTCCAACGTTCAAAATCTAAAGTGCTAATTTTAACCAGTTGCCGACCGCCGCACGCCGATGTACGTCGGTGCAATGGCACGGGCAGGCATAAGGGCTTACATGTACGTCCCTTGCCTCCCGCGGGTCGGGGGCCCGATCGGGCCCCCGCCCGGTGCCTGCGGCGGTCGGTATTCGTTCGGGAGCGATCCCGGACGAGGGGACGGCCATTCATTCATGGCCACCCCCTCGCGATCGCTCCCGACGAATGAAAATGCTCGGTGACATCACTTCCTCTCCTGTAATGTAAACACAGGAGAGGAAATGATGTAATCTCTCCTCGTGTCGGTCTTTTTCGTTCCGGCACGGAGGAGAGAGGTTCGGTAAGTTGCACCCAACACTACACTTACAGTAGAACACGCCAGGCACACTTTTCACCCCCCTGATCACCCCCAATCACCCCCCAATCACCCCTGCCCCCCCCAGTCACAGTGACACCAAGTGCATTTTTTTTTTTTTTTCTTTTTTTTTTTTTTTTTTTGCATTGGTGTCATTTGTGACTGTAATAACTGTTAGGGCAGTTAGGGCTAGCCCCCTTTAGCTCTAGGGTGCCCCCCTAACCCCCCCCAATAAAGGTTTAACCCCGTGATCACCCCCCGTCACCAGTGTCACTAATAAGCGATTTTTTTCTGATCGCTGTATTAGTGTCACAGGTGACCCTAGATAGGCAGGTAAGTATTTGGGTTCGCCGCAGCTTTTTATAGCGTCAGGGACCCCCATATACTACCGCATAGCCCCCTGATTGCCCCCCAGTTAACCCTTTCACCAGTGATCACCATATAACTGTTACAGGTGACGCTGGTTGGTTAGTTATTTTTTTTTTGTTTCAGGGCACCCGCCATTTATTACCTAATAAAGGTTTAACCCCCTGATCACCCGGCGGGTGATATAAGTTTTTTAGGGTCAGATAAGGCCTGCGTCGCCCCAGCGTCAGGTTAGTGCCAGTACCGCTAACACCCACGCGCAAAGCATACACCTCCCTTAGTAATATAGTATCTGATCAGATATATATTATCGTTGCCAGCATTTTAGGTTTCCCAAAACGCATTGTTAGCGGGATCAGCCCAGATACCCGCTAGCACCTGCGTTTAGCCCCTACGCCAAGCCCAGCCCAGCCCACCCAAGTGCAGTATCGATCGATCACTGTCACTTACAAAACACAACACACATAACTGCAGCGTTCGCAGAGTCAGGCTTGATCCCTGCGATCGCTAACAGTTTTTTTTGTAGCGTTTTGAAACAGTCGCTGACAGGCTAGGTGCTTTTTTACCTGTGAGTCTCACTAGTGTACCCCTAAATTTAGAGCCCAAAATGGCAAAGCGAGGGTACACTAGTGAAGAGGCCTACACGTTTCTGAGCATGACAGATAGTGAAGAGGACGTCACTCATCTGTCAGATTCAGGCTCAGAATACGAACCTGTAGAGGACAGCGGCTCCATGACAGATAGCTCTGACGACGGAGATGAGGCCGCTGCTAAGAACAGGTGTGCCCAATCCCGTATGTATTCTGTTGTTGAGGTGCAGGAACCGCAGGTCACTCGTATGGAGCAGAGACGTACTAGAGCCGCTCAGCCTTCTGGTGAACTGGCAAGCACCAGCGGCCTAGTACACCCTGGACCTACATCCAGCACTGCAGTAACACGTGGTGACGTGGCGAGTCCCATAAGTGCAGTTCAAGCTGGCGAGGTGGCAAGCACAAGTAGTGTCCCGCTGCCACCAAGAAAACAAAGACAGGCCCGTCGTACCCATAGTGCCCTTCCTGCAGAATTCGCCAATCCTATTTGGGTGCCCACCACTTCTGCAGAACCCGTACTTCCCCCATTCACTGGCCAACCTGGCATTAACGTGGAAACAGTTGATTTTACGACACTTGACTTTTACTCACTGTTTTTCACCGAAGATCTCTATAGATCTATTGTGGACCAAACCAATTTGTACGCTGCTCAACACATCGCCACTATTCCCCAGTCCGCCCTTGCCAGACAATGGAAACCAGTTACGGTTTCCGAATTTAAAATCTTTCTGGGCCTCTCCCTCAACATGGGCATAACCAAAAAGAGTGAGTTGCGGTCATATTGGTCCATTGACCCAATTCACCATATGCGCGTGTTCTCTGCTTCCATGTCCAGGGCACGATACGAGATGATTTTGCGGTTCATGCACTTCAGCGACAATGAACTCTGTCGTCCTCGTGGAGACCCTGAGTACGATCGGCTCTACAAAATTCGGCCCCTCATAAACCACTTCAACCAACGTTTTGCAGCCTTGTTTACTCCCGATCAAGTTGTCTGCGTTGATGAGTCCCTGATTAAATTTTCTGGTCGCTTGTCATTCAAGCAATACGTCCCCAACAAGCGTTCCAGATACGGGGTCAAGATGTATAAGCTCTGTGACAGGGCCACAGGCTATACACGTAGTTTCATGGTTTATGAGGGAAGAGATAGTCACGTAGAGCCGGAGAACTGCCCTGACTACATAGGAAGCGCTGGCAAGATAGTGTGGGACTTGGTGTCACCCTTATTCGGAAAGGGGTACCACTTGTACGTGTTGTCAATTATTACACAAGCGTGCCACTGTTTAGTCACTTGTTTGATCATCAGATTGGAGCATGTGGCACCGTGCGACCTAATCGCCGGGGCTTTCCCCAGCGGCTTGTAGAGTCCCGTCTTAGGCTGGGGGAGAGAGCCTGCTTGCGCAGTAATAATTTGCTCGCTATGAAGTGGAGGGATAATAAGAATGTTTTCGTTCTTACCTCCCTTCATGCAGACACGACGGTCCAAATTCCTACGGCGACTGGTATTGTGGAGAAACCCCTCTGTGTCCACAAATATAACCTTAACATGGGAGGGGTGGACCTCAATGACCAGTTGTTGGCGCCGTATCTAGTTGCCCGTAAGTCCAGACGCTGGTACAAAAAAGTGTCTGTTTATTTATTCCAATTGGCTATACTGAATGCTTATGTACTACACAAAGCTTCAGGACGGACTGGATCCTTCCTCAAATTCCAGGAGGATATCGTCAGAGCCCTTCTGTATCCAGGCGGTGCTCCACCTCACCTTCCCCTACCAGATGCAGTAAGCCGGCTGCATGAGAGGCATTATTCTTATGTCCTCCCGAGTACCCCTACCCAACGAGCCCCCCAAAGAAAATGTCGTGTCTGCAGAAAGCGCGGATTTAGGCGTGACACCCGTTCTTATTGTCCCCGCTGTCCTGGCCAGCCTGGTCTTTGTCAGGGTGAGTGTTTTGAACGCTACCATGAACTAGTTGAGTATTAGCGTAGGGTACAGCATTGCACAAGCTAGGCACACGTTCACAGGGTCTCCCAAGATGCCATCACATTTTGAGAGACCCAAACCGCTGGAACCGTTACAACAGAAGTGTTAAAGTTACATAAAAAAGTGTTAAAAAAAAAAAAAAAAAAAGTAAAAAAACCAAAAAAACCAAAAAAAATATAAAATAAAAAAACCAAAAATAGTTGTCGTTTTATTGTTCTCTCTCTCTCTATTCTCTCTCTATTGTTCTGCTCCTTTGTACTGTATTCTATTCTGCAATGTTTTATTGTTAACCATTTTTTGTTTTCAGGTATGCCATTCAGCTGTAGCGTGGATTTATTTATCTTGACAGCAACAGCGTTTGCTCCCACGATACGTAAAGCCACGACTCCAGCGCTGTCGGAGGTGATTTCACCACCACAGTTAAAAAAGAGCATATATGCCGAAGCATGGGGGCATAAGGGGTGGAGGAGCGATTTTGTTCCTAATGCCACGTACATACAGTCAAAATTCCGACGGAGGGCTTGCCCGTGGAAAAGTTTGAATGTATGTACGCGGCATAACTTTTTTGCGGGAGGATGCCCCCATGCTTCGGCATATATATATTTTAGGCACAGATTGTGTTAAATGTGTTATTTTTTGCGATTTTTTTTGTATTTGCTTTGCAGGTATGGTAAGTCCTACTGTTATACTGTAATGTTACTTTGTTTTATTGTTAACCATCATTTGCTTAGCAGGTACGCCATTCTGCTGCAGAGCGGATTTATTTATCTTGACAGCAACAGCGTTTGCTCCCATGATACATAAAGCTGCGACTCTAGCACTGTCGGGGGTGATTTCACCACCACAGTTAAAAAAGAGCATATATGCCGAAGCATGGGGGCATAAGGGGTGGAGGAGCGATCTGCTCCTACCTTTTGCGGGAGGATGCCCCCATGCTTCGGCATATATAAATGGTGCATGTATGCCCACCATTAGAAAGTGGGTGGATGAAGGGTGGTATCTAATGGTGGGCATACCCACCGATCAATATTTTTTTTTCGTTCAGCCCACAGGCTGCATGAAAAAAAAAATACAATATATGCCCAACCAGTTCCAGCAACATACTGGTATGTTGCGGGACTTTGAGTGCTTATACCAGAATGATGCCTGCAGGTTTAGGTATCATCTTGGTATCATTCTTTTCAGCCAGCGGTCGGCTTTTATGTAAAAGCAATCCTAGCGGCTAATTAGCCTCTAGACTACTTTTACAAGCAGTGGGAGGGAATGTCCCCCCCCCCCGCACCATCTTCCATGGTTTTCTCAGGCTCTCCTGTCCCAACAGGGAACCTGAGAATGCAGCCGGTGGTTCCGCCAGCTGACCATAGAGCTGATCAGAGACCAGAATGGCTCCAATCATCTCTATGGCCTAAGACACCGGAAGCTACGAGCATTTCATGACTTAGATTTTGCGGGATGTAAACAGCGCCATTGGGAAATTGGGAAAGCATTTTATCACACCGATCTTGGTGTGGTCAGATGCTTTGAGGACAGAGGAGAGATCTAGGGTCTGATAGACCCTAATTTTTTTTAAAAAGAGTACCTGTCACTACCTATTGCAATCATAGGGGATATTTACATTCCCTGAGATAACAATAAAAATCATAAAAAAATATATATAAATGAAAGGAACAGTTTAAAAAAAAAATAAAAAAGCAAAAAAAATAATAAAAAAAAAAAAAAAAAAAAAAAACACCCCTGTCCCCCCCTGCTAAGGCGCAACGCGGAACACAAGCGTTGGTCTGGTGGCATATGTAAACGGCAATTGCACCATGCATGTGAGGTATCACCACGAAGGTCAGATCGAGGGTACTAATTTTAGCAGTAGACCTCCTCCGTAAATCTAAAGTGGTCACCTGTAAAGGCATTTAAAGGCTTTTAAAAATGTACGTAGTTTGTCGCCGCTGCACGTTTCTGCGCAATTTTAAAGCATGTCGTGTTTGGTATCCATGTACTCGGCCTAAGATCATATTTTTTATTTCATCAAACATTTGGGCAATATAGTGATTTTTAGTGCATTAAAATAAAAAAAAGTGTGTTTTTTCCCCAAAAAATGCGTTTGAAAAATCGCTGCGCAAATACCGTGTGAAAAAAAAAAATGAAACACCCACCATTTTAATCGGTAGGGCTTTTGCTTTAAAAAAACACTTCATGTTTGGGGGTTCAAAGTAATTTTCTTGCAAAAAAAAATATTTTTTCATGTAAACAAAAAGTGTCAGAAAGGGCTTTTTCTTCAAGTGGTTAGAAGAGTGGGTGATGTGTGACATAAGCTTCTAAATGTTGTGCATAAAATGCCAGGACAGTTCAAAACCCCCCCAAATGACCCCATTTTAGAAAGTAGACACCCCAAGCTATTTGCTGAGAGGCAGGTTGAGTCCATGGAATATTTTATATTTTGACAAAAGTTGTGGAAAAAATACATTATTATTATTTTTTTTTTTTTTTTTGCACAAAGTTGTCATTAAATGATATATTGCTCAAACATGCCATGGTTATATGTAAAATTACACCCCAAAATACATTCTGTTGCTTCTCCTGAGTACGGGGATACCACAAGTGTGAGACCTTTTGGGAGCCTAACCGCGTACGGTACCCCAAAATCCAAGCACCACCTTCAGGATTTCTAAGGGTGTAAATTTTAGATTTCATTCCTCACTGCCTATCACAGTTTCGGAGGCCATGGAATGCCCAGATAGCACAAAATCCCCCCAAGTGACCCCATTTTGGAAAGGAGACACCCCAAGCTATTTGCCGAGAGGTATGGTTAGTATTTTGCAGACCTTCATTTTTGTCACAAAGTTTTGAAAATTGAAAAAAAGAAAAAAAATATACATTATTTTTTTTTTTCTTCATTTTCAAAAACAAATGAGAGCTGCAAAATACTCACCATGCCTCTCGGCAAATAGCTTGGGGTGTCTACTTTCCAAAATGGGGTCATTTTGGGGGGTTTTGTGCTATTTTGGCATTTTATGGCCTTCAAAACTGTGATAGGTAGTGAGGTGTAAAATCAAAAATTTACACCCTTAGAAATCCTGAAGGCGGTTCTTGGTTTTCGGGGCCCCGTACGCGACTAGGCTCCCAAAAAGTCCCACACATGTGGTATCCCCGTACTCAGGAGAAGCAGCAGAATTTATTTTGGGGTGTCATTTCACATATAACCATGGCATGTGTGAGCAATATATCATTTAGTGACAACTTTGTGAAAAAAAAATAAAAAAAAATAAAAGTTTGTAATTTTCCCGCAACTTGTGGCAAAATATAAAATATTCCATGGACTCAACATGCCTCTCAGCAAATAGCTTGGGGTGTCTACTTTCTAAAATGGGGTCATTTGTGGGGGTTTTGTGCCATCTTGGCATTTTATGGCCTTCAAAACTGTAATAGGTAGTGAGGCGTGAAATCAAAGATTTACGCCCTTAGAAAGCCTGAAGGCGGTTCTTGGCTTTCGGGGCCCCGTACGCACCTAGGCTCCCAAAAAATCCCACACATGTGGTATCCCTGTGCTCAGGAGAAGCAGCAGAATTTATTTTGGGGTGTCATTTTACATATGCCCATGGCATGCGTGAGCAATATATCATTTAGTGACAACTTTGTGAAAAAAAAAAAAAAAAAAAAAAGTTTGTAATTTTCCCGCAACTTGCGGCAAAATATAAAATATTCCATGGACTCAACATGCCTCTCAGCAAATAGCTTGGGGTGTCTACTTTCTAAAATGGGGTCATTTGTGGGGGTTTTGTGCCATCTTGGCATTTTATGGCCTTCAAAACTGTAATAGGTAGTGAGGCGTGAAATCAAAGATTTACGCCCTTAGAAAGCCTGAAGGCGGTTCTTGGCTTTTGGGGCCCCGTACGCAGCTAGGCTCCCAAAAAGTCCCACATATGTGGTATCCCCGTACTCAGGAGAAGCAGCAGAATTTATTTTGGGGTGTCATTTCACATATGCCCATGGCATGCGTGAGCAATATATCATTTAGTGACAACTTTGTGAAAAAAAAAAATAAAAAAAAAAAAGTTTGTAACTTTCCCGCAACTTGCGGCAAAATATAAAATATTCCATGGACTCAACATGCCTCTCAGCAAATAGCTTGGGGTGTCTACTTTCTAAAATGGGGTCATTTGTGGGGGTTTTGTGCCATCTTGGCATTTTATGGCCTTCAAAACTGTAATAGGTAGTGAGGCGTGAAATTAAAAATGTATGCCCTTAGAAAGCCTGAAGGCGGTGCTTGGTTTTCGGGGCCCCGTACGCGGCTAGGCTCCCAAAAAGTCCCACATATGTGGTATCCCCGTACTCAGGAGAAGCAGCAGAATTTATTTTGGGGTGTAATTTCACATATGCCCATAGCATGTGTGAGCAATATATCATTTAGTGACAACTTTGTGAAAAATTTATAAAGTTTGTCATTTTCCCGCAACTTGTGGCAAAATATAAAATATTCCATGGACTCAACATGCCTCTCAGCAAATAGCTTGGGGTGTCTACTTTCTAAAATGGGGTCATTTGTGGGGGTTTTGTGCCATCTTGGCATTTTATGGCCTTCAAAACTGTGATAGGTAGTGAGGAGTAAAATGACATATGTATGCCCTTAGAAATCCTGAAGGCGGTGCTTGGCTTTCGGGGCCCCGTACGCGGCTAGGCTTCCAAAAAGTCGACCACATGTGGTATCCCCGTACTCAGGAGAAGCAGCAGAATGTATTTTGGGGTACAATTCCACATATAACCATGGCATGTGTGAGCAATATATCATTTAGTGACAACTTTGTGTAAAAAAAAAAAAAAATTTTTTTTTTTGTCATTATTCAATCGCTTGCGGCAAAAAAATAAAATATTCAATGGGCTCAACATGCCTCTTATCAATTTCCTTAGGGTGTCTACTTTCCAAAATGGGGTCATTTGGGGGGGTTTTGTACTGTCCTGCCATTTTAGCACCTCAAGAAATGAGATAGGCAGTCATAAAATAAAAGCTGCGTAAATTCCAGAAAATGTACCTTAGTTTGTAGATGTGACAACTTTTGCGCAAACCAATAAATATACAATTATTGACTTTTTTTTTACCAAAGACATGTGGCTGAATACATTTTGGCCTAAATGTATGACTAAAATTGAGTTTATTGGATTTTTCTAATAACAAAAAGTAGAAAATATCATTTTTTTTCAAAATTTGCGGTCTTTTTACGTTTATATCGCAAAAAATAAAAATCGCAGAATCAGTCAAATACCTTTAAAAGAAAGCTCTATTTGTGGGAAGAAAAGGACGCAAATTTCGTTTGGGTACAACATTGCATGACCGCGCAATTACCAGTTAAAGCAGCGCAGTGCCAAAGTGTAAAAAGACCTCTGGTCATTTACCAGCAAAATGGTCCGGTCTGAAAGTGGTTAAAGACTAATTTGCAAGTTACTGTCCTAAAAAGTGTTTGGGGACCCGGGTCCTGCCCCAGGGGACATGGATCAATGCAAAAAAAAGTTTTAAAAACGGCCCTTTTTTCGGGAGCAGTGATTTTAATAATGATTAAAGTGAAACAATAAAAGTGTAATATTCCTTTAAATTTCGTAGGGGGGGGGGGGGGTTGTCTATAGTATGCCTGTGAAGGGGCTCATGTTTCTGGTGCTTAGAACTGTCCCTGCACAAAGTGTCATTTATGCAGGAAAAAAAGTCCTTTAAAATCACTCGCAGCTATTATGAATTGTCGGCTCCGTAATACAGAGAACACTCATTGAAAGTCATTGATAAAAAATAAAAAAAAAAAAAGCATGGGGGTCCCCCAAATTCAATTACCAGGCCCTTCAGGTCTGGTATGGATATTAAGGGGAACCCTGCCTCAAATTTAACAAAAAATTTGACGTGGGGTTCCCCCTAAATATCCATAACCAGACCCTTCAGGTCTGGTATGGATATTAAGGGGAACCCCGCGTCAAATTTAAAAAAAAATTGACGTGGGGGGTCCCCCTAAAAATCCATACCAGACCCTTTATCCGAACACGCAACCTGGCAGGCCGCAGGAAAAGAGGGGGGGACGAGAGAGCGCCCCCCCTCCCTCCTGAACCATACCAGGCCACATGCCCTCAACATTGGGAGGATGCTTTGGGGGTCTGTGACCCCTCAAAGCACCTTGTCCCCATGTTGATGAGGACAAGGGCCTCATCCCCACAACCGTGGCCAGTGGTTGTGGAGGTCTGCGGGCGGGGGGCTTATCAGAATCTGGAAGCCCCCTTTAACAAGGGGACCCCCAGATCCTGCCCCCCCCTGTTTGAAATGGTAAGGGGGTACAAAAGTACCCCTACCATTTCACAAAGAAAGTGTAAAAAATTGTTAAATAAGACAAACACACTTTAGAAAAATTCCTTAATTAAAAATAAAAAAATAAAAAAAAGATTCCAGCGGTGGTAATCCATTCTTGCTATCCAGTGACGGACGGTCATCTCTCCAGCGATGGCTCATCTCATCCAGCGCAGCGTATCCATCCTTCTTCTGTCTCCGCGATGGAGACACTGCAAGGATTCCGGCGACCTGACGTTTCTTATATACGGAGGGCGGGGCCACCCATCACCTGACCCCGCCCCCCTCTGACGCAAGGGGAAACCCGAGGTTCCCTGTGACGTATGGGTGACCCCACCCCCCTCTGATGTAACGGAAACCCGGTTGGAGTCTAAAGGATCTGTCCGATACTCCTGGTGGGAAGTCCGGGTGTCCGATTATGGGCGTCAGCGGAGAGGGAGAACTGGCCATCCCCGCAATTCTGAAATATGTGTGGAGTGCTTGCATGGTGGGTTCGATTAAGGGATGCGGCAAGGAGAATATGGAAAATCGAGACCCACTCCAGGGTAGTCCTGCTAGGGGAATCGGCATTGATTCCTGCACTAGTCGGACCCACAATTTTTGGGGTGAATGTCTGCACCAGTCCACAACTCTATTCATGTGGACTGCTGTGTGATACAGGGCGGGGTCGGGAAGGCCAACCCCTCCTCTGAGTTTCGGTCTCTGCAATAGCGAACCCTTAAGCCGGGCTGGTTTGCCCTGCCAAACGTACTTAACGAAGAGTGTACGTAATTTACTAAAGAAGCTACGCGGTATCCTTACCGGCAGTGCCTGTAAGAGGTAGAGCAATCTTGGCATAACGTTCATCTTTAAGACATTGCATCTACCAAACCAAGAAACCGCCAGATTCTTCCATCTGTCTAAATCCAACAAGATACTGTTTAGTAGAGGCTGAAAGTTGAGTGGATAGATAAGTCGTGGGTCTGAGGGAATTTTGGTCCCTAAATACCGGATTGCTTGAGGGGCCCAGCGAAAGGAAAAGTTGCCACTAAGGCGATTCCAATGGCTGGTGGAGAGGGAGACGTTAAGTGCTTCCGACTTTTGTAAGTTAATTTTGAAGTCTGATAGATCGCCATATCGGCGTATCTCAGATAGGAGGATCGGGAGAGAGGTATGTGGATCGGAAATGTAAAACAATAGGTCGTCCGCATACGCAGCGATTTTATGGTGATATGTGCTGGTTTCCAGCCCTCTAATGTCAGGGTTAAGTCTAATGTGTTGCAATAGGGGTTCCAAAGAGAGTATGAAAAGAAGCAGGGAGAGTGGACAACCCTGCCTCGTTCCATTTTTTATAGCGAAGGATTTTGAGGTGACCCCATTCACTCTGACCGACGCGGTAGGGGTAGAGTAAATCGCAGAGATCCAGGACAGAATGGGACCCGGCATCCCAAGGCGTCTCAGAGTGGCTAGGAGAAAAGTCCAGTTCACCCTGTCGAATGCCTTTTCGGCATCTGTAGACAAGAGGATGAATGGAGTGTTTAGATGTTTGGCTCTAGCAATAACATTTATTGTCCTGACCGTATTGTCTTGGGCCTCCCTGTTGCGTATAAAACCAACTTGGTCCAAAGGGACTATACGCTGCAGGACTTTCCCTAGCCTTGTGGCCAAAATTTTGGTGAACAATTTTAGGTCACAATTCAGAAGCGAGATGGGCCTATAACTCGCACAAAGAAGTGGGTCTTTCTCCGGCTTGGGGATCACGGTGATACTTGCCTGTAAAAGATCTTGGGGCATGTGATGACCATCCAATATTGCATTGAAGGCGGCCACAAAGTGAGTCGCCACCTGTGCTTGAAAGGTTTTGTAATAAGCAATTGTGAACCCGTCAAGGCCTGGTGCCTTCCCTTTCGGAGACCCCGCTAGAGCATCAGCAAGTTCATCCATCGTGACAGGCTGCGAGAGAGGGTCCATCTCCTCCTCACTGAGGGAAGGTAGGTTAGCCGCCTCAAGGTAGGCGTCCAGTGCTGCTCCTCTATCCTGAGTCGGAGCACCTGACGGGGAGGAGTGCAGATTATAGAGCGCTTCGTAGAAAGAGGGGAAAGAGTCCGCCATTTCCACAGAATCATGAATTCTGCGCCCTGTGGGGGAGGACAAAGCCGAGATGTAGGACAAGTTGCGTTGAGTTCTAATGGCATTCGCTAAAGCTCTGCTACATTTGTCTCCATACTCATAAAAAGTTCTGCGGGTCTTCATCAGCTTAAGCTTGGATTGGAATAAGGAGTGTTCCCTGATTTGTTCCCGAAGTTTAGTAACCTCAGCTTCTAGGGTCCGGTCTGGTTGTGCTTTATGGCGTTTTTCGCAGTCGTGCAGCTTTGAAAGTAGCTCCGACAGCGCTTTCGCTCTGGCCACTTTAAGTCTGTGACCGTGTTTAATGAGCATTCCTCTAATGTAGCACTTATGAGCTGACCATATTGAGAGGGGATTAGGAACTGAGTCTTTGTTGAGATCAAAGAAAAGTTCTAGGTGTCGCAATATATCCGCCTTCACTCAGGGTCTTGGATGAGCGAATCGTTTAGTCGCCATGTGGTTGAACTAGGTGTCCCGTTATGTAGTGTTAGAACCATAGATATCGGCGCATGGTCCGACAATGCAATGTGACCGATCTGGGTGTTAGTAACCAATGGGATCGTGGCGTGAGAGACTAAAAAAAGATCTATTCTAGAATATGATCCATGTACCGCAGAGAAGAAGGAATAGTCCCTCTCTTGCGGGTGAAGGATACGCCAGATGTCAACTAGCCGATGGGAGTGCAACAGCTCCCTAATTTGGATTCGGATTCTCTGAGATATGGCCGAGCTACCTGACGAGGAGTCTCTCTGAGGATCAATGGTTAAATTAAGATCTCCCCCTACTACCAGAGTTCCTTCAGCAAAGGAAGCCAAAGCGGATAGGCAGGAATCCAGGGCTGAAAGCTGGTCCACATTTGGTAAATACAAGTTAGCCAGTGTGTACGTTTGCGAGTGTATTGTCCCTTTAATAAAAAGGTATCTACCCTCTTGATCTGTATGGATGTCCATCAGCTGCCATGGTACAGTTTTTGCCAGGAGGATGCACGTGCCCTTTGATTTTGTTGTGGAGGACACACTTTGATATGCTACCGGGAAATGCTTGTTGTTCAGTTTTGGAATCCTATCGGCCCGGAAATGGGTCTCTTGCAGAAATACCACTTGGGGTCTCTGCTTCCATAGTTCTGCCAGACAACTGGATCATTTTTCGGGAACATTTAAGCCCTTCACATTCCAGGACACAAACTTCAGTGACATGTTATCCATGTAAGGCCGGAATGTCAGGTGGGGCTGATGTTTTGTCAGCTCTGCAGGGGCAGGCCGAGAGGTGGTTGACGCCACGCCTGCTTAAGCCAGGAATGGTGGTTTGTGACAATGGCACCAACCTCCTCTCCGCCCTCCGACAGGGACAACTGACCCATGTGCCCTGTGTAGCTCACGTCCTTAACCTGGTGGTGCAGTGGTTCTTGGGCAGGTACCCCGGCTTACAGGATGTCCTGAAGCAGGCCAGGAAAGTCTGTGTGCATTTCCGCCGATCATTTAATGCCTGTGCTCGGCTGGCTGAGCTCCAAAAGGAGTTGACCCTGCCCAAGAACCGCCTTATATGTGACATGCCCACCAGGTGGAACTCAACGGTGGCCATGCTGCAGCGGCTGCACACGCAGCAGAGGGCCATCAATGAGTACCTGTGCGACTACGGCACCAGGACAGGGTCAGGGGAGCTCGGTTTTTTCTCACCACGCCAGTGGGGCATGATCAGGGATGCATGCACTGTCCTGTCACCGTTTGAGGAGGCCACAAGGATGGTGAGCAGTGACAGTGCATGCATCAGTGACACTGTACCTCTTGTCCACCTCTTGGAGCATACGCTGCGTGGAATAATGGACAGGGCACTTGAGGCAGAACAGAGGCAGGAAGAGGAGGACTTCCTTGCCTCTCAAGGCCCCCTTTATCCAGACAGTGTTGCTGCTGTGCCACCCATCACACAGGAAGAGGATGAGGAGGAGGAAGAGGAGGAGGAGGATGATTGTGTCAGCATGGAGGTGGAGGCTGGCACTCAGCATCAGCAGCAGCAGTCTTGTAGGGATGATTTACAGTCCCAAGAAACACGTGGACTTGTACGTGGCTGGGAGGAGGTAGCTGCGGATCATGTTGCCCTTAGTGACCCAGAGGACTCCGGACCGAATGCCTCAGCTAACCTACGCTGCATGGCCTCCCTGATCCTGCAAAGCCTGCGGAAGGATCCTCGTATTCTTCGGATCAAGGAGAGGGACCATTACTGGCTGGCCACTCTCCTTGATCCACGGTACAAGGGTAAGGTTGCCGACCTTATCTTGCCATCGCAGAGGGAGCAGAGGATGAGACATCTCCGGGAGGCCTTGCAGAAAGGTCTGTGCAACGCGTTCCCAGAGACTGGGAGGTTACAAACTCCTGGTCCTGGACAACGTGTTGCTGAGGCATCGGTCAGAAGGAGCGGTGGAGAAGGTGGCTGTCTGACTGATGCTTTCAGACAATTTTTTAGTCCGCAGCCCCAAGGTATGATCGGTTCCAGCAACCATCGCCAGCGTCTGATTTACATGGTGCAGGAATACCTAGGGGCAAGGTCAGACTTGGACACCTTTCCCACCGAAAATTCTCTGGCTTACTGGGTCTTGAGGATGGATCACTGGCCAGAGCTTGCACAGTATGCAATTGAGCTACTGGCCTATCCTGCATCCAGCATTCTTTCGGAACGCACCTTCAGTGCTGCTGGTGGCTTTGTTACCGATCACAGGGTGCGCCTGTCCACCGAATCAGTTGATCGACTGACCTTCATCAAGATGAATCAGTCTTGGATCACCCACAGCTACCAAGCACCTGAAGCTGATGTAACCGAATCATTTTTTTTGAAATATCACATCCCTTCAAGACTGCCTATGCTGATGCTGAGTGACTGTCCTGTTATGTTGATTGTCTATCCTCTTCCTCCTTCGCTGATATGTTGGAAGAACATTTCTGGTTCTGGGTGATGCCATCAGCCCAATTTATCTGCCCCTTTTTAACAGGGGCGTTTAAGTACAATTTTTGATGTAATGCTTTGCAGCAGGGCTAATTCCTGCAATAAAACTAGAGTATATGGGAGAGGTTGCAGTGTCGTGGCACCAGCACCAGTGCCTAAGGCCCAATTTTTCTGCCCCTGTTTAACAGGGACGTGTAATTACAATTCTTGATATAATATTTCACAGGAGGGCCCGTTCCTGTGTCCACCCAGAGTAACTGTGAGGACTTATAGTGTTGTGGCACCAGCACCACAACCACCAAAGGTCAATTTTTCTACCACTGTTCAACAATGGCATGTAATTACAATTCTTGATATAATCGTTCACAGCAGGGCGCTCCAGCGCCCAGCAAGAGTCACTTTGAGGGCTTACAATGTTGTGGCAACACCAACACCTTGTTCCGCCATTTCTGCAGAGCATATAGGGCAGGCCCCTACTTTCAAACATCCAACTTACAAACATCTCCTGCTTGCAAATGGAAGGAGACAACAGCAAGTGAGATGAAAAAAGATGTACGACAAAACAAACGAAGAGCGGCGATCCTGGCAAGGCACGGGACGGAGGCAAGGCACGGCACGGGACGGGACGGAGGCAAGGCACGACACGGGACGGAGGCAAGGAGGCAAGGCACGGCACGGGACGGAGGCAAGGAGGCAAGGCACGGCACGGGACGGAGGCAAGGAGGCAAGGCACGGGACGGAGGCTCGGGACACAGGCTCGGGACACAGGTAGGCTGGACACACACACACACACACACACACACACACACACACACACACATGGACACACACACACAGGGATGGATGGATGGAGACACACACACACAGGGATGGATGGATGGATGGAGACACACACACACAGGGATGGATGGATGGATGGAGACACACACACACAGGGATGGATGGATGGATGGAGACACACACACACAGGGATGGATGGATGGATGGACACACACACACACAGGGATGGATGGATGGATGGACACACACACACACAGGGATGGATGGATGGATGGACACACACACACACAGGGATGGACGGACACACAGGGATGGACGGACACACAGGGACGGACACACACACAGGGATGGACAGGCATGTCTCACCCTCGGCTTATACACGAGTCAATAAGTTTGCCAGTTTTTTGGGGGGTAAATTGGGGGCCTCGGCTTATATTCGGGTCGGCCTATACTTGAGTATATACGGTATACAGGGGTGATAACCCTTCCCTATGTTTTCCAAAAAGCTTAAAAATTGTTTTTTTGACTGGAGCTACACTTTAAAAATGTACCAGTTGAAAATTACAAACAGATTCAACTTAACACAACAAACCTACACAGTCCCTGTCTTGTTTGCACCGCCTGTATACTGCTGTTCTGAGTATATAGGGCCTGGGGGCCACACGCATTTCCTTTTTTTAATATGGGTACAGGGTTCCCCTTGATATGCGTACAAGACCCAAAGGGGCTGGTAATGGGCAGGGAGGGCTACCCATGCCATTTTTCTCAATGGTTTTCAACCATATTGCAGGAACCAGATATAACATTAAAACCGCAAGCAGTTTTCAATTATGTTATTTCTGTTTAATGTCATTTTGTGCAGGGACTGTTCTAAACATGGGAAACACGTGGCACTTCACAGGCATACTACAGACACCCCCCAGGCACCATATTTAAAGGAATATTTCACTTTTTTTTTTCACTTTAATCGTCATTAAAATCAGTGCTCCCGCCAAAACGGCCATTTTTAAAAACATTTTAGGCATTGACCCATGTCCCCTGGGGCAGGAGCCAGGTCCCCAAACCCTTTTTAGGACAGTATCTTGCATATTAGCCGTTAAAATTAGCACTTTTAATTTCGAACGTTCGAGTCCCATAGACTTCAATGGGGTTCTAAAGTTCGTTCGAATTTGGGGTTCATTCGAAAGTTCTGGTGCAAACCGAACCGGGGGGTGTTCGGCTCATCCCTACTTAGTATAATTAAAAAAACTCTGCACCCTTTAATAAAGGCTTTAGTCAGTTAACAGTCCTTTTATAGGTTCCAGCTGTACTGTATACATTTATGCTGTTGTTCAACTCTTAGTTAATTCAGTTTATTCAAATAGCTCTGTGTATTTTACAGTCAGGTATTTGAGTGCCCCTTTAAGAGACTGATGGAAACTGTATCCTTTCTCAGGATCCTCACACAATAAATGGCCCGTGTTATATCAGTATCCTTATCCTAGTGTGAGTACAATACAGAAATACCGAACATCCTCCAGGTGTAGTGTACTATAGTGTGTTTGCAGTCTTTATTACTTTGAATCAATCTCCTTTCAAGCCACTAGGGGGAGCATAAGCATAGCATATACATGCTGAGAAGACAGTACTATCAAATATTATCTTCTGTGACTCACCCCTCAAATGTTTTCTGAACCAGAGCTCACCTCAGTCCTGGGCGGATGAACCGCTGACTTTATAATGAACACTGTGCTGCTCAGCTAGGGTAGGAGGGGAGGGTGGTTTCCCTTTGATGGTCTGATGTTCTGAAAGTCTTGTGCTGGAATCATTCTGGCTCCGCGCTGAAGACAGGATTACACACTTACCCGCTCTTGATCAGCCCCTCAGTCCCCATCCAACCTGAACGGTCCACTGGATCCCTGCTGATACCACGCTATTCATTGCTCCTGTAGCAGGGGGAGGTACTGGGAAAAGAGTTGCGCCGCTCGTTTCGTTTCAGGTGCGCAGGATCCCCACGTGGGACTAGGTGAGCCAGCCGGGAGCTGGCTGAGGGTGGGGAGAGTTCATCGCCTCAGTGCTACATCTCAGGAGGGGATGTCGCGGGCCACTGGCTTAGCAGCAGCATCTGCATGGCGCTCACATCAGGCTCCTCCCTTGAGTCAATCTGCCCCTTTTTACGCTGTAAAAAAAATGGCTGATCCTGCCTGTCCCTGTGTCCCCCTCTGTGTGCTGACCACGGTAGTCATGGCTGCTGGTCCCTGATTACAGTGATCAGTTTACGTGCCTCCCTCACCCCCGCTACTCTCCTCTCTCGCTCCTTCACTGCCTGTCAGCTCATGTGTATGTCTCTCACCCCCCTCCTGTCGCTATTAGTATGTGCAGTAAAAGTAAAGAACAATTACAGCCAGATCCTGTCATCTCCTACAGTGTGTAATTGCTTTTGTAAAACCTGCAAATACCTTATCTTTTATCTCCTCTGGTCAGTCCTAGTGGTCACGTGCCCTTCCCAGCTGACGTCTGAGGGGGAACTCGGCCCCTCCCTCTGCTGCCTGTATAGAAGAGCCAGAGCTCATTTGCCATAAAAGAGCAAAGATAAGGCATTTACAAGCATTGTTTAAAAAAAAACAATAACACAGTGAAGGATAGATTAAAAGAACAGAGGAGCTGGTTGTAATTTGTTCTTTACCTTTACAACCACTTTAAGTAGTAAGTATACCTTTTTGTTTGTGTCAGTTAAAGTGGATGTAAACCCTGTCCTATACCCAGTGAAGTGAATAGCCTCAGATGATACACAGAGATTAAACAAATCTCCCTACATAAGTTTTACATGTATATCTGCTGTCTTCAGCTTTTTACATTCTTTAGAAAGTGCACATTGTGTTAGAAACCTTTCTTCCTGTTTTAGCAGTGGGAGAGGAGTCTGGGCATACACTGTGTGTGAGCTGATTGGAGGAAAGGCACACACCTCCACTCCACATAGGCAGAGGAATGAAGAAACTTGCAGAGCTGTGTTGTCAATAGACAAACTCTCTGCTTATCTTTATATAAGTTCCCTCCAAGACACAAATTTCCAGCTGCTTTTATCTCGTGTGTCGGAGAACTTGTCAGAAGTTATCATACTGATAACTGAGGAATGGAGCAGCAGAAAGCCATTGGACTTTTTTGGGTTTTGGGTTTTGAGAGAGATAAGTAAACACTACAGATATAGTGTGCCCAGGTCTGATTTCATGAATGGGGTTTCCAACCACTTTAAGCTTTCATTTGCTGTTTAACCACTTGCCGACCGCCGCACGACGATATACGTCGGCAGAATGGCACGGGCAGGCATATGGGCGTATATATAAGTCCCTGCCTGCCCGCGGGTGGGGTGCCTGCGGCGGTCGGCATTCCTTCGAGAGCGATCCGGGATGAGGGGGCGGCCATTCATTCATGGCCACCCCCTCGCGATCGCTCCCGACGAATAGAAATCCCCCGTGACATCACTTCCTCTCCTGTAATGTAAACACAGGAGAGGAAGTGATGTATTCTCTCCTCCGTGTCGGTATTTTTCGTTCCGACACGGAGGAGAGCGGAGCGGTGAGTTGCACCAACACTCTACACACACAGTAGAACATGCCAGGCACACTCACACCCCCCCTTTACCCCCCGATCACCCCCCCAATTACCCCTGCCCCCCAGTCACAGTGACACCAATGTCATTTTTTTTTTTTTTGCATTGGTGTCATTTGTGACTGTAATAACTGTTAGGGCAGTTAGAGTTAGCCCCCTTTAGTTCTAATGTACCCCCCTAACCCCCCCAATAAAGGTTTAACCCCGTGATCACCCCCCGTCGCCAGTGTCACTAAGGCTGGGTTCACATTGCAGCGGTTTATGAGAACGAATGTGATTCGCACCGCACTGCAGTGCAAATCACATCCGATCTCTGTGCGATTCGAGTTCAGCCATTCGCCGCACCCGCCACACCCGCCGCACCCGCCGCACCCGCCGCAAATTCGCATGGGACCCTTTTTTTGGCCCGCAGCAGAATCGGATCGCATGGGTGTTCACACCATGCGATCCGAGTTTGCAGATCGCACTGCGATATGCGAACTGATCTGGGGGTGTCAGTAACATTTCACTGACACTCCCAGCAGTTCGCATAGGGCAGTGTGAACTGCTGCCGGGAGGCATGCGATGCAGGAACCCGCCACGGATTCGCGGCGTTTCCGCATCGCTCCAGTGTGAACCCAGCCTAATAAGCGATCATTTTTCTGATCGCCGTATTAGTGTCACAGGTGACGCTAGTTAGGCAGGTAGGTATTTAGGTTCGCCGCAGCTTTTTATAGCGCCAGGGACCCCCATATACTACCGCATAAAGCCCCCTGATTGCCCCCTAGTTAACCCTTTCACCTGTGATCACCATATAACTGTTACAGGTGATGCTGGTTGGTTAGTTATTTTTTTATAGTTTCAGGGCACCCGCCATTTATTACCTAATAAAGGTTTAACCCCCTGATCACCCGGCGGGTGTCATTTGTGACTAATAACTGTTAGGGCAGTTAGGGTTAGCCCCCTTTAGTTCTAAGGTACCCCCCTAACCCCCCCAATAAAGGTTTAACCCCGTGATCACCCCCCGTCGCCAGTGTCACTAAGGCTGGGTTCACATTGCAGCGGTTTATGAGAACGGATGTGATTCGCACCGCACTGCAGTGCAAATCACATCCGATCTCTGTGCGATTCGAGTTCAGCCATTCGCCGCACCCGCCGCACCCGCCACACCCGCCGCACCCGCCGCAAATTCGCACGGGACCCTTTTTTTGGCCCGCAGCAGAATCGGATCGCATGGGTGTTCACACCATGCGATCCGAGTTTGCAGATCGCACTGCGATATGCGAACTGATCTGGGGGTGTCAGTAACATTTCACTGACACTCCCAGCAGTTCGCATAGGGCAGTGTGAACTGCCGCCGGGAGGCATGCGATGCGGGAACCCGCCGCGCATTCGTGGCGTTCCCGCATCGCTCCAGTGTGAACCCAGCCTAATAAGCGATCGTTTTTCTGATCGCTGTATTAGTGTCACAGGTGACGCTAGTTAGGCAGGTAGGTATTTAGGTTCGCCGCAGCTTTTTATAGCGCCAGGGACCCCCATATACTACCGCATAAAGCCCCCTGATTGCCCCCTAGTTAACCCTTTCACCAGTGATCACCATATAACTGTTACAGGTGACGCTGGTTGGTTAGTTATTTTTTTATAGTTTCAGGGCACCCGCCATTTATTACCTAGTCTCACTAGTGTACCCCTAAATTTAGGGGTGTCTACTTTCCAAAATGGGGTCATTTGGGGGGGGTTTGTGCCATCTTGGCATTTTATGGCCTTCAAAACTGTAACGCCCTTAGAAAGCCTGAAGGCGGTGCTTGGTTTTCGGGGCCCCGTACGCGGCTAGGCTCCCAAAAAGTCCCACATATGTGGTATCCCCGTACTCAGGAGAAGCAGCAGAATTTATTTTGGGGTGTCATTTCACATATGCCCATGGCATGCGTGAGCAATATATCATTTAGTGACAACTTTGTGAAAAAAAAAAAAAAAAAAAAGTTTGTAATTTTCCCGCAACTTGTGGCAAAATATAAAATATTCCATGGACTCAACATGCCTCTCAGCAAATAGCTTGGGGTGTCTACTTTCTAAAATGGGGTCATTTGTGGGGGTTTTGTGCCATCTTGGCATTTTATGGCCTTCAAAACTGTAATAGGTAGTGAGAAGTGAACTCAAAAATTTACGCCCTTAGAAAGCCTGAAGGCGGTGCTTGGTTTTCGGGGCCCCGTACGCGGCTAGGCTCCCAAAAAGTCCCACATATGTGGTATCCCTGTACTCAGGAGAAGCAGCAGAATTTATTTTGGGGTGTCATTTCACATATGCCCATGGCATGCATGAGCAATATATCATTTAGTGACAACTTTGTGTAAAAAAAAAAAAAAAATTTTTTTTTTTGTCATTATTCAATCGCTTGAGGCAAAAAAATAAAATATTCAATGGGCTCAACATGCCTCTTATCAATTTCCTTAGGGGGTCTACTTTCCAAAATGGGGTCATTTGGGGGGGTTTTGTACTGCCCTGCCATTTTAGCACCTCAAGAAATGAGATAGGCAGTCGTAAACTAAAAGCTGCGTAAATTCCAGAAAACGTACCTTAGTTTGTAGATGTGACAACTTTTGCGCAAACCAATAAATATACAATTATTGACTTTTTTTTTACCAAAGACATGTGGCTGAATACATTTTGGCCTAAATGTATGACTAAAATTGAGTTTATTGGATTTTTCTAATAACAAAAAGTAGAAAATATCATTTTTTTTCAAAATTTGCGGTCTTTTTACGTTTATATCGCAAAAAATAAAAATCGCAGAGGCAATCAAATACCATCAAAAGAAAGCTCTATTTGTGGGAAGAAAAGGACGCAAATTTTGTTTGGGTACAACATTGCATGACCGCGCAATTACCAGTTAAAGCAGCGCAGTGCCAAAGTGTAAAAAGACCTCTGGTCATTTACCAGCAAAATGGTCCGGTCTGAAAGTGGTTAACAGCTGGGCTCCCTTTGCAGTTTAATCTTTTTTTTTCTTATTTGTTTTGGGTGTTATTTATTTTTTATTTACATTTTCCTATATCTTTTTTTCTTTCTTTTTACAAAAAGAAGTGGTTTCTGTTTATAGTTTTAGAGTTGAAGTTTAGTGTGTTGAGCTTTTTTTCATTGAGGGAGGAACATTTTATTTAAATATAATTGTAGGGTCGTCTTATTTTTTTGCAGACTGGTTCATTATTGCATCTCTCGTCTGCAAAAAAAAAAAAAAAAATACCTGTTTGCAGACTTCTTTGGAATGTACACTGAGCTGCACAAGGGAAGCCCAGTTTGCATTCCAGCTCGCATCTTCTATGCTGAGATGACTGAACTTTTCTGCCTTAAAGTGGTTGTAAACCCTTACAAACCACTTTGACCTATAGGTAAGCCTAGATTAAGGCTTACCTGTAGGTTCAAGAAATATCTCCTAAACCTACATGGTTTAGGAGATATTTACTAAAAGACAGTGACAGCTGTCTACGGCGCATGCGCCGTAGACAGCGGCACGTAGGCACACTATCGCCATTAGCAGCATGCCGCTGCTAACGGCAATATGCCATTAGTGGCGGCTTCCATGCGCATGCACGGGAGTGAAATCATTGCTGCTCCGGCACTGTGAGGGGCCGGAGCAGCGATATCTGGAAGAAGATGGATGCTCCGGACTACAGGAGACAGCGGTGACATTGCTGGCTCCTGTGTCAGGTAAGTGACACATAATGGGCTACTATGCGATGCATAGTAGCTCATTATGCTTTACCTTTGCAGGGAAACAAAGAGGAAGTAAACCCATCAGGTTTTACTTCCTCATTTACTTCCTCTTTAAGTGTATGTTAAATTAATGGGATACTTACCAAAACATACAAAACACCGCCTTTACCAGTAAGTGATGTTGAAGGGGGAGGTGCAACAGTCTTGTATCATTGTTTCAGGATTATACCAAAATGTTCCGTGAACCTCTTAGGAAGAGATTTGATGGGAAGATTGGGTATAACACTGAAAATTACCACTGAAGGAGGGGGTCTTTGTACACTCAAAGGTAATACCAATATATTACACTGAGGATAGTGATCTCCCTCCACCAGATGATCCGGTATGGTCTAAAAGCTCCTTGGATGTAGGTCTTATTTCTTGTACCCCATACAAGGCAGCTTTAAAATCATGGGCACAGCCGGTTTATCACAAACAATACCCCATTTCAAAAGAAAAAGAGGAAGGAGTTGCTCCAATGGTAGAAAGGTTCCTGAAGCAAGGAATTCTTAAAGAGATACTCTCACCCTACAACACCCCCATTAACCCAGTAAAGAAGCTGGGTGGCTCTTACAGGTTTGTACAAGACCTCAGAGCTATAAACAACCTAGTGATACCCATTGCTCCCATAGTGCCTGACGTGCCATCACTCCTAACCTCCATACCATCCAATGCAGAGTATTTTTCGGTCATTGACCTTTGTAGTGCATTTTTTTTCTGTTTCTGTTGACGAAGAGACACAACCTATGTTTTCATTTAATTTCAGAAATCGGCAAATGACGTGGTGTAGAATGCCGCAGGGATATGTAGACTCCCCTGTAGTATATACAGTGGCCCTCCAAGCAACCCTGCGGTCCTGGACACCCCGCCATGGTTCCGTCCTACTTCAATATGTTGATGATTTGTTGTTGTGTAGTCCAAGCCAGAAAGCATGTAAAAATGATGGTTTAGATCTGTTACATTGGTTAGCAGACAATGGTCACAAGGTTTCTAAGAAAAAGCTACAATGGTGTCAGGAAACTGTTGAATACCTTGGTTTTGTACTCTCCAAAGGAGAAAGAAAAATCAGTCACAAGAGAGCTGAGGCTCTTGTGGGTCTGCCCCGCCCACTTACTAAGAAGGACATGCTATCCTTTCTTGGTATGATTGGTTACTGCCGCCAATGGATACCTGATTGTTCCTACTATGATAATCTCCTGAGGCAAGCCATAGGTACTGACATGCCAGATTGTGTGAAATGGAATGATGAAATGTACAATGCTTTTGTGTATCTTAAAACTGCAATGGTCACAGCTCCTGGACTTGGACTACCTGAATATGGGAAAATGTTTCACTTGTTTGCAAGGGACAATTGTAAAACTTTGGTGGGGGTCCTGGCCCAGGAGCATGGGGGCAAACTCCGCCTTATTGCGTTTTTTTCAAAGGTTGTGCCTATGCCAGTACAGGGCATGCTGGCATGTCTCAGAGCTCTTGCATCCTGTGCGATGGTGGTGGAAATGGCTACATCATTCACTCTAGGACATGCCACCACACTGCATACCACTCACAATGTATCCATTCTACTTAAAAATATCCATACCCAGCACATGTCAGCCCAGAGGCTGAGCGGTTATGAAGTCATTTTACTTTCTAACCCCAAACTTGAGATAAAATATGCCTCTCCCACTTCTGGCCCAGCTCCAACCTGAATGCCTTGCTAGGCTTGAAAGGGGAAGAGGATGAGGTAGTGCCTCAACATGAATGCATGAACCTCATCCACCAAGACACATCCCTGAGACCAGACATGTCTTCAACTGCTCTCCTTGGAGCACAGAATGTCTTTGTGGATGGGTCTTGTTCAAGACCAAATGATAACACATACCATGCAGGGTATGCTGTTGTTCAGCTGCCTGATAAAATACTGGAAGCAAACCCTGTCCCATTCCAATCTGCACAAGCTGCAGAACTTTTAGCTCTTACTAGAGCTTGTCAGCTTTTTGAAGGGCAGGATGTAAACATTTCCACAGACTCCAAGTACGCTTACGGCATTGCACACGATTTTGGAGTTATATGGAAAAGTCGGGGCTACATAGCAGCAGACGGTAAATCCATCTCACATTCCACCCTTGTCACAAGTCTGCTAGAAGCTATACAATTGCCAAGGTCCATAGCTATATTACACTGTAGGGCACATACAGGGCAACAGGATGACATAGCCAAAGGCAACGCCTTAGCTGACAAAGCAGCAAGAGAAGCAGCATCCACACAGCCTGCAAACACACAAATGCCATTACTCTCACCAGAAATTCCTCTTTTGGATCAAACATTGCGTGATCTCCAAGCATATGCCACAGACCAAGACATCCAGCAATGGAACTCAATAGGTGTGCAGACAAGCCCAGAAACTGACCTTGTCTGCCAAGAGGGGAGACCAAGTATCCCTGTAGCCAGCGCACCCATTTTTATTTCACAATACCATGGGATAGGTCACAGAGGGTGGAAAGTCACATGTGAACTTTTGGATAAGGATTTTTACATTCCAGGTCTTCCCTCTCTTGTAAAGGCATATGTTTCCAGATGCATCACATGCATTCGGAATAACCCTAGGAACCCTCACAAAGTAAAACATGAACATCTGATATATCCATCTACACCATTCACTCATCTGCAGATAGATTTTACACACATGCCCAAACTAGGTAAAAGACAAGAATATTTGCTTGTAATAGTGGACGTGTTCTCAAGATGGATAGAAATGTTTGTAACTACAAAGGAAGATGCACAAACAGTAGTGAGGATTCTGATACAAGGAATTATTCCAAGGTGGGGTTGCCCACTACAGATCAACTCTGACAATGGTCCTGCATTTGTGGCCAAAGACCTGTCAAGACCTGGTTAAAATACTGAAAATAGAATGGAAGTTTCATATTCCTTACCACCCCCAGAGTTCAGGTATAGTGGAAAGGATGAACAGAACCATTAAAGATAAGATCAGGAAGGCCACAGGAGGTACGTATGCAAATTGGAAGAAGGTCCTCCCAGCTGTACTAGCCGAGGTAAGAATGACACCCTCTAAAAAAGCAGGATACTCTCCTTTTGAAGTCTTAATGGGTAGGCCATTCCCCACCCCATGGGTCAGACAGCCACTTATGATAGAAAGAGGGGACCTAGATCTTATTCAGGAAGAATATGTAAAAAAAACGTATTGAAACTTTGGATCAAGTTGAAAGGAACGTTGCTCGCACCTCTCCTTCTTCACAGGAACCTACACACCCTTTTCAGGTGGGTGACACCGTGGTGGTCCAGCAATTGAAACGCACCAAGAAACAGGAGTATCCCTTTGGACCCCCAACCACAGTGATCGCAGTTACCCACACAGCTATTCTGGTAGAGGGACAACAGGCCTGGATTCATGCAAGTCGTGTAAAGAAGGTCAACCAGGACCCTAAGAAGCAAGGCAAAGACAAAGATAAATCACAGACAAGTGAAGCAGATAGTCAAGACTCTGAACAAGATGACTTCGCTTATTTCACCACTGACTTCTGGGAAGGCCTTTTGCCTCTTATGCTGGGCTGCCCTGATCATGTTCCTGCCAACTTTGCTGATAACTAACTGTATTTATCATCCTGAAGATTTGGGACCCATAAAGATTATTTGTGGAGCCTCTAACACTCTACAACAGAATAATATGAATAATACACATGACAGACACAAGAGAAATTAATACTCAGAAAGTTTTACCGATAAAATGTTATTATTGAAGTTTAAATATAGCTATGCCCAGAAATCTGGATTTGAAAAATGTTGGATATGTAGTAAACTCCATCCTAGCACTGCTAGGATCCCCTTAATGGCAGTACCTCTAAACTTCATCCCCCTCCTTAATGGCACTCCTCCTGTCGTCCTTACAAATGTCACAAGAACGCTTTCAAATAATACCCTAAAGCCCCGTACACACGAGCGGACTTTTCAACATCCAAAGTCCGTCAGACCGAGTCCGTCAGACTATCCGATCGTGTGTGGGATGCAACGGACTTTAGCTTCGCAAAAGTCTGACGGACTTTAGAAATTAAGCATGCTTCAAATTTTCCCGACGGAACTCCGCCGGACCCAGTTCTGATGTAGAAGTCCGCTCGTCTGTATGCTGTTCCGACAGTCCTAAAACGACGCATGCTCTGAAGCAAGTAGGAGACGGAAGTGCTCGGTCTTGTAAAACTCCAGTTCGTATTGGAAGTAGCACATTCGTCATGCTGCAAATTCTGTGCTCGTTTAAATGTATAGCGCATCTTCTTTATAATGCTAGAAGAACGAAGTCTTTTTATTTATAATGCTAGAAGAACGAAGTTGCTTTGCTGCTCATATTCACTCACAGAGTTCTCACCAAACACATTTCTGTTTTATTTCTCCTCATCTCATGAATGATCTTGTTTTTATTTTAAAGCCCCATCTCAATATATTTATTTGTTTTTTTATTTTTTATTTATTTTTTTGATTAATTTTTTTCCTCCATATTTTTGGTAGAATTCTTTACCATGTTTTTCTTGTGATCTCCATATTTAATTATTCTGTCAATAAAAAAAAAAAAAAAAAAAAAAAAAAAAAAAATGGTGTTGACTAATTTTTGGCCTCCATATTTTTGGTAGAATTCTTTACCATTTTTTTTATTGTGATCTCCATATTTAATTATTCTGTCAAGTAAAAAAAAAAAAAAAAAAAAAAGTTGTTAACTTGACCGAATAATTAAATATGGAGATCACAAGAAAAAAAATGTTCAAGAATTCCAAAAAAAATCTTGATGAAAAAATTACTCCAAAAAATAAAAAAAAATAAAAAATGGTGTTGACTAATTTTTGGCCTCCATATTTTTGGTAGAATTCTTTACCATTTTTGTTTTATTGTGATCTCCATATTTAATTGTTCAGTCAAGTTAACACCAAAAACTTTTTTTTTTTTTTTTTCATTACCACAATAACCTTTTTATTTTTATTCTGGTGACAAGTTACCACAATAAAATTTTTATTTTGTTTATAACCTCAAGGAGGTTAGTGTCCCTTGTTAATTTCACATTGTCTTTTATAGAAAGGTATTTGACCAAAAAACACATAGGCAATTATATTTTCAAAAAAAAATATCCATTTATTCTGGTTCAACAAACAAAAAAATGAAGGCAACACTGGAGAAACTTGTGACATTTGTGTAGCGTTTTGGCCCCAGGGCAAACGTGAAACTCTGTGTAAAAGAAAATTCAAATATTACGAAATCCAATATGGTCCCAGAATCCCAGACATCAAGAGCAGCATCAGATGGTATATATGTCCCCAGGCTGTGGTACAACAGGCTGCGTCTTTTTGGTCGGACCAGAGTGAAGCCAGGTCATCACCTTCTTCTCTTCGCTCCACCCTTCACTGCACCCTTCCCTGCAGACTTCCCTGTAGCCTTCCTGGGAGGCTGTGTCTCCGGTGGTGTACTCGTGGCAGGAGGAGGAGGAGGAGGAGGAGGAGGAGGAACAGGAGGAACTTGCTCCACAATATTGCTGTTGGCCGATAATTCTCCACTCAGCCCCTTCTGTAACGCCAAGAAAATGAGCCTTTCACAGTGGAGACGTTGGCCCATCTCTAATTGGTGGAGACGGCTGGCGATGTAGCAGCCATAGGCCTCTTCTGCGTCAGGGGGGCTGTTTAAGACATTAGTAGCCTCTCTAATTAGGCGCAGGGATTCCTCCTGTGCTAGCGTATTTTTTTTTGCCCTTTTTGATGGAAGACGGAGGGGAGGCACTTGTGATGTTGTCCGGCTTCTACTAGGCCCGGCCACCTCCTGGCTGACAGAGGGCATGGACTCCTCCTGGCTGAGAGTGGGTGCAGCTTCCTCTTGCCTGCCACTTTCCCCACCTTCCTCCTGGCTGAGCTCCTCCTGTGTATAAAAAAGGGACATTGTTTTAGTTTTTTGTTCATCAATCCTAAACATTTTTCAGCTCCTGACTTCAAAATTCTGTTAATACATATAAAAGAGTATCATTATGACACCACTATTTCTTGTTTCTGCTGGTGACAAACATTTGTGGCCACTACTGTAAATTGATATGTCCAAATTTTAAATATTTTTTAACATCAATAATAGCGTACAAATTCTAATAACATCTAGTTAACATCATTAATATTATGAATATCACTATTTTTGCTAAAAAAATACCTGGCTCCAGCTGGGTGCATCCGCTTCTTCCAGGATGGAAGGCTCATCAGCCTCTGCTGAGGTGGAGGGAATGCTGCAGGGAAGGGTGGAGGGAAGGGTGGAGGGAAGAGTAGAAAGCGACTCCCTGGGTTTACACCGGTCGTCCAGGAACCGTAGCTTTTCAAAGTACCACAGCCTGGGTACATACACATCACCTGGTGCTGCTCCTGATGTTTTGGAATTTTCGATTTTCCTCTTTTCCTTTCGGTACATATTTTGCAATATTTGAATTTTCTTCTCCACAAAGTCCACGTCTGCCTCTGGGATCCAAGTCTGCACAAATGTCAAAAATCTCTCCAGTGTTGCCCTCCTTACTGGTTTATTAAAATAATCCTTGTGCTTGGCATGCCACAGATTTGACATCTCTTTATATTTGTCGATAAACAGACTTAAAAATTCCGGATCCCTGAATTTTTGATTCATTTTTCTGAAAGACAATACACAAGCCAAAAAACATAATGTTAGCTCAGACTCTCCTAATCTTAGCCCAAGATAGACTCCAGGATCTGCCACTTATTTGGGGAAATGGTTTAAACTTACCTTCGTTTTGCTTGCTCCCAACTTCTGTTCCTATTTTCGCAAACGAACATACGACATGTGATTTTTGTCGTTATATACAGTGCGTACGCGTAGAACTACGCCTGCGTTGCCCGCCCCTGACGTTCTTTTAGTCAAGTTCATGTTTTCCCGCCCCTTTCTGCGCACTTAACGTACGTACGACATGTGCATTTTGGCGTAAGATCCAGTGCGTACGCGTAGAACTACGACTGCGTTGCCCGCCCCTGACGTTCTTTTAGTCAAGTTCATGTTTTCCCGCCCCTTTCTGCGCACTTAACGTACGTACGACATGTGCATTTTGGCGTAAGATCCAGTGCGTACGCGTAGAACTACGACTGCGTTGCCCGCCCCTGACGTTCTTTTAGTCAAGTTCATGTTTTCCCGCCCCTTTCTGCGCACTTAACGTACGTACGACATGTGCATTTTGGCGTAAGATCCAGTGCGTACGCGTAGAACTACGCCTGCGTTGCCCACCCCTGACGTTCTTTTAGTCAAGTTCTTGTTTTCCCGCCCCTTTCTGCGCACTTAACGTACGTACGACATGTGCATTTTGGCGTAAGATCCAGTGCGTACGCGTAGAACTACGACTGCGTTGCCCGCCCCTGACGTTCTTTTAGTCAAGTTCATGTTTTCCCGCCCCTTTCTGCACACTTAACGTACGTACGACATGTGCATTTTGGCGTAAGATCCAGTGCGTACGCGTAGAACTACGCCTGCGTTGCCCGCCCCTGACGTTCTTTTAGTCAAATTCTTGTTTTCCCGCCCCTTTCTGCGCACTTAACGTACGTACGACATGTGCATTTTGGCGTAAGATCCAGTGCGTACGCGTAGAACTACGACTGCGTTGCCCGCCCCTGACGTTCTTTTAGTCAAGTTCTTGTTTTCCCGCCCTTTCTGCGCACTTAACGTACGTATGACGTGTGATTTTGTCGTAAGATCCAGTGCGTACGCGTAGAACTACGCCTGCGTTGCCCGCCCCTGACGTTCTTTTAGTCAAGTTCATGTTTTCCCGCCCCTTTCTGCGCACTTAACGTACGTACGACGTGTGATTTTGTCGTAAGATCCAGTGCGTACGCGTAGAACTACGCCTGCGTTGCCCGCCCCTGGCGTTCTTTTAGTCAAGTTCTTGTTTTCCCGCCCTTTCTGCGCACTTAACGTACGTACGACGTGTGCATTTTGGCGTAAGATCCAGTGCGTACGCATAGAACTACGCCTGCTTTGCCCGCCCATGACGTTCTTTTACAAGAATATTTCCCGCCCCCTTTTCTCTACGGTGCGCAGTAGGAGAAACATGGCGGAAACACAACAGGTGCTTGATCTTAACGACTCCAGTAGTCACGAATCCCCGGAGCCACAAACGTCCCGATCCGGAAAGAGGAGATTTAAGGCCTCAAATATGGCATTTCAAGAGATGGTGGAGATGGTGGCAATCTTGCGAAGTAAGGATTATGATGGCAAGCATGGACCATACACCCATCCGAACTTGCGCAAGGCCAGAATCATGGCCAAAGTAGTTAAGACCCTGCATAATCGTTTTGGGGTACGACGGTCAAAAGACCAATTGAGGAAACGGTGGTCCGACCTGAAATTGAGGGAGCCGGATCAATACAGAAGGATCAAGAAAGTTCTGAAAAAAAGTAAGTACTTGTCGTGTGTTCCTATTTTATGATTATTGCATACAGATCCATATGCTTTACCTTTGTACAATGTAAAAAATTGCTGCTTTCATGTTGTATACAGTAAAAGAATCGTATCGTTTTAACAAACCCTCGTAAATTGTTCGTGGCAAACCTCGTTTATGATACAGGGTTTGAACAGCATTTTTTGGCTGTGTAATTTTTAGGACACAACAAATGATTAGGACATTGTGGTTTAGATGTGTTTCAAAATACAATGACTAGAAAAGAACATTCAGTGTAATTGAAGGAGAGGACACTTGGCAGCTGGGTAAAAACACATCTGCACTCATGAGCAAAGGTGTGGGACACCAGAGAACATTTATTAGGGTAAACCACACGCCACACGGGGTTCCCTGGTATACTTGGGGGGGGGGGTGGGGGGGGGGTTGGGCATGTGTGAACCTTGGCACAAAAAGCAAATTATTAGATTTTTGGGCAAAGTGAATTGATTTATCATGTCTTCACATTTTGCATCTCTTCATAAACCGACAATTGTACAACACTTCTAATCAAGGTTTCATCTTCCTAGTTCTGGCCTTAAATATCTGTGTGCTAAAGTATACCTTTTTGTTTGTTAATTTCTCATAGGGCAGAAAAGCCTCACAAAGCAGGATCCCAGGGACCGCCACCCTTGCCAGCAGGAATGTGAGGTTAGCCCCATCCCCCCCGTGGATGTGCATGTGGAGGAAGGAGAGGTGGAAGAAGGAGAGGAGATGGGCACCCCACCAGGTGAGTGTCTGACACCACAGCTTCAGGTAATCGATGTATACCTGCATATTTCCAAACACATGTTTTTACATCTATTTTAGGTGATGTTGTGGTTGTGGAAAGCGACACATTTCCAAGCACCAGTGCCCCCCCCCGAGGATGTCGAGGAAGGAGAGGTTGAGGAAGGAGAGGTGGAGGAAGTAGGGGAGATGGGCACCCCACCAGGTGAGTGTCTGACACCCCAGCTTGTTGAAATCCATGTATGACTGCATAATTTTTGACCAAATGTTTCCCATCTATTGTAGGTGATGTTCTGTTTGTGGAAAGGGCCCCATTTTCCAGTGACAGCGCACAAAGGCTGATTGGCCAGATAATGGGCTGGAATGGGGAACTAGATGACATGCGAACTAGCCTGGATCTCATGAAGACTCAGATTGACAATATGCAGCTGGAAATGAAGAACATGATCGATATTTTGGGGAGAATATAATCCGTTTCTCCATAATATCGATCATGTTCTTCATTTCCCTTGTTTTAGTTCAAAGATTGTTACTTCACCAATTTTTATGATTGTGGCTGATTGTTGTTATACATTTTTCATATTTTTTATAGAAAAAAAAAAACACAAAAAAAAAAAAAAATGTTTTTAAAAATTTAAAAAAAAAGGAAACAAAAAAATGTTTGGCAAAGAAAGTTAAATAAACCCAAAAAAAAATTTACATCACTAAATATTCAATGGCACATGTGAATGTGGCCAAATTAAAATTTTGAATAATCAAGAATGTGTGGCGTATTCTTTCAATGCTTAATACCAGTTTGGGAAAAGGGATTTTGTGTATCCAGTGACAATGGGCCTTATTGAATTTAATAAAAATACACTTGGCACTACAAGTGCACTAGGATAACATAGGAGACAGCACAAACCAAAAGCAAGCAAGAAAACACATTTCAGATTTGAGGTTCTTTTATTATTTTCCTCTTTTTAAAAATTAAAGATTGGGTGGCATTGCAATGGCCCCCCTACCGTTAAAATAAGTCACATATCTTTCGCGAACTTCACGTGCACTTTGGGGGGCCAAGCCAGTACGGCCAGTAACCAGGCCTGTCATGGATTCTGGACCAACTCCAGCCTCCGGCATTATTCCGGATAAATAAGTATTTGAGTATTTGTGTAAAAAATTGTGCAAAATGCAGCACGTAAGTATGACATAGTTCAGTTTGTATTCCGCTAGGTTTAGAGCAGTCAGAAATACACGGAACCGGCTGGCCATTATTCCAAATGCATTTTCCACAACTCTTCTCGCTCTGGCCAGCCGGTAGTTGAAAACCCTCCTCTCCGGGGTGAGGGCTCTTTGGGGGAATGGCCTCATGATGTGGTCGTCAAGAGCAAAAGCCTCATCAGCGATGAATACGAAGGGTAGTTCCTCCACATTCTCCGAATCAGGTGGCAAGCCCAGGCCACCTGTCTGTAGACGGCGGTAGAACTCCGTCTGGGCGAAGACTCCTCCATCCGACATCCGGCCATTCTTCCCCACGTCCACATATAGAAATTCATACTGTGCCGAAACCACCGCCATTAACACAATACTGTGAAACCCCTTGTAATTAAAAAAGTATGACCCCGAATGGGGTTGTGGCACAATGTGGACGTGCTTCCCATCTATCGCACCACCGCAGTTAGGAAAGTCCCAACGGGTGGCAAAATGGGATGCCACAGTCTGCCATTCCTGTGGCGATGAAGGAAACTGGGGAGGCAAAAAGCAGAAAAAAAACAAAATAAGTACTTTTGCACATTAAACATTGTACATTACAACACAAACTTTATTTCACGCTTCTGCCTAGTCACATGACACCGATCGTCTGCTCCCTGTCATTGGGAGCAGTGATCAGGGTCATGTCACTGCTAGCCCATCCCCCAGACAGTTAAGAAAAACACTCACCCAGAACACACTTTAAACCATTCCTTGGCCCCCTTGTGCTTAATAAAACACCTTCACTGCATGTGACATTTTTACAGTAATCAAGACAATTTTTGACAGCATTGATCACTGTATTAATGACAATGGTCACAAAAATGTATGGAAATTGGCCAATGTGTCCGCCATAATGTGGCAGTCACCAGAAAAACAAAAAAAAAAAAAACGGTTAGCAAGGCCATTACTATTTTCAAAAATGGCAAGATTTTACAAATGCCAGCAAAATAGACCATATTTACGAAACGATTGAACTTTTAACCAAAACAATCAAGAAACGCTTAAATTGTGATTCATTTTAACACATTTTTGTTTACTAAAAGACTACGTATCAGCATCAAATGATGTCCAAAAAAATCATGGTGATATATTTTTGTGCCTATCTTTCTTTAGAGCGAAAAGAGAGAAAAAAATGCATATTTAGAAAAATGCATTTTGGGTTTGTTGGTGGTTAATCACCAAAACTAAAAAAGCAGAGGTGATCAAAGACAACCAAATACAAAATCTCTTTGTGCTAATAAAATGAAGATAATTTACTAGGAGGAGCCATGTTACAAGGACGCACAATTGTCAATTCAAACAACGCACTGCCAAATCACCCAAAAAAGTGATGAAGGTCAGGAAGGGGGGAAAATCATTCCAGGGTTGAAGTGTGTTAAAAATACAATATATAATTCAACATTAATTTAAGGACACACAGACTCGTTGGAATTATATTAAGTGTGTGTGTGGGGGGGGGGGGGGATCCAGTTAAAGGACACACAGACCATTTGGGATACTATTAAGGGGGGGGGGGGGGATTCAGTTAAGGGGACACAGACCATTTGGAATAATCTTTAAAATGTTTGGTTTTAGGATAAAGCAATAGAATGGAGCTGACAAAAGACATTTTAAGTGACTAGACTAGGTGGATATGGGCCTACCATAGCATGTTGGTGAGGTTTAATGAAGGCAAATATGCATGAAAAACAAAAAAGGAGCATTAAAAGATTGCAGCATGCATGAGGACAAAGGGGACATTCACAGCATATTGCAATCATGGTAATTAGAGATTGAGGAAAGAAATACAAGGCATTAGCAAACATTAAAGACAATAAAATGTGATGTTAAATGCTAAATCTTACCTTAATATAGTCCTCCTGCAGGACCTGTATAATGGCAGAACAGGTCTCTGGGATAATGATCCCCAGAGCCTGGGGGGAGATGCCTGTCGAGAACTTCAGGTCCTGAAGGCTTCTCCCTGTCGCCAAGTAGCGCAACGTGGCGACGAGCCTCTGCTCCGGAGTGATGGCTTGCCGCATGCAGGTATCCTGCCTAATGATATAAGGGGTCAGCAAAGCCAGCAGACGGTGAAAAACGGGGTCCGTCATCCGGAGATAATTCCTGAAATCATCAGGATTATTCTCCCGGATCTCACGAAGCAAAGGCATGTGCGAGAACTGGTCACGCTGGAGCAACCAATTCTTCGTCCATGAACTCCTCAACACCCCGTCCACGGACTGTTCTTGGGTTGCAGAATGAACTACAACACTAAGCGCAAGCAAAGCACGAACTCGACGACGAGTACGTACACGCAACATGGCTTCAAAACGGTCGGATTGTCAGAGCGAACTTAACAGACGTCACTGAAGAACAGCAAGGCCTGTGAAGAGCGAGCTGAAAGTCGGCGAGCGCAGTTAGATCGCACTGCAAAATACAGACACGAACTGACTACACGCACTAAAAAACAGATACAAACCTCACAAGCACAAACTGAAAAGCAGTGAAAAACGTTCTGAAAAATACGAGTCTGAAAACCGCGAATCGTCTCTCACCAAACTTCTACTAACATGAGATAAACACGAAATTAGCAGAAGGAGCCCAAAGGGTGGCGCACTTGGTATTGAACTTCCGTTTTATAGTCTCGTCGGACCTGGTGTACGTCACCGCGGACCAGACGGGCGGACTTTAGTGGGATCGTGTGTAGGCAAGTCCGTTGCGTCGGAACTCTGTCGGAACTCCGGCGGAACTCCGGCGGAACTCCGGCGGAACTCCGGCGGAAACTCCTTCGGATTTAAGTCCGCTCGTGTGTACGGGGCATAACTTTCCAAATTATTGGTAGAAGTCATTTCCCAGACTGGTGTTTTAGGTTGGGAAACTCCACAAACGGAGCTGAAGTTTGCCAACAAGCTAAAATTAACTTTTCAATGACATCAATTGAAAGTCCTTTCTTTCACACTTCAGAACCTGCCCTAAACACCACTCTGATAAACTTTCTTAGCTCCAGTTCCAGTTCCACAGTAGGAAAATTATTGTCGAGTTTAACCTTTTCCAGTCTTTCTGATGAAATGATGACAATATTCAACAAAAGATCCTTAGCTCTAGGAAACAGTATTTATATTTGTTGTGGAAAAATCTGTCACCCTTGGATCCCCACTGAACCCCAAGGATGGTGTTATCTTGCAGCCCTAGTCTGGGTGGGGAATAGACTTAATGAAATGGCTGAATAATTACACTGGAATCATTGATGAAGTAATGCAAAATAATTCTGAGGATATTACTAAATTAAATATAGAAACTAGGGCAATTAAAAAACAATTAGAACTACACAAGTTAGCCATAGATAGCATGAGTGCTGCTTTAACAGGGATATGTGAAAACACAGAAGATTATGTGTTGTACCTGGTTTCATAACACAAGTATTAAGGTACCAAATTATTATGATATAATTGCACAACCCCGGAAAGAAGTAAGCAAATTACAAGATGAAGCTAGAAACATTGCTAAGACATGGGATCCTTTTGCAAACCTAAGTTCTGGAATAGGAATACTTACATGGTTAAAAAGTGTTGCCATAACTATAACTATGATTATTCTTTTTGTTTTGTTCCTATATGCCTGTTATAAGCTTATATTGTGCATAATTGTTAAGGCATCCCGAACCCCTGATCCTGATGCTGCGAATAGAGTTTATCTTAGTATGTATTATGATAGAAGAAAGATTACATAACTGTGAAAGGTAGTGAGTCATATAAATGTCTCAAAGAGGGGAACTGTAAAGAACGATAGCAATATAGGCTCCATTTTGTGTTTTACTTGAAAACTCTTAAATTGAAACTCACATGTTTAAACTGTTATCTATAGAAATGTTCTCTTGGTTATTTTTACATATATATTAAGGCTGTGGAGTTTGACCTAGCTCAGGCTTGCGTTTGTTTTAGATAAGATAATGACATCTGTTCAAGAATACATATATCTTGTAGTAAAAATGATGTGAATTTTGTCTTATGGCACCAGCTAATAAGTAAAATATTGACTGAAGCTATTTAGTCTGTATACGTGTAAAACTTCAGAAACTCCTCCCTTGTTATCCCTAGACTGTATATAAGGGCAACTTTCGCCTTGTGTAATCAGATATCTTTAAAGTGAAGGATTGCAAACCTGTCTCCTGTGTCACATTATTGATATCTCCGGGCCTGGGGGTCTACGGAAGTCTTCCTGCATTACCTTAAACCTATCTGGGTGGTCCTAGAAGCTAAATTTCCGTACAGCTGGGGGCTGTCCGGGAAAGAAAAATAAGCAAAAAAAGTCACCTGAGGGTAAGTTTTGTTTGTCTTTATTGACAAAATATTCCTTGCCCCAGCTCTGATTTAAAGCTTTTTTAAGACCCATAAATTCTGGACAGGACGCTCTTACTCCCAACCTCCATGAAGAGGTCACTCTGGTGGCGGAGGATCCACACAAATTTAAACCAGGGTCTGCCATGGTCTTTCCCAACCTCATGGAAGTTGACCACAGACAGAAGCAGTTGGGGATGGGGAGCCCACATGGCAGGGCAACCTGCTCAGGGGAGATGGTCCCCGGAAGAAACCCAGGCATCTTCGAATTGGAGGGAGCTTATGGAAATAGCCAAAGCCATAGAACAGTTCCAAGACCAACTAAAAAGTCATCACACTCAGATCCTGTTAGACAACGCCACAGCAGTAGCTTATGTGAACAAACAAGGGGGCATGAGGAACCCCTCCCTAAGCCACATCTCCAACCAGATCTGTCGATGGGCAGAGGGGAATCTACTGTTGCTTAGGTCCTGTCAGAAACCATGAATCAGACTGAGACAGAAGTACAATTAAATCACACTTGTTTATTAAATAAAAATAAAAAGGTAAATAGAGAAAGCGTAGTCAAAGCATAGCCAGAGTCCAGTAACCGGATGGAGTAGTCAGCCAGGCCAGAGTTCAATAACCAGATCAGGTAATCAGCCAGGCCAGAAGTCAGGGATCCAAATGGAGCAACAGCAAGCAGGATAAGGAGCCAGAAGGGATGTCAGCAAGCCAGTCTTTAAACAGAACTGCAGGAGATAGTTTCTTGTGATGTGACCAAGGTGAAGGCAGAGATGAAGTGAGCTGGACAGCTCTAAGTAGGCAGGTCAGACGAGCATGATCAGGAACAGCTGATAACTGTAGAGAGAGATGAGAGATGGCAATTACCCGACATCTGAGCAGCCAGCCCAGAGAAGGAAGGGCTAAGCCAGCCCTGACAGGTCCACCTAAAGGGGAAAAACAATCAAGTGGCAGACTTCCTCAGCCACCAAGAGATCTTCTAAGAGGAATGGGTATTAAACCCAGAGGTGCTCAGGGACATTACAGCCCATTGGGGAATACCAAATATAGATTTACTGTATTTACATTCTGGAAAAACATCCAGGTGAAGCATTTCTTCTCGCTAAACCCACAAGACTGGCCTCTGGGTATAGACGCACTCCAAAACCCATGGAATTTCAAAATGTGCTACGCCTTCCCTCAGGTATATCTGATTCCTCGGGTGGTGAAGAAATTCCTACAGGAGCAAAAAAAGCTCATACTGATAGCACTAAATTGGCCCAAGAGAGCCTGGTTCTCTCATCTCCTCAGCCTCTCAGCAGAAGAGCCATGGCTACTTCCTCACAGGGATGACCTGATATGTCAGGGACCCCTAAGAGGCCTAAGACAAAAAAGCTTCAAATGAGAAGCCTGGTTACTGAGGAAGACATCCTGAGATCAAAAGGACTCTCAGATAAAGTGGTGGCAACGCTTCTGAGCGCTAGGAAGCCGAACACCAGGGCCAGCTATAGAAAGACCTGGAAAAAATTCAACAACTGGTGCACTGAGAATAACAGACAAAAGATGGATACACCGACCATCTTAAAATTCCTACAGGAGGGTGCTGATAAAGGTCTGGCGCTCAGTACGCTGAAAGTCCAGATAGCAGCGCTGTCAGTGTATCTAGAACGGACACTAAAAGAAGACCCGTTGGCCTCTCATTTTTGCAGAGTGTTGGCTAAATACAGACCACCCAAGACACAAAAATGTCCCACATGGGATCTATTGGTGGTACTGAGGGAATCATCAAAAAGCCCTTTGAGCCTCTACAAGAAACATCTTTACGCCTGCTAACACTCAAAACTGTTTTCCTCGCGGCTATCACTACAGCACAAAGAAGCTGGGGAAATCCAGGCTCTGTCTGTCAGAGAGCCTTTTCTCAAAATTCACAATGACAGAATCTTCCTTCAAACAGATCCGGGATTTACACAAAAAGTGACGTCAACTTTTCATAAATACCAGGATATAATACTACTTTAATTTTTTAGTTCACCGGCTAACAGCAAAGAGCAAGAACTAATCCTTCTAGATGTTAGAATTTGTCTTTTTCAGTACCTTAAAGTCACCAATGAGTTCAGAGCATCAGATGCTCTATTCATTCTGTACGCTGGCAAACAAAAAGGTAAACAAGCGTCCAAGAAAACGCTAGCCAGATGGATTAAGTCAGCTATATTGGAATGCTACGGAGTTATAGAGATAACACCGGCAAAATATCTAAGGGCTTATTCAACAAGGGCTTCAGCAGCCTCATGGGCAGAGAAGGTGGGCGCCAATCCAGAGCAAATTTGCAGGGCAGCAACTTGGTCAAGATTCTCTACCTTTGTTCAGCATTACAGACTGGATCTGATATCCAGCCAGAACCAGGCTTTTGGCAGGAAGGTCCTCCAAGCCGTTGTCCCACCCTAGTCTGGTCAGTACTTGGTTATCCTCTCAAGGGTTGACCTGGAAGACGACTGGGGGAAAAGCAGAGTTAGTTATTACCAGTAACTCTGTTTCCAGTAGTCTTCCAGGGCACCACGATCCCACCCTAATGTTTAACCTTGTGGAGTTGTGTTGTTTCACATCTTTCAGATTCCGGCCTTCGGTTCTCTTGATAACAGGAAAAAAACCCTGGGAATCCATCTCCCCTTCCCTGAGGAGCCTACATTGGCTAACCATAAAGAATCGGATCACATTCAAGACCCTCTGCCTCACCCACAAATGCACACATGGAGACGCTCCTCAATACCTACTCGAGAAAATAAAACACTATACACCCAATCGCAGTCTTCGATCATATAACCAAAACCTCCTCCTCATTCCCACATCCCACTACAAATCAAAGGGGGAACGGAGATTCGCTGTCCAAGCACCACGGCTATAGAACGCTCTACCAACCTACATCCGCATCGAAGAAAACCATCAGGCCTTCAGGAAAAAAACTCAAGACCTACCTCTTCTAAGAAGCTTAACAACAAAGCACGAATACAGCGCCTTGAGGCGATTCAGTTTGCATTGCAGCGCTATACAAATTATTCATTCATTCATTCATTCTCTTGGATGACTGACCAGGGACCTGAGGGACCACGTTTTAAATAAATTATTGCCAATGTGTTTCCTGTGTATGAGGAGGAGGAGCTCCATCTCTCAAGGGCTGCCCTGGAAGACTACTGGAAACAGAGTTTTTTCAATAAGAACTAACTCTGCTTTTCAGATTTACAGACCAAATTTGGCCTTCCGCAGTCCATGTGGTTCCACTATTTGCAATTGTAACATCCTGTTAGGGCACAAGCAGGTGTGGATATATGGGAGTTATCCCCTTCCCCAATTTTTAACTTTAGACATCTCCCTTTTTAAAGGATTCATCTCCAGGTGCTATTATATGTTGTTTACTTTTTTTTTTTAAGTCCAGGGCTGCTGACAGATGGGAAAGTGATGTGGGTAGATTTGTTGAGTTTATTAATAAAATGATGGTTTATTAATAAAATTATTTTATAAAACGTTATCACACTATTAAGTTTTACATGAGTGTGGAAGCAGCAGAACTGAGCAGCCCAGGACTCCAGTACTGACACCAATGTATGACACACTGGAAAATCAATATCAGACTCCGAGCTCATCAACCAGTCTGCAACGAACAACTGGCGATCATTTCAAACATTGTACAGTGTGTGATACAATGCCAAATACATGCTAGATTGTCAATAAATTAAACAAATATGCAATGTATATTAAAATACCAGTTAAATTAATTTTATAGCATCACAATATCAAGATAAGAGCCTAAAAAGATAACAAACAGGAGGACTGGGGGTTGGGACTTTAAATGAAGCAGGCAGGTGTAAACAGTTTGAATTTATTGGAAGTCAGTGATAAGTTACATGAGCGTAATCATGAGTACGCCAAGAAACCCAATATATTTTGTTCAAAGGATAAACATACAGCAATGACAATAATCCATTAATAATACAAATCACATATTACAAGTGATCATTAAATCAATAAAACATACATTTGGCCAAAAAAACATGGCATATAATAGCTCTATGCATTTTGTGGATTCATCCACTCTTCAGAAGCATGCACATGGAAAACTGAATGCAGTAGTATAATAGTAACAAGAATATCTGTAAGGTCTGACCCTGTCACGGAAGGAGATTAAGATAAAATAGAATAATTAGAGGTAATCTTACCTAGGATAAACCCCCCAAAACCACTCTCAAAAGTACTTACATTGTGTGTGTCTATGCAGTAGCAAAGTGCCAACATGGATCAGAAAACCCCTAGGGGTATCACTGGTTGGAGTTGAGGTGGTAATGACAGACCGGGACTCAACAAAGATGGTTTTCAAGTAAGAAAATTCAGAAAGATAATGATCAAGAATGACCATGAGTGCTGAGAACAAAAGTGAGATTATAAAATAGATTGGATACTCATATTATGTGGTACAATGGGTCATATGTCCTAAACTTGATAAAGGATAGGATAATGAGATGCTAATGAATGTATAGGTAAAGTTAGGTTAGCGAGAGTAGAAGGTAAGGATGATGAAGAGGTGAACTACATAGAAAATTAAGAATATTAAGAAACCATATCAACTAAGGATTTCAAAGGAAAATAGGTGGAATAGAAGGAAAGTGCAGCATAAAATGTGGGGAAAAAATATAGGTCAAATTTACCTAATAAACACTTCAATTCTAAATGATCCACAAAGTGTGCAGGTAAAAGACTGGAACCACCATGTGAGTCAAACCACTCCAGAATGGCTTATAAGAGCTGGTCTGCCACACCCACCAACATCACGTAGGCGTGCACTATGGAGAGTAGGCAACTGCAGCAAGGCGGAACTGCCCCCAGACAAAACCATGCCAAAATGTTCCTCCACCTGGCTGCTAAGTGTAAAGGCGATGGAAAGCGGCAGCGCCATAGGCGTGGCACAGCGGTTCCATGGCATAATGCGTGATGTCAAGCCTAAAAAGGTCTACACAATTTCTAAAACAAATTAATACAGAAAATGAATACCCATATATACAATCTCGAAAATAATAATAATGTTAATAAAACTCAGACAGAACATATCAGAACGACAATGCACGGTCAGGTGGCATGACCATTCACAGTTAAATGAAAATACTAACAACAAAGTGCATTAGACCGACCATACATAGTTAGATAAAAATCGTTTGAAATGATTGAAAATCAGATACAAAGCACATATTATAAGTAAAAATTGAAAATGGAAAAACTAGAATATACCATTTAATTACAATACAAAAGTACCATAATAAACATAAATTCATATCATAATATGCCTGTTTTAAACCAAAATTACTCATATATTTATCATTATGTGTGCAATTGAACACCCACCTTATTTACGTCAATCAATTAACACCAGTCAGATATTATTAAAATCATATACTCAGAACATGCAACTTTGCTTCATACACTTGAGATTATTCAAATCCTCCCTATAAAAATCTTTTTTCGAGGTTCACCCAACACCGATTATCAGTTATATCTAAATCAATCAATTTTATATCCCAGCTATCTCAACACCACCTTACCTAATAAAATCGATTCTCATGCGATTTCTCCGACATAATCAAAAATAGAAAAAAACTAAATAATGAAAATTAAATGTAAAAATGTAATTGAAAATCGAAAAATAAATAAAATAAAAATAAACATAAAAATAAAAATAAATAAAAATAAAAATAAAAATGAAAATAAAAATAAGAATAAAAATAAAAACCCAGAAACAACTACAAAATTAAAATTAAAATTTTAAGTGGGATTAAAAGTCATGAATAAAACAATTTAGATCTAGTTCTACATTCATCCCCTTTGGACACAATGTGTCGGCTAAAAATATCCATTTAGTTTTGCACTTGGATAGTTCATGGATTTCATTGCAGTCTGGGAGTAGTTTCTCTTTACCCCAAAATTTTAATCCGGAAGGATCCTTATTATGTTTTCATTTAAAATGCATAGGGACACTGTGCTCTTTATACCCTATTTTAATATTATTGATGTGCTTGAGAAAATGTGTTTAGTGCGTTCTATGTACAACATATTACATGGACATTGTAGGGCATAGACCACATGTGTTGTCATGCATGAAATAAAATCTTTGATTTTAAAAGATTTCAGATTTGAGGGTGATTGAAACTCTGTAATCCAGCGTAATCTAGTATGAACCTGTCTGCAAGAAATACACCTATGGCAGGCAAAAAAGCCAGGTTTATCCCAACGCATAGTAGGTCTAGAAGGAGGATCTACAATCTTTTTAACAATTTTATCCCCAAAAGAACGTCCCTTCTTATATATAAAACAGGATTTTCCGGAATTGCCTCCGATAAAATTCTATCAGAGGTCAATAAGGGCCAATATTTCTTAAAAAATGTTCTCCACTTCTTTATGTTGGGTATGATATTCGGTAATAAAACCCCATTTATGTTTATTCACAATATTTTTTGGTTTATCAATTAAGCAGGACTCTTGAGATATAGTGTATACTTCATTAATCACTTTAGACAGGGAGTTAGTATTATACCCGTTTTCCACAAACCCTTCATTCAGAACCTGCACCTGCTCTAGATAATCCTTATCATGTGTACAATTACGTCGTATCCTCATAAATTGCCCTTTCGGGATATTTTTTAACCAGACTGGATGGTGCCCGCTGTAGATTGATAGGTAACTATTCCTATCACTCGGTTTTAAATGACATTTCATAGACAACTGATAATCACACAACATTACAGTAACATCTAAATAATTAATAGATTCACGGCTCCAGTTAAACTCAAGTTTAATCTTGTTAGTATTATTATTTAGGGTAACGATAAATGATTCCAAAACTGATTCAGTGCCAACCCATATGAAGAACAGGTCATCTATATACCATTTATAAAAAAGTAACTCTTTTCTTTGATGTCTATATATGAACCTGTCCTCCCACTCACTCATGAATAGATTGGCTAAAGATGGTTCAAATTTCGTGCCCATTGCGATCCCTTTAGCTTGCATGTAATATTGGCCGCCATACCAAAAGTAATTGTGACTCAGACAGTAGTCCAATATCATTTCCAAAAATTTCTTTTGCAAAAAAGGTAAATCGTCCCTTTAACTTAGAGCCCATTTCAGGGCTAGCAAGGCATCATCGTGATTGATCACTGTATATAATGATGCCACGTCAGCCGTGACTAAAAATACATAATTTACCTTAGAAATATTCAAACTTTTCAGCAACTGTAAAAATTGTCTGGTATCCTTCAAATATGCTTTCGTAGTGGCCACACTAGGTTGTAAAAAGTAATTTAAATATTGTCCGACCTGAGCAGATACGGAGTTAATACTGTTCACAATGGGTCTAGCGGGTGGATTACATGGATCCTTGTGCACTTTAGGTAACGTGTACACAGTCGGTACACGACCATAACTTGGTACTAAATATCTTTTTTCTTTTGTATTTAGAATTTGTGTATTATATCCATAGTCCACCAACCTAGTCAAATCTTTACGGAAATCAGCCATAGGATCTTTACATAATTTGATGTAAATGTTTTCATCTGACAGCATATTTATTAGTTGTGTGTGATAATATGTTCTAAAATCACCACACTCCCTCCCTTTTTCCGCAGGCCTAATAATCACTTCTTTCCTTGCTTCAAGGGATTTGAGGCCTTCCTCAATATATGTAGGGTTCACCCATTTTTTGGGGACCAATTTCTACCACATCTTTCAGGACCATCTTTTTAAATACTTCAACATGTTTATTTGATGGTTGTGGTGGATTAAATAAAGATTTATTCTTAAGACCACTGTCCACTCCTAGAGATATGTAATCATTTTTCTTGTTATTACACCTATCAGTATTGATGCCCAAAAAATACCTTTTCATATTGATCCTTCATATGTATTTGTGCACATCTATATAAACCTTAAATTTATTTACAGATGTGTTGGTCACACATTTCAGACCCACATTTAATATATTAATCTCTTTATCATTTAATTCTATTTGCGCTAAATTATAAATCCCTTCTAATCTGTTTTGCGTCTTCTTTTTTTGGATTCTGAATCCCCCTCTACTACCTCTATATCTTGAGTATGTTTTATTACCGGAGGAATACGGGGTTGTTCCCACTATGGAGGGTTCCACCATACCTGTTCTTTGGGAGCACATCTCATTTCCGAGGGGTTGCCGTACCTTCGGTTTACTCTCTGTTCTCTCTCCCCCCCCCCCCCCCACGTCCTAAAAAAGCACAAGTGAATCATCTTTCAACCTTTCTATATGGATCTTGTATGTTTGGCACAGTCACCTTAGCTCACTAATGAACTTTTTAATGGACTGCTAATGAACTGCGGCTGAATGAAAGCGGGGATTGTAACATAACACTTTGTTGATTTCAAATTGCACATTGATTTTTATGTAAAATTATTAAAAGTTTTTAAGGGTGGTTTTAAAAAAAAAGCGCTCTAATGTCTTATGGATTTTTTCCCTGTGACATATTGTGTGAGTATTTGAAGTTTGAGATAGTAGCTGCTGCTGATACTGAATAAATATAAATAGTTGTGTCTGAGGGTGCTGAGGAAGGAATAGTTTGATTATTGCTTTTTGATTAGTGACATATATAAGAAACACTGGCTTTTCTTATATATGTGATTGTAATGTTCATGCTCTGGAACATGATTTGGGTTATTCTGTATATGTTTGATTGCTTTTTTTCTGATTAATAAAAAACTTATCTGAATACTGTGTATAGAATAAGCACACTATTTTTCAGTTTTTTACTCTGTGAAACAAAAACACTCTAATTTTGATTTGCATTAAACACTGGCCGGTGTCTCTCCTTGTTTTAGAATGCAGCCTAGTGAACATGCCTAAATACTGTGCATAGTGTAGCCACAATATTTTGGTGGCTTGTTACAGAGAAATAGATACATAATAATTCGATTTTTAATAAAAGCTGGCTGTGGTTTCTCCTGTTTAAAATTCAGTCGAGAGGAAGTGCTTAAACTTACAACATTTTTTTTTCCCCAATGAAATGAATATAGTACAATATTTAAAGTAGTGGTAGGGGAAAAGGGGAAGGAAACAAACGTTAAGGTTGCTGCCGCCCTTAGGTTCCTCAGACTTTGTTAAGAGTCTGTGGCTTATAATATTTAAAGTAGTGGTATGGGCTCTTGGCGCTACCTCTATTGGATACTTTAACCTCTACTAAATTTTGTTACCTCTGTCATGTAACTCAAAATATTTATCAAGTGCTAATAGAGAATGGGTGACATCAAAAAGTGTACAAACCCCTGCCCAACATATGTATACACTAATGCTTACAATGGCATACAATAAGGTGATGGCCCTCAGAGGGTAGAGAAAAAAGGAGAAAAAGGGGGGCCAAAGGCTGTGGCGAATGGGGCAAAAGGTAAAAAAGGAAGAGTGGGTGGATGGAGGGTAGATAGCAGAGTAAACTTGTATTTATGCACAACATGCCTCTCAAAAACCCCAGAGGATATTCCCCCCTACACAGTGCAAGGACCTCAATTTTTTTTTTAAATTAGTTAATTCCCCCGTACACAGTCCCACTCCTCTGTATATGCAGAGGAGGCTACAAGTCTCTATAATATAGTGCTATCGTGATTTAAGCGTAAATTTGCAAAAAATTGTAAACTAATAAGGTACATACCTAAGTTATAAAACAATATGATACATACGTGCTACAGTAAAGATTGTAAGGTGCAGTGCAGTGCAAACAATGATACAAAAAAATAAAATAAAATAATAATAATAATAATAATAATAATAATACTTGTGCAAATAAACCCTATGGATACCATAGTCCAAGTCCTCACATAGGGTAAATTAGACCATACAAAAACCATATATCATATAAAAAAAGGTTGTGAACCAAACAGATAATCACTTTACATTAAGTGTAAATTCAAAAAAGTGTCCAATCATCAGATTTAGGAAATTGTGGGAAAAAAAAAATGTGAAAAGAATTTTTTTTATATATAAAAATGGTGCTCAATATATAAAGTTCAGCAAGTACCTTGTGATTTCCAACAACATTCAAGACTCCAGCTCAGGGAAAAGGAAAAGGGGACTTTCGTGATCAGAATATATCTGGTGACTTCCGTGCTTGTTCCCCCTTTAGGTCCCCACTCACCGGATCCACATCCCCCTAAGGGGTTATAGGCATATAGAATTTCCACCACTGTACGCCTTGCTCCTAGCGATTCCACCTGCCAGCTGTATACTTGACACTTTGCCGGTATTCCTTTTTTCCAAACTGTGGTTTTCCTTTTGTCTACAGCGAACAGGGTCGTTCCTCAAAGGGCAAAAAAATCGTTTCTCATAGTGTGGTATGTCGGTCACCGTAAGCTTTTTTTAAAAAAAACTTTTAACACATATTCCCAAACGCTTAATAGAACTTAATGTGGGATATGTAGTGCTACAATAAAAGATTGTTAGGTGCACAAAAAAGGAGAGTCTTTACCGGATATTACAAAAAATTGGTCCTAGGGTCAGTATTTATTAGAAAAATGCCATAACAGCAAAAAAGATTCAATAAAAAAGTCAAAAAAATTAAAATTAAATTAAATTAAAACATAATAATACGTAAACAAAGCAAAGTACATATGCCTCCCAGGTTAACATATGTCATAAGTCTGCTTGGCAAGACTAGAGAAAGGACCACTAGATGTAACCCCACTAGTATAGCCTCCACCTTACAAGATATATTGTGACATTGGGGTGATTAGCTCAATTGGTAGATGCATTTTTTAGTCCACATCAGTCAGGCGTGTATGGTTAAGGGCCTGGTAGCCCACGTTTATTAGAAGAAAACAAAATATTAGTCCATCCAGTAATCCCACGCAGGGGTCCAAGCTTAAATTAAATACAGCAAAATCAGAACGAAAATGCTAGCCCACCTGGCTACTCTTCAGCAGTACTGCTGCTATAGGTACTTGCCCCGTCCAACAAACTGCTTGGACGCACACAGCTTCCAACCCTTCGACACACAGCACACGGCTCCTTGGACGCACACAGCTTCAAGTCCTTCACACAGCTTTGGACATGCACAGCTTCAAGCAGCAAGCTGCTCACACACCACCATCCTACACAAATCCCCTCGTTATATGGGCTGTGTGCAGCTGGGCACACACCCTGCTCGCTAGCCTCAAGACCCGGACACAGGGTTGGAGATCCCGTCCCACCCATAACTCTCAGGGATCTCCAAACTACAGAATCCCATCTGGAGCTAGCAAAACCTGGAGAAAACTGACAGAGCAGTTTTCTCCATTTAAACTCTACACTCTGTAGTCCTGCAGTCCGCAGATATGCAAACTCTGTGTCTCCTTTACCTCTAATTTCATAGGGACAGAGCCTCGCTCTGTCACATATCCCCCCCTTTGTTTCGATCCGGAGGGAGGAACATCAGCACCCATCATGATGGTTGGGACACCTCTGTGCTGGCTGTCAGCCACGTAGGCCCAACCCTTTTTCCGGGTGCGCTTCCAGGAACATTCCCCCCTGGATCTTAACAGGTTCCTATATTGTCCTATACTCAGCCTTCCTCTTCTTTTGGGGTCCCTGGGCTTATTCACTTTTCTTGGGGGAACTCTGCCTTCCTTGAGCCCTCCTTTCAACTTACAAATACCCATTTTACCCTTCACCATCGGTATTTCAGGTTCAAAACAGTTTTTCTTGGTACCCACTGCAACCAAATCATTGTTTACAGAACGAACTCTTAACAGATCACAGCTTTCCATATCATCAGTGCTTTCCAATTCAGTGTTTGTTAGAAGAAGACCTGAGGAGGGACTACGTCCGACGGGACCATAGCACAGCTCCACCTCACCCATTGTCAAACACTCCATGGGTACCTGTTCTAACGAACTACCCTGACCCAAGCATAAACCATTTTTTCCAGGTGTACACATTACATTGTTACGGCAACCAACATTAACACTTTCTCCCATAGTGTCTCCGGGCACCTTAACTTGTACCCCTGGGCCAGTGACAGAAAGCATCTCTGCTACTGCTGAGTCCATTCTGGGCCCTTCCTTCTCATGAGGCCTAGCGGGTAAGGCAGTATCTGCGCCCTCTACTGACCACTGCTCCGCCGCACCTCGGACCACACCAGCAGAGATTTTTCTAGTCACCGCCCCAGACGGAGAGACCTCTGATATCTCAAGCAGTTCTCTCGCGTGCCTTCCATACCAATCAATAACTAGAAGTACGCTCACAGAGAATCTGGAGATCCTGTGCCAAATGGTTAACCATTGGTCCCACCAATTCCACTGTTGGTCATGGTTTCCCAGCACTGCCTGTACCACCTGGCTCCACCCATTGGTGCTACGCAGCACCACCTGGTCCAACTGCGGTGGAGATACCCAAGTATACAGTGAGTTCATTTTTACCAACTCTAGCATTTCCAGTAAGGTTTCGGTCATCTCTAAACATCCCATGTCTAAACACCAGAACTTTCTAGGGTCTTCTACCCTGTCCAAGACATGGAGGGGCTCAGCGACTGCAGGTTGAGAGGGTGAGACATTTGAAGAGACCTCATCCTCCTTGGAGGTACTCATCATCACGGCCTGTTGTTCCCCTGGAGAGCTGTCAGACACATGTCTCACACTTATCCATTCTGCACCAGTGTTGGTGAGCCTCTGCAGGTCATTACAAGTCACACTATCACTTTGATACTCAATATCATTTAGCTGTGGAGCTGTGGACAACACATCTGCGATGCCAGTGCCCTGAACTGTTTCTTCAGAGGGGAGGGCAGCAACCTTTGCAGGGACCAGGACGCCCTCAACCACCAGCGGCTCTGCGATCCCCCTGTCTGGCATAGCAGTTGTGTCCACACCCTTGTTACTTAAGTTAGCCTTACCCAGCATGGCTAGCAATTGTTTGGCCCAGCTGCCCAGTCCATTGTGGTTCCACCATTGGTGTTCCACAGCGTTGCATCACCTGCTGTAGAAAGCCGCACAGAAACCTGGGATTCATTAGCTTTAACTGCACATTCCTCACTTCTATATACATCATTTTGTAACATCACACTTTTATCAACGTTGCATTGGGGTGATGCTTCACCTAAAGCTTGGTGCAGCACACCATTTTGAACACCTTTTTCTGGTGGCACTACAGACACATTCAGCTTTGTACCCTCAACTTTTGCAGGCTGAATTAACCCCTTGCCTACTGGGCTACACGTAGGGTTGTGGGGCTGCGCCCACACTTTCTCACTGTGTGGCTCAGTCGTAACATTACAGGAAACACATTTTGCAGCATTATAATCACCAATCACATCACATTGGCCAACACTATTGTCAGCATGACCATCAATATTCTCATTATGTGTTGACATAGCTACTGCTTTTGTGGGTTGTCTATGAGCCACCATAACCTCTGAGCAACTCTTCACAGCACCCGCTCTCTGTAAAGGGGCACTTTTGCCTATTTGGGCAGCTCCATAGCTGACCTGGGAAACTCTCTGCTCCAACACTGCAAGCTCCTTGGAAGTTTCCCTGGGCAACCCTGCAGCAGCTGTCACTAGGGAACATGGTACCAGCACTGTTTTGGTCACCCCTAGCTCAATTTTCCCAGCCATCTGCTGGATCATAGCAGGCACATGCAGAGTCCCCATGTCCTTTTCAGTCTTTAGCCCTGCGTCTAGTTGGGCTTTACGCCGCGCCTCCCCACTGCTCTGGGTAGCACAATGCAGAAAGTCTATGTCCATTTGTACTGCGGATCTCCCCACTGGACATACTCCCACTTCACTGGGTTCAGCATCATAAACTGAAACAGTCTTACCAGTTCCTGCAGCTGATGTCATAGCCTTCACTTGAGTGCGTTGTCTCACTGGTGGGGTGTCTCCATAGGCTGACTCCCCCATGTGGCCATGGAGCAAAACTGCAGCCTTTCTGGAGCCACTGACGCCCCCTGTAGGTAACACAAGATCCTTGTTGATAGGGGTAACTGCAGACTTGCGCTCCAAAGCTGGTTGGCTATAACTCATGCAGGATTCAGGCTGATGTACTCTCCTTTCGGGACTGACCCCTTTTCCTAAGCGGCCATGACAGAAAACTTTACGTTTCTCTGGATTTCCAAATCCCAGGTCTTCCGGCGACACTTCTCCCGTCCTGGAGCATTGCTGGCGGCCCGTGATACGATGGAACTCTCCTCTAAGAAGGATTTCCTCTTTAAACTTGCTGTAGTCATCCTGGTCCCCATCCATCAAATGGTAAACCGACCGGAACTCTATCCGCAATAAGGTTTGCAGCAGTTTTGGCCACTGGTCCCTAGGCCATTTTCTCTTTACAGCAACTTTTTCAAATTTTACAAGGAAGTCTCCCACCTCCTCTGTAGGCAGCATGGGTTGCACATAGTCAGAGGCCAAGATCTCAGCCCCTTGCAGTGCACCCGACTCTTTGTGATTCCGCTTGAACCATTCATTCGCTGTCTCACATGTCACTGGCCCCTTTTTACTGGTCCTACAAGGTGGAGACATCTTCTCAGGCCATGCTGAGCTCACTTCTTGGCATCTCCTCCATGACTGGCTCTCACTCGTTGCCATTGGATACCACTTCTGAGGACACAGCTGATCACAATCATTAGTAGATGAGCTCCAGAATTCAACAACCTCCCATCCAGCTTGGTTATTCCACAAACATTCCTGTGACAAGGGGCAATGGGCAACAGCATGTCCCCACTCACTACAACTAATGCAGCGCAGAGGCCTCCTTGCGTCATGCTGTGGCACCTTTGGGCTCAGGCTGCCAGGAACAACATCCTCTTTCACTTCTCCTTTAACTCGGGGTGACATGATCAATTTACCCCAGATCACAGCGATGTCAGACTCAGACAAATTCTCTGGTGTGGCTGGGGCATGTGGTGAAATACCCTCTAGCCACAATAGCCGCTCCCTGGCTTTAGCAAGGATTGCTTCCTTTTTTTGCTTTGACCGTCCCATCCTTGCAATCACATGCACACAGCAGCTTGTAACAGTTCTCAGCAGAGAAAGAAAAAAAAAAAATCTGATGTTTGATTCTTCCTTCACAGGTACACAACCCGCATGCAACACAGTCCATCAAATAAACGTATACGCAATGCTGTTCACCTGGCTGCCACACACAGCTAGCAGTAGTTCCTGATGCGACTCACCATGGAGCAAGGACCCGGATTCCACCGTCTACATGCCCGCATTCGAGCACCACTTGTGACATTGGGGTGATTAGCTCAATTGGTAGATGCATTTTTTAGTCCACATCAGTCAGGCGTGTATGGTTAAGGGCCTGGTAGCCCACGTTTATTAGAAGAAAACAAAATATTAGTCCATCCAGTAATCCCACGCAGGGGTCCAAGCTTAAATTAAATACAGCAAAATCAGAACGAAAATGCTAGCCCACCTGGCTACTCTTCAGCAGTACTGCTGCTATAGGTACTTGCCCCGTCCAACAAACTGCTTGGACGCACACAGCTTCCAACCCTTCGACACACAGCACACGGCTCCTTGGACGCACACAGCTTCAAGTCCTTCACACAGCTTTGGACATGCACAGTTTCAAGCAGCAAGCTGCTCACACACCACCATCCTACACAAATGCCCTCGTTATATGGGCTGTGTGCAGCTGGGCACACACCCTGCTCGCTAGCCTCAAGACCCGGACACAGGGTTGGAGATCCCGTCCCACCCATAACTCTCAGGGATCTCCAAACTACAGAATCCCATCTGGAGCTAGCAAAACCTGGAGAAAACTGACAGAGCAGTTTTCTCCATTTAAACTCTACACTCTGTAGTCCTGCAGTCCGCAGATATGCAAACTCTGTGTCTCCTTTACCTCTAATTTCATAGGGACAGAGCCTCACTCTGTCACAATATGTAAAGGCTGGGTAGTTACTATTAGCTATTTCCCGAATCACTATAGGGTCTAGTAATCCTTAACTCCAGACCGGACAAAGACGCACCTTAAAAATAGGTGACAGATATACTAAAAATGTATATATGGCGCCGATATGATATGGTACAGAATAGCTCACGCTGCCTATGATATAATAGAGGATAAAGGCAGGGGCTGAGCTGGCTTACTGTACTATTACTAGTAACTAGGTGGGGATATGTAAAACGGGATTGGGCTGACATAACACTCCGGACTGCCTGCAAGTATTAGACAGTCCGTAGGAGGGATGCCCCTTGGTTTTATCACATTCACTTTACTTTGTTTATTTTATTTTATTTTAGTTTATTTTATTGAATTTACTGTTGTTAGGCTTGTTCGGTGTATCTCCTCTCCTTCACTCAACTTCCTTGCCTTTGTCTCTCCTCTCTATATGCACCTTTGGAATACTAATGATCTAGTTATGATTAGTGATGCAGACCGCGCCTCTCCTACCTAAGGCTTGGTTAAAGCCTTGGGAGGAGTATGTGCGGTCTCGTTCATAGACGATAGTGTGTGGTGGCGTGGTACCGTTGCTGAGGACGTCTATGACAAAACGCGTACAGCGGAACCACGCACACTACGTCACTTCCGGTCTGTCGAGTTCGTGGAGCGCAGCCGGAACGCACGCCGCTCGCCCGCGATATTACTCGTCAGAAGCGGCTATTTATTTTTATAAGCGCTACGGCGCCATATATACATTTTTAGTATATCTGTCACCTATTTTTAAGGTGCGTTTTTGTCCGGTCTGGAGTTAAGGATTACTAGACCCTATAGTGATTCGGGAAATAGCTAATAGTAACCACCCAGTCTTTACATATATCTTGTAAGGTGGAGGCTATACTAGTGGGGTTACATCTAGTGGTCCTTTCTCTAGTCTTGCCAAGCAGGCTTATGACATATGTTAACCTGGGAGGCATATGTATTTTGCTTTGTTTACGTATTATTATGTTTTAATTTAATTTAATTTTAATTTTTTGACTTTTTTATTGAATCTTTTTTGCTGTTATGGCATTTTTCTAATAAATACTGGCCCTAGGACCAATTTTTTGTAATATCCTGTAAAGACTCTCCTTTTTTGTGCACCTAACGATCTTTTTTTGTAGCACTACATATCCCACATTAAGTTTTATTAAGTGTTTGGGAATATGTGTTAAAAGTTTTTTTAAAAAAAAGCTTACGGTGACCGACATACCACACTATGAGAAACTATTTTTTTCCCCTTTGAGGAACGACCCTGTTCGCCGTAGACAAAAGGAAAACCACCGTTTGGAAAAAAGGAACACCGGCAACGTGTCAAGTATACAGCTGGCAGGTGGAATCGCTAGGAGCAAGGCGTACAGTGGTGGAAATTCTATATGCCTATAACCCCTTAGGGGGATGTGGATCCGGTGAGTGGGGACCTAAAGGGGGAACAAGCACGGAAGTCACCAGATATATTCTGATCACGAAAGTCACCTTTTCCTTTTCACCTAGATGGAGTCTTGAATGTTGTTGAAAATCACAAGATACTTGCTGAACTTTATATATTGAGCACCATTTTTATATATAAAAAACAAATTCACATTTTTTATTTTTTTTTCACAATTTCCTAAATCTGATGATTGGACACTTTTTTTGAATTTACACTTAATGTAAAGTGATTATCTGTTTGGTTTACAACCTTTTTTTATATGATATATGGTTTTTGTATGGTCTAATTTACCCTATGTGAGGACTTGGATTGGTATCCATAGGGTTTATTTGCACAAGTATTATTATTATTATTATTTTTTGTATCATTGTTTGCACTGCACTGCACCTTACAATCTTTACTGTAGCACGTATGTATCATATTGGTTTATAACTTAGGTATGTACCTTATTAGTTTACAATTTTTTGCAAATTTACGCTTAAATCACGATAGCACTATATTATAGAGACTTGTAGCATCCTCTGCATATACAGAGGAGTGGGACTGTGTATGGGGGAATTAACTAATTTTAAAAACAAATTTGGGTCCTTGCACTGTGTAGGGGGGAATATCCTCTGGGGTTTTTGATGTAGAGTGGCACGTTGTGCATAAATACAAGTTTACTCTGCTATCTACCCTCCATCCACCCACTCTTCCTTTTTTACCTTTTGTCTCATTCGCCACAGCCTTTGGCCCCCCTTTTTCTCCTTTTTTCTCTACCCTCTGAGGGCCATCACCTTATTGTATGCCATTGTAAGCATTAGTGTATACATATGTTGGGCAGGGGTTTGTACACTTTTTGATGTCACCCATTCTCTATTAGCACTTGATAAATATTTTGAGTTACATGACAGAGGTAACAAAATTTAGTAGAGGTTAAAGTATCCAATAGAGGTAGCGCCAAGAGCCCATACCACTACTTTAAATATTATAAGCCACAGACTCTTAACAAAGTCTGAGGAACCTAAGGGCGGCAGCAACCTTAACGTTTGTTTCCTTCCCCTTTTCCCCAAGCGCGGCTATCTGTACATACATCTTCTAAATATAGTACAATGCTGATTTTTATATTAAAAGCTGACTGTTGTTGCACACGTGCACGGCGGCCGGGATGGACATGCAGTAGCTGTGCTCCACACACCGCCGGCTTCACAATAGCTAAAACCAGTGCAGGATAGAGCAGACTGGCTGAAAACGAACTCTCAGCTGCAGCGGAACCTGAGGGGAAGGAGATGAGCAGGCTACTAAAAGAAATCAGCCGAGGCAAGCTTCCTCCATACAGACCTCCTCTTCCAAGATGGCGACATAGCAGAAAGCAGAATGCACTAGGCGGCCTGGGACTCAGAGCACCCAGACTCCTCACAGCGCTCTAACCTCTCTCCCATGGCAGCGCCTAAGGATCAATTTTCCTCTCAATCCTCTGGGGAACCAAAGGAGGAAATACAGGGACTGGATTCCCCTTCCCCCTTCACAGGGACATCTCTGGGACAGCCAGATAGGATGGGATCACCCAGCTCCCCCATGGACAGAAACATAGCTGAACTGACTGACTCCATCTTTAGCCAATATAGCCCAGCCTAAGCTGATCCCTCAGTCTCACAGGTTCCTTATACAGGAAAGGCACCACTGCTTGCGAGATTTTTGACCATGCTGCAGCAGGAGCTCTCCAAAGCATGTTCCATCATTGCAAACGACCTAAAACAGGATATACAAAGTCTTGATCTCAGACTGGACACTATTGATATGAAAGTGGATAAATCAGTACACAGAATCAACCAAAACCCCAGGCTGACTACAGAACTCCAGGGACGTTTGGAGGAGGCGTACGCTAAAATTTAGGACCTTGAGAATAGGTCCTGCCTTTATAATATACACATATGAGGACTCCTGGAGTCCCACACGGACCTAGAAGGAGCTATGACTATCCTCATGAAGGACCTAATACCAGACATTTCACCACACCACATTCAAGTTGCCCGAATCCACAGAGCCTTGACAGCACCGAGATCTGATGGACTTCCGCGGGATATTATTGTGAAACCGCATTATTACAACATTAAAGAGAAACTAATGGCTGCCGCAAGATACAAACAAGATTTGAACCTACTCGGTGCCCTGATCCAATTATTCGCAGACCTTGCCCCCTCCACGGTGCAAAAATGCTGCACCCTAAAGCCACTCCTACAACAACTACTGAACTGCCAAATCAAATATAGATGGTCATTCCCCTTAAGACTTTCCTTTACATACAAAGGCAAGAACTATACTTCATCACCTACCATGATGGCGAAGACCTTCTACTTGAATTGGGAATCATTTCCAGGGACCACCCGCCGACACCTCCCACCAACCACCAAAACAGAGCACTGTCCCTCATTTGGTCCTTACAAAGACCCAGGAACAATGGCAGACAACAATCACCAACCTGAATAGCTCAGTTTGTGACCCATATAAGGGTTTTTTCATCCACCTATGGGTCACTATTTTTGACTGATCCAAAGAGGATTCTGGACTCAAACAAGTCTAATGGATTCCTTGGGCGAAGGCTACCCCCTTTAACACTACACGGGCAGCTGAACCTGGACCAGTTGCAAATCTTCTGCTAAAAGTTACAAAGTTGAAGCCTAAAACTCAAATCAAAATAAAAACTCAGATTTATGCCCATTTTTTCTAGACAGGTAACTAGCCTGGATACACTTGGCGTCCAGATAAAGGCGGCGTCGGCCGGTATTTAAAGTTTCTATATAGGCGATCTTGTGGCAGAAAGGCCTCCGGCGTGCATGGTAGAGACTGGTTGGGTTTCTCTAGAGTTGATATTGTTTAATTAGATTAAATCCTGCATATTTAGGTCTAAGATGTGAAGCCGGGGTGGACACACATGCCACCCAAGTGACTTTGCTTTAATTTTTGAATGAAAGTGATCTCACATTTTCAATCCCAGGATCATCACCTGGGATAGACCCTGTCCGCTAGAAGGCAGGGTCACCTATGGAACTGTTACATTTTATGTTAATAACAATGCATAGGAGTCTTCTCCTAAATTTACTAATCTTTTTCTTTTTCCTTTCTTCCCTTTTCTCTCTCTGTGAGGTGGTTGCCCCCCTCCCCCCTCCTGACCAGTTAGGACCTCAGCGGCTTAATGGTACTTCTCCATCCTTTGGTGTGAGAACACAGATGTTTAGGTCTGGGTAAGTGTGCTTTGCAGAACCCCGATGGCGATTGATCATCAAACCACATACACTATCATCACACACAATGTGCAGGGTTTTAATTCCCCTGTCAAGAGAACAAAAGCCTTTACTTACTATCATAAACGAAAAGTTGATATAGCAATGTTACAAGAGACCCACTTTTCTAAAACCTCGACCCCGAGATATCTTAGTTCAAAATACCCTCGATTTTATACCTCTTCGGGTCCGGAAAAAAGGTTTGGAGTAGCGATATGCCTCTCCCGTCGAGTACCATTTTTCCCTATTACCATTATTAAAGACAAACAGGGCACGTACATTACATGTCCCTAACTCTGGCCAAATGGACTTCTTCTGTAAAATGTTTGAAGTATTGCTTCCCAGGGTGCAGGGGCAGGTGATTTTAGGGGGGGACAGCAATCTACCATTAGACCAAATGCTGGATAAAACCTCACAAAGTAAAATACAATACAAACATATTCCTAAAAGCAGTAGCGGCCTGGCACAACTACTAGGTAGCAACGATTTAATAGATGCATGGAGAGAAGATAATCCCTCAGCTAGGGACTATACCTTCTGTTCTCATGTCCACCGTACATATTCTAGGATAGATCACCTGTTCATAGGAACCCCGCTGTTAGCATATGTAATTTCGGTTAAGATACTTAACACACCATGGTCGGACCACTCGCCAGTCCAGCTTTCTCTCTCCAACCTGTGGAAAAAACCTTGTCCATCCCCATGGAGACCCGATAATGGTTACAGAAATAGAGAAAGAAATTTGCTTTTACTTTAGGAATAATATCTCTGCGACTTCCTCTCCTGTAATTAATTGGGCAGCCCATAAGGCTACCATTAGAGGCAAGCTACTCTGACTGGCAGCTCGAAGAAAGCTGACTCGAAATAGCGTAGTGACACAACAAGAACAGACTTTGCGGGATCTCCTACAGGAACAAAAAAAAATTACCACAGGTGCACATGAGACATAGAATAAATTAAGCCAGATTAGCACTGAATTTAAGCCTTACCACTCAAGCGGAAAAAAGAATACGGTGGTAGCGGCACAAATACTACACAATGGGTGATAAACCCACAACGCTGCTAGCAAGAAAATTAGTGCCCCGCCCATTTACTTCAGCATTACCTAAATTGCGACTGAATACTGGACAACTGAGCCAGAATCCGGAAAGAATAGTTGCAGTGTTCACAAAATTCTATACCAAATTATATAGCATTTCTGAAAAGCCGGGCAGAATAAAATGGATGAGTTTTTTTAGACACATTCCTCTTCCAAAAATACAGAAGGAACACTTGGATTTAATGGACCAAGCATTCTCTGAATCTGAGATTGCACAGGCAATCAAAGATCTTAATCCCTACAAAGCACCGGGCCCGAATGGTTTTTCAGGGCTTTACCATAGGAAATATCCGGAGATTCTGACACCACATCTTTGTTCATTCTTTAAAGCAATCAGGATGACTGGGGGTTGGGACTTTAAATGAAGCAGGCAGGTGTAAAACATTTCAATTTATTGGAAAATCAATGGTAAGTTGCATGAGGATAGTCATGAGTACACCAAGAAGACCAATATATTCCATACAATGGATAGACATACAGCGATAACAATTGACCACTAAAAATACAAATCACATTACAAGTGATCATTAAGTAAGTAAAACATATAGTTGGCATAAAACATGGCATATAGTAGCTCTATGCATTTCGTGGATTCATCCACTCTTCAAGAGCATGCATGTGGAAAACTGAATGCTGTAGTATAATAATAAGAATATCTGTAAGGTCTGACCCTGTCACAGAAAGCAGAGATTAAAATAAAGTAATTACAAGTAAGATTGGCTAGGATAAACCCCCCAAAACCACTCTCAAGAGTACTTACATTATCTGTATCTATGCAGTAGCAATGTGCCAAAATGAATCAGAATAACCCCATATGGGTATCACTGGTGGGAGCTGAGGTGGTTAAGGCAGACCAGAACTGGAAAAGGATGGTTTCCAAAAAAGGAAATTCCAAAAATTAATAATGGTCAGCAGTGACCATATGTGCTAAAAATAAAATAAAGATTGTAAAATAGGTTGGAAGATCATATTATGTGGTACAATAGGTCATCTGTCCTAAACTTGGTAAAGGGTAGGATAATGAGATGCTAATGAGTGTATAGGTAAGGTTAACTTAGTGAGAGTAGAAAGTTGGAATGATTAGAAAAGTAAAATACATAGAATATTTTGGGGGCGTGGCCGGACGTGCAACGGAGCAGACGTGTGGACACAGAGCTCCTCACCACCGCGCCCAATCTACAGCCATCCGCAGCCCCAAACGGCGAATCTTAACCACCGCAGGTACCGGGAGGCTGCCGAACAGCGACGGGAGGTATCCACGCGGAAATCTTGGCTTTTTACTGCGATCGCACGGCTCGGACCTGCATCGCGGCCCGCCGCCATCTTGCGGCCTAGCAGCAGCAGATGTGGATGCCTCTCCGGGAGTAGCAGCGGAGGTACGGGAGACAGAGCAGAGTTGCGAACACCTTGGGGGACCTCCACGGGACCTGGGCAGCTACCGGGAACCTCCGCACATCCCGAACCCCGCCGGTACCACGCCGCACCGGCTACGGAGGAAGGCGAACGGCCGCCATTTTGACCAGGCCTAAAGCACTGACTACCAGGAGCATGATTGGGCGCGAGGGAGAGATGGCTGCTTAAAGACGGAGCTAGGGGGGAAAGACAGCTCACACAGCAAAGTGATCAATCACCAACACCATGGGCAAAGCATCTAAGGGGGCGTCTCACTACAACCACCCCCGCACCCCGGGAACCTCCAAAACAAAACAGATCCCGGAGATATTCCTGTCGCAAGGGCAGGGAAGGAGAGGACCCGAGGAGGACAAGATGGCCCGCTCTGATATGAGGGAGGAGGAAGAGGACTTTGAATACGCCTCACTAACGAACTCCGAGGACACGGTAAGAGACATATCACCTATAGACCAACCACTCACTCATGCTGCCATGATGGACATAGCTGCTGACATAAAGACATCACTGTCCACAGCCATTACTGACTTGAAAGCTGATATTCTAATGCTCACAGAGCAGATGACTGTGGGAGAAAGAGCAGGCAGGCAAAGAGACAGAGCCATCCAGAGACTGGAGGAAATTTCCATTACTCATTCACAACACATGATTAATGTGAATAGGCACTTAGAGGATTTGGATAACAGGGGCAGACGATGCAACATTAGAGTTAGAGGCATTCCTGAATCTGTACCCGCAGAACAGATCAGACCTGTCCTTTGTTCAATCTTTAACAGGCTTATGGATAGACCGCAGGAATCTCCTATAGACTTTGATAGGGCGCACAGAGCACTGAGACCTAGAGCACAAGATCCAGCACCGCCCCGTGATATCATCTGCTGCCTCTCCAGCTACACACTGAAAGAAGAAATTCTACAGAAAGCAAGGCAAAATGATCAAATCACTTTCAATGATTCCAACATACAACTGTTCCAAGATCTATCGCCTATCACCCTAAGGAACAGAAGGGCAATCAAGCCTTTCCTGGAAGCCCTTAGGGAGAAGGGAATTCAATATAAATGGAGATTCCCCTTTGCTGTACAAGTCTCTTACAATGGTAAACAATTCCTACTGCGCACTCCAGAAGACCTTCCTGGTTTTTGCGATAATATCCAGATGGATCTGATAGACCTCCCAGAGTGGTATCAAGAATTCCGACTACCCCCAATGATGCCTAATTCCTCCTCCCCTTCTCGCTTGCCAACATGTAAGTCACTCTTCGCCAAAGGAACAAGTGGGAAGAAACAAAAGCTGTTTGAGAACTACCACCCAGCTACCCCTCCACTTAAATCCAGTAGAATGAAAGATAACCGTTAACTACATATATCTTACAGCAGGATTTTAGAATCTGTTTTCGTTAACTTCCACAACATGCTGAACAAATGACCACTTACACCCTCCAAGAAACATTTTTTGTTCCTTTTTTCTTACTGCACTTTTTTCCACGGCTATTTCTTCTTTCTCCTACCACTAGATGGACCCAATATCCAGTTCAGCACACTGTGGAGCGCTGATAAAACACTCTAAAGGTTTTCCCACAGAGTCTTTGTTCTGGACAATCTGATGACTGCACTTCACTTGCTTTATTTCATCCCACAGGCAAAACGCAGCCCTACGGTTCTTCGGAATGAGGAGAGACCCTATAATCGAACCAAACATTGACGCTTGATAAGCTGGTATACAAGAGAAAAAGTGACAGTCCAGACTGACTTAAAGGTTTCTTTCTTTGGGTTTATTTTTCTTTTTTTCTCTCTGATTAGGCAGACCAACATTTGCTACAATGCTACTCACTGGCTGTTGAGGTAACTTAACTCTCGAGAATCAGTGACACTCATACACTGATTTTGGTGTTTTGACTATCTGTTCTCGTATAATTTTCAAAAGCTGCGACGAGCTTTACTGTTCTCCTCTCACAATCTACCAGCACGGACTCAGTCCCAGACTCACCTCCTCAGTCCTAGACTGCATAATTGAACTGAACCTGACAATTTCTGATCTCTAGATCTGAGGAGTAATTGAAAAGTTCTCATAGCCATTGGGCTTACCATTTTTTCTTTTTTTGTGTTTACTTTTTCTTTCTCTCTCCTCAACAGCTACCATCCTGTAGAAACTCTATCATCCAAGCATACTTAGCCTCTAAACCTGGTTTGATAGTTATTATGCTGTCTAAGAGTTTCATCTGACAATATTTTGATAAGCGTACAGGCTTTGAAGGGGGAGGAAGGGAGAGATAGGAAGGCTGAGACAACCTTATAAACCACTTATCTGTATAATTCTACTGTCTTACCCCTTCCTATACAGTTCATCAACCGTACTGCCACAAATCTCCTTCTAATACTACATCACATTGCCTAAATCTCAGATGTCAATTAAAGCTTTAGCATATAACATATTACCCGATAAAGTCCAAAGGGTTCTAGGCACATGATCCCATTCTCCTGAGCCTTAACGTAACCAAGGGTGTTTTCACTCTGCTGGTTGTATACCAATTCCCCTCTAGGATCACTACAATATAACCCAAGAACCCCTCAAACCTATATCCCTATATCACAGAGTTAAGTGGTCATCATATGTTAAGGTTGTCTCAACATTCATGGAAATTCGCTATATACATATCCTGCTATGTTATGAGGTTATTACGTTTTTATCTTACACTATGCTATTTTTCAAAGTTATAGGTTATAACTCTTATCTTGGTTATCAATGCTGACAAGACCCCAAGGCTTCCACACCTTGACACGCCGACGGGTCACACAAGACTTGTCGAGGGTGTGGAGCCGAAGGGTTTTATTTTTGTTTAGGTTAATTATAATTATCGATCGCTCAATACACCACCACAGTTTGCTTCTAGGTGGGCGGTCTTTCCCCTCTTTCTCCCTGACTCCGTCCACTTTACTTAGATTTCCGACAGGTTTTTCATTCACCGTCTGTTCGGTGCTAATCTACCCACTAACCCCCCAATTTACACTTTAAGCATAATAGAATATCTTATTGCCTAACCTTATTCCCACATTCAGTCACAGAGGAGTTTTTCTCGTCGTGACAGAATATTAACAGTTTCCTTATCCCCCTATCCATTTTTCCTCCTTCCCCCCCCTCCTTCTTTTTCTTTTTTTTTTCTCTCCCCTTTCTTCCTCTTTTTTCTTCTCTTCTTCACTAGCGATAAGTCATAGGCACCTCACATTTTTCTCCGAAGCCTTTCACGCCACGAACCCACATGCTAAGACAAAAGGAGTCTCGATCCTCCTTAGCAGGGAGTCTTCTTTTGTTGCTCAACACCAATTAACAGACCCAGATGGTAGATACATTTTCCTGAAAGGTTCTATACATGGCAAACCAATCACACTAGCCAATGTATATTTTCCAAATACGTCCCATGTCTCTTTTTGCCAGCGGATTATTGACGAACTAAAAAGTTTCGCAGAGGGCTGCATCATCCTAGGCGGAGATTTCAACATCCCTCTAGAACCAACACTAGATGCCTCCTCAGGCAAAACATGCATAGCTTACTCTATCCTCAAAAAAATTAAGGCCCTACTTAAATCCCTGACTCTCCTAGACACATGGCGTTTACTACACCCTTCGGTCAAGGACTTTACTTTTTTTTCAAACGCACATAAATGTTAATACTCACGAATTGACCTCCTTTTCATCACCCAAAGGGACTTACAAGACCTTCAGAAAGCAGAAATAGGTTCTATAAATCTATCTGACCATGCTCCCATTTCCATCAAACTACAAACGAACATTAATCACAAACGCACATTCTGCTGGAGATTAAATGCCTCCCTTTTAACAGATCCCGTCATTTTCACACAAATTCATGCAACCCTTACTGATTATTTTGCCTTAAATAACACACCTGACATGTCACCTCTAACTATATGGGAGGCGCATAAAAGTGTGGTCAGAGGTGAACTAATCAAATGGGGCGCTAGGAAGAAAAGAGAAAGAGAAGAAAATGCAAACAAGCTATTACAGAAAATTACATCACTAGAACTAGCGCATAAACACTCTTTAGCCCAAGCTCACCTACAGGAGCTAACGAAGGCTAGACAGGAATTGCAGGACCTTCTAGATACTAGAACCAGGAAATTATTATTTTTCAAAAAGACCATTTACTATGACCAAGGAGACAAAAGTGGTAGATTACTAGCCAGGGCGTTAAAAGACTCTATCTTATCCAATAATATCCATGGGATACGGTCCTCAGACGGGAAAATAACACACGACTCTTCCAAAATAGCCAATTTATTTCACTCTTACTACTCATCCTTATATAACATTCAACCCCCCAATAAGGTACCAACAAACATCAGGGACAAGGAACAGGCCTTCTCCAATTATCTGTCCAACTGTAACATGCCTGTTCTATCACAAACAGACACAGACTCTATTGACAACCCCATCTCCCCGTCCGAAATAACAAAAGCCATTAAAGAAATGGCCTCAGGGAAAAGCCCGGGTCCCGACGGTCTCACTTCCCAGTACTTTAAGTCCTTTACAGATATCTTGACTGAACCCCTAACTAGAGCCCTAAATGTTTTCTCATCAGGACATCAAGCCTCATCTGAATTCCTTACGGCCCACATAACGGTCCTACCAAAACCCAATAAAGATCCCACCGATTGCTCAAATTATAGACCCATCTCGCTCCTCAACCTAGACCTAAAAATCTTAGCGAAGATCATAGCGAACAGACTTAGACCCATGTTGGAGAAGCTCATCGGCCCTGAACAAGTTGGTTTCATGCCGAATCGCGAAGCGAAAGATAACACCACCAAAACCCTTAATTTAATCCATAGAGCGGCACGAGACAAGGTCGAGGGTCTTCTATTGTCTACCGACGCAGAGAAGGCCTTCGACCGAGTCGCTTGGGACTACATGTTCCGAGTATGCGAACACGTGAGATTTGGCACCAATCTGATGAAATGGATAAGGGCTATTTATGCTAACCCGAATGCTAAAATCAAAGTAAATGGGACTCTCTCCAACATGGTGAAAATTCATAATGGAACGAGACAGGGATGCCCCCTCTCGCCACTACTATTTATACTTTCCATTGAACCACTCATTAGAACTATAAACCTTCAAACAGACAAAAGAGGTCTTTTAATTTCCGGACGAGAGTACAAGGTAGCAGCGTATGCTGATGATTTGCTCTTTTACATAACTCAGCCCCACATCTCAATCCCAAATCTCATCAAGGCCTTTCGAGAATTCCATCTCCTATCAAATTTTAAGATCAACCACAAAAAATGTGAAGCCCTGGGACTTAACCTCTCTCAAGAAACCGACCGGTTAACAAGGTCCAACTGCCATTTTAAGTGGGAAATTAATTCCCTACAATACCTAGGAGTGCATGTCTCCTCAAACTTGGACTCACTATACACACTAAATTTCATACCTCTGCTGAAGAGAATCGAGGCTGATCTTGGTAGGTGGGGAGGTGGGAGGTTTTCCTGGTTTGGCAGGGCAGCCATTCTGAAAATGGCAGTCCTGCCAAGACTACTCTACTTATTTCATACCCTCCCTATCGACATTCCCGATTCCTTCTTCAAACACTTAAATAGAATTCAGGGTGCCTTCCTCTGGGCAAAAAAAAAACCTTGCATAAGTCTCAATTACCTGCAAAGACCTAAATCAAAAGGTGGCATAGGCTTACCCGACTTTAGAAAATACTATTTTGCTTCACACCTCGCCAGAATCATTGACTGGCACTGCCACCGAAAATGTAAAGATTGGGTGAGACTGGAGGAAACGAGTTCGGATCTAAATGTCCGGTTTTTGCCCTGGACAAGGTACTCCTCTATCCCACTCAGCATTAAAGGAAACCCTATCATCAATACCACACTTCAGATTTTCCACAGGATAGCATCAAAACACATGATCTCCTCGGTCCCCGGCCCCCTCACGTCTTTGGCCAACAACCCAGATTTTATCCCGGGTTTAAATAATAAAAAACTCTTTAGAGAATTTCCCAATGAACCTCTAACAGTATCCCATTGTCTTCAAAACAATCATTTTAAAGAGTTCACAGACCTTAACCACAAATTAGATCAGCAACTCCTGAACCCCTGGACTTAGGCCGCGTACACACGGGCGGACTGTTCGCCCAACTTTGTCCGCTGAACAGTGTTTGGGCGGACAGTCCGCTCGTGTGTGGGCTTTCAGCGGACAGTTTCAGCGGACAGTTGGACGGACAAGGTTTTTCGGAAATTCCGTAAAACTGTCCGCTGAAACCTTGTTTCAGCGAACAGTCCGCTCGTGTGTAGGCTTGTTCGTCAAACAAAGTTGCGCGCATGCTCAGAAAGGATTTTCACGCCGAAAGCTATAATGCAGTGTATAGGACGTCGTATTTTTCGTCCCGTCGTACGTGCCGTTCACGTCATCGCGCACGGTTTCAGCAAACTGTTCGTCCGTCGTGTGTGGCCATGTCCGTCCATGCTAAGTTTGAGCGGACTGTTTGCCGAAACTGTTGGACGGACAAAGTTGGGCGAACAGTCCGCGCGTGTGTACGCGGCCTTATACCCAAATACATGATTTTATCTTTAATGGTAAAAACAAAGAGGCCTTTCTCAGGCAACTAACTAATTTTGAACACATTTGCGCTGGGAGGATGCCAACAAAAAAAAGCACCTCTCTTATGTACAAATGGCTTATCCAGCCGGTGTCGGACTCCCCAGACAGGCATAAACTGATGTGGGAAAACGATCTACAAATACAAATTTCTGAACCCCTTTGGGAGAAAGCAAATATCTTTACTCACAAATGCTCACTGAGCACCCGCATGCAAGAGACCTCCTATAAATTACACTCCCAATGGTACATAACTCCGATCAAAAAGAAACTATGGTTTCCTGGGGAGTCTGACGCTTGCTGGAGATGTGGAGAGGGAGTGGGATCTTTCCTCCATATATGGTGGAACTGCTCTAAAATCCGACCTTTCTGGGCACAGGTTATACATTGGACAAAACACATCACAGGGTATAAAGGGGACCTCAATGCTGCTTGGTGCCTCCTCCATGTAACACACCTATCATATAAGGCATACAAGAAATCTCTCATCAGACATTTGCTGAACGCAGCAAAGAGTTTGATCCCAACACATTGGAACTTTCAAGGTATCCCTTCCATCAAAGACTGGCTTACTAAGATAAACTACATCCAAAGTATGGAAGAGATAGTGGCTATAAAAATAGAAAACACTGACAAGTTCCATCGGATATGGGAACCTTGGAACTCCTTCACCTCATCAAACACCTACACGACCTTGGTCAAATAAACCTCTGAGATTAAAACTTGATTAAAACGATACAGATTAATTGATCCTTGTCCTTCCAATTTCGTGCTCCATCCATGCATTGTCCCTTTGATCCGGGTTTCTGATGGTCTATTTCTCTAGTATTAAATTATTCTCATGTTTTTCTGTTTCCATATACGAGACTATTATGATTGCATTAAAATATGACTCGCATTTATATCATAGCACATTGTACTATTACCTAATGTCACAACTCATATCCATATACAATACGCTTTATGTTATTATTTCCTACCTGTCACCTTTGTTATTACTTATTTTCATTAATAAAACTATTGTGAAAAAAAAAAGAATATTTTAAGAAACCATATCAACCAAAGACATGGCGCAGCGGTTCCAGCACATAAAGCAAGACGTCGATGCGTAGTGCAGGGCGGTCCACCCACCCTAAAGAGAGGGGAGGAGGAAGGCCCACGCAACACCTCGCAGGTCCCAAGGTGATGGAGTGACTGTCTTTGGCGCCGCCGCCTTCCATCACCTTTTACATCTAGCAGCCAGGTGAATGAATTTGGCACTGTTTTGAGGGTGGTTCCGCCCGGCTGCAGCTGCCTATCCACCTTATTGCTTGCTCCCACGTGACGTTGGTGGGTGTGGCAGACTAGCCCTTATAAGTCACCTGGGGCAGATTGACTCACATGGTGGTTCCAGCCCTCTATCTGCACACTTTGTGGATCACTCAACACTGAAGTGTCTATTAGGTAATTTGATCTTCACTTTTTCACTATTTGATTTATGCTGCACTTCTATTTTATTCCATCTAATCTCTTTGGTTGATATGGTTTCTTAAAATATTCTATGTATTTCACTTTTCTAATCATTCCAACTTTCTACTCTCACTAAGTTAACCTTACCTATACACTCATTAGCATCTCATTATCCTATCCTTTACCAAGTTTAGGACAGATGACCTATTGTACCACATAATATGATCTTCCAACCTATTTTACAATCTTTATTTTATTTTTAGCACATATGGTCACTGCTGACCATTATTAATTTTTGGAATTTCCTATTTTGGAAACCATCCTTGTCCAGTCCTGGTCTGCCTTAACCACCTCAGCTCCCACCAGTGATACCATATGGGGTTATTCTGATTCATTTTGGCACGTTGCTACTGCATAGATACAGATAATGTAAGTACTCTTGAGAGTGGTTTTGGGGGGTTTATCCTAGCCAATCTTACTTGTAATTACTTTATTTTAATCTCTGCTTTCTGTGACAGGGTCAGACCTTACAGATATTCTTATTATTATACTACAGCATTCAGTTTTCCACATGCATGCTCTTGAAGAGTGGATAAATCCACGAAATGCATAGAGCTACTATATGCCATGTTTTATGCCAACTATATGTTTTACTTACTTAATGATCACTTGTAATGTAATTTGTATTTTTAGTGGTCAATTGTTATTGCTGTATGTCTATCCATTGTATGGAATATATTGGTCTTCTTGGTGTACTCATGACTATCCTCATGCAACTTACCATTGATTTTCCAATAAATTGAAATGTTTTACACCTGCCTGCTTCATTTAAAGTCCCAACCCCCAGTCATCCTGATTGCTTTATTCAATTAGGGATGGAGGCAACTGACCTTACCCGGTTACCGCCTCATTTAAAGTCCCAACATTCTCTTTTTCTTCTTTGTTCATTCTTTAATGAGATCCGACAGGGCATGGCTATCCCTGACCAGGAAAATAAGGCATTTATACATGTCCTTCCAAAACCAGGCAAGGATCACGGATGCTGCGAAAATTACTGCCCCATTTTTTTGATCGATACTGATTTAAAGATTTTGACAAAGATCCTGGCTGTCAGAATGAACTCATTTCTAGCCAATTATATCCACCCAGATCAGGCAGGGTTTGTACCAGGGCGCCAAATGAAAGATCAAACGAGAAGAATTATAGATATTATCTCTGCAGTCCACTCGGACTGGGATGGGAGGGGGCCAAGGCAGGCAATGCTGCTTTCATTAGATATTCACAAGGCATTAGATTCCCTGACTTGGGACTACCTCTTCTTTGTCCTGACCCGACTAGGATTCGGAACCCACTTTATATCCACACTTAAAACTCTCTATAGCTCTCCGATGGCAGCACTAACAGTAAAAGGCTACTTTTCAGGACCAATCAAAATACAAAGAGGGACACGCCAAGGCTGTCCTTTGTCCCCATTACTTTTTGTGCCAGCTTTAGAGCCACTCGCAATATGGATAAGAAATTCTTTAGATGTAAAGGGAATCGAATGTGGGGACACGAAACACAAATGCATCCTCTTTGCGGATGATATACTGATGACAATTTCATCCCCAATTACAACTCTTCCCAACCTATATGCAATACTTAAACCATTTTCAATAATCTGGGGTCTTAAAATCAACCACAACAAATCTCAGGCCATGAATATCTCTTTAGAAAATACCATGATCTCTAACTTGAAAATATCTCACAAATTCAAATGGAAAACCGACACTCTCCCTTACCTGGGAATTAATCTTACTCCATCTTGGAATACATTATATTCTCAAAACTATCCTCCATTGTTCAAAAAATTGGGGGCCGATTTGACAGAATGGTCTTCACACCCGCCGTCGTGGTTCGGCAGACTACACGCTGTCAAAATGAACGTGCTACCGAGAATCTTGTACCTCTTTAGAACGTTACCAGTAGCACTTGCTAGATCAGATTTGAAATCATTTAAAACCAAACTTCTGCCTTTTATATGGGGGGACAAGAGACCTAGGGTGAATATACGCATGTTATAAGCCCCCAGGAGAACAGGTGGACTGGGCTTTCCAGACCTAATAAAATACTACTATGCAGCGCAGCTGGCACACATGGACCAGAGTCCATAGCCCGCGACCACATCTAATTTGGATGCGGATAGAGGCGGCAGCCTGTATGACACACCCAATTTCTTCCATCCTCTGGCTGTCTCCAAAGCAGAGACCCCCGATCTTATGTCCGGCACTTTCTGTCTCCATGAGCATTTGGGACAGATTACTAAAATCCCACAACTTTCAATCCTTACTAGTGATGGACGAACTTCCGACGGGACGTTTCGCGAACGCGAAATGCGAACGGACCCAAACGTTCGCGAAACCGAACGTTCGCCGCGGGCCCCATTGACTTCAATGGGAGGCGAACTTTGCAAACCTTCATGTCGAATTTGCGGCCACGTGGTAATTATTAGGGGGTAAAACGTAGTCCCACCATCTGGACAATGACATAATACATGTATGAGGTGAATTTGGGATCGATAACTACAAGCATTTTTATTTTATTTGGGAAATTGTTCTAACAATTCAGGACTATGGAGCTAATGAAGGCAATGGAGGAGAGGGAAGGTCAGGGACCAGGGTAGGCAAAGAAGAGGGTGCAGGAGATGATCACCAGCAGCGTGACATACCGGAATGACACATGCACCGTGATAGAGGCATCTGACAGCAGCACCGTAATACAGAGCACTGACAGCAGCACCGTGACATACAGCGCTGACAGCAGCACCGTGACATACAGCGCTGACAGCAGCACCGTGACATACAGCGCTGACAGCAGCACCGTGACATACAGCGCTGACAGCAGCACCGTGACATACAGCGCTGACAGCAGCACCGTGACATACAGCGCTGACAGCAGCACCGTGACATACAGCGCTGACAGCAGCACCGTGACATACAGCGCTGACAGCAGCACCGTGACATACAGCGCTGACAGCAGCACCGTGACATACAGCGCTGACAGCAGCACCGTGACATACAGCGCTGACAGCAGCACCGTGACATACAGCACTGACAGCAGCACCGTAAGCAGCCCCAGGAGGAAGTCAGCACAGCACAGGGATGGTGTGATCCCCTCATAATAAGAACCCCCAGGAGGAAGTCAGCACAGCACAGGGATAGTGTGATCCCTTCATAATAAGAACCCCCAGGAGGAAGTCAGCACAGCACAGGGATATCATAAGCAGCCCCAGTAGAAATATGACACCGCTCAACCTCTTCAAAGAGGAGGGTAGGGGCATATAGTACGGTGTGCTTTTTTGGGTCAAGGAAGTGAGCCAAATGAATTAAGAAGGTCTGTGTGCTTGATTAAAAAAATAGTTTATAGACATATACATGGTCTACTGGTCACATGTGTTGAATTCCTCCGAGATCCATGCCTCATTCATTTTTAGAAATGTGAGGTAGTTAACACTGTGGTGAGCTAGGCGAGTACGCTTATCGGTCACAATCCCCCCTGCTGCGCTGAACGTCCTTTCGGACAGGACACTGGATGAGGGGCAAGCCAACAGTTCGATTGCAAATTGGGCAAGCTCTGGCCAGAGGTCAAGCCTGCCCACCCAGTAGTCTAGGGGTTCATCACTCCTCAGAGCGTCCACATCGGCCGTTAACCCAATGTAGTCGGACACCTGACGGTCTAGGCGTTCCCTGATGCTGGATCCGGATGACACCTGTCGATGGGTCGGCTGAAAGAATGACCTCATATCCGAAGTCACCAACACATCTTCAAACCGGCCTCTTCTTGCAGGCGCTGTTGGATTGGTACCCGCAAATCCTTCTCTGGGAGTGGGAATTGCTCCTCTGCCAGCGCACGCAAAAGCAGAATGCAGCATTTCTCGAAGCAAGGCCTGGAAGTGCTGCATTCTGACAGCCCTCTGCGACGGCGGTAACATTTCCGCCATTTTGTGTTTGTACCGGGGGTCTAAGTACGTTGCCACCCAGTACTGGTCCTTGACCCTCATGCTTTTTATACGGGGGTCCCTATTAAAACACTGGAGCATGAAGGCCCCCATTTGCACTAAAGTGGAAGCGGTGTGGTGGCCTGGCTCCTGCTCATCATCCAGGATAATGTCGTCCTCTTCATTCTCCTCTCCCCATCCTCGCACAACAGGGATCCCAGAAAGGTTTAAAGCATGCTCTTCTTGCTCCTGCTCATCCGCCCCGGCACCATCCTCCTCTGACTCCTCATCAGACTCCTGTTGTTGACTTGTCTCAGATAGAGTAGCCCCCCCTGGGAATTCATCCAGCATTGCGACTTCCTCATCTTCCCGCTCCTGCTCCTCCACAGCCTGATCAATGACACGACGCAATGCACGCTCCAGAAAGAAGGCATAAGGTACCATGTCACTGATGGCGCCATGGCTGCGACTGACCAGTTTGGTGATCTCCTCAAATGGCCGCAGAAGTCTGCATGTGTCGCGCATGAGCAGCCACTGGCGCGGTGAAAAAAAACCCAGCTCCCCAGAACCGTTTCTTTCGCAGAGTTCATACAGGTAGACGTTAACTGCACGTTTCTGCTGGAGCAGCCTATCAAGCATATAGAAGGTTGAGTTCCATCGCGTCGGGCAATCGCAAATAAGACGTCTGACCGGCAGATGGTGTCGCCGCTGAATGTCAGCAAGGCGAGCCATGGCCGTGTAAGATCTTCTGAAATGGGCCGAGATTTTCCTTGCCTGCCGCAAGATGTCCTGGACCCCAGGGTATTTGACAAGGAATCGCTGCACGACCAAGTTTAAGACGTGTGCCATGCACGGCACGTGCGTGATTTTGCCCTGTTTCAATGCGCTAAGCAGATTGGCACCGTTGTCACACACCACTTTACCAACTGTCAAATTGAGCGGTGTTAGCCACTCATCTGCCTGTGAACGCAAAGCTGAAAGGAGTGCCGGGCCAGTGTGGCTCTTTGCTTCCAGGCACAACAGACGCAGCACGGCATGGCAACGTCTCACCTGGCATGTGGAATAGGTTCTGGGGAGCTTGGGCGGTGCAGTGGAAGAGACGCTAGCAGCGGAAAAGGAGGAGGCAGCTGAGGAGGAGAGGGAGGAGGATGGAGTAGGAGGAGGAGAAGAAGAGTCAGGCCTGCATGCAATCCGTGGCGGTAAAACCAAATCTACACGGGTGCCACGGGTTACATGCTTGACGGCCGTCAGAAGGTTCACCCAGTGGGCAGTAAAACTGATATACCTTCCCTGCCCGTGTTTGCTAGACCACGTGTCTGTGGTCAGATGTATCTTGGCACCGACACTGTGTGCCAGAGATACATTCACTTGCCGCTGAACATGGCCATATAGCTCTGGGATGCCCTTCTCTGAGAAATACTTCCTTCCTGGGACCTTCCATTGTGGTGTTCCAATGGCCACAAATTTGCGAAAGGCCTCCGAGTCCACCAGTTTATATGGCAGTAGTTGGCGGGCTATGAGTTCTGACAAGCCAGCCGCCAACCGTTGGGCAAGAGGGTTATCCGGCGTCATCATTTTTTTACGCTCAAACATTAGGCCCACGGAAGCCTGCCTTTTTGCAGAAAAATGTGAGCTTGGCGTGATGGAAGGTGGAGTGGAGGACAATTGTGAGGAGAGAGGAGAAGGAGAAGTAGAAGACGAGGCTGGACGGTGAGAGCCTGCAGTGTGGCTTTGTGTGTTCCGTTGCTCCCACTGGGCTCGGTGATGGCTGCTCATGTGCCTTCTTAAGGCGGTCGTCCCTAGGTGAGTATTGGGCTTACCGCGACTAACGCGTTGACTGCAAAGATTGCAGATGGCAACGCTATTGTCAGCAGCGGACACGTTAAAAAAAGCCCACACTGCGGAGCCATGTGCCGGTGTCCTGGGAGCGCCAGATGTGACCGTACATGGTCGATGACTCGCTCCTGATACATTTGCAGTCTGCTTTGTCCCTGCTGTGCAATGTAAGTCATTGCTGCTTCTCCTCCCTATCTGCTGGTCCATATCTCCCTCTGAACTCCCCTCCTCTTCCTCTCTTGTGGGCACCCACGTGACATCACTAGACACGTCATCATCAACGTCACCTTCCCCACCGCTATAAGTAGAGATCTCGGAGTAGGCAGCAACACCGGGGACCAACCTCCTCCTTGGGCTGATCTGGGTACTGGCGTCAGACTGCTGAGTAGCGCTTGTTGCTACCTCCTCTTCCTGATCCAATACCAAGAGTGGCTGCGCATCAGAAATGTCCTCTTGATATGGATCGGAAAATAATTCCAGTGACTCAAGCGGAAGGTATGTGGTGGTGGTGGTGGTGGTCGTGTTGTTGGTGGTAGTGTCTTTGGGGGTGCACATAGCAGAGAGTGAAGAAGAGGGTGCAGATCGAGAGGATGAGGAGGGTGCAGAAGAGTAAGGCTGAGCGAGCCACTCAACCAAGTCTGGTGCATCCTTTAAAGTAATTGAACGCACCTTCTGCAACTTCCCACTTTGGCTCAAGCCTGTTGCTCCTGCCCTACCCCTACCACCCCTGCGGAAGGGCCTGCCTCTTCCTCTGCCTGTCATTTTTTAAATGACCCTGTGACAAAACTCTTAGTCCCTATACCGATGAAGGACTGCTGCAGTATAGGGCAGCGGTCAGCAGTGGTGCACGTCAACCCTATCTATTGTGGACCGATAGCGGTCCTTACAGAACAGCAGACTGTACCGCACTCAAGCCTATGTACCGTAGCACCCTATACCAAGTTACCAGTCCTTATAAGAACTTTTGTGGACCAAGCAGGTTGTGTATTAGTGTTTAGCAGACTGTACGTCAGTCCCTATACCGCTGAAGGACTGCTGCAGTATAGGGCAGCGGTCAGCAGTGGTGCACGTCAACCCTATCTATTGTGGACCGATAGCGGTCCTTACAGAACAGCAGACTGTACCGCACTCAAGCCTATGTACCGTAGCACCCTATACCAAGTTACCAGTCCTTATAAGAACTTTTGTGGACCAAGCAGGTTGTGTATTAGTGTTTAGCAGACTGTACGTCAGTCCCTATACCGCTGAAGGACTGCTGCAGTATAGGGCAGCGGTCAGCAGTGGTGCACGTCAACCCTATCTATTGTGGACCGATAGCGGTCCTTACAGAACAGCAGACTGTACCGCACTCAAGCCTATGTACCGTAGCACCCTATACCAAGTTACCAGTCCTTATAAGAACTTTTGTGGACCAAGCAGGTTGTGTATTAGTGTTTAGCAGACTGTACGTCAGTCCCTATACCGCTGAAGGACTGCTGCAGTATAGGGCAGCGGTCAGCAGTGGTGCACGTCAACCCTATCTATTGTGGACCGATAGCGGTCCTTACAGAACAGCAGACTGTACCGCACTCAAGCCTATGTACCGTAGCACCCTATACCAAGTTACCAGTCCTTATAAGAACTTTTGTGGACCAAGCAGGTTGTGTATTAGTGTTTAGCAGACTGTACGTCAGTCCCTATACCGCTGAAGGACTGCTGCAGTATAGGGCAGCGGTCAGCAGTGGTGCACGTCAACCCTATCTATTGTGGACCGATAGCGGTCCTTACAGAACAGCAGACTGTACCGCACTCAAGCCTATGTACCGTAGCACCCTATACCAAGTTACCAGTCCTTATAAGAACTTTTGTGGACCAAGCAGGTTGTGTATTAGTGTTTAGCAGACTGTACGTCAGTCCCTATCCCGCTGAAGGACTGCTGCAGTATAGGGCAGCGGTCAGCAGTGGTGCACGTCAACCCTATCTATTGTGGACCGATAGCGGTCCTTACAGAACAGCAGACTGTACCGCACTCAAGCCTATGTACCGTAGCACCCTATACCAAGTTACCAGTCCTTATAAGAACTTTTGTGGAACAAGCAGGTTGTGTGTTAGTGATTAGCAGACTGTACGTCAGTCCCTATACCGCTGAAGGACTGCTGCAGTATAGGTGAGCGGTCAGCAGTGGTGCACGTCAACCCTATCTATTGTGGACCGATAGCGGTCCTTACAGAACAGCAGACTGTACCGCACTCAAGCCTATGTACCGTAGCACCCTATACCAAGTTACCAGTCCTTATAAGAACTTTTGTGGACCAAGCAGGTTGTGTATTAGTGTTTAGCAGACTGTACGTCAGTCCCTATACCGCTGAAGGACTGCTGCAGTATAGGGCAGCGGTCAGCAGTGGTGCACGTCAACCCTATCTATTGTGGACCGATAGCGGTCCTTACAGAACAGCAGACTGTACCGCACTCAAGCCTATGTACCGTAGCACCCTATACCAAGTTACCAGTCCTTATAAGAACTTTTGTGGACCAAGCAGGTTGTGTATTAGTGTTTAGCAGACTGTACGTCAGTCCCTATACCGCTGAAGGACTGCTGCAGTATAGGGCAGCGGTCAGCAGTGGTGCACGTCAACCCTATCTATTGTGGACCGATAGCGGTCCTTACAGAACAGCAGACTGTACCGCACTCAAGCCTATGTACCGTAGCACCCTATACCAAGTTACCAGTCCTTATAAGAACTTTTGTGGAACAAGCAGGTTGTGTGTTAGTGATTAGCAGACTGTACGTCAGTCCCTATACCGCTGAAGGACTGCTGCAGTATAGGTGAGCGGTCAGCAGTGGTGCACGTCAACCCTATCTATTGTGGACCGATAGCGGTCCTTACAGAACAGCAGACTGTACCGCACTCAAGCCTATGTACCGTAGCACCCTATACCAAGTTACCAGTCCTTATAAGAACTTTTGTGGAACAAGTGAGTTGTGAATGTTTAGCAGACTGCAGCAGAAGGGCAGCAGTCAAGTATAATATCCTTTCTATATTTGGAAGAAAGAATATTATACATGTACAAGCCTATTACTGTACCACTGATACCAGTCCTGAAAAGAACCTTTGTGGAACTAATAATAACAGCAAGTCTTTAAAATTACCCTCACTGCCTGACAACACTGCTTCCTTCCTGTCCCTATACAAATTGGCAAAAAAAGAGAACGATTAGTGGTTACTGGAACAGCTCTTTTGTGGACCTTGATAGTAACAGCTAATGATGATGATGATGATGATGATGATGAAAGACTAATCTGGCTGTCCCTGTAGCATACACCGTCCTTTCCCTTTCTCTAAACTAACAAAAGACACTCAGGCTGCTGCAAGAATCAGCAGCACAGCAAACCTATCAACACCTAACACCTATACCAGTCCTGAAAAGAACTTTTGTGTACCAAATAGCTAGTGGTTTATCTCTCCCTACTCCACACAGGAACCTGTCCCTATCGTAACAGAAGAAAGAATGTAAAATGGCCACCGGATCGGGTGTATTTATAGGTTAGGGGGAATGTACAAGTGTCCATGTGCTGTCATGTCTCAATTGGCTGTCCTGTATCACATGATAAACGTGTCACCAAAGGTTAAAGTTCTTGTATACATTAAACACGTAAGTCCGCCGCGGCGAACGACGGAAAAAGGCGTTCGAACGTGCGGACCGCGAATGTCGGAAATTCGCCGCGAAACGACCGCCGGGCGAACCGTTCGGCCATCACTAATCCTTACACACCCCATTAGCCCCTTTAGTGGGGAACGTAAGATTCCATAATATGGTCTCTCTCCTAGAACGTTTGATTGGTGGACAAATAAAGGTCTAATGAGAATTGCAGATATGTGTGATCATACAGGAATTTTAAGGAGAAAGGCACTGGAAGACAAGCACCAGCTTCCGATCTCGGAACACTACAGATACGCTCTGTGCATTTCTTGTCTACAACTTCTAGAATCTTAGATGTAACCACAAGGACTCCCATGGAATACTTTTGCTCACAATATGATAAGATAAGAGGCCATATATCTGAACTATACACAGTCTTCAGGAATAGCACAGTAAAAGTAGAATACATGAAGAGATGGGAGGCAGATCTCCAGTAGAGTATTGGGCTGGACGAGTGGCACAAACTAGCCCAGGGAGCAGCAAAATCCATTATAAACACTTCACTAATTGAAGCAAACTATAAAGTTTTTTTGTGATGGTACATGGTCCCAACAAGATTGGCGACCTTTATTCCTGAGCATCCCCTAGATGCTTCCGCAACTGCGGACAACTGGGGATGATGCACCACACATGGTGGCAATGCCCCAAAGTAAAACTTTACTGGATTAGGGTGTATAATTTTATATATTCCCTCACCCAGGTAAATTTAATTAAATCCTCGAAACAGGCACTGCTAGGGGCAGAGGTGGATTCAGCCTCAAAACCCCAAAAGCGTCTAATATTGTTTATTTTCACAGCAGCGAGAATCATAATAGCCAAATCATTGAAATCGGATGTGGTGCCGTTTGGCCAACCCAAACATAAACTCTCCTGGATCATGATTAACGAAAGAATGACAGCGATATTAAATGACAAAATACAGCAATTTGAAAAAATATGGAGCCCCTGGATCCAGTACCTAGCAGGAGATCATAGCGTGATAGAAACATAAAGAGGGCCGGGCGGGGGGTGGGGGTCGGGATATGGGGGTCAACTTCTATACCTTAAAAACTCTAAGGCCGCGTACACACGCGCGGACTGTTCGCCCAACTTTGTCCGTCCAACAGTTTCGGCAAACAGTCCGCTCAAACTTAGCATGGACGGACATGGCCACACACGACGGACGAACAGTTTGCTGAAACCGTGCGCGATGACGTGAACGGCACGTACGACGGGACGAAAAATACGACGTCCTATACACTGCATTATAGCTTTCGGCGTGAAAATCCTTTCTGAGCATGCGCGCAACTTTGTTTGACGAACAAGCCTACACACGAGCGGACTGTTCGCTGAAACAAGGTTTCAGCGGACAGTTTTACGGAATTTCCGAAAAACCTTGTCCGTCCAACTGTCCGCTGAAACTGTCCGCTGAAAGCCCACACACGAGCGGACTGTCCGCCCAAACACTGTTCAGCGGACAAAGTTGGGCGAACAGTCCGCCCGTGTGTACGCGGCCTAACTCATTTCGTATTCTTTCCTTTCTTAACCTCTCTTTTTGGGTTTAAATATCTATGCTGGCCATTTCTAACCGGTCTGTCATGAGGTAGCAAATCCTAATATAAACATCAGCAACAGTCTATACATTTTTTATAGAGGGACATAAATGTAACAATAATGACGTCAATGTTACCTCAGAAAACAAAATGTCAGACCAATGTTATTGTAAGTTTTTTTGTTGTTAATAGATGCTGGTACGGTAAACACTTACTAAGCGATACTATTTACTTTTTTGCATTTCTGTTTTATTATGGAAAATTGCAAACTTGAAATAAAAAACTATTGGAAATAAAAGCTGACTGTTATTTCTCCTTTTCAAAAGTGCATAAATACTGTGCATGTAGCCTGTACAATATTCAGCTTGCTTTTTTTGAGCGAAATAAATACACTTCAAAGTTGTTTTTTGGATTTTTGAATTACAAGCTGGCTGGCCTACTACAAGTGTTTAAGTATTGTCTATAAAGTTTGTACAAGTTTTTTTTCTCTGTGAAATATATATACTTTAAGCAGACACTTATTTGCTGTTCACGTCCTCACTTGAGAAGCGCCCTGTTTGTCCCAGTGGCCGCCTGTGTGTGCACCACTTGGGCCTTATTGCCGCTGGATGGGCCTCCTCAGCTCCTGTGCTGTCGCTTGGGGTGGCTGGGGGCCTCCGATACCACACTTATGGCTGCATGGCTGTATGTAAGTGATTACCAGGGTTTTTAAATCCCCCTTTCATTTTAATTACTATAAATATTTATTGATTATTAATTAGTTATTATTATTATTAATTGCTCCTGATGAGCGGCATTAAGCCGCAAAACACGTAGAGCTACCAGTTGCTTTGTATTTTGGTATCCTAACCCTAACAGCATTTATCTCTTAAATATTGTATCATATGTTTGTTTCATTTAATGTAAGAATCATGAAGTCATAGGTTCATGCAGCTGTAATATTTTATTAATTGTCTATTCCATCATTACTATTGGTGGTTTCTATATATACAATTGAGGTATGCATTTATAATCTTTTTATTATCGGTTACCATGAGTGTAAAAAAATATTGATGCTAATGATATGTATGTTTGTGCACCTCATTAAACGTATGTAACCATGTTTTGATAGATAAATACATTTTTCTTAATAGCTACTTTTGTTTTCTTTTTTAACCCTGTGCTTCATATAAAGTCCAGACAAGTTCTTGTTTTTAATTTCTGCCTTATAGTGATAGGGATGAAGGCTATGACCTCATTTAAAGTCAGAATTTTCCCCATTCCCCTTTCCCTACTATTTGATTATTGATATAAGGGATGGAAGACGGGTGTTATTTATATTCCATTTATCAATCTACCTTATGAATTCCGTATTTTGTCCCTTTATGGTTAATTTTTTGGACCATGCTGCTTTAAGTGCCTTATTACTCATTAATTCTTTTTTTTATATCAGCTCCCATTAGTCTTTTTTACTATTGCTATATACTTTGGTTGAATAATATTTATTGTTTTTGTATTGGATAATCCTTGGTACACCTGTGCAGTCGGTGACATGGGTGTTGGTTGCCCTCTCACCTCTTTTTGGCCATGGTCGGGAGCTGCGATGCGCACTGGGGGACGCCCTCCCCATCCATTGTTATGGCTGGGGGAGGGACGCATTCACCCACTGCGTATCGGCGTCACACATTATGCTACCGGATGTGTGGCATCCCTTTGTAGGCGCCGCCGTCCTGCCAGGCCTGGCACCGTTCTCCACGTGACCTGAGAGTGCTGGTGTGGACGCCGGCGCCGGGCGGTGATTCGTCCTGACGCCGGCGTTTCCCCTCCTCCTCATGGTGCTCATGCGTATGACGTTGGAGGCGTTCTGACGGCGGTGTACGGGTATTTGTGGGTGGCGGCAGTGGGCGGGACTGGAACAATCTGGCTTACACATACACTGATATTGTGATCCTTGGATCTCGTTTTTTTTCTATATACAAGGTATTTCTACACCAGCACCACCGCTTTTCCTTCTTTCTCTTTTCTTTTTCATGTCATTTTGTCACTTAGGAGTTTGGTTGGGGGCCTGTTATACTGGCCATCCTTCCTCCCACCACTATTTCATTCACTTCCATATCCACCCAATACTTTCTTTTTACTGTAATTTCTCTTTCCCCTTTTTCTCCCATTCTGCACTTGTACTTTCCACATCATATATTTTCTCACCCGCCGTTTTCACAATGATTCTGTTTCACTCATTAGGCAGACACTTATTTGCTGTTCACATCCTCACTTGAGAAGCACCCTGTTTGTCCCAGTGGCCGCCTGTGTGTGCACCCCTTGGGCCGTATTGCTGTTGAATGGGCCTCCTCAGCTTCCATGCCATCGCTTGAGGTGGCTGGTGGCCTCCGATACCACGCTTATGGCTGCATGGCTGTATGTAAGTGATTACCAGGGTTTTTCAATCCCCTTTCGCTTTAATTACTATAAATATTAATTGATTATTACCCTGTATTTTCAGACCAATCACGAGCTTGCTCCTGATAAGCACCATTAAGCCGCAAAACGCATAGAGCTATCAGTATTTTGGTATCCCAACTATAACAGCATTCATCTCTTTAATATTGTATCATATGTTTGTTTCATTTAATTTAAGAATCATGAAGTCATAGGTTCATGCAGCTGTAATATTTTATTAATTGTCTATTCCATCATTACTATTGGTGGTTTCTATATATACAATTGAGGTACGCATTTATAATCTTTTTATTATCGGTTACCATGAGTGTAAAAAATATTGCTGCTAATGATATGTATGTTTGCGCACCTCATTAAACGTATGTAATCATGTTTTGATAGATGAATACATTTTTCTTAATAGCTACTTTTGTTTTCTTTTTTAACCCCATGCTTCATATAAAGTCCAGACAAGTTCTTGTTTTTAATTTATGCCTTATAGTGATAGGGATGGAGGCTATGACCTCATTTAAAGTCCCAATTTTCCCCATTCCCCTTTCCCTACTATTTTATTATATATATACTTTAGTGTGGATATTTGTACTGAAAAATGGCATGTTAATTGTCACTTGTCACAAAATGTGGCCTATTCCAAGTGTTTAACCACTTGCCGCCCGCCCTATAGGGAATTGACGGCGGCAAAGTGGTTTCATAATCCTAACCGGACGTCATATGATGTGATTAGGATTATGAGCCGCTGCGCGCCCCCGGGGGCGCGCATTGCGGCGATCGTTGTTGCGGGGTGTCAGTCTGACACCCGGCAACTACGATCTCGGTAAAGAGTCTCCGACAGAGACTCTTTACCATGTGATCAGCCGTGTCCAATCACGGCTGATCACAGTGTAAATGGGAAGAGCCGGTGATCGGCTTTCCCTCACTCGCGTCTGTCAGACGCGAGTAGAGGAGAGCCGATCGGCTGCTCCTCTGACAGGGGGGGTCTGTGCTGATCGATTATCAGCACAGCCCCCCCGAGGATGCCCACACTGGACCACCAGGGACACCACTAGACCACCAGGGAAAGGTAATAAAATCCATAATCCTCCCTAGACCACCAGGGATGCCAGTCAGCACAATGGGTGCCAATCAGTGCCCATAATGGATGCCAATCAGTGCCCACAATGGGCATCACTGATTGGCATGCATTATTGTTTGGCACTGATTGGCATCCATTACTATAACACCGATGCCGCCTATGAGTGCCCACCTGTGCCGCCTATGAGTGCCCACCTGTGCTGCCTGAGTGCCCACCTGTGCCGCCTGAGTGCCCACCTGTGCCGCCTATGAGTGCCCACCTGTGCCGCCTGAGTGCCCACCTGTGCCGCCTGAGTGCCCACCTGTGCCGCCTATGAGTGCCCACCTGTGCCGCCTATCCATGCCCACCTGTGCCGCCTATCTATGCCCACCTGTGCCGCCTATCCATGCCCACCTGTGCCGCCTATCCATGCCCACCTGTGCCGCCTATCCATGCCCATCCGTGCCACCCATCCGTGCCGCCCATCCATGCCAGCTATCAGTGCCAATTTGTGCCACCTATCAGTGTCCGTCCGTGTTGCCCATCCGTGTCGCCCATCCGTGTCGGCCATCCGTGTTGCCCATCAGTGCCGCCTATCAGTGCCACTTCATTGGTGCCACATTGGTGCCCATCAGTGCCACCTTATCAGTGCCCATCAGTGTAGCCCCATCAGTGCCCATCAGTGAAGGAGAAAACGTACTTATTTACAAAGTTTTGAAACTGAAACAAAAAAAAACATTTTTTTTTTCAAAATTTTCGGTATTTTTTTATTTGTAGCGCAAAAAATAAAAACCGTAGAGGTGATCAAATACCACCAAAAGAAAGCTCTATTTGTGGGAAAAAAATGATAAAAATTTCATTTGGGTACAGTGTAGTATGACCGCGCAATTGTCATTCAAAGTGCGACAGCGCTGAAAGCTCAAAATTGGTCTGGGCAGGAAGGTGTTTAAGTGCCCTGTATTGAAGTGGTTAAATACTGTCAAATACTGTCAATGGCATCTATACATTATTTCTTTCTTTTTAGTTATAAATTATTTACACTGTAGTGTCATTTATTGGATAAAAAAAATTGCATGCACTTTTGAAAATGCAGCCTACTACAAGTATTTAAATACTCTCTGTAGAGTCTGTGCAACATTATTGGCTCTTATTTTTCAAATATACCATAATCTTTATTTTATGTTAAAGAACTGCTCATTGGAATTTGATTCCTATTATAGCTCCCTATACAGATGCACAAAATCTCCTCTAGAGGACGCCATAGAGAGTGAACTCGCTTCTCTTTTTCTCCCATCTCTATCCCAGGAGGATGCAAAGAGCTTAGGCATACTAATTACAGTCTTTTTCCTATAATAAAACAGACAGTTTTCCTGAGGAATTTTAAAAGGCACATGCCTCTAGGTTGGCCTTTAAGTTACAGGCCCTGTTTTCCTCCTGTTTAGAGACTGATATACTCCCTCTGTCTATGTACCAGGCTCATGTCTTAATACTGAAACCAGTGAAGGATTTACAGTCCTGCTCCTTATACCATCCCAATCCATTATTGAATTAAGATTTAAAAATATGAACTAAGGTTTTTGCTACCAGGTTGGCTAGCATAGATATAGATCAAATGGGCTTGATGCCCAGTAAATCCACGGACATAAATTTGCACAGTTTTAACTCATCTGCAGCTTCCCTCTGCCACTCAGACAAGAAGGGTCCTTGTAGCTTTGGACATAGAAAAGGCATTTGACACCGTTGAATGGTTTTCATGTCCAAGGTCTTGGAACTATTTAATTTTGGACCCATTTTCTGAAAGTGGATTGATCTCCTTTACAGCCCAAATTAAACTCAGTGGCAATCTCTCCCCGAGCTTTGCCATGGAGAGGGGAATGAGGCAGGGTTGCCCTCTGTCCCCATCTCTGTTCGCCCTAGTGATGGAACCTCTGGCCATGGCTCTGAGAAGGGTGGAACAGGTAGTGTGTGTTACTGTAGGTTCTATAGTTGAAAATTTAGCATTATACCCAGATGACCTAATACTTTTTTTGCATGACCCTGGGCCATGACTCCACAAAGCTTTACATATTTTGGACCACTATGCAACTCTCTCGGGTGCCATTTTTTTAATCGTTTTCCTGATGTGAGTATATTAACATTTTATAAAGGTAATGTCCACATGCGGTGTTGAACTAAAACTTTGGCAAACATTCTTTCACATACTTCTGGTAAGGAGATTGGATTGACACGGTGGTGTGGAGTGCTTTATATTACACACTGAACCTGGTGAAGGGATTTCATCTTTCCTTCCTCTGAAAGGTTGTTTGCCAAAGTTTTCGTTCAACGCCGCATGTGGACATTTTATTTTATATATTTGCTATCAAACATATTGTGCTGGCTGCTTTTTTTAGGAGCAACGTTATTGCATAGTAGCACGGATATTACACCTGTTTTATATTTTATAACTGTGTTACTCCTGGGTCTGCACAATTTGTATTTTGGTTCCAACTGCAATAAGCTTTTGTCAGAGGATAATATGAGAGTACCGGAAGAGGAACTTGAAAGCAGACAGACAGTTGCTGTTGAGGCATTATCTATACAGCAGATATAACGTGCTGTAGTTCTTGTTATGGTTCAGCTTCACCATAACAAGAACTACAGCACGTTATATCTGCTGTATAGATAATGATCTCTTTATAAAAGTTACATGGTGCCACTGTCTTATGACCAATGGTTGTGCTGAGAGGTCCAGAGCAGGACCTCTCAGCACAACCATTGGTCATAAGACCACTGTATGTTACTAACCTCTCTAAAAATGTTATATGACCTGATCTGGAGAAACCCTATATTATAATTTTGTAGAACTCAACATTTAGAATTGGCTGTATCTCTGTAAACTTCCCTGATAATTGGAAGTTATAGGTGGCCAGCATGGGCGTCCGCAGAACTTTTTTCAAGGGGGGGCATAATTTTAGGGTCACCCATGCACCGCCCCTTTTCGACAATGTCATTTTCAGATTATCATGGTCAGAAACTGCAGACTTAGTACAATCCCTAGGATAGGTAATGGATAACGGCCAACAAGCCCTCTTACCAGACCCAGCGAAACAACACCAGTGATCCCTCCGGCTGGAAGATCGTTCACGCGCCACGGGGGCGACTCTGGTCAGTAGTGTAGCATGTATGTACCCTGGCAGTGACTCAGTCTTTCTCTCTCTGGTGGTGCTGGGCAGCATGGCTCTCTCTGGTGGTGATAGACAGCATGGCTCTCTCTGGTGGCATGGGGCAGTGTAGTTCTCTCTCTGGTGGCACTGGGCAGCGTGGCTCTCTCTCTCTGGCTTCTGCCCAGCACAATCCTTGTTCTTTTTCCTGTAGCACCCTCTCCCTCAGCTTTTTTCCCAGGCTACAGTCTCTCAATCTCTCAATCAAGCTGTATCCTCCTCCCTGTGGAAAATGGGGCCACCAATCTTTGGGACTACATGTCCTATGATTCTCTCCTCTCCTAGTCTCTTTTGATTGGTTCTCAGTTATGGCCAATAGGGAAGAAACAGAGCGGGCAGGAACAGTTATGGCCAATAGGGAAGGAACAGAGCAGGCAGGAAGCTGGGCGAGGAACCTGGTGAGAGCCGTCGTCTCTTCTCCCTGACAGGAGAAAGGAGGGGGTGACCGGGGTAAACCTGATAGCACCGCTGCCGAGTTCTCTGCTGGACTGAGCACGGAAAAGAGCCCACAGTCACGCTACACTGATAGGGGGGCTTGGCAGAACCTTGATGGTGTCACCCCACTGGCGGGTTGCACATGGGTGTGAGCTGCCCGCACCCCGATAGGGATGGAACTGTGTTAAATTTAAGATCTCATCCCTGATTCCAGGGGGGGCACTTGACCCCCCTTGCCCCTACCTGTGGACGCCCATGGTGGCCAGGCCATGCTAAGGATTTTGGATAGACATAGCATAAGTATTTGAAGCTGGCATAGTGGCTCAAATGTGAATCAGTCCAGATTCCAGTTTTCATGAACTACACCCCGTCTATACTTTATACCCCCCACTATGCCAGCTAACACATGGTGTAGACATGTCACTATTCCAGATCCTGATATCTGCATCTGCAAAGCCAACAGAATATTGGCATGTATTAAAAAGGGGATTCACTCCAGAGATAAAACAATATTTCTCCCGCTCTACAAGACTCTGCTCCGGCCACATCTTGAGTATACCGTACAGTTCTGGGCACCAGTCCTCAAGAAGGATGTGCTGGAACTTGAGAGAGTCCAGAGAAGGGCAAAAAAGCTAATAAAGAGAATAGAGAATCTCAGTTTTGGGGAAAGACTACAAGCATTGAACTTATTCTCTCTGGAGAGGGGACACTTGAGAGGGGATATTATAGCGATGTAGAAATAGTGTACAGGTGATTCTAGCATAGAGAAAAAAACATTTCAGAGAAAGGAATTTTAAAAAGACACGTGGCCATTCATTGAAATTGGAAGAGAGGTGGTTTAGCCTTAAACTGTATAGAGGGTTCTTTATTGTCAGAGTGGTAACAATGGGGAGTTCTCTTCAACAAGCAGTGGTATCGGCAAAGAGTAGGGATGGCCGAACGGTTCGCCCAGTGGTCGTTTTGCGGCGAATTTCGGCTGTTCGTGGTCCGCCCAATCGGCGGACTATTGCCGCCGTTCGCCCGGCGGAGTTCCGTTTTTACTGTGTAAAAGAACTTTCACCTATGATGACACATCCATCATGGGGTACAGGACAGCCAATTGAGACATTACAGCACATGGACACTTGGACATTCCCCCTAACTTATAAATAGACCCGATCCGGCGGCCATTTTACATTCTTTCGTATGTCACTATAGGGAGAGGTTGCTGTGTGGAGCAGGGAGAGACTGCAGTGACCCAAATCTCTAGCTATTAGGTCCACAAAAGTTCTTTTAAGGACTGGTATCATGGTATAGGTGTTAGGTGTAGTTCAGGATATAGGTTTGAGGCACTGCTGTGCTAGTGATTGTTGCAGCAGCCTGCCTTTTGTCAGTGTAGAGAGAGGGACAGGACGCTGTGTGCAGCAGGGACAGTCAGTTTAATCATTAGCTGTTACTATTAGGTCCACAAAAGTCCTTTTCAGGACTGGTATGGTAAAGTAGTACAGGATATAGTTTTGAGTGCTATTCAAGTTATTGTTCCAGCAGCCTGTGTTTTGTCAGTTTAAATAGGGACAGGCAGGAAGCTGTGTGTGGCAGTGAGGGACAGTCAGTTTAATCAGTAGCTGTTACTATTAGGTCCACAAAGGTTCTTTTCAGGACTGGTATGGTAATAGGCTTGTACACGTATAATATTATTTCTTCCAAATATAGAAAGAATATTATACTTGACTGCTGCCCTTCTGCTGCAGTAGTTCTTTATCAGTATAGGGACTGAGGTACAGTCTGCTAATCATTCACAACCTACTAGTTCCACAAAGGTCCTTATAAGGTATACTGGTAAGGTATAGCGTACTACAGTACATAGGGTTGAGTGAGGTACAGTCTGCTATTCCTTAAGGACTGGTATAGGTCCACAATATATAGGGTTGAGGTGCACTACTGCTGACTGCTGCCCTATACTGCAGCAGTCCTTTATCAGTATAGGGACTGAGGTACAGTCTGTTAATCATTCACAACCTACTAGTTCCACAAAGGTCCTTATAAGGACTGGTAAGGTATAGTGTACTACAGTACATAGAGTTGAGTGAGGTACAGTCTGCTATTCCTTAAGGACTGGTATAGGGCCACAATATATAGGGTTGAGGTGCACTACTGCTGACTGCTGCCCTATACTGCAGCAGTCCTTTATCAGTATAGGGACTGAGGTACAGTCTGCTAATCATTCACAACCTACTAGTTCCACAAAGGTCCTTATAAGGACTGGTAAGGTATAGCGTACTACAGTACATAGGGTTGAGTGAGGTACAGTCTGCTATTCCTTAAGGACTGGTATAGGTCCACAATATATAGGGTTGAGATGCACTACTGCTGACTGCTGCCCTATACTGCAGCAGTCCTTTATCAGTATAGGGACTGAGGTACAGTCTGTTAATCATTCACAACCTACTAGTTCCACAAAGGTCCTTATAAGGACTGGTAAGGTATAGTGTACTACAGTACATAGAGTTGAGTGAGGTACAGTCTGCTATTCCTTAAGGACTGGTATAGGGCCACAATATATAGGGTTGAGGTGCACTACTGCTGACTGCTGCCCTATACTGCAGCAGTCCTTTATCAGTATAGGGACTGAGGTACAGTCTGCTAATCATTCACAACCTACTAGTTCCACAAAGGTCCTTATAAGGACTGGTAAGGTATAGCGTACTACAGTACATAGGGTTGAGTGAGGTACAGTCTGCTATTCCTTAAGGACTGGTATAGGTCCACAATATATAGGGTTGAGGTGCACTACTGCTGACTGCTGCCCTATACTGCAGCAGTCCTTTATCAGTATAGGGACTGAGGTACAGTCTGCTAATCATTCACAACCTACTAGTTCCACAAAGGTCCTTATAAGGACTGGTAAGGTATAGTGTACTACAGTACATAGGGTTGAGTGAGGTACAGTCTGCTATTCCTTAAGGACTGGTATAGGGCCACAATATATAGGGTTGAGGTGCACTACTGCTGACTGCTGCCCTATACTGCAGCAGTCCTTTATCAGTATAGGGACTGAGGTACAGTCTGTTAATCATTCACAACCTACTAGTTCCACAAAGGTCCTTATAAGGACTGGTAAGGTATAGTGTACTACAGTACATAGAGTTGAGTGAGGTACAGTCTGCTATTCCTTAAGGACTGGTATAGGGCCACAATATATAGGGTTGAGGTGCACTACTGCTGACTGCTGCCCTATACTGCAGCAGTCCTTTATCAGTATAGGGACTGAGGTACAGTCTGCTAATCATTCACAACCTACTAGTTCCACAAAGGTCCTTATAAGGACTGGTAAGGTATAGCGTACTACAGTACATAGGGTTGAGTGAGGTACAGTCTGCTATTCCTTAAGGACTGGTATAGGTCCACAATATATAGGGCTGAGGTGCACTACTGCTGACTGCTGCCCTATACTGCAGCAGTCCTTTATCAGTATAGGGACTGAGGTACAGTCTGCTAATCATTCACAACCTACTAGTTCCACAAAGGTCCTTATAAGGACTGGTAAGGTATAGTGTACTACAGTACATAGGGTTGAGTGAGGTACAGTCTGCTATTCCTTAAGGACTGGTATAGGGCCACAATATATAGGGTTGAGGTGCACTACTGCTGACTGCTGCCCTATACTGCAGCAGTCCTTCATCAGTATAGGGACTGAGGTACAGTCTGTTAATCATTCACAACCTACTAGTTCCACAAAGGTCCTTATAAGGACTGGTAAGGTATAGTGTACTACAGTACATAGAGTTGAGTGAAGTACAGTCTGCTATTAGTCGCGGTAAGCCCAACACTCACCTAGGGATGACCGACTTAAGAAGGCACATGAGCAGCCATCACCGAGCCCAGTGGGAGCAACGGAACACACAAAGCCACACTCCAGGCTCTCACAGTCCTGCCTCGTCTTCTACTTCTCCTTCTCCTCTCTCCTCACAATTGTCCTCCACTCCACCTTCCATCACGCCAAGCTCACGTTTTTCTGCAAAAAGGCAGGCTTCCGTGGGCCTAATGTTCGAGCGTAAAAAAATGATGACGCCGGATAACCCTCTTGCCCAACGGTTGACGGCTGGCTTGTCAGAACTGATAGCCCGCCAACTACTGCCATATAAACTGGTGGACTCGGAGGCCTTTCGAAAATTTGTGGCCATTGGAACACCACAATGGAAGGTCCCAGGAAGGAAGTATTTCTTAGAGAAGGGCATCCCAGAGCTATATGGCCATGTTCAGCGGTAAGTGAATGTATCTCTAGCACACAGTGTCGGTGCCAAGATGCATCTGACCACAGACACGTGGTCTAGCAAACACGGGCAGGGAAGGTATATCACTTTTACTGCCCACTGGGTGAACCTTCTGACGGCCGTCAAGCATGTAACCCGTGGCACCCGTGTAGATTTGGTTTTACCGCCATGGATTGCATGCAGGCCTGGCTCTTCTTCTCCTCCTCCTACTCCATCCTCCTCCCTCTCCTCCTCGGCTGACTCCTCCTTTTCCGCTGCTAGCGTCTCTTCCGCTGCACCGCCCAAGATCCCCAGAACCTATTCGACATGCCAGGTGAGACGTTGCCATGCCGTGCTGCGTCTGTTGTGCCTGGAAGCCAAGAGCCACACTGGCCCGGCACTCCTTTCAGCTTTGCGTTCACAGGCAGATCAGTGGCTAACACCGCTCAATTTGACAGTTGGTAAAGTGGTGTGTGACAACGGTGCCAATCTGCTTAGCGCATTGAAACAGGGCAAAATTACGCATGTGCCATGCATGGCACACGTCTTAAACTTGGTCATGCAGCGATTCGTTGTCAAATACCCTGGGGTCCAGGACATCTTGCGGCAGGCAAGGAAAATCTCGGCCCATTTTAGAAGATCTTACACGACCATGGCTCGCCTTGCTGATATTCAGCGGCGATACAATCTGCCGGTCAGACGTCTTATTTGCGATTGCCCGACGCGATGGAACTCACACTTCTATATGTTTGATAGGCTGCTCCAGCAGAAACGTGCAGTAAACGTCTACCTGTATGAACTCTGCGGCAGAACAGGTTCTGGGGAGCTGTGTTTTTTTCACTGCACCAGTGGCTGCTCATGCACGACGCATGCAGACTTCTGCGGCCATTTGAGGAGATCACCAAACTGGTCAGTCGCAGCCATGGCGCCATCAGTGACATGGTACCTTATGCCCTCTTTATGGAGTGTGCATTGCGTCGTGTCATTGATCAAGCTGTGGAGGAGCAGGAGTGGGAAGATGAGGAAGTCGCAATGATGGATGAATTCCCAGGGGGGGGCTACTCTATCTGAGACAAGTGAACAACAGGAGTCTGAAGAGGAGTCAGGCCGCGTACACACGCGGGGACTGTTCGCCCAACTTTGTCCGTCAAACAGTTTCGGCAAACAGTCCGCTCAAAATTAGCATGGACGGACATGGCCACGAACAGTTTGCTGAAACCGTGCGCGATGACGTGAATGGCACGTACGACGGGACGAAAAATACGACGTCCTATACACTGCATTATAACTTTCGGCGTGAAAATCCTTTCTGAGCATGCGCGCAACTTTGTTTGACGAACAAGCCTACACACGCGGGGACTGTCCCCTGAAACAAGGTTTCAGCGGACAGTTTTTCGGAATTTCCGAAAAACCTTGTTCAGCGGACTGTTCGCTGAAACTGTCCGCTGAAAGCCCACACACGAGCGGACTGTCCGCTGAAACTTGGTTTCAGCGGACAGTTTCAGCGAACAGTCCCCGCGTGTGTACGCGGCCTCACAGGAGGATGGTGCCGGGGGCAGATGAGGAGGAGCAAGAAGAGCATGCTTTAAACCTTTCTGGGATCCCTGTTGTGCGTGGATGGGGAGAGGAGAATAAAGAGGACGACATTATCCTGGATGATGAGCAGGAGCCAGGCCACCACACCGCTTCCAGTTTAGTGCAATTGGGGGCCTTCATGCTCCAGTGTTTTAATAGGGACCCCCATATAAAAAGCATAAGGGTCAAGGACCAGTACTGGGTGGCAACGTACTTAGACCCCCGGTACAAACACAAAATGGCGGAAATGTTACTGCCGTCACAGAGGGCTGTCAGAATGGAGCACTTCCAGGCCTTGCTTCGAGAAATGCTGCATTCTGCTTTTGCGTGCGCTGGCAGAGGAGCAATTCCCACTCCCAGAGAAGGAGTTGCGGGTACCAATCCAACAGCGCCTGCAAGAAGAAGCCAGTTTGAAGATGTGTTGGTGACTTCTGATATGAGGTCATTCTTTCAGCCGACCCATCGACAGGTGTCATCCGGATCCAGCATCAGGGAACGCCTAGACTGTCAGGTGTCCGACTACATTGGGTTAATAGCCGATATGGACGCTCTGAGGAGTGATGAACCCCAGGACTACTGGGTGGGCAGGCTTGACCTCTGGCCAGAGCTTGCCCAATTTGCAATCGAACTGTTGGCTTGCCCCTCGTCCAGTGTCCTGTCCGAAAGGACGTTCAGCGCAGCAGGGGGGATCGTGACTAATAAGCGTACTCGCCTAGCTCACGACAGTGTTAACTACCTCACATTTCTAAAAATGAATGAGGCATGGATCTCGGAGGAATTCAACACATGTGACCAGTAGACCATGTATATGTCTATAAACAATTTTTTTAATCGAGCACACAGACCTTCTTTCTTCATTTGGCTCACTTCCTTGTCCAAAAAAAGCACACCGTACTATATACCCGTACCCTCCTGTTTGAAGAGGTTGAGCGGTGTCATATTTCTACTGGGGCTGCTTATTATGAGGGGCTCCCACCATCCCTGTGCTGTGCTGACTTCCTCCTGGGGCTGTACCTCTGCTGTGCATATTATGAGGGGCTACCACCATCCCTGTGATATGCTCATTATGAGGGGCTCCCACCATCCCTGTGCTATGCTCATTATGAGGGGCTCCCACCATCCCTGTGCTGTGTTGACTTCCTCCTGGGGCTGTTTATTATGAGGTGCTCCCACCATCCCTGTGCTATGCTGACATCCTCCTGGGGCTGCTTATTATGAGGGGCTCCCACCATCCCTGTACTGTGCTGACTTCCTCCTGGGGCTGTACCTCTGCTGTGCATATTATGAGGGGCTCCCACCATCCCTGTGCTATGCTCATTATGAGGGGCTCCCACCATCCCTGTGCTATGCTCATTATGAGGGGCTCCCACCATCCCTGTGCTATGCTGACTTCCTCCTGGGGCTGCTTACGGTGCAGGTGTCAGTGCTGTATATCACGGTGCTGGTGTCAGTGCTGTATATCATGGTGCTGGTGTCAGTGCTTTATGTCACGCTGCTGATGTCAGTGCTCTCTATCACGGTGCTGGTGTCAGATCACTCTATCACGGTGCAGGTGTCATTGCTGTATGTCACGCTGCTGATGTCAGTGTTCTCTATCACGGTGCTGGTGTCAGTGCTGTATATCACGGTGCTGGTGTCAGTGCTTTATGTCACGCTGCTGATGTCAGTGCTCTCTATCACGGTGCTGGTGTCAGATCACGGTGCAGGTGTCATTGCTGTATGTCATGCTGCTGATGTCAGTGCTCTCTATCACAGTGCTGGTGTCAGATCACTCTATCACGGTACAGGTGTCATTGCTTTATGTCACGCTGCTGATGTCAGTGCTCTCTATCACGGAGCTGGTGTCAGATCACTCTATCACGGTGCAGGTGTCATTGCTGTATGTCACGCTGCTGATGTCAGTGCTCTCTATCACGGTGCTGGTGTCAGATGACTCTATCACGGTGCAGGTGTCATTGCTGTATGTCACACTGCTGGTGATCATCTCCTGCACCCTCTTCTTTGCCTACCCTGACCTTCCCTCTCCTCCACTGCCTTCATGCGCTCCACAGTCCTGAATTGTCACAACAATTTCCCATATAAAAAAAGAATGCTTGTAGTTGTCGATCCCAGATTCACCTCATACATGTGTTATGTCATTGGCCATGTGGTGGGACTATGTTTGCACAGCTAGTAATTATTTTGTGGCTGCAAATTTTACCTGTAGGTTTGCAAAGTTTGCCTCCCATTGAAGTCAATGGGGCCCACCGCGAACGTTACGGTTCGCGAACTATCGGCCGCGTTCGCGGTCCGCGTTCGCGAAACGTCCCATCGGAAGTTCGTCCATCACTAGCAAGGAGCATCGATAGTTTCAAAAAACTATTAGATGGGCACCTTAACAATCACAACATATAGGGATATACTATTGACATAAACACATACACCCACGCAGACACCACAGGTTAAACTGGATGGACTGGTGTCTTTTTTCAACCTTACCAACAGGGCTGGACTGGGACATTCATCCGGCCCGGCCACTTAATTTTGAGTGTCCCCCTTGCATCAGAGTGCCCCTCTTACATCAGAGTCCCCTTTGTATCAGAGTGTCCCCCATCAGAGTGTCCCTCATCAGAGTCCCCCTTGCATCAATGTCCTTGCATGAGAGCCCCCCTTGCATCAGTGTGCCCTATCAGAGTCTCCCTTGCATGAGAGTCCCCCTTGCATCAGAGAGTCCCCCTTGCATCAGAGTGTCCCCATCAGAGAGTCCCCTTTGCATCAGAGTGTCCCCCTGGCATCAGAATCCCCCTTGCTTAAGAGAGACCCCTTGCATCAGAGTGTACCCCCTTGCATCAGAGAGCCCTCCTTGCATCAGAGAGGCCTCCTTGCATCAGAGTGTCCCTTCTTGCATCAGAGAGTCCCCCCTGCACCAGAGTGTGCCCCATGAGAGTATTCCCCTTGCTTAGGAGATTCCCCTTTTGCATCAGAGAGCCCCCTCTCCTCCCCCTCCCACATGTACTCACAGCTCTCTAGAATGAAGGCAGCTTCTTGTTCCTCTCTCCAGTCATGTGATAAGTGATAAGGGGAGAGAGAAAGAAAAGTCTGCCGGCTGTCTATCTCCCCTTGCAGGCTGGATGGAGCAGGCTGGATGGAGCAGAAAACCTAATCCTCACTCCAGCATGTGTCAGCAGCTGCTCCTTGGTGACAGGAGTGAAATCACAATCACTCACTGTCAGAGAGGAGCGGCTCCAAGACTGCGTCTGACCGGCCCACTGAGCCATCGCCCACCGGGAAACTCCCGGTAGTCCCGATGGCCAGTATATGCCTGCTTACCAACTATGTAACTATGTAGCCCAAACAAAGAATGTTACATATACCAATAAGTAGTACTTGGTGGGCGATGACTGAAGCACGTGGCTCTGGTGCAGACAAAGCTTTCCATTTGTCACTTGCATTTCTTGTAGTTACTGATATACAAGTGGCAGAGCAGTACGCTGCACATGATAAATAGACAGAGGAGAAGTGTGCACCTAGCAGCTCACTTATTTCTACAGGAAACTCATGAGCCAGGTGAATGAGCACTCACACACCTGCCAGAATGCATACATGCATAGTAGTGATTAGTATGTAGCATGACAGTACCAGAGAGACCTGTTCTACCTGAGAATCTACCCCTGCCTCTTTCCATCTCCCTCCATAATAATGGTATTCTGGTATTCTGGTGCCTCCATCCTCCTTTTCAAACATGGTTGCATTAATTTGCAGAATGGTGGCTGGATGGTGCCCAGGCCTGATACAGGATGATCAACAATAATACAACTCTTAGCTCCTGTACACATGGTCGGAAATTCAGACGGAAAAGGTCCGATCGAACCATGTTGTCGGATAATCCGACCGTGTGTGGGCTACATCGGACTTTTTCCGTCGAATTGTCCGACCAACAAAGTTTGAGAGCTGGATATAAAATTTTCCAACAACATGATCCAATCAGACTTTGCCCATTCGTTTGTAGAGAATTCCGATCGGACAAAGTACCACACATGCTCAGACCAAAGCTATTGGCTACTAGCCTGAACATAGTCCCGTCGCAACGAACGACCGTCATCACGTTTCCGAACGATCAGCTTTTCCGTCAACTTTGTCCGACTGTGTGTATGCAGCACCAGTTTCGGACAAAATCCGTCAGAAAAAAATCAACAGATTTTGTTGTCGGAATGTCCGACCGTGTGTACAAGCGCTAACAGAAGATCTAAACCTTCCTAACCCAACTAAAATAGTGCTGTATTGCTTTCTGTCTTTCTGGCAAGGAATTATCCTTCTCTAAGTGTCCTGCTTGACACTCCTTAAATATTCAGTTGGTGGGGACATCTCCTACGCTTCTTGTTTTTGCATGAGACTGGTATTCCATTTAATGATAATATATTGAAGGATTCTAATCCTTCTTTACTCCAAAACTAAACAAAAGAAAGACAAAAAATGTTTTGTTCAATTATCTTATTATATTTCTTTGTTTTCTAACAAATTTTTGAGTGTTTAAATGTATAGTACAGTCTAAGAAATCTAAAGATAAAATATTTTCTGTAGTCCATGCAATTGTAGAGAATCTTACATGAGATTTTGGTATTTCTGCTGTGGTGCTAAAATGTTGTAAGTGCCACATGACTAAACCTACCAACTTCCACTCATACCCAAAGCTGTAAGTGAGATTACAATTTTACATAGCACCCTACATGCTGGTCTCATTTACTTGTATAGACCTCTCAGACACAAGCACACCATATTCAAAAATGTATAATTTGCCAAAAATTTAAAAGATGAATTCTCGTGTCAAGAACTTTGCTGTAATATTATAAATATTTGTCAATACATTTTTTTTCAACCAGTGATGACCTCAATATACTGTCTCCATTTATATATTCTTTAGTTTCCTACTTAAGACACATATGATTTTGTATAAGTACATAATGCTAATGGCTACCACCACCCACATCCTGCATTTCAGGGAAATAGTCTCACCACTTCTAATAAGTAAAATGCCATTTCCTGTATGACCAGAACATTAGTTAACTCCATTGGATGCAAGTGAAACAAGCATTTTTCATGCATGCATTTGGTGATTAGGTTAAATAATTAAAAAAATAATAAACTGCACAATATCGCTGTAACAAACTATGGGCACATATAATTACGTAAGCAGTCTAATGACATGACAATAATACTCTTTAAGCCATCCATTCGTTCAAGCACATATTGCATATTTGAGTTTTAATTTTAATGTTACTTTCATTGTACACAAAGGAAGGTGTGATTTGGATTTGAAAAATCTACAGAGATTAATAATTATAGATAAGTTCATCTTATTTTTATGTTAAGGTTGTCACAATTTATTTCTGAACTACAAATGTTTATTGAACAGCAACACTTGTGCATTAGATATGATGTTGATGCTGCTTTTTCAGAAATGCAAGATATCAATATTTTTTTACATAGTATGGTCTTTATCATAGACAGTCAATGGTTTTTTTTTTTCTTCACTGACAGATCGTAAAAATATTTCAATTTCAATTCAAGCAGCAGAAATGTAAATTTTCACTTTTATTACTTTCTATGTACAGAATAAAGTGACTAAAGTAGGGGAGGCAAGTAGACTGGAGCTACTTGGACTGGTACAAACTGTTCACCCATTCCATAATCACAGGTAATTACTAGGGCTGTTATCTGTCTTTTGCCTTCGTATTGCATCAAAGTACATTTAATTCAATTGCTGTAATTTTTTGCCCTCCCTTAGTACAGTGACTTGTGGAGTGGAAATGATCTAGTGACGTCTGAGTCCCTTACATGCACCCTTGGGAGGGAGACAAGTCAATATCATGCTGATGCCGACCATAAATACAGAGCCCCCTGGCTGTTTCACATAACACCCTGGGGAGACTTGCATGCCATACAATGCAGTGAGAATCTTGCTGTGTGTTTTTCTTGGATCACTGCACAACCTCACTCCTCCTGCATGCTAGCTGGAAGCACCTGTAGCACTCCTCTGCAAGATTCAAGGGACAGAAACTGCAAACACACCTACCCAAAACAGCTCAAGGTTTGTCCTCTGCTTGATTTTCACTTTTCATATCATTTCTCTGTTGCTAGTTTTCTATTGCATTTCTTATTATCTTCCACTATTTTTATTCACTTTAAACAAATTGTATGTACAATTGGAGTTTCAAAAACAATTCAGTGAAAAGATGCCCTAGAATCACAAAGCTTTGCTGTGACAGTATTTTATGAGATGTTTTATGCTATTTATTAACATTTTGATTATTTTTGTCAGTCCAAATGAGATAGAATAAAGAATTAAGCTGGGAAGCAGTGTATATATAGGTCAATACCATTTTAACATATTTATTTATCACTATCAATATGATGTATTCTTTGAAATAACAGTAAAAGTAGAAGTCACGTTTCGCCAAAACAAAAATATTAGGGTTTTTTTTATCGATCAGAGTGGGTTAACTCGATTTTGTATTTCAACTTACATGAAAAATCTTGAAAAAGTATACATCTTTGTAAAAATTGTGATATATGAAAATGTATGATAAAGTTTATGAGCTTATGCTCATAGCACAGCACATACATAAACATAGTTCATCATATTAGATGTATACAACAAATAATAAGACTTTTAGTGCTGATGACCACACATAGCAGCCTTTTTATTGTTTTATTGTAAGCAGTAGGAGTATGATGGTATAATTTTAACAGGGGATTCCAAAAAACATTTGTGGAAACATTTTTCACAAATTTTGAGGGGACTTTGAGCACTTTAAGAATATATCTTATATTTTACCTGTTCCCTGGTATAACATAGAGACTGCTTGGATCCCTTTGAAGTGTGTTGTGTCTGTGGTTTGATTACTAGTAGCAGAAGAAAATTGAGAAAGCAGTTACATGTAGGATGTAATGCAGTAATTTAGCATCAGACATGTTCTGTACTAAAATACACATTCAGAACTACAATCTGTATACTCATTTGTGTTCCTTAGCTACCACATTTTCTGCCAGCCAGGTTTCAGTGTTCATCTTAAATAAAAAAAAGAAGATGTAAATAAAAAAGTATACTTATTTTAAGAAATCCATTTTTTACTTATATATTTATATAGATGGAAAAATGCACAAGTCTGCTTCTGGTGTCTTTAATACTGTGTGCCACAATCTCACAGACATTTGGATTAGTTTTATCAGTAAGTATATTTTTTATATATTTATATATACAGAAATAGATCAATTTGCTAAAGTAGTTATGTTTAAGTCAAACTGTTGACTGCAATCATCCAATTACATGCAAGGCAAAGTCCTCTATTTAAATTCCCCTGCAAATGACTGGATTTACAGAATGAACACAGTTTACTTTTTGGTAAATTAATAGGAAAGCAGAAAAGAGAGGGAGAAAAGAGAAAGGAAAGAAATTTTTTCTACAATTATGAAGATTTTGCCTTTAGTGACCATTCACTTTTATATTTTCCTATGTGGGAAAATTAAACAAGGAATCTGATTATGCATATAGATAAGAACTTAAATTTTGTATAGCATTTACTTTTCCTCAGCTTTTATATTCTTTTAATTAAGTTATTTAACTTTATAAAATGTAAAGTGGCCTCAGTGAATTATCACTGATTTCAGTTTAGCAAATACACTATATCATATTTTTGAGAGTGTTGCTTTATTCTGTATAGATTTTGTCTTATGAACTGGAAGTAGGGGTTAATGATGTCAACTTAATCAGAATAAGAACTTGATCTTTGGTTCTGGAACATTTGTCATAACTTAGGCTGAGCTGTTGATGTTTGATGGTATTAAGATTTATTAAAAATATGGATAAAATAGGTTAATACACTGGCTGCCACGGCTAAAATTGTAGATTACTATTTTATTTTTAGTTTTTTTTTTTTTTTTTTTTAAACAATTATATCTATATGCCCATGTCATTTGTTGTTTTCTGAACTGGAAAGATGATTCAACTAAAGCTATGTGAACTCTTTCTGCAATTTTATAGCTTTTATTTAAATATTTGTCAATGTAATTTGTACTACAAAACAGACAATCCCTAGATGGTTTGTCTTGTTGTCTCATCAGATCTTAAGTAATGGTTCTGAGTTAATTTGTTAAATATACATATAGCCACTGGAGGAGGAAATACATTATGGTTTATCTTTAACTACTACACTGGAAATGTGAATTACAATATATTTAGCTACTTTGCCATGCCACAGCCACCAGTGCCATTTTCCCTTAAGGTTCTTTTTTAGTTGATGCCCTTAATGAGGCTACTCTCCCCCATGTGTAATTCAGGTGCTTAATCCTGACATTGGATTCTACTCTTTGGCACCTTACAGATGCCAGGAATAAACATTGTACTGTACATGTTTTGGGAAAGGAGACATAAAAATCTATGGAAAAAAGGGAGACATAAAGGGTCTTATACGGAAAAACTGTGTGATCAACAGCAATTTTTTGGTGAGTTCAGACAGTGAGATCAGATTGTGGAAGAGGGAAAGAAAGCAACCTGATAGAATAGGGGAAGGGATTGTGGAAGAGGGAAAGAAGGCAACGTGACTGAATAGGGAAGGGTATTGTGGAAGAGAGAAAGAAGGCAACATGACTGAATATGGGAGGGGATCAGATTGTGATTGGATATACAGTAAATATGATCAGCTATTTGCTCTACCAGGTCTGCTTGGATAAATGGTAAAGAAGTACTTTGGAGGCCTCACTAAATCACTTAATTGTTGGGAGTCCTCAAACCTGATTTTCAGTAGGATCCAAGACAGGGAATTTAAATAATGATGATGCAGTGTACCCGTTAGAATATGGGCTGAACCATACCTATTCTATTGCCCTTTTACCCATTTATTCACAAACTGAATGGGTGCCCTGCTCTGGAACTGGAAGTGTAATAATAAAAAGTCCAGGCAAGACATCTTTTTGTAGCAAAATGATCTGCTCTGTGAAGCAGATCACCGGCAAAGTAATTCACCTATAACTGCACCTTCTATCTATCTATCTATCTATCTATCTATCTATCTATCTATCTATCTATCTATCTATCTATCTATCTATCTATCTATCTATCTAATCCAGCGGTTGCTACTGCACACACATCAGAGAGAAAATGGGCCCAGATGTGCAGCAAAGCCTGTAGTACATATCTATCTATGTATCTATCTATCTTTCTGTCTTGCCCCCCCCCCCCCCAATTATCCTTTGTAGGATATATATCATATAATCACAATCCAATCCCCTCCATTATCTAGTCTCATAGCTTCCTTTTCCTCTACCACAATCTTATCTCACTGCCTCCTTTCTTTCCACTCTTTTATAGTCTATTCTTCTGTTTTCTTTTCTCTCTCCTCCACAATTCAGTCTTGCTACCAACCCTCAAGATGTGATCTCAATGATCTCTGTCTCTGTATCTAGTCTTAAGTCCCACATTTTCCTCACTGCCTTCCCAACAACCTTGTCTGACTTTGTGAAACAGAGAGAGGAGACCTTCTCCTCTCTCTGTTTCCCAATCTAATATCATTGTTTTTTTTTTCTCCTTTTGCAGCTCTAGTTCTGCTGCCTCATTTCTCTCTATCCTCTCTTATACTATTTCAATTTTGTTGCTCCCCAACAATCCTGTCTTGCTCCCTTTACTATACAGTCTTGCTGCTTCTTCTCTTTTCCCTCAATTATATGTGCTCTGTGACAGGCAGCAAATTAGAGCCTCTCCCTCACACACAGATTGCCATAACCATGGAGCTTCTGAAAAACCCCACTCTAGCACTTGGAGGACTTGGGGGTTTGTATTTCAATTTTTTTATTTCCCCTTTTAGATAAATGCTTTTTCATTTACATGCTTTGGTGGTCAGAGTTTCATAGGTTTTGCTTGTGTTGTGTACAAGAAAGCTGAATGACCAGGCTTGATGTGCTGATGGCATAGTGTTTTATTTAGGTGAGAACATATCATTTTCAGAAAGCAGAAGTCATTTTGTTCAGCTCATAAATTACTTCACTGTTTTTAGTTCATCCTTTTTTATTCCATGTTTTGGTAGTATATCTATGTGAAAAGTTATATTACAATAAACCATCCACCATTAATCAGACCTACAAATTACTGCAATGAGGCATCACAATTTGTGTGGTGTATTTTCATTAGCCTGTATAAAATCACCCTTACCATCAAAGTGCTGTTGTTTTTGCCCCACCACTATCCATTCCCTGTCCTCTCCTACCCACATCCCAGCTTGTTTAGAAGGGCCAATAATGTGTCAGCATCCTCACTATAAAAGGGACGTCTCCCAGCAGCTATTTGTCACTGTTTGAAAATTAGGGAGAGCTGATGCTATATGATGCTAAACTGTGTTGTACTGTGCTAAATTACTGTGGCCACCTTTGCAGTTTTCTTTTTTTATTTTTTTATTTCATGTTTAGCCATATTTCTTTTTTATTTTCTGCTAGGTTTTTAAAATGAGCTGAAGTTAGTGTTTTAAGGTTTACTTGTTAGAAGGTATATTGTACTTCCTGTTGCCAGGGACTTTTTAGTTGCCTTAGGGTGTACAGTGAATGTTACTGACAAACTGCCCTTTGTTTGCATCATTGCATACCTGTGCAGTAAAATATTGTGCACCAGTAGTCTCCGGAATTCCAGAGGGAGCCCAAAATGTGACATGTATGCGCCTCTTTGCTGCATTTCCTGATGGTGGCAGGATCCCCTTTGATAACCAATATGTCTCCAAGCCTCTGATTTTTAAAAGAAGGAACAGTGGTGGTGGCAGCTACCTCAGTGCTGCATCTCAGAGTTTTTTTTTTAAATGACACCATCATTTTTAATTTTCTCCCTCTTATATTGGGCCTAAAAAAACTGGTTACATATAGTACAGCCAATAAAATATATTTGTGGCAATTATCTCTCAAGTAATATATTCTAATTTTTTTATTGCAAGGTAAAACCTGTTGTTTGACTCAATCCTATTAATGGTAACAGAGAATTAACAGAAAGAACAGTAGAAGTCCTGGCTGATTAAGACCAAGTTGTAATCTTGGTTCCCATTCTTAATTTTCCTCATTGATGCATAGTTTTACAGGAGCCCTATTATTAGAATTACACAGCAGAGGGAAAGAGTTAGACTAACCCTACCATCAAAGAGTAAAGGTGGCAGGTCCTGCTGACACAGTGTAGGTGTTACTGTGGTATAAAAGAGTGTACAAACTGAAAGAATCCTAATTAAGATCAAGTCATTTTCAGCTTAGAGGTTGCCATAAGCATAATGCATCATAAACCCACTTCCACAAATATAAAAACTCATGTCAGCATCACACCTTAAATTAGGTAATTTATGAATCTCGGATGAGCCAAGCAAATGTACGTTTAACAATACCCTTAAGGTATTGTGAGTGTGCCTCTAATCTGCCATGGAAGCAATTTTCTGATTTAAATGAAATATCTTTTTAGGGTAAAGAAAAGCGTGGCTGGACATTGAACAGTGCAGGATATCTTTTAGGACCACGTAAGTGATTAAAACAGTTTTAAATGCTCAATATGTGGGTGCTACAATACTTATACATTACATCTTTAAATGCACTTTCTATGAGATATTTGCAACATTAAACACACACACACACAAACACATACACACACTGGAGGTATTAATGAAACATTACCATAAAAGTATAGACATTGTTACACCTTGCCATAACTATAAGGTAATAAAAATGTTTCCATTCACACTGAAACATTATACTTCTATTTATAGAAGTATAGCTAAACCCACAGAACAAACAAATTTTTCTATCTACACTAATGGCCAAAATTAGAAAGATTCGGTCATTTAATTCCATTCTAAACATCTGGAATATGTAGGCCAAATTAGAAAGGCCCTTCATTGTTTTTTTAAATACAAGAAGCTGTCCAACAGTACACATGGCTCTAAGAAAGTTCGTATTTGATATCACCTGAACCAGGGAGGATATCACTGCCTTCAAAGTGGAGGGAAGTCTTTGACAAAAATGTGAAAGTTGAAAACATCAAAGCCTTCAGTTGTGTACTTCATATAGGTGTTGATGTTTGGGGGTCACCATAGAAAGCTTTTAAAATTAACACGTTATCCATTTTAAATACAGTTAGTAAAGCCCCTGTTTTTATGGCATTTCCACCCATGTAAATCATTAAGCAGCCAGACTGTTCTAGGTCCCTTTTGTTGCTGACCACAAAGCAGTTAAATTGTCTGCTATGTTTGTATGGACACTGATCATTTCAAATTCCAAATGGCTTTATATATTTCTCAGAACTTCAGTGATGGGATTCTATGTTTTCAAATCTACCACATTTAGTATCCAATTTTTGCTGTTTGATTTTATACATATATTAATTAGAATATAACCAAACTAAGGGGAACATCTTAAGGTGGGTGAGGTCATGCAAAAGCCAAGGTAGGTGGGAAAAGAGCAAGGAACTGCAGCATGGTCATAATGCCACTTAAGTTCCCAGGAGCTATAGGAAGCTAGATAGTGACTTGATCATTCTTCATCTATGATCAAAATATTACTTATAGGCAGGTTGACTGTTTAAGGTAATACTTTTTCTATTTTGCACTGTACATTTTCTTAAAAAATTTTAAATGATTGACACTTTTATTTCTTTATAAATGTCACATGATGTTCCTCATTGTCTTCGTATATGCAGAACAAACTATAGACTAGATTACAAAGAGGGTTCCAAAGCAGCTATGTAAAGCTCAACCTTTTTGACCATTGGTCATGAAAATATGTGATGGAGTCCCATAGAAAGTGTAGGACTCCATCATAGTGACACACCTAGTTATTACAGGATCGCCTGGTTCTCCAACCTCCACTTTAGAGACATGCCCAGAGATAGGCAGTCTGAAACAACATTTAACACAGAAGTGCACTAAATAATTTTGTAACATTTTGAAAGAGATGTCAGCACTATATATACAGTATAGTATGTTAACTTTGCCAAAAACTACTGCTGCATACAGAGACAGTACTGTGTCCCATGTGCTGATGGACTCCATAGCAGTTACATAGCCTGCTATAGAATAAAGAGATTACATTTATTGTGTTTGAATTTTGATGAAACATTTTAAACATTTCTTGGAGAAATTTAAGATACAACTGTGTCTAAGAAATGTCATGCCTATGTATTTAATTTTGTTTTGTTTTGTTTTTTAGACTTAAACTGTCTTTTTTATATGATATTTTCTTTCTGGAACATTAGGTTGAGCTGAACCTAGTTAAGGAAAGGTCTTTGGTGCTAAGGAAATTGGAATAATGCTATGAAGATGCATAGTAACACCTTTTCTCTGTCAATGTTCTCATTCTCCATCCATCAAAATAATTAGATAAAAATGGAGTGTCCTTTGTTGCTCCTTAACTGTCACTATCAAACCTTACTCCTGAAAAGGGTCCATGCATGTGAAAAAATCACCTTATAAATTTAAATTAATCATTAACGATATTGTAAAGAGTGTCGACGAACTTTGTTAAAAATGTGACAGTTATGTGTCTGAATTTTGGAAACAGCTAAGCCTTAGAATAAAACTGGGAGATTACATTTCTCTTTATAGAAAAAAGTGTCAAGTCTTAAAAATGTCAGCAAGCTAGCCCCGAATCAATAAAGCACTAACATATAAACAAAAACTTTTTAACATTTCCATAAATAAACCTTAAATTTAGATTTCAATTTAATTAAATTTATAAAGCAAAATGACAGTATCATTTCAGATATCCCAGAATTTAAAAGAAATTATGTAATGAGAGAAATATGCAGAATCCCATTGCTCATTTTCTTCTGAAAATTGCTATTCGTCTGGTTCTGGTGCTGATCTGGAGGGTCATATTTTTTAAAGTGTATGTGTAAATGCACAACCCGGTGACATTGATCCATCCCAAACCAGATCAAACACCTCATGTATATTGTCACAGTATTTATTTGTACATGGTTTGCTGACAGAGACATGCGCAACATTAACAGCATACATGTGGCTAATTTGCTTCCAAATGTCATTTTCTAAGCAGCACTGGTTCCAGCATTGACGTATGCCTAATAAGTAATTAAAATAGGATATAATGTTTTTAGAGCTATTTTACATCAGTTAGCCATTTTACATGCCCTTTTCATGCAGAAACAATACATCATGTGCACTGTTACCACCAAAGATGACTAGAAAAAAATACTAAAAGAAGCTCTAACACATGTTTTGCAAAGGGGTATCACAGTGCACATGTGCATGCATGCCAATTTTGGCTCCCGCTGTGTCCAATCACCCCAGATCCAGGAAACAAAATTCCCTACAGGTACATGGTTTTTGCACTAAAGGGCTGCCCTGCTGCAGTATATATGCGTGGGGCAGTCTGGAAGCAGTTAATATTGCATGCTTTACCAGATCAGTTAGTCACAGCAAAGGTTAAAAGCTTGTTATGTCATTGACAATGTAATTGATCAAATACGACCATGTGCCTTTTTTAGGTCAATGATGTCACCAGCTGATTGGCAGCCTGCAGTCATGTGACAGTTTTGAGCAGACTCAGGCTGAACTGAGGTCATCTTAAGTCAGCAGTGGAATTCTACATGTTTCTCTCAGTACAGTAAGGCCTTGCTTATACAAACAAATATATAGAGTTAGTATAGAACAGTGTGTACAGCCTGCTTTTTCAATGCATTTTCACAGCTGATGACAAAATTTGTTGAAGACTTTAGTACTTGGTTACACTTGTGGTTGGGGGATTTAAAAACATGTTGTTGAGCTGTCCACAACCACTCCTCCTTAAGCTACAAAAGCAGCGGAGGGTGTACATATGCTGCACTTGTGTTGCTTTGCATTTTGACATGGCAAAAAATAATCCCACTATCGCATTTGACTGAAGGCACACAAATACATTATGCCGGGGCGAGGTTTAAAGGGTTTAAACAGGTGGTGAGGAGGCAATATAACACCTCCTCACTGCCAGTCAAATGCCCCCTGAATGGGCGAGCCATTAAAGAACTAGGAAATGTTTCTTAATGGAGTGCTGACCACCACTTTAAACAAGCTGCTAGGAGGCTTTGGTAAGCTTCGGCACTACTTGAAGTTTGTTGAAAGCCTGCTGTAGCCTCCTAGCACCTTCTTGCATGTGACAGTCAACACTCCCATTAGGAAACATTCCCTAATTGGAACTGAAGAGTTCTTTAAAGGCTTTAACAAAGCTGCTCAAAGCTTTTTGTACACACTGTTCTCATACAAGTTGAAAATCATGCAACCAAGGTTTAAAATTAAAATAAAGGTGATTCAAGGTTTTCTCAGAATACATACAATCAATCTGCAAACTTTTGCAGATTGTTCAATAACTACTCCAGGATTTAAAAAGTTTAAATTGTTAACAAAACTCGGACTATATAGTAGGTATGTTTGTTTCCTAAACACATATATGGACCATTTTCTATACATATGGATTTTTCATGGACTGCCCTTTTGAGTATTAAATTCCTTACAAGTCAGGATATGAATTTTCAAGACTTTTGATAAAGCGTGAACAAAGAATGGAAAACAGCTCCCTTTTCTATACCACCCCTAATACGTACAATGATTTGTTGCTATAGCAAAATAAAATAACCTGTTCAGTGTCAGATGTTAGAGCACATAAGCCTTTTTTTACCAAATGATTCAGCATAAGTTTTAACTGTGTGATTTATAACCTTGTGCCATTTTCTGCAATGAATTCTAAGAGAATTTAATCTCCTGCAGTGATTCTGTGAGCTCATTTTCATTAAGTAGATCAAAGTGGCATAATGATGGTCTGTTTCTGCCAGATGCCAGCTTGGTTAGAATGGCTAATGGCCGCCATCTCTTATTTCAGGTCGTATTGATCAGCATTTACTGGTTAAGGAAATTCCCATTGAAATGGGGAGAGAAGAGTCACCTGGGGAATGTAAGTAGGTTAGGTGAGGGCAGACCCTGCTTCCTTGTGTTAAACAGAATTTAAATTATAATTAAACACCATTAAACACATAAACTGAAGTAACAAACCAAAGATAAAATATCTAAAATGTATGGTAAGGAAAATGATGAGATAAAAGCAAAATGTAAACCAGTTATAAATGGATTCATACAATTCATTCATTCATAAAGTTCATGAATTCAGTCATACCTCCCCAACATTGGTTTCTCATAGAACAATTAACATTATGTTGTTGAAAGTTGCAAAGATTTGTCATAGACATTTTAGCCTTTCAAACACAATTAGGGCTCATGCACATGGGCAAATTGGTCCACACAGGGTATATTTTAGTGCCTGAAAGCCCCTGGTGCTGTGTACAATCATCCATTGATATGAATGGGTTAAGGTAGCTGTATGCACCCCTACATGTGTAAAGTGGCCTTCATCCTTTCACATCTATGGACAGTTGCGTACAGCAGTGAATGGTTAAAGGTGGCTGTATACAGCTAGGCGACACAACTTACATAACGTGGCCTTTATCCTTTCCTGTTTATGGCGGTTGTGCATAGCACCAAGGGCTCTGGTGCACTAAATACATAATTTATGGGGATACAGGCAACATTTCAAATCTAACATAAAAATATCCTCAAAGGAGAACCAGACAGCATCTCACAGTTCCAGCCATTCCCTGCTCTACCAAAAACTAACGCCAAAACTTTTGGCTGGAGTTAGACTTTAAAGAGACCTCTTCTGACAAAATTAGCATTTATGCACTTTCACCAGCAAATCGAAGTGTTCCAACCCACCACTCAGCAACCTGGGTGGTGAGTTATAGTTTGGATGACCTAAGGGTTTATTTAGCGGAAATACGTTTTTCTCTAATTGTATAATGGGAGCTGACACATGAAGGACTGTAGGAGTAGCATAGGGTAATAATAGTAACAATGCTATTTAGTAATAGTTTGTAAAGCCAAAGTGGTCTTTAAAGACTGGTATCTCACTGGCTGAGTGATAGGGTTGGGTGGGGTAAGGCAGATTTCACTAGGTGTGCATCTTGTGGTTACTGAGTCTCACTATAGGCTGATCTTCTAGCCATAGCACCAATGCCAAGGACAGGTTAAGCTTTAGATTAAGTAATTACATTACTGAATCGCAGTACTTGCAAACTCTCTGGCGTGAAAGTTCTTTCTAATAACCAGGGAATTTTTTTTTATATAATGATCCCTATATTGTTATTAGGCATTGAATTATATATATTTATATTATATATATTTTTTTTCCTTCCTCTGGATCAATTGTGGAGAGTTCTGTATATGGAGGGTTTCTATTTTTTTTTTTTTTATTGGTTGAACTAAATGGTCTTTTTTCAATCCGACTAACTATATAATTATGTAACTATGAATTCAATTCTTCTCAGCAGCCAATTAGCATAAGACTTGCCCTGATTGGTAGCTGTGGGGAAATAACTCCAGTTCTTAGGAAGAACAAATTTGTATACAAGGTTTTAAGTCATTGTTTAAATTGCTGGTAAAGCTGTGTACATACAGATTGCACTTTGGCCAGTTTAGCAGGAACTGGCAAAATATTGATCTGTGCATAGCCCTCTCTGTTCGACAGAAGCCGATCATTAGATGGGTCTCTGATGAACAGACATGCTGGAAAACCAGCATTCAATCAGCTGCTGCAGTCAATGGCTGCAGCAGCTGATCAGTGTATTCTAACAGGAGAGGAGTCCATGCTTTGTGGATATAGAAATATGTGTTTTTTTTTGTTGTTCAGCCAGCTGGTTGAGTTAAAAATATCTGTGTGCAACCAGTATAAGTGTTTAGTGAAATAGCTTCACAGCTTTGCAAAAAACACCCTACCTTCCAGGAAGGTACCATGGTACTCCCTGGCAAGGAGTAGGAAACTCATTTCAAGTGACAACATTGAGCCAAGCACTTTCACGTGAGGATATTGCCCTGTAAGGCCGCGTACACACGCGCGGACTGTTCGCCCAACTTTGTCCGCTGAACAGTGTTTGGGCGGACAGTCCGCTCGTGTGTGGGCTTTCAGCGGACAGTTTCAGCGGACAGTTTGACGGACAAGGTTTTTCGGAAATTCCGTAAAACTGTCCGCTGAAACCTTGTTTCAGCGAACAGTCCGCTCGTGTGTAGGCTTGTTCGTCAAACAAAGTTGCGCGCATGCTCAGAAAGGATTTTCACGCCGAAAGTTATAATGCAGTGTATAGGACGTCGTATTTTTCGTCCCGTCGTACGTGCCGTTCACGTCATCGCGCACGGTTTCAGCAAACTGTTCGTTCGTCGTGTGTGGCCATGTCCGTCCATGCTAATTTTGAGCGGACTGTTTGCCGAAACTGTTTGACGGACAAAGTTGGGCGAACAGTCCGCCCGTGTGTACGCGGCCTCAGGTATAACTTGTTTGTAGCTTACTGTGATCAGGGCAACTTTTCGCTCCCAGCAGCTAAATGGAGTTGCGTGGAGCAAAAACAATGTGAGAAAGTACTGTTGGGGAAGGGGGTGGTGATGATGTCTTAAATTGAACACTGTGGGGTTGATTTACTAAAATTGGAATGTGTACAATCTGGTGCTCTGCATAGAGTACAATCAGCTTCCAGGTTTTATTGTCAAAGCCTCATTGAACAAGCTAAAGTTAGAATCTAATTGGCTACTATGCACAGATGTACCAGATATTGCACTCTCCAGTTTTAGTAAATCAACCTCTTTGATTTGCTTTACATATAATCTATGTTCTACAAATAAATGAATTCAGAACAGACGCATCTAATATATTAAAAGACCACCCACATACCACAACAGCTTAGGTTTTCATTATACATTCAGATGTCCTGGCTAATTTAGTTCAGCTATCCAAAAGAATTCAAATATAACACGCACTACAAATTCATAATAACCACACATATGTTATAGTATATCACAAGTCTCATTTTGTACATATGATAAATTATGTGATTTATGTTGCCCGCCTGAAAAACTTTTTGTTGTTTCTCAAAATGCGCAATGCACTTTTTACAAGTTTTGTATGTTGCTTTCACCTATTTTTTCTTCGTTCTAGAATCTTCTATACAATGCATGTTTCATTATGGGAATCATTACAGTAATTATGCCACGTCCTTATCACAGTACACTGTTTTTTACTAAGCTACATGGAAGGAAAATAACATAATCTTTCCTATTTATTTAATTTACCAGATGCAATAGATAACCATAGATCATTTAATGACAAACACGGATTAGCTGGAAAACGTGAGCTACAACCGGAGGAGGACATAAAGTCAGGTAATTTGTACAGTAATTATCAAATGCATTGGGCAGAGATGCTGAAAAACCTTTATAAAGATGGAGAATTTACAGTTATCTGAATGTATAACTTTGGTGTTTTCTTTAATGCCAGAATATGTATAGAAATGCCTAATAATCATATCGCTATATCTGTGATCCAAAGCAACCAGCTGAAAATAAAAAAAACTCTTTAATCTATGGTATTAAAGTGAATGTGTGAACCATTTTACATTTTTGAAGATTAAAATTGAGCTTTCGGTATATTGCAAATCTACAAGAATCAGTTCCTAACATGCCACAATATACAAGAACAGTATCAATTTTGAAAAAAAAGCATAACTCTTACCTTTTAAAAGCTGTTTTTGAGTGCTTGCGATGTGATTTTTACCTAGGCTGAGAATGTTATCAGTGTTCTGCGAACAGGAAGAGCCATTTCCTTCTCCTCTGTGATCAGACTGTAAAAGTGGCCACACACACTATCATGCAGGGTGCAGGCTGAACGAAACAAAATCTAACCAATTTCTCCATCCACACTAAACAGCACGGGGCTGTCAGCTGACAATTAAATTATATCAGTTAGGAGGGGCAGGCAAGGCTAGCCACTTAGTGAATTCTATCTGGTTTATCGGGAAGCAATTTGAACAGTGTATGGCCAGCTTAACAATGTAACATCAACATTGTCACGGCAGTTGGTATTTCTAGTCCAGAATTAAGAATTGTGAAAGAGGTTTTCTGGATGGTGAGAGTAAGGCGCGTTTCACACAGGGCAGACTCTCTTAAGCCAATCTGCCTGTTTGGCAGGGGATCTCTCCACTTATTCCCACTGAGCAAGCAGATGACAGGTCCGTGTCCACTCCACTATGCAGAGCAGACACAGCCCGCTCTCTTCTATGGGGCGGTTGTATGGAAACAAACTGCCTATGCGTTCTTATCCGACTGTCATCTGATCTGATCTGACGGACAGATGGTGAAAGGATCCACATCTGTCTGTTTTTAGCAGACAGGATCAGATGTTAGTGGATATCAGTAGACGCATGTCTGCTGAGATCCTCCGCTCCATAGAGAGCTATGGATGGTCTGATCTGGTTCACCTGAAAACTGACAGGCAGACCTGATGGATCCATCAGTATGAAAGGTGCCTAATAGCAGGCATTTTGTAGTGTGTCTGTACTTACGAAGTATTTTGACTTTCAAATGTTTAACTACTTCCGGACCGCCCACCACACATATACTGCAGCAGAGCGACCTGACTGCATGAAACAACGTATCTGTACGTTGTTTGTGATTCCTGGTCTCAGGGGTGCGCTGCAATTGGACATAGCGGGAGCCTATCAGCGGGTTTGGCGGTTATGATGGCTGCCGTCCAGCCGCGATAGTTTGGGGGAATGACAGAATGGTGATCTGCCTATGTAAATAAGGCAGACCATTGTTCTGTCACAGAGGAAGAGAGAGATCTCTGATTCCCATTAATCAGAAACATCGTTCTCTCTCTTCTTCTAGTGTCAGCATCCCCCACACAGTTAAGCCTCACACACAGATTGGATTGTTGGCCAACAAAACCGTGGAATTTTGTCCATACTACGTGGTTTTTCAGCTCTTTAGCACCACCATTTGGGCTCCTTCTGCTAATTTCGTGTTAGTAAAAGTTTGGTGAGTGTTGATTTCCGCTTTTCATTACACGCTTTACAGTTCGTTTCTGAACCGCCGTTCGTCAACCAGACATGTTGTGGAATCAAAGGAGATAACGTGTTATTTATTATTGGTCTCTGAGTTACTTGACATAATTTTTTTGGTTGAATAATGATGTGATTTGGTATATTTTCTATATTTTTGGATGTATAGAATGCACTTTTTGGTTAAGTTCTATTGGCAGATAGCATGTCTAATTTTCTTTGTTTTCTTTTTTTATGAAAATTTTTTTGTAGAGTTATACTTGGCTATGTGTTTTACTTCAAATGACAGTTTGGGAGTAGTCAGTTTCATTTAAAAAAATACAATGTAAAATTAACAAGGAATTTCAACATAGTTGTATGTTTGATTTTAAAAACTTTGGGATAATGGTGTTGTGGTAACTTGTCCAAAAAATAAATACATTTGTTTGCAATAACTCCATCAGTATCACCAGCAAAGCAGCTTCATTATTATCCCATTAAGGCCGGGTTCACACTGCTGCGGGGGGAGATCCGGATGTGATTCGCACCGCACTGCAGTGCAAATCACATCCGATCTCCGTAGCGATGCGAGTTCAGCCATACAGATAGTATGGCTGAATTCGCATCGCTCCCGCAGCAAACTCGCACGGGACCCTTTTTTTGGTCCGCAGCAGAATCGGATCGCATGGGTGTTCACACCATGCGATCCGATTCCTGTGCGAGTCTGCAGATCGCACTGCGATATGCGGACGGATCTGGGGGTGTCATTAACATTTCATTGACACTCCCAGCCGTTCGCATAGGGCAGTGTGAACTGCCGGCGGGAGTCATGCGATGCGGGAAAACGCCGCGGATTCGCGGCGTTCCCGCATCGCTGTGGTGTAAACCCAGCCTAAAGAAGAAAATTGTGCGCTGAATTTCGAGATTTCATAATTTGCCACGTTACGAATGTTAATTCTCCATTACAAACGCTAGTTTACAAGACCGACCACTTCTGGCTCGTCCTTGCTTCCAAGCAAGCATGTTTGTACTCTGGACTTTTGTCCGACAGACTTGTGTACACACGCTCAGGAAGTCCAACAACACACATTTGTCCATGGAAAATTTTAAAACCTGCTATCCAACATTTGGAAAATTCGACAACAATTGTCTGATGGAACATACATATGGTCAACACACACACACACATTTCCCATCGGAAAATCTGATTGTGTGTACGAGGCTTTAGAAAGCACACATAGGGAACACATTTAATCCTTTGATTGCCCTTGATGTTAACCCCTTCCCTGCCAGTGTCATTTATTCAGTGTCAATGCATTTTTTAGCACTGATCAATGTATTGGTGTCACTGGCCCATAACAAGTGTCACTTAGTGTCCAATTTTTCTGCTGCTATGTCACAGTCCTATTAAAAATCGCTGATCACCATTACTAGTAAAAAAAAAAATTAAATAATAAAAAAAGTCCCTAAATCTACCCCATAGTTTGTGGATTCTATAACTTTTGTGCAGACCAATCAATATACGCTATTGATTGGTCTTTTTACCAAAAATTTGTAGCAGAATACAAATTGTCCTAAATTGATGAAGTAATTAGATTTTTTTTACATATTTTTATTGGATATGTTTTAAAGCAGAAAGTAAAAAATATCGTTTTTTTTTCAAAATTGTTACTATTTTTTTGTTGATAGCGCAAAAAATAAAAACCGCAGAGGTGATCAAATACTACCAAAAGAAAGCTCTTTGTGGGAAAAAAGGGACATCAAATTTATTTGGGTACAGTGTCACACGATCGCGCAATTGTCAGTTAAATTAACGCAGTGCTATATTCTCCAAAAATTGCCTGGTCATTAAATAGCTGACAGGGTAGATTTTGTGTACTGAGTGTTGTCAGCCCTGCTCAGTTCCTTTTGCTAAGCTACTCAACCACTACCACTCTTATGCCCTGTACACACGGTCAGACTTTCTGGCCCAAAATGTGTGATCGGATTGTGTTTTCGGAAATTCCGATCGTGTGTGGGCTGACTTTTTCTGTCGGAATTTCCGATCATTTAAATTCCGATTGTGTGTAGATAATTCCGATGGACAAAGTCCCACGCATGCTCAGTATAAATGACGAAACGAAAGCTATTGGCTACTGTCCTCTTTATAGTCCCATCGTCCGTGTTGTACGTCACCTCGTTCTGAATGATCAGATTTTCCGACAACTTTGTGCGATCGTGTGCATGCAAGACAAGTCTGGGACAAAATTTGTCGGAAAGAATGTTCGACAGTGTGTACAGGGCATTAGCTCTCTAGCATTGTTTGAGAAAACACAGAAAGTTTGTACAGACCATGGGATGGCTCTGTTAGGGTCTCTATACACTAAGTATTACCCCATGGCCTGTGTTCTCATAGTTTTTGATTATCAAGACAAAATAGTGGTTCTCTTTAATTTTAGGTTGAGTTTGAAGTCAGTATCCAAGCACTCAAGTAAAAAAAAAATCAATAATCAAACCTGTAAGTCATAAGAGAATTTTTTTTAGCAAATACTTTTATTTAGCTTGATTCAGATGTGCAAAATATAATTAATGTTCATTCCAACTAGGTATGTTTTTTTAATGAATGCCCATTGTAGCACTTGCAAAAACACCTTATACTTCTGGAGCCATGATAATGACTGTAAACAACGGCTGCTTAAGCATGACTGGATAATTAAATGATTGAGATATTTAACTTTAGCTTGACCTTTCTTGAAGAGGACAAAATATGATTAATTTCATAAAATGAATCATGTAATTGCTAGTTGTCATTTTCTAATTTGAATTAAAAAACCTCAACTGAACTCCAGGTGAAGAACTAAATACTAAGGTACAAAACTTACTGTGTTGACTGCCAATAGATTTGTGTTTCTTTCTATCCATTCCATCTACAAATGTAAAAGTTAGGAGATGTGAATTTTCTCTTTTGCAGTTAAATAGCACTTATGGCTCTTGTCCCTCCCTCCGTGTGTGACTGGGCAATACAAGGAAAAGCAGCGAACTTATGAGCTCACTTCTCTTCCATTCTGCCCTCCCCTTTTATCAGCATTTTGCCTGTTAGCACATAAACACTGCAGCCTAGCTGATGTTCTCCTTGTGCTGCTTCTTCCTTTCCCAGGCTGTGCTCTGCTGTACAGAGAATACCAGAGGCTATTACCAGGTCACATTTAGGAATTTATACTGCCTGAATTGCAAAATACATTTGATGTATTGATTATACAGGGCTGAATTAATTGTGACTTTTTATCTGCTGGGGTTTGAATTTAAAATAGTTATATCATTTTTTTTGTTGTTGTTTTGCTCATTGCACTAAGGAACCTCTTCACCATTCCCCTTGATACTATAAATTCTCAAGCACAATATTTGAAGAAAAAAAATGTGCACATGTGTCAATATACACAGCTAAATTGCCAGATAATATAAAAAAAAAAATGTCAAAATCTTTAAGGTTTCTACTGCTCATTGTTTTTGTAATTTGTAGTAATAATTTAGTAAGGATTAACCACTTAAGCCCCGGACCAATTGTCAGCCTAAGGACCAGAGGTCTTTTTACAATTTCGCACTGCACTGTTTAACTGGTAATTGCGCGATCATGCAATGTTGTACCCAAATGAAATTTGCGTCCTTTTTTTTCCCACAAATAGAGCTTTTTTTTATGGTATTTGATTGCCTCTGCGATATTTATTTTTTACGATATAAAAGGAAAAAGACTGAAAATGTTTACAAAAAAAAATAATGTTCTACTTTTGTAATAAGAAAAATCGAATAAACTAAATTTTAGTCATACATTTAGGCCAAAATGTATTCAGCCACATGTCTTTAGTAAAAAAAATGTCAATAAGCGTATATTTATTTGTTTGCGCAAAAGTTATAGCGTCTACAAACTAGAGTACATTTTCTGGAATTTACACAGCTTTTAATTTATGGCTGTCTATCTCATATCTTGAGGTGCTAAAATGGCAGGGCAGTACAAACCCCCCCCCCCAATGACCCCATTTTGGAAAGTAGACATCCCAAGTAAATTGCTAAGGGGCATGTTGAGCCCATTGAATATTTTTTTTTTGTCCCAAGTGATTGAATAATGACACAAAAAAAAAAAGTTTACAAAAAGTTGTCACTAAATGATATATTGCTCACACATGCCATAGTTATATGTGGAATTGCACCCCAAAATATATTCTGCTGCTTTTCCTTTTACGGGGATACCACATATGTGGGACTTTTTGGGAGTCTAGCTGCCTTCAGGATTTCTAAGCCCACGTACACACGGTCGGAGATTTTGCCAACCATACCGTCGGATTTTGTCCGTCGGATTTAGTCCGACGGATTGTGTCCGAAACTGTTGCATACACACGGTCGGACCAAGTTGTTTGATTTAGCGGTTGCCAAGAACGCGGTGACGTAATTTCCTTACGATGGGACTACATTCAGGCTAGTAGGCAACAGCTTTGATGTAGGAATTTGATCTGAGCATGCGTGGCACTTGGTCCGATCAAAATTCGCTACACATGATCGGATTAGGTCCGACCGGCCCAGTTGGTCGGGAAATATTTCCAACATGTTGGAAAATTGGGTCCGACGGAGATTCGGACGGAATCAGTCTGATGCATACCACACACGGTCGGATTATCTGACGACACGGTCCGATAAGACGCATTCCGACGGATTCTCCGACCGTGTGTACGCGGCATAAGGGTGCAAATTTTTGATAAGCATAAAATGCCAAAATAGCACAAACCCCCCCCAAATGACCCCATTTTGGAAAGTAGACACCCCAAGCTATTTACTGAGAGGCATGTTGAGTCCATGAAATATTTTATATTTTGCCACAAGTTGCAGGAATATTACAATTTCTTTTTTTTTTTTTGCACAAAGTTGTCACTAAATTATATATTGCTCACACATGCTATGGGCATAAGTGAAATTACACCCCAAAATAAATTCTGCTGCTTCTCCCGAGTATGGGGATACCACATGTGGGGGACTTTTTGGGAGCATAGCCGCGTACAGGACCCCGAAAACCAAGCACTGCCTTCCGGATTTAACCCCCCTAGCGGTAATCCCGAGTCTGGCTCGGGGTAGGAATATACTGATAGGAGTGGTAACCCCGAGCAAGACTCGGGATGGCTTCGCTCGATGCAGGGGAGGACACAGGGAGCGTTACTCACCTTGTCCCCTGGATCCAGCGATGTCCGCCGCGCTGTGCGATCGAGCTGTCCTCCGCTCGATTCACAGTGCCGAATGCCGCCGAGCTCCGTTCCCTGCGGCGTTACGGCGCATGGGAGCGGAGAACGGCGGCAAATTCAAAAAAGTAAAAACACACTAAACACATACAGTACTGTAATCTTACAGATTACAGTGCTGTATTAAAAAATACACACACCCTTTGTCCCTAGTGGTCTGTGCAGTGCCCTGCATGCACTTTTATATTATAAATACTGTTTTTTACTGCCTGGAATTTGGAGATTGTCCATAGCAACCAAAAAGTGTAAATTTTTCAGTGTTTTAGGATTTTATTACATTATTGAATAATTTTTATTATTCTTTATTATATTATAAACTTTATCATACCCGGGATGTCTGCTAGACTCTGGTTTGAACAGATTTAAGAGCGTTATTCCTAAGAATTACAGGACTACAAAATAAAAGCCAGATTTCCGTGCAAAATAATTGTACCGCTTTCAGCACCTAATTCCAGACTGAATCATACCGCCAGGGAGGTTAAATATAAAACGCTACCAAAAAAAACTGTTAGGCCGCGTACACACGGGCGGACTGTTCGTCCAACTTTGTCCGCTGAACAGTGTTTGGGCGGACAGTCCGCTCGTGTGTGGGCTTTCAGCGGACAGTTTCAGCGGACAGTTGGACGGACAAGGTTTTTCGGAAATTCCGTAAAACTGTCCGCTGAAACCTTGTTTCAGCGAACAGTCCGCTCGTGTGTAGGCTTGTTCGTCAAACAAAGTTGCGCGCATGCTCAGAAAGGATTTTCACGCCGAAAGCTATAATGCAGTGTATAGGACGTCGTATTTTTCGTCCCGTCGTACGTGCCGTTCACGTCATCGCGCACGGTTTCAGCAAACTGTTCGTCCGTCGTGTGTGGCCATGTCCGTCCATGCTAAGTTTGAGCGGACTGTTTGCCGAAACTGTTGGACGGACAAAGTTGGGCGAACAGTCCGCGCGTGTGTACGCGGCCTTAGCGATTGCAGGGATCAGGCCTGACTCTGCGAACGCTGCAGTTATGTGTTTAGTGTTTTGTAAGTGACAGTGATCGATCGATACTGCACTTGGGTGGGCTGATCCCGCTAACAATGCGTTTTTTTGGAACCCTAAACTGCTGGGGACGCTAGTGTAGATCTGATCAGATATTGGTCTGTTCAGATTCTATACCACTGTGGGAGGTGTATGCTTTGCGCGTGGGTGTTAGCGGTACTGGCACTAACCTAGCGCTGCCTGGGGTGACGCAGACCCTGACCCTAAAACCTAATTGATATCACCCGCCGGGTGATCAGGGGTTTAAACCTTTATTGGGTAATAAATGGTGGGTGCCCTGATGCTATAAAAAGCAAACTAACTAACCAGAGTCACAGGTAACACTTATACGGTGATCACTGGTGAAAGGGTTAACTAGGGGCAATCAGGGGGTTAAAACCTTTATTAGGTAGTATATGGGGGTCCCGGACGCTATATAAAAACCTGACGGGGAACCTAAATAACTAAATAGCTAACTGGCTATCCAGCGTCACCAGTGACACTTATACGGTGATCGCTGGTGAAAGGGTTAACTCTAGGGGCAATCAGGGGGTTAAAACCTTTATTGGTTAGTATATGGGGGTACCTAACGCTATAAAAACCTGGCGGTGAACCTAAAAAAATATTGACATGACATAACATAACATGATTTGTGTGCCTATGTGTACCTACATGTCAGTGTAGTGTTTGGTGCACTTACTATCTGTTCTCCTCGCAGTCCGGTCAAAAAGACCTCCCTGAGGAGAATGACATCACTTCCTCCCTGCCGGTGTTTACACTACACAGGCGGGGGAAGCTTCTCATTCGCCAGGAGCGATCGAGAGGGGATGGCCAGAAACCAACGGCCATCCCCTCATCCCGGATCGCTCCTGAAGCGAAACGGACTGCCGCAGCCAGCGGGAGGGGGTCCGATCGGACCCCCCACCCGCTGCAAGGCAAGCATGTACATGTACGTGCTTGTGCCTATCAGTGCCATTGTGCCTACGTACATTTACATGCGGCGGTCCTTAAGTGGTTAAGCACCTCAGCTCTGGAAGGTCTTACCCCCTTCATGACTATGTCATTTTTTGCTTTTCAGCACTGCTCTATTTTAACTGGTAATTGCGCGGCCATACAACGCTGTACCCAAGCGAAATTTATAAAAAAATTCACACTGATAGAGCTTTTTTTTTGGTATTTAATCACCACTGGGTTATATATATATATATATATATATATATATATATATATATATATATATATATATATATATATATATATATACAAAAAAAATACTAAAAATGTTTAAAAACATTATTTTTTACTTTCTTCATTAAACATCCAATAAAACATTAACAGATCTAGTCTTCATAAATTTAGGTCAAAATGTATTCTGCTACATGTCTTTGGCAAAAAAAAAAATCCCAAAAGTGTATATTGATTTGTTTGTGTGAAAGCTATAGCCTCTACAAACTATTGTAAATATACACTGTTTTTTGTTTTTTACTACTAGTGGCAGTGATCAGCTACTTATAGTGATACTGTGATGGCAAACTGACACTAACTTACACTGGGTGTGAACTGACTAACTGCTGCTGACATCACCAGTGATACTAATACAGTGATCAATGATAACACTATACACTATCGCTGTACTAATGACACTGGCTGGGAATGGGGTTAACATCTGAAGTAATCAAGGGGTTAAATGTGTGCATATCAAGTGTTAATTTCTGTATTGTATGCTGTTTTTTTTTTCTAAATATCTCTTTGTTTCTTATCCCTGCGATAAGAAACAAAGAGACCATTCCCTCTGTACAAAGCCCTGTGTTGATTGTCAACACAGGGCTCTGAGCTGTGATTGGACAGAAGCTAAAAAGCAGGTCCCTGCCATAAATCATTAGCAGGGACCTGCTGACAAACTCCCACTGTGTACTATCACAGCAGGTGTTTGTGTGGGGTGCTCATGTGTGCATTCTAAACCTGGAAGAAATCGGCGCCGTACCAGTCCACAGTACATTGTGGGTGGGGAGGTCTGCAAGTGGTTACATTTACACTCACCATATTCCTAAATTAAATTGAAAGTATCAATATATTTCCAGAAAAACAACTCACAATTGAAATGCATACATGAGAAGTATTTTGGCTGGCAAAGGATCTATAACTCTGTCAAACCTGTCTTGTGTTTTACGTACCACTTTGTACAGTTAGGCACATTACTATTTCTTAGGTTAGCTTTTCAGCTTTTTATGTCACATCTCTGACTCTAGCTTGCTTTTTGAAAAATTAGGTTGATATATTAAAATGTACCTGCAAATTTAATATGGTTATACTTGTAGTACATTATACCACCATAGCTGTATTTGCAAAGGGGTTGATTTACTAAAACTGAAGAGTGCAAAATCTGGTGCAGCTGTGCATGGTAGCAAATCAGCTTCTAACTTCAGCTTGTTCAGTTAAGCTTTGGAAAAAAAAACCTGGGCGCTGATTGGTTACTATGCAGCATTGCACCAGATTTCGCACTCTCCAGTTTTAGTAAATCTACCCCAAAGTGTTAAATGCAAGCCATTGTGTCAAGCACCAGCTGTAACAAGACATTAGGATTTAACAAGCACACTAATTTACATTTGGGTTTATCATTTACTTATTTATTCATCAGAATAAGCGGGAAAAGCTATATTTGAGATTATTTGTACACAATCCCTAATAATTACTAAAATATTTATGCATGATATCTGTGTCCTTCTAGGAAATTTTTATAGAACTTTGTCCGACGATAATGTCCTGCGCACACTGGTTGAATTTTTAACATATTTACATCTTAAAGGTAAGACTTTTATATTTGTTACCTAATGATCAGAGGAAGTTTTGATCAACAGTATATGTTTGTTTCCATTTACATATCCAACTACTTTAACTTATTTAAAAAAAAGAGATGTGACTTTTGTAGCAAAAAGATGATTTCTGAATATTGATGAATAATTATAGTGCCTAAATGTTTTTTAATAAAGAATAATTGGTATCCTCATCCTCATGATGATGATTTCTGAATAGTACAGTATAGAACACAGACTCCTTTTTTTCTTGACTATGGGTTATATGCTGCCACCTTCAGGTGAGAACCCTTGCAAACAGTTTTTAAGCAAGACCTAAGCCTATATAACCCCTCCCACTCCTAGCAATCCTCAGTTCTTTGCTAGTGCTGGATGTCCTCTCTCTACTTAAAGCATGTTACTGGCTTATATTACTGTACTGAAATTACCAGAAGATTGAAGACTTGGCTTGGTCCGTCACACAAAGAAATCCTTCTTCACCTGTCTACATCAACTCCCCTGAGACAATATGATTGCTACTTCCTGATGGGTTGCTCCTAGGCAGCAGCTTGGTGAACCATACACAGACCCCATTGCAAGAAACATCTAACTATCTATAACATTTCAGCACTGATCTCTGCGTGTGGTACTCACCCTCTGTACAACAGTATGTTGCAACGTAGGTAGCTGAAGAGTGCTCTACAGGCACAGGGCAGTGGTGATCCGAGTCCTGTTAGTGCACGTCCCTAGAGACCCTCTCCATGTAGAAAAAGGTATGCCAATCCATGGGGAGGTGCGGAATCACATCTGGTGGTCTGTCCCCTGGGAAGGTGCTGTTTCCTCATGTGGTGAGGCCATAGCTTTCCCTCTCATGTCTCTCAAACCCAGTTCTCCTCACACCAGCCTGGGGGCATTCCCTGTACACTGGGCCCCTGTCTTGGGCAATATATAAGGTGGGCAGGTAGAGCACCTTAGACTGGGAGCAGTGTCTTCCTGGGCTGCAACACTCTTTACATTTTTTCACAGCTTAGCCTAACCTGCAAAACTTTAAATAATTTATAGTGGTCATAGCGTTTCTGAATAGCATGGTGATTTAAGCCCAAGACCTGCAACACATTTGGACTCACAGTGGCCCCTTCTGAGTGTATAGTCCCGCCTTTTGTAGGAAGGACACAGCTCTGCCCTGGGTGCCATCTTGGGCACACCACAGCTCCAGTTGCTTCTTTCTTTTATTTTGTGGCTTAGGTCTACACCTCGGCCTTCACCAGATTACCCAGCATCCTTAGTTATGGGACACAGGATGGCTGCACTTCTGCTTCATTGCAATAGTCTTTGCACAGTATAAGATCTTGAGCATCCCATAGGAGATCATCTTACTCTTATTGTGGATATCAGATTAATAGAGAAATGAAACACAAGGCTGGCAGTACATACTGTGCACATTGCCATGATAAAATTATTCAGTTTTCCTCTCAAAACTCTGCACCTGGGTCCTTGGAGTGTCCCCTTATCTCCTTAATCTCCCTAATCTCCTAGGAGGAGATTCAAGTGGAGATTACATTGGTAGCATAGACAAGAGTGGTGCTTTCACACATCTGACCACAGGGTATCATCACACTTTAACAGCAGCCTTTGCAGACTGAGCTTTGTATAGAGACTGATGTTGTGCTCTATGTCTTCCACCTCCCCTTTCCTCTGTAAGTCCATTACCTACTTTATTTTTTTGATAAAGAGATGAGTATGCTATGAGGCTGTCTGCTCCTCTCTTTCTCCCCTGCTTTTGTCTTTCAACAATCCAGTCTCCCAGCCATTTACTTAGGGGGCAGCAAAGCCTAATAGCTAGCCATTACTTGATTATTGCACATTTATTACCTCTGAGATCCATTGTTTGTGCTTTATTGTACCAATTTTTACTGTTATTAATATCATGACCCTCATGCACTTGTCTTCCATCTCACAGGGTTTTCACAGAGTTTTCATGATAATGATGTTTATATTTAGACTCTATTCAGTGCATATGCATTGTTCGTAGTCAATTACCCCCTATGTGTTGAATGTTTGTTGCCATTCATTGACTACATTATTTCTATTTGAAGAATTTGCATGCACTCCCCACAGAGGCCCTCCAGTGGTCGCTTTTATAATCACCTGTGCACTTTTAGCTAATTTTAGTTTGTGTTTCGTTACTACCCCAAAAAGTGCTGTGATGCATCCGGATATTTTCTTCCTTTGTGAAATTAGTGGACAAAAGGTTTGAGGCATCCATTAAAGCCCACTCTGCTCTGGCAATTGCTGCCATGCAACCTTTGTCAGTGTCTATGGCTCTGGCAGCCTGGGCCAAGCGCATACAGAAATATTCCAGATTGATCCTGATGGATCCCTCAATACTTTAAAAGTTGATGTCCTTTCCAGCAGTTTTGAGCTACTGCTTAAACATTTTGGCGGACGCCCTTACCCAACACTGCTCATGTGGCCCTCTTATCAGTCCAGATGCGCATGATCCTTGGGTTGCAGAACTAATCATCAGAGGCAGTTTTGAAGAAACATCTAGAAAGGATTTGGTTTGATGAAGAATGATTCTTTTGTGAATCACTGGACACCTTTTTTTTTAAGAAAGTCGGGGGCAGAAAAAGCAATCCCTTACTCTTAAAAGAAAGCACAGTTTCACACTAACTGCGTGGAATAAGCTCCCCACACCAGGATATCTATGTCCTGGTGGCTTATAAACTCTGTGCTGGAGTCAAGGAAGTCAATCCTTCTACTGACCTTGGACAGTTTTCAAGACAAATGCCAGCCTATTAGGGCAGAGAGGTGTTCTAATGATGAAAATGGTCCACATTTCTTAGATGGACAATTGACTGGCTGACTTCCTCAGCCATCAGCATCTTGATGGGGAAGAACCACTTCAACCCAGGGTAATCTATGACATCTGTCTGGTGGGGGACTCCAGATGTAGATCTGTTGGGGTGCCTATTCAACAACAAGGTGGACAGGGAAACAACACAATACAAGCTGCACACCAATTATGTCACCTCTTCATAAAGCCTTTATTAAGCCACAGACAGCATACAGCATACATGTCCCCACCCAAGTACCACCTGTACTTGACACGTTTCAAATCAATAGGTTTAGTTGTTAGGACAGGTTGACAGGTTTGTAGCCAAGATCAGGAATCTAAAAACTTTACAGTGGATGCACTGGTGACCCTGTGGGATCAGCTAATGTACATCTTCCTTCCAGTGATTTTTGTAGCACAAAATTTAACCAAATGGGATTGGTATTCAGCCATCCCCTGACTCCCAAGTGACACCCTATGGGCATTTCCAGACTTGTCAGACCTGCCCTGTCAAAGATTGGACTATCATCTTGCTTCATGGTTGCTGGCTTTAACCAGGTGGCTTTTGATATCTAAGTCCTAACAGATTGGGGTCGCTCTAACTAGCAAGGTCTATAATTGCACTTGAAAGGCTCACTTTGCATGTTGCATGGTGCTAGATGATATTATATGGGGTGTAACCTGTCCTTTCTCCAATTTGAGCTAGAGCAGCATTTGGCCTTGAACATCCTGAATGGCCAAATATTGGAAGTGGCCATTTTGTTTCAGAGACTAATGGCCACTCATTCTCTGGTTCCCTTTGTTCAAGCAGTAGCTCATATTGTTTCCCTGTTAATTCACCTGTCTCACCCTGACATCTCAATTTGGTCCTATAAGCTCCATAGAAGCCTCCCTTTGAGCCCAGTTGTGACATTCCCTTGTAAGATTGTCACAACTGGGTATTTTTTTGGTGGCCATCCTTTCAGCAAAACAAGTTACAGAAATACCAGCCTTATCCTGTATGATACCCTCTCTTGTTCTCCATGAAGACAGGATTGTTTTGAGACCCTAGTACCTTCTTCATCCCTAAAGTGGTTTCCTCTTTCTACTTTAATCAGACATCATTCTACCCTCTCTGTGCCCTGCTCTTAAGCACCCCAAAGAAGTATCTCTTCATTATTCAGATGTGATACATGCAGTTTACCTTTCTGCCCCTGCCTCCATGCAAACTTCCTATTCCCTGTTTGTCCTACATCTTGTTCCACCATCCCTAGGTGGAGTAGGCATGTTATCACTAGGGCTCATGTCTTGAAGGATAAGAGTCTTCCATTTCCTGTAAGGTCTCACCTGACACCTTCAGTCAATGCCTTTTGGGCTTTTCAGCACCAGGGATTCTTAGAATTGTATGGCAGTAACCTGGTCCGCTGTTCACACATTTCTGAAGGTTTATCAGGTGGATGTTGAGGCCTTTGCTGAAGCCAAGTTTAGCTGTAAGGTATTTTATACTGTTCTTTTTTTTACTGATTTTTTAATTGGTAACCTGATCCCTTGTTTGGTCCTGTTGGCATTGTTTGCTGTGTTGCTTGTTGTATTGCTTGGGGGAATCCTATGATTAAAGGAGTTGTAAAGTCATAAGTTTTTTTTATCTTAATGCATTCTATGCATTAATATAAAAATCCTTCTGTGTGCAGCAGCCTCTCTCAGCCCCCCTGTTACTTACCTGAGCCCCATCTCTGTCCAGCGATGTCCACGAGTGTCTCAGCCATTAGAGACTCTCCCTCCTGATTGGCCGAGACACAGCAGCAGCGCCATTGTCTCTCGCTGCTGTCAAAGTCAATCAGCCAATCAGGAGAGAGAGGGGGCAAGCCCGGGCCGCAGCTCTGTGTCTGAATGGACACAGGGAGCTGTGACTCAGCTCAGGTGCCCCCATAGCAAGCTGCTTGCTGTCGGGGCACTCGACAGGAGGGAGGGGCCAGGAGAACCAAAGAGGAGGATTCGGGCTGCTCTGTGCAAATCCACTGCAACAGAGCAGGTATTACATGTTTGTCATTTTTATTGAAAAAAAAAAAAAACTTCACAATCACTCTAAGATCTAAAGGTGTCTGTGCCCTGTACTGTACAATAAGGAAATAAGATTTTAGACTTACCTCTAAATTTTTTGAAAAATGACTGTTGTCACTGGAAGTGAAAGGGATTCAACATTTTTGCAGTTGTCACCAGAACATGAATAGAGGAGAAACCTTCCAATGAGGCACTTGTTGTAGCATCCACTAAGAAAGTATTTCATTACTTTGGAAATATATTTTCTTCTTGTTTTCTGTTGTGTCTCCAAGACAGGAAGTGAAGGGAAATATCTCTCTGTTCAAATCATTCCCTACCCTCTCCAAATAAAAAATTACTTTGGATATACTTTATATAAAGAGCATATTTAGAATATAGTTTAATTTAGCAAAATTATCAAATATTTATTGATTCATTTAAGCCTGATGCCAACCTTTTGGTCAATATACGTGCCTTGAAAAAGTATTCATACCCCCTTGCAATTTTCCACGTATTGTCATGTTACAACCAAAAACGTAAATGTATTTTTTGAGATTTTATGTGATAGACCAACACAAAGTGGCACATAACTGTGAAGTGGAAGAACAATGATAAATGGTTTTCAATTTTTTGTTACAAAAAAGTATCTGAAAAGTGTGACGTGCTTATGTTTTTAGCCCCCTTTACTCTGATACCCCTAAAATCTAGTGGAACCAATTGCCTTCGGAAGTCAGTTAATTAGTAAATAGAGTCCACTATCTCAGTATAAATACAGCTGTTCTGTGAAGCCCTCAGAGGTTTGTTAAAGAACCTTAGTGAACAAACAGCATCATGAAAGCCAAGGATCACACAAAACAGGTCAGGGATAAAGTTGTGGAGAAGTTTAAAGCAGAGTTAGGTTACAGAAAAATATCCCAAGGTTTGAACATCTAACGGAACACTGTTCAATTCATTATCCGAAAATGGAAACAGTATGGCACAACTGCAAACCTACCAAAACATGGCCATCCACCTAAACTGACAGGCCAGGCAAGGAGAGCATTAATTGGCAAAGCAGCCAAGAGGCCCATGGTAACTCTGGAGGAGCTGCAGAGATCCAAAAAATTTCAAGGGGTTTGAATACTTTTTCAAGGCACTGTATATAGTGAGCACATTGTCATTGTTAATCCTCCCTTAAATTAATGTAAATGTATTTTTATTTTCAGAGTCTGGAGCACTGGATACCTTGTCCTCAACAATGTCCGCAGAAGAAACAACCCAATCATGAAAAAGAAATCCTTTGTATTTGACTGTATAATTCCAAATCCAATAAATGTTTTCACTTAATGTTCATACAATTTCAAATATAAATATATCCCAATAATACTACAGTGTATTTTTGCTTAAGTAAAATTAAGCTACAATAAAAAATAGCAGCTGCTGTCTGATGTTTTTCATATACAACAAATTTATTCACAGTTAATCTAATTAGACTGACTTATAGCAGGAATACACAGTTAGAAAATCGACTCATAGCTCGACCGCGACCAACGAAACAGCGCTCATTGGTCGAAATTGTCACCAACATTAACCAATAAAAAAAACTTTAGAAGAGAAATCCATTCTATACGTAGTGCTGACATCCCACGTATAAGTGGGGTCATCTACTAGTTCTGCTAATGCGTGATAATGTTCAAGAGATATTTTATGGACGACTTTTACACCAACAAATAGAATATCATTCATTCGCAATTGATACAACACAATTTTTCAATTTTTTCAATTGTTTTTTTTCAGTCACAATATCGATATCGGGTATTACTTGCTGGGCATCACTAAGTAGAAAATTGGCAGCTTTTCTTATTGTGTATTCCTGCCATTATTCTTGTGTATGTGCAAACAACAAACACGCAAATATATTTAAGCCTGGTAACCAAGCCTATTAGTACAGCATGATGATGTATAATGTGCCCATTGCAGCCACAAATGTTGAAAGGAGAAAATGTGAAACAGCGATGACTGATCCTTGACTGAATCAACTCACGCCTTGTAAAATTATGATTTCCTTTAAATGCTGTAAGTATCTAAAATTTCACTCCATCTCTATGACAACAAAGCAATTAAAGACCCAGCTTCTCTGTGGAGGAGTCAAGGAAAATCGAAATCCAATAAAACTTGTAGCGCTTCCCCAAAGTGAAACATTTCTTTTTAATCAATGTAAGTCTAAAAAGCCAATAAAGGTCTTTTTACATGTTAGACATTATTTTCCAATACTGATATCTTTTTATGAAAGAAAAAACATACATAAAAAGGAGTTATAAGAATATATTTTGCTTTTACTGTTTCAATTCTGGAGTTCATCCTTAAAGTGTAGTTCAACCCATATAAAAGTCAGCAGCTACAAAAAGTGTAACTGCTGACTCTTATTAATTGGACACTCATCTGTCCCATGGTCCAGTGATGCAGGCAAACAAAGTCCTGCTCCTCTTCCCCTCCTCTCTGCGGCACCAGCATTGTCACTATGGGTGCCCAGCTGTGGCTTCACAGCCGGGTACGCACTGCACATGCGTGAACCTCGCTGCACACCTTGACTGGCTGGGCAATTATCTGGGACCTGTGACGTGTCCCAGATGATTGGCGAGAGGGAGGGGGGGAGAAGTGAACTTCCTTCTGGCGTAGCGGTGCCCCGGGAGGATGTGGGAGCTGGATCTCTTTAAAAAGAGGGTATCCGCTCCCCCCCCCAAAAAACCTTGTATAGAACTTTCCTATCCAACCACAAAGTACAGGCAATCAGTAGGTAATGACTGCTACAGGTGCTCACCCCGGCACCAAAGAACGCAATAGAGAAAAGGAAAATGGTAGCACACCACAGTGAAGTTAAAATCTTGAAGGTTCTTTATTGTTGCCATGCCAGATAGATGCACAGGGACAGGGTTGACACATTTCTATGCTTACAACGTATGAGTTATTATGAGTAAGCCTGAGTGATTTGTGTGAAACACGTCAGCCATGTCCCTATGCATCTGTCTAGCTTGAAAAGCTTTTTTGGCCTTACTTCACCAAAGAATAACAAGAGTGTATTTAGTTCTACACTCCTGTGACCGGTATTCAGCCGACAGCATGCTGAAGTCCACTGTCTAAGGTCACTAAGCTGGTCCTGGCTATGGTGCTATCCTGACTTTCTTGTTCTTGAGCCACTAAGAGCCTGAGCCAGCTATTCCCACCCTCTCCACAGCCCAGTAAGTAAGTGGTGGAGGAGCAGAGCAGAGAGCTGATGAATGACAGTCACTGGCTCTCTGCTCACTGAAGACCAAGAACCGATTGATCAGTGGTTTTTGATTGCTTGGTTCTCGGCCTTTGAGGCAGTGGGGGACAGATGCAGTATTGGACGGCTGCTGCATCGAACTAGGTGAGTATAAATGTTTTTTTTTTTTTTTTATTCCTATACTTCTCTTTTAAGATAATAGACATTTACAATGCACACCGCTGAAAGACTGTCCTATATGATATTTTTAATGAAGACATATTCAACCAGAAAACAAAATAGAAATAATAAAACTAATAGACATTCTGTCCTGGGGCACATACATGTGCATATGTGTATACTATTAACCAGTACATGCATGTGATCATGCATGTGATCTGAAGACACATGCATGTGATCTGAAGACACCCCAATCACCACATTAAAGACAAGGTGCTGTGCCAATCCCAAGTACCCCAAAGTATGAATGCGCTGAAAAAGAAATCATCACAATATAAAAATAGAGGAATGATATTAGACAATTCTTACACAACCTAAATAAAAGAATAGATAGACAAGGTTAATATCTATGAAAAAAGGACATAAATTATATATGAAAAAATTGGATCGACTGTTACTAATAAATGCATTAACATCCCATTCAATGTTTAATCCATGAGGGAAAAAAACATACACCATAGATCCATCTGCTTTCCATTTTAAATATTATATATTTGCTAGAACTTCCCCTTCAGTGTGGGATAAATTTGTCAATCCCCAGGAATAGAGTCCTAGTTGGGTCTTTATTGTGGACAAGTGCATAATGCTTTGATGTGCTGTGTCCTCAGAAACCCTGTCTAATTTTCCCTACATGCTTGTTTAAATGAACATGCAGCGCTCAGGTGGTCCTACCTACATATTGCATGCCACACAACCCCTGCCCTTCTCACCAACTCGTGACAAAGACTGGCCAATATCACATCTCACTTACGTAACAATGCCACTCTCAGCTGCATCTTGTACAAAGATTTTTCAACTTGCAGGACCACAAACTACGTGCCAGCAGCCTGAGAGCAATTGTCGCTGGGTTATGTTAATTAAGCAATTAACCCTTTAAACAGTCACCACCCCCTTTTTACTGAGAAGGAAGAAACTCACAATCTTAGCAATGATAATTACGACTTTAGAATAAGGGTCTGTAGCACACACTGGATGTATATATAAGTCTTAACAGCGCTTGTGAAAGAAATATAAATGCGTATACACAATAAAGTGCAAAGTGCAATAAAACAAATACTCAATGGTAAGTACCACATTGAAAATATATAAATAAAGTGCCAAGTGCTTCCATTGGCAGCACAAATTCCAAGGTTGAAGGAAATGTTCAGAGACCACACTCAATGAAAAGAGCACGAAATCCCCTCTTGTAACACCACTCACCAGAGCTTGTAGACCCTCAGCTTTGCAGTCCAGGGGTCAAAAATTGCTTAGTGGAGTCACAACAGTAAATTCAAGGTCAGAGGAGCTCCCACAAATAATTAGTATTGGACCAGGGAAAACGATATATAATAAAAGAGAGAAAGGTACATAGTGAAGTACTGTAGTACTTCTGAAGTACTGTGCGCCTGCACAGTGCCCAAGAACAATAGCCTACAATGCCCAGGGTGCTGAGCGTGACCTGTATCACATGGTATATTATGAACTATGTGATTATGGCAAACAAGGGATCGATACATGGACCTACCATTAGGGGTGGAGGAAGAGAAAGTCTCCACCCACCTATGAAGGAAGTAAAAAAAGAGGCAGATGTAAAATTGAACAGACAGGGGGGCATAAACAAGGGCCGAAGGGGTGGGCCAGCTGTCAAAGACAGTCAGCCCTTGGGTGTCCATACAGCCAAAGGCTGTAAAGGGACGTCTAGAAAATGTAAAATGAATACTCCCGCGGTAGTAAAGATATAAAGACCAAAGGTGCTGCAAACGGCGTAAGGGTCAAACACTACCCATATAAGTAAATTAATCAGTAATTGGTGTTGTGCTTCTACATAAATAAAAACATGTTCATATGAAGTAAAGTATTAATTCCCTCACAATCAACATAGTAAAAGCAATAAAGTGCAAATGACCAAAAAACATAAAATAAAGTAATAAAGTGCATATGCAATGAAAAAAATGAATAACTGAAAGAAGGGCTAAATGAGTAAGTCCATACAATATAGGTGCCAATAGTGCTATTAAAACACGGATGGACACTCCTCTAGGTCCAAAGTTACTACAGAACACCTCCACCTGATCTTCCTATAGAACACCTCCACATTGCACTTTGGACCTAGAGGAGTGTCCATCCATGTTTTATTAGCACTATTGGCACCTATATTATATGGACTTACTCATTTATTTATTTATATATATTTATTTATCCACGGCTAGTTTAAGCCTTTCTTTCAGTTAGTCACTTGAGCTATCTGCACGTGATTATATTTTTTTCATCGCATATGCACTTTATTACTTTATTTTATGTTTTTGGTCATTTGCACTTTATTGCTTTTACTTTGTTGATTGTGAGGCAATTGATCCTTTAATTCATATGAACACGTTTTTATTTATGTAGGAGCGCAACACCAATTACTGATTCATGTAGAGGGACGTTGCCCCCAGGAAACAGGACGGCACCCAAACAAGCGACTAGGGAAGGGCGGGGCAGTCGGAGAGTGGGAACAGGGGGAACAAGGCAGAGGGAGAAGAGTAGAAGGACAGGCACAGTGGTAGTCATGTAGTGCTCCATATACATGACAATGGGTCCATGCGATCAATCGCTCAGAGATAAAAACAATCAAATCAACATATAGATAAGAACCTACCAATATATTAGTGCATACTTAATGGCATAAACCCAAAACACTATGATCACAATATGCAGAATACAGAGTGGGTAGAAATTAACAAACAATATAAAAAAAAATGTAGCAATAATGGCAATTAAAGACACTAGTTTGACATCATATGCTAAAGCAATTTCTGTATTGATCCCAAGAATGTTGGGGGGGGGGGGGGGGGGGGTCAGAAAGGCAGTGAAGAAGCAGAGACGGAGGTGGGAAAAAGGCATGAAGGAGGAAAAAGTGATAGCCTAATGCAAACGATCAATCTGGAACCATCGGGGGCCAGAGATCACTGCACATAAGAATTACCAAAGAAACATACAAAGGATCAAATATGTCATAGCAAAATGTAATTTTTATAAATATAAAGAAAGGATGCATATTATTGTCTAGCGTGGAATTTGCTTCAGAATGAATATAAATTAACTAAGCAATCTAAATATGTCTATATTCTGGCTGTGCTATTGTGATTTCATTATTAAAAACATATGCTGAAGTTTTAAAGTCTTGGCAGCTAGTCTAGCAGAAATACATATTGGACATTCCCTTCAGTTGAGCCAGAGGCGTAGCTTGAAGCTAGTGGGCCCCGATGCAAAAGTTGACATGGGCCCCACCCCACTACCGCCCATCACTTCAACCATGCATGCAGATACACCCACCGCATGGCAAGATACTCAAAGTGGCTTAAGAGTTTTGAATTCCCAGAGTTCCTCCTTACAACAGAGGACAGGGGTCACAGCTGAAGAATCAGAGGACAGGGACTGCTAGCAGGTCACCTGGCAGAGCTCCTTTCCCATCCCAGCACTGTATAAAGCTCCTCCCCCCACACTACACAGGGCTGGAATCACATTCCTTTACACACAGTCTGTCTGCCCTCACAGGGTGTTTTTGCCTTTTATGTTGCCGTTCTGACCCAGTAAAATTCCCTGTTCGGAACGGCACTGTAGTTGCAGTAGGCAGATACACCCTGTGAAGGTCATTGCTGACTGGCTGTGTTGTAAGGGAATGTGATTTCAGTCCCGTGGAGGAGGAACAGTATAGAGTGCATTAATGGAAAATGAGCTCAGCAGCCGAGCATAACATCCAGGGCAGAGGGGGTGCAACTTAGATCAAGGGGGGCAAAGCCATATGACACAAAATCTGGAGCCTACAGCCCCTCAGGGGCCCCTCAGAAGATGTTAAGGGATTTCTTTTAGCAATTTCTGAAGGATTCTTTGTCAGTGTTGGCAGGTGTTGGGGAAGGTCACCTCCCGAGGTGTGTGTCTTTTCCCCAGTTGCCAGGGAATTGGGGTAAGGAGACATCTTTGAGTGGGGGGTACAGAGAATCCTAGCTGGTGACTAAGGATCAGCCGAACACCCCCTGTTCGGTTCGCACCAGAACCTGCCAACAGACCTAAACTTTGTGTGAACTTTAGAACTCTATTAAAGTCTATGGGACTCGAACTTTCAAAATCTAAAGTGCTAATTTCAAAGGCTAATATGCAAGTTATTGTCCTAAAAAGTGTTTGGGTCCTGGGTCCTGGGTCCTGCCCCAGGGGACATGTATCAATGCAAAAAAAGTTTTAAAAACTGCAGTTTTTTTTCGGGAGCAGTGATTTTAATAATGCTTAAAGTGAAACAATAAAAGTGTAATATTCCTTTAAATTTCATACCTGGGGTGTGTGTATAGTATGCCTGTGAAGGGGCGCATGTTTCCCGTGCTTAGAACTGTCCCTGTACAGGGTGGGCGTGGCCAGCGCATGAGCTGAATGGAAGCTCTGTGAGAGAGCTCTGTGACACGAACGGGCATATTAGCGACAATTCACAGCGAATATCGGTAAAAAAGATACGAACAGATAACGGAAGAGTTCCTGAATCCGAAGGTGATGTCAAAAAAGCGGAAAGACGAACGGAAAATGAAAAAACTAACGACATTCTCCTCTCAGTCAGCGGGTGGGAGAAAAAAAGATGGCACAGATCCTCTCACAGCTGCTGTACCAGCAACAGCCTCCTCAGGGAGAGTGCAATACACTGACAGGCCTGATGCTGCTCTAGAAGAATCACCTCAGAAAACACATCTGGAATCTCCTCATGAGGAAGATTACCTCAGCCCTACATGTCGCAGCCTGGCTAAAACTCGTATCAAACTGGATTTCACAGGCCAGGAGGTAAGCTATAAAATACCTCATATTAGTCAAGATAACACAGTCATAACTCCTATAGCTTCACCTATAGCCGCATTCCCCACTAATAACCAGCCTATTCTGGACACCCAATTAAAAGAAATGCTATTAACTTTACATACTTCGCTTCATACGGATATTTTACAACTCACAAATCAATTCTCCAAAGCAGTGAACTCCTTAGGTGAAAGAGTACACACTATTGAGAACTCTATGGGAGACATGACCAATACTATTAATGATTTAATAGATGCTCATGAAGAAAATAAAGCTGAAAAAGAGTGGCTTAAATTTAAAATCGCAGATTTAGAAGACCGCTCAAGGAAGAACAATCTCAAAATCAGGGGTATCCCTGAAAATATACAGCAGTCTGATCTTAAAAAATATGCCACTGACTTATTCTCCAACTTGCTGCCAGCTATACCAGCCTTAGAGCTCACAATTGATCATATCCATCGGATTCCGAAACCGTCATTTCTCCCTCCACAGATACCACGTGATGTACTACTTAGAGTACACTTCTACCATGTTAAAGAACAAATCCTATATAAAGTGTGACATCTAGGACAACTTCCACAACCATATAATACAATCCAGATTTATGCTGACTTGTCTAAACATACTCTAGATATGAGAAGACAACTTTCCACGATTACAAAAGCTCTGCGTAATCATAAAATTGAATACCGTTGGAAACAACCATCTAAACTACTGATACAGAAGAACGACACCTACCATACAATCACTTCTGTGGAACAAGGCATTAAGTTACTTCACGCATGGGGTATTATCCCCGAACCAACTCCACCTATCGGAGCTAAGAAGAATCTGGAGAAACTTACGCCACAATGGCATTAGCTTTCATTGACTAGATCCGGTCAAAATACAATCCTATCTATAGGAAACCGATCTATCAGCTTGCCCGCCGTGCCGTGCGATACTAAATCTTTGGAACAGCTGACCTTTGAACTAATTCCCCATTCTAATGTTGCAGTATACATTGAAATGTTTACCACTGCAAGTTAAGTTTAATGTTTGGTTATATTTTTGTTTGTGCTTTTACTTTTATTTTTTTCTTCACAGTATCCTATACACAACTCATAGCATTCAAAGGGACAAGTATGTTGTGAACCTACAAAATTTGAATCAAAACTTTTCAGTCACTAAATTTTTGGACATTCATAGTCATTTCAGACTACAGATTGTTCGCATGGAAGTAGAATTTAAAGCTATTATCAGGCTAGTATGTACTTACTTTTTCCATCTTATTAATATCCTTTTATGAGTATAAAGTTAATATCTTTAAATACTAATGGTCTTAACCATCCAGCAAAAAGAGCGTCGATGTGGCAAATGGCTAACACCCAGCGATGTCAAATATTGTGTATACAAGAAACCCATTTCAAAACAGGCGCTACTCCCACTTGCACCCATAAGAACTTTCCTCACATATTTACAGCATCAGGCCAACAGAAAAAAAGAGGAGTACTTATTGCCATACATCATTCAGTTAATTTTCAATTGCATGAATCTATTGTAGATACCAATGGACGATACCTCATATTAATATGTACCATTGATAATACACTTACTACATTGGTAAATGTGTATGCGCCTAATAAAAGGCAATCCCATTTTCTGAATGGCCTGATGAGAAAAATAGGTAAATGCCGAAAAGGTGCCTTAATAATTTGTGGAGACTTCAACACAATACATGAACAAGAACTAGACACTTCTAATCCCAAAACCAGAACCAACTGTGCACTTAAATTTTTTTCGAATAAAAGCGATCTCTATGATGTATGGAGATGCCATCATCCTGGAGATGGTGAATACACATATCATTCCCTGGTACATAATACCTATACTCGTATCGATTATATTTTTATGGATAAGTGGTTATTGCAGCGGGTGAGGGAGTCTGACATTGCACCCATCACTTGGACTGATCATGCCCCAATTAGTATGACTATTCTACCTAAACACTCTCAAACGACCCATTTTCTATGGAGAACAAATGCATATCTTATCAACATGCCTACCTATGCTACAGCTATACAAAACCAGATAACTGAATTCTTTAAATATAATGTGGGATCGGTTTCAGACTCCGCCACCCTATGGGGTGCTCATAAAGCATTTAGTAGGGGAATCCTAATGCAACTGAATGCTCAATTCAGGAAAAATAAAACGAAACTCATTGAGAAACTTACTGCTGACATTAAAACATTAGATTCCCAAAACCAATCTCACCCATCACAACAACTGAAAACTAAACTACAAATATTACGACAGGAACTCAGAACGACTTTATTGGATACATTTGAAAAACATACTAGAAAACTTAAAGCTAAATATTACCATACTAGCAACAAAGCAGGAAAAAACATGGCACTTCGGATCAAAGGCAGATATTCCAAATCAAAGATTCCATATCTATACCACCCTATTACTAGAGAAAAATTGCAAGACCCCCAAGACATAGCAAATGCATTTAGCTGTTATTATAGCTCCCTTTACAATCTTAAAGATGATTCTCAAACTCCCACACCTACCCCAAAGATAATACGTGATTTCTTAGATACTATTAGTCTCCCATCATTAACTACTGATCAAATCTCTGATCTTAACGTCCCATTTTCAGTGGAAGAAATTGCTAGAACTATAGACTCCCTGCCCAACAATAAATCTCCGGGCCCAGATGGAATGATAGGAGAATACTATAAATTACTTCGAGATATACTGGCTCCCCACTTATGCTCACTTTTTAATGAAGCGGCATCCAAATCAGAATTTCCTGCTGAGATGCTTCAGGCCTTGATCATAACACTGCCGAAACCAGGCAAAGATCCCAATGCTCCCCAAAATTTCAGACCGATTTCATTATTGAACATTGACATCAAAATATACGCCAAAGCAATAGCGAATCGACTGATGAACTACATACCAGACCTCATTCACAAAGATCAATCTGGCTTTACTAAAGGTCGACAATCTTCAGATGCAACAAGACGTCTGATTGATATTATACACTTCACTGAGAGACATCAAACGCCTTCTCTGCTCCTTTCTTTGGATGCAGAGAAGGCGTTTGATAGGGTCCATTGGGGCTATTTACAGTCAGTGCTTTTAAAATTCGGCTTTCATGGAAATATTTTATCGGCAATTTTTGCACTGTATAAGGGCCCCTCAGCGAGAGTATACACAAATGATATGATGTCTAGGCCCTTTGGCATCTCGAATGGAACACGACAAGGTTGCCCCTTATCTCCTTTAATATTTAATTTAGCCATCGAACCTCTAGCAGAACGTATACGATCTGACACAAAACTATCTGGTATAAAAATTGGGCAAATAGATAATAAAATAAGTCTGTTCGCAGATGACATAGTGCTTATAGTGTCTGATCCTATTTCATCTCTCCCGAATCTCCAAAATATACTAACGACATTTGGAGCAGCATCATATTATAAAATCAATGAAACTAAGTCCAATATTTTAGACCTAGGATTATATAACACAACCAGGCAGTTATTGTCTAATAAATACCCCTACCACTGGAAAGACGAGGGGATTTCTTACTTAGGAATCACTCTCACTAACAAAACAAAACAGTTATTTAAAACAAACTTTTTACCATTTAAGAAACATTTTGAAACAGATCTGACAACACTTAGTAAATTCGAATTTACATGGGCTGGTCGCCTGGCAGCTTTCAAAATGATGACCTTACCAAAATTATTATATCAACTCAGGTCCCTTCCAATATGTATCCCTAAATACTACTTTAAATCCTTACAAAGCAGTTTGGGAAAATATCTATGGAATGGCAAAAAATCCCGTTGCGCATACCATATACTAATTAAACATAGAAATATAGGTGGTGCGACCGTACCTGATCTACAGGATTATTATGACGCAACTCTTTTGACCCAATTGCAAGAATGGTTCTTGCCTACTCCTAAAACTTTATGGGGACAAATTGAGAAAGACATCACACGACAGCCTAATATGCAATTCTGGTTACTTAGTAGGAAAATTAAGTCCACAATTACAGCTCAATACCCACCAACGGTGAAAGCGACGCTACACTCTTGGCAGAGAATCATCACATACAAATGGGATAAAACTCCAATCACGGTGTTAAACCCTCCTCTAACAATTATACCAACATTAATTCCTGGCGTACAAATACACGACTGGAATTTGGGTGGGGATATCAAACTTGGTTCCTTCTTCCAACAAGGCTTTTTCTCAGTTAAGTAATGAATTACAGCTTCCGAATTCTGAGCGATCTACATATATTCAAATAGAAAAGTGTCTGCTACACAATCCACAACTCAGAGCTTCAATCCCGGTTAAAATATGGTCTTTCCTCAATAACCATGCCACCTCACAGAAAGGAGTAGCTACAATATACCCAATTCTAGGGGAAAAAAACATACCCAGCAAACTACCTTCCTTCCTTAAATGGGAACAAGATTTGGGGCAAGACTTTTCAATTAAACAATGGATGGCTTCCCTACGAAGCATATATAGGGCCACTGCATGTGTTACACTATGGGAACTGGCACAAAAAATTGTTCAAAGACAATACCTGACTCCACATATCCTAGCAAAATTCAAGGGGAACTCGTCACCTAATTGCTGGAGAAATTGTACCCAATTGGGGACCCTATTTCATATTATGTGGGACTGCCCAAGATTACATAACTACTGGCAGGCAATCTCCCATTTACTCACTTCCGTAACAGGTATTGTCCTTCAACTTTCACCAGAACTAGCCATTCTGAATATGAATTTACATACGATTCCCAAACAATATCGTAAAGTAGTAACACATATACTTTTAGCTGCGAGACTATCCATAACTAGAAAATGGAAAACTGACTCTCTTCCTACTATGACAGAAGTTATAGAATTAACCCAACTCCACCACTCCTATGAATTGTTATTTCCTAATGACAAATCCCTATATATTAAGGAACAACAACTATGGGAACCTTGGAGTACATGGTACAAAAATTATACTTCCACAATTTAGATAATGCTGATTCTTTAATCATATAGAAGAAAGAACTCCTGTGCGTTTTAATATTTTTTTTTTGGATGGCTTTAAAAATAATTTCATAGCAAAGTGACAAATATATCACATATTTGTTTATCTGAATTGAGCTGCGGAGTAAGAATAGATCTTTATTTTCATTCATAAAAGATAACTACTGTGTTTGAATTTCCTTTAGGATGTTGGCCTAGGTACTCCAAGACACAGATAGATCCCTGTGAGGGGTGTCTTGGGGTCCAGAAGTGGCCATTATCCATATCGCTATTTATAAATCTTACAATAATTATATTACGGACTTTATTATACAAATTCTAAGAGACTTACTCTTGTTCGAGTCCCTTTATGACTATGAATATTAGATACTTAGGAATACTACTTTATTCTTTATTGTGGATTATTTGTTTCTATGCTATATTATGCTGAGAAAACCCTGTCACTACATTATACTGTGTTATGTTACTTTTATTACTATATATTTTTTTTTTTTTGTTTTGTAACCCTTGTTGTAACTAACTCTGTTAAAAATCTCAATAAAAACATTTGAAAAGAAAAAGAACTGTCCCTGTACAAAGTGTCATTTCTGCATGAAAAAAAGTCATTTAAAATCACTTGCGGCTATAATGAATTGTCGGCTCCCCGTATTACAGAGAACAGTCATTGAAAGTCATTAATAATAAAAAAAAAAAAGCGTGGGGTTACCCCAAATTCAATTACCAGGCCCTTCAGGTCTGGTATGGATATTAAGGGGAACCTCGTGTCAAATTTAAAAAAAAATGACGTGGCATTCCCCCTAAAAATCCATACCAGACTCTTTATCCGAGCACGCAACCTGGCAGGCCGCAGGAAAATAGGGGGGCAAGAGAGCGCCCCCCCTCCTGAACTGTACCAGGCCACATGCCCTCAACATTGGGAGGATGCTTTGGAGGTCTGTGGAACGGGGGGGCAGGATCTGGGGGGTCCCCTTGTTAAAGGGGGCTTCCAAATTCTGATAAGCCCCCCGTCCGCAGACCCCACAACCACAGGCCAGGGTTGTGGGGATGAGGCCCTTGTCCTCATCAACATGGGGACAAGGTGCTTTAAGGGGTCACAGACTCCCAAAGCATCCTCTCAATGTTGAGGGTATGTGGCCTGGTACAGTTCGGGGGGGTCACTCTATTGTCCCCCCTCTTTTCCTGCGGCCTGCCAGGTTGCGTGCTCAGATAAAGGGTCTGGTATGGATTTTTATGGGCAACCCCACGTCATTTTTTTTTTATTTGACGCGGGGTTCCCCTGAAGGGCCTAATAATTGAATTTTTTTTATCAATGACTGTTCTCTGTATTACGGGGAGCCGACAATTCATTATAGTCGCGACTTGCGAGTGATTTTAAATGACTTTTTTTCCTGCAGAAATGACACTTTGTGTAGGGACAGTTCTAAGCATGGGAAACATGTGCCCCTTCACAAGCATACTATAGACACCCCCCCAGGTATGAAATTTAAAGGAATATTACACTTTTGTTGTTTCACTTTAAGAATTATTAAAATCACTGCTCCTGAAAAAACAGCCGTTTAAAAAAAAAATTGCATTGATACATGTCCCCTGGGGCAGGACCCGGGTCCCCAAACACTTTTTAGGACAATAACTTGCATATTAACCTTTAAAATTAGCACTTTAGATTTCTCCCATAGACTTGTACAGGGTGTTCCGCGGCTTTTCGAATTTACCGCGAACACCCCAAATTGTTCACTGTTCACCGAACAGGCAATGTTCGAGTTGAACATAAGTTTGACTCGAAATCGAAGCTCATCCCTATTGGTGACTAGGAGACACTGAACCTCACCAGTAACATCCGTCCCATCATGGCTACAGGACGGCACTCTTCTCCTTTTAACTCGCCAAGCTTGGTTACCATTCAATGTTGCCAGGACACAGCACAGACACTTCCCCACCCTGGGCTGCTCTCACCCGATGCTCCTCTCCATTCAGGAAATGGCTCACAGCTTCTCCCCAGCCAACAAGAACAGAGGGGTGTGGACTGTGGAAGACAAAGTGGAAGCCCAGTACTGGAGCGTGGCTGTGGGGCCCTAGAGCAGATCAGAGCTGGACTTTGTGGAGGATATGATAATATTACAGGGAAGCTGCAGGGGCCCCCTGGAGCTAGGGGCAGGGTTGCAATTGTGACCCCTGCAACTCCTTATGCTACGCCCATGTGTGTATTGTATAAACTGAAGGAAGGAGGGGAGAAAGGTCACTGTGCTATGTCCTCTTATGACAAAATGGCATAGAAGATTTGTGACGTGAACAAAATGGCTGCTACACACACAGCTGTTCATCAATAAATATAATACAGTATGAGTCGCACAAATGATGAATGGTTTAATAGTGTAGGTTCTAAAAGTATCAGTGAATTGAAAAGAGATACATTTATTATTCCTTATTAGGTGAACCCGGCATACCATATATATTTCTTTCAGGAATAAAAACCTTTTAGGATTTGAAAGAAAGTAGGTCTATTCGGTGGGTCAACCACATTGTAAGCAATTTTGTCCCTCAGGGAGGGTGCTCTTCTAAAACAGAATACAGAGCCTATCTGGTAAGAGGAAACCCAATATTCTGTCATTTTTAAGGACAGACCAATGTCTTCTGAAAATATTTCTAATGACATGCTGAATAGAAAAAGTGGTGATCAAGGACAAAGAAAAATCGTGAGCGTTAGTAGACTTGTTTTTCTCTTTATCCCTCAGCGGGGTATCACCTTTGGACTTGGGGGATAGTAGCATTCAACGTTTTCTCATCGTGCTCCTTGTCCAAAAATCTACCTTGAGTGTAAAAATCCTGCAAACAAGAACAATTTAGATGAAAAAATGTACTGCGAGAAACCAATTTAAGCTACAAATCGCAATAACAACTATCCAAAGGGACGAAGTAATTTCTGTCAGTAGGTTAAAAAAGAAAAGTACCAGTAATAAGGCTTCCATTATCTACTGTAATCTGAAGGTCCAAAAAATGTATCTACGTCTTACTCACCTCATAACTGAGTGAAATTCCCAGATCATTATCAATCAGTAAATAATATAAATAAATGTACGCTGCGCCTTGAATCTGCTATTTATACAAATAACCACATGCTTATGCAAAAAATATGTACGTGAAATGCTGAGAGAATTTTGATAAAATTGAGAATAAATAAAAACAAAGATTTCCGTGAATCATAAAAAAAAGTCAAACTCTTCAAATTATAACTTCAATTAAAGTGACTGATGTAAGAAGTCCCACTTTTCAAAATGCAACTTCAATTAGAGTGACGGTGCTTCTATGGACCTCCTGTGAAATACTAATGTGCTGGTTCTCCTTATGGACATGACAAGGTGCCCCTAAAACATCTGTGCTCAAAAGGAAGAATAACTGGGAAAGAGGCTCATCGCATAATACCATTATGGCAAGTTTATAAAAAAAAAAGCTGAGGCATACAGAAATACATTCACTTACTGCTGTGTCCTATAACCCGACACCCGGTACATACAGCATCATGTGTGTTAGGGGAGGATGGTCACCCCTCGTTTCGATACTGGAAGTTGGTTGAGGGTCACCTCCCTGAAATGTGTTTCAACCCGATTGCTCGTCTTCAGGAACCTGGAATAAACCTGGAATAAAGAGATAGAGGAGATTAAATAATATGTTGCTTTTGTGACAAACATTGTTGAAAAGCCAGCAATGTTTAAAACAAATATGTTATACTTACCGGCTCTGTATAATGGTTTTGCACAGAGCAGCCCCGAACCCCCTGGATTGCTTGCCACCCCCCCAAAAAATATACCACCAGCTGCCACTGCATGCCACTTTGAGGCGGCAAACAGTGTCTGTGTCCACAGGCAAAGGTGGATGTGGTCCTCAGGCAAAGTAGAGGAAGGGAGGAACATGAGCCCACAGAGAGGGGAGAACATTGATAAACAAGAAATTGGCAGTCATGTTCCCCCGGCTGCAGCGTATTGCCAAGTTGGCTACAGTGATGATGAGGTTGGAGGGGATTATGATGATGCTGGGGTCACTGACGTGACTAGGGTGTTGAATAGAGCAGAGGAGGAAAGTGAGGGAGAGGCACAACCCAAACGAAGCAGGATGTCCTCTAGAGGCAGCCATCATGGAGCAGTAAAGAGCGGCCACCTTATTCCATCAGATTGTTGAGCTGTTATCTCCCGGCCCACTTCCCACAGCTCGGCTGTGTGGGCCTTTTTTAGCACATGTGCAGCCGATTGCACTGTTGCAATTTGCAATCCCTGCCGCAAGCAGATCAAGCGTGGCAAAAACCCCAGCCATTTGGGTACTACATGCTTGGCAGGGCATTTAACCTCCCACCACTCAGCCGGTTGGCAAGGACACCTGAAAGCCACACACAGGGGACAAAATTCTTCTCCTTACTCCTCACCTTTCATGTCTAAGCCTGCCATATCTCATAACCTTGAAAGTAGCCTCCACTGACAGGGATGATGGTATAGCAAAGGGTCTCATAGATCCTTGCAACACATCTGCCAGCAGCACACCACCAGCTGTAGAGTATAGTAGGCAAATTTCTCTACCCAACTGCTGCAGTGAAAAAAAAATACACGCACTGCTAACCACATGCCCAGCATCTAAATTCCAGCTTGTCCAAATTGTTGGCTTTACAACTCCTGCCTTTCAGTCTGGTGGATTCTGCTCCCCTCCACGAATTTGTAGAATGTGCTGTACCACAATAGCAGGTTCCCAGTCGCTATTTCTTTGCATGTAAGGCCATTCGGGCTCTGTACCATAAGTGGAAGGCAATGTTTTGGCATTGTTGGGCAAGGCAGTCAGCCGCAAGGTCCACATTACAGCTCACACGTGGTCCAGCAAGCACGGTCAGTAGCTAAATATTTAGTTCACAGCACACTGGGTAACTCTGCTTGCAACTAGGAAGGATGCAGGACAAGGTTTACACTGGAGCTTGTTTTGTCACCATGTCGCCTTACAGCAAGTGGTGATGATGCAAGATCTGTCAGCTCCACCCCCTCCTCTTCTTCCATGCCGGATTGTCCTATGAACCACCAGTACCCCCTAAGAGTTCAAGGGGTCATTCAATGAGTCAGGCTAAAAGATGCCATGCAGAGCTTCAGCTGGTCTGTTTAGGGGACCAGAGATTCTTTCAGCTCTGCAGGGGTAGGCCCAGAGGTGGTTCATGCCATGGAAGCTTGAGCCAGGAATGGTGGAGTGCGATAATGGCACTAACCTTCTGTCCGCCCTTTAACAGGGAAATTTGAGAACATGTGCCATGGCTGGCACATGTTCTCAATTTGGTGGTGCAGCATTTCTTAAACAGGTACCCAGGTTTGTAAGATCTTCTAAGGCAGGCCAGAAGAGTCTGTAGCCATTTCAGGTGGTCATACACAGTCAGTGTTCGTTCTGCTGAAATTCAGCTGGAATTCCACCTGCCCGTAAACAACCTGATTTGTGACATGCCCACCAGGTGGAACTCAACTATGGCAATGCTGAAGCGGCTGCACATGCAGCAGAGGGCCATCAATGAGTACCCATCTATATATATTATAGAAAACGAGCTTAAATATTGGTACCTCACCCAAAATAATACAGTAAAAAACAAACAGCCAGAGCTTACTGACTTTAACAGTACCAGAGAAGCACTAAACCACATTAAGCTCACATACAAGGTATTTTATTACAAAAACAATTATTATAAAAGAGAATATAGAGCTCATGCTCTTAAAAACATCATATGATTGTTGGATAGGCTAGTACATATATACTCCACATATTGTTTCTTTGAAAAGCTGGCCAGGAGGTCGACCCGTTTCACAAACAGCTTCCTCAAGACCTCAATTCCTTGACCACAAAGAAACTAGACCTATCTATGAAACAAAATTCACTGGCCAGATTAAGGCTTACCTGTAGGTCCATGAAATATCTCCTAAACCTACACGGTTTAGGAGATATTTGCAGAAAGACAGGCACCGTTGTCTACGGCGCATGCGCCGTAGACAGAGGCACGCAGGCGCACTGGGCTTGCCGCTGCTAACGGCGATATGCAGTTAGTGGCGGCTCCCGTGCGCATGCGGGAGTGACGTCATTGCTGCTCCAGCACTGTGAGTAGCCGGAGCAGCAATACTCGGAAGAAGATGGACGCTCCGTGGAAGAGGGGACAGCAGTGACATCGGTGGCTCCTGTGCCAGGTAAGTGACACATAATGGGCTACAATGCAATGCATAGTAGCCCATTATGCTTTGCCTTTGCAGGGAGAGAAAGAGGAAGTAAACCCATCATAGTTTACTTCCTCTTTAATGTGGTTTAGTTCTTATCCGGTACCATTAAAATCCGTAACCTCTGACTGTTTGTTTTTTACTGAGTACCCATGTGAGTATGGCACAAGGACAGGCTCAGGACACCTCTGCATTTTTCCCCATGTCAATGGCTGCTGAAAAGAATGCATGCACTGTCCTGTCACCATTTGATGTGGCGACAAGGATGGTGAGCCATGACAATGCATGTATTAGTGACACACTGTCAGGTACTCATCAAAGCTGAAGTGCTGAGAGCGGCTTCCCTTGCAGCTGGGTGCACAGTACCCCTGAGGATGGAACAGTGGGTACAGGGCACGAAGAGGCACGGGTTGCCAGCAGGTGACTAGTACACAGAAGGTCTTCTGAAGGAAGAGATGCCCATGCAGATGGTCTTGGAACTGGTAGAAGTAAATGCCTGCCAGGGGTTCTAACACCTGGAGTGAAGGCCGAGGGTCAAACACAGGTATCAGTCCGTGAGACAGAGGATATTCCAGAGGCAGGCCGATGGTCAAACACAGGTATCAGTCCATGAGCCAGCAAGGCTAAGTGCAGGAAACATAGGATATTCCAGTGGCAGGCCGAGGGTCAAACACAGGTATCAGTCCGGGAGTCAGCAAGGCTAAGAGCAGGAAGTCCGTTAAACAAGCCAGGGGTCAGATCAGGAGAGAATCAGAGTAGTCTTCAAGCAATCCGGGTCACAACAGGAAGTGGTCAACAGGAACAGGAAACAGAGGAACACAGGTGAGCTGAGGAGACAAACCAGCAAAGACACAGAGCACATTGATGCCTTTTATAGGCCTGTCAGGCCAATCAGGTAAGGCCCATAGCCGTGTGCACAGGTGTGCACATGCGCGTACGACATTGTATCGTATCACGCATATGCGTGCGTTGTTGTGCAGCTCTTCCTCGCAGGCGCACGGGGAAGTGCCGACGTTGAAGTCTGGTGATTCTCTGACACACAATCCCTCTGTTCCTGCTGGAGTATACTCTGCATGGCATTATGGACAGGGCACTTGAGGCAGAGCAATGGGAAGAAGAGAAGGACTTCCTATCCTCCCAAAGCCCGCTTTATGCAGACACCATTCTTGTGATGCCACAGATCACACAAGAAGAAATGGAGGAGGAGGATTCTGGCAGTTTTGGAGGCATAGAAGCAGAGAAAGACATACGCAAAACCTTAAGAGATGGTTTTTAGTCTCCAGAAACCTTGGGAGTAGTAGATGACTGGGAGAAGGCAGTTCCAAATACTGTAATCCTTAGTGACCCAGAGGACTCTGCCTTTCATGCCTCCGCAAACTTGTGGTGCATGGGCTACCTTATTCTTCAAAGCCTGTGAAAGGATCTGAGAATTTGTGGCATCAAGGATAAAGATCATTATTGGTTGGCAACCCTCCTTGACCACCGTTACAAGGAAAAAGTCTCTGAACTCATCCTGCCCTTGCAGAGGGAGCAGAGGATGAAATATCTTGAGGACACCAGACGGCGCGATTATGTCAAGATGTGCATGAGGATACTTTCCAACTGCGAATGGTATCGACCCATCCAGCGGTCACTTCTTGACAAATTCAGTGAAGAATTTTACCCGATGGTCGACACGACATTCCAACAGAATGCCATTACAAAACAAAAATGGGAATTTCTTAGAACAAGCTACTCAAAAGAGGCCACTTTCTATGCCTTGCCTAAACTGCACAAACAACAACAAAAAAACCCAGGCAGACCAATTATTTCTGGTCGCGGAAATTTAACTGAAAATCTTAGCCAACTAGTAGACAGCCACTTGAAACCAGTCTGTCATCTTACATATGTGATACAACTCATTTTTACAGACTCTTCAAGATCTATATATTGAGGAGGGTGTCCAATTAGTCCAATTAGTCATGATAGATGTCGATGCACTCTATTGTACCATCCCTCACCAGAAAGGCCTTGCGACTATACGTCATGTGCTGTCGCAACTTTACGATGGTGAACCTATCTATACAGAGTTCATTATGAATTCTCTTGAATTTATACTTCACCACAATGCCTTTTGCTTTGACGGTTCCCACTACCTCCAGGTACAGAGTGTTGCTATGGGTACATGCTGTGCCCCATCATACGCCAATCTGTACCTGGGGTAGTAGGAACACTCACTGCTTAGCAACAAATAATTATTGGTATATATGGACCATGTATTGACATGGAAACAATATATATTGATGATGTATTCCTGATATGGGATGGCTCAACCAAATTATTGCATGAATTTTTAGCCTCCATCAATTCGAATGAGTTTAATCTCAGTTTTACCACGTCACACAGTACTAGCGAAATTACATTTTTGGATGTACTCGTCAAGAGACAAGAAGATGGCAGTCTATCTAGCCAGATCTATCGAAAACTTACAGCAGGGAACTCGTTGCTGCACGCATCAAGCTCTCACCCCAAGCCTTTAATTACGTCCATACCCTATGGCCAGTATTTGAGGGTTCGCAGAAATTGTTCAGATGACAATATATTGAAGAGTGAAGCAGACAGCCTTAAAAGGAGATTCCTCGAAAGAGGCTACTCCCATGCCTGTTTAAAAAAAGCATATAAAAAAGTTAGTAGGCTGTCTCGCCAAAAATCACTGAATGAACATAAAGAATTATCCATAAATTATACAACTAGAATTATCACCACCTACTCAATACAACACAAACAATTTAGGCAAATCCTCAATAGATATTGGCATCTATTAGTTATGGACCCTTCAATATCTCAATTTGTACCGAGTACACCAGCTGTCACATTCAGAAGAGCACCATCTATAGGTGACAGGGGTCGCCAGTGAATACCAACTCCATAGAGATGACGCATGTAAAACACTTGGCACTTTTTCCTGTAGTGGCTCCCTATATTGTCAGTATATGGACAGACGCCAAAACATTGATTTACCTAATGGACAACACTTTTACCCGAAACATTACGTTAATTGTAAAACTCCCACGTGGTGTACATGTTCACCTGCGAATGTGGTTGCTACTACGTCGGGAAAACAATTAACGAGTTTTGGAAGAGAATTTACCAACACAGTGTAACCATTCGCAAACATGATCCAGATGCAGTCATTGGCCATCCAAATCTACTTCCAAAAGTCAATTTTCTGGCATTAAACGAAGTACATTTCCACCCTTCAACAAATGCCTTCTACAGTGCGAATCTCGGTGGATCTTTAATCTCCGGGCCACCCAACCACCGGGGCTAAATGAAGCATTTAATTTCAGTTCCTTTCTCCCGGGCCTCACATCTGGGGTTTGTGAGCTAAATTTGTAGAAATTCACAACACACATTTCCCAAACTTGATGCTCCATTCAGAGTATATATATATATATATATATATATATATATATATATATATATATATATATATATGAATAATTAAGAATAAAACTATGAAATTGAAATATGTATATTCTTACATATTTCAATAAAAAAATGTCCATATTTTTTTATTACTGTTTTCTCACACTCCTTCATGTATTACATATTCACTTAGTCACCTGTATTCCTATCATTATCATATTCACTCATTCTCTCCATATTGCTATTCACCCACATTCACCATTTTTCTATAACCTTACATTCACACTTTCATCATCCCCATTCACTCACTGTCACCATCATCACTTTTTTCTTTACGTTTTTCTTCTCCTTCTGCCACCCTTATTATCTTTTAATCATCAACACAATTTTTATTATTCACTATACACCATTTTCAGTAACATTTTATCTTCATACTAATTTCCCCCTTTCTCACTATCTCATTCTCAATTTTTATCATTTTTTATTTATTAATTTTTATCTTCATTTTTATTATTTACGTTTACACTTATTATTTTTATTTATGCTATATATATTCACATTCATTTTTGTATTAATTTATATTGATTTTCATATATATTTGGACATTTATTTTCATTTTTATATTTATTGTTACTTATATTGAAAATTTTTATATTTATTTTTAAATACTTTTTTTATTTTTTCTACATATTTTCACTTTCTCCTTCACATTCATTTTTCACTAGTCACTATCTGTTTACATATTTCCTTTTCATACATATTTTTTACATCTACATTTTCACCACACATTTTCCGATCTTTTCTATTTTATTATTCATTTTTTTATTATTCATACATTTTTTTCTTTGTCTATCTGACTTCACTCCACTTCACCTTATTTCATCCCCCCCCCCCCTTTTTGTATTTTATCTATGAGACTACCTATTTTGTTCAATTATTCAGATATATATACCACCCCACCATTCTTATTAGTATATTTATCATTTATTTTTTATTGTTTGTGTAGCACTGACCCCAGAGGAGTTGCTGGTTTTATTTGGGCCTGCACTTTGCTAAGGACACCCCTTAACTTGACTCAATCCCCTTGACACAGCTGTGGTGCAATATGAATGAGTAGTGAAATTGTGAGAGATGACCCCACAATACACAATATAATACCTGTATTATTACCGTGATACCCGATGGCTCCACCTGCTGAGAGAAAAACAGTATTCCACACAATTGAGGTACTTAACCATAAATGTACTTTACAATAAATTGTAATAAGCAGGTGGTTACAATAATTGTACTGTCACCCTAAAATGAAATGACAGAACAATGAATTCAAAACAATTATACAAAGTAAAACTACAAGGGAGCTCCCTTACTTTAAGAGCTAGTTGCAATATCTTGTTAATAATACACAATTTTTGTTTCTTCTGCTAGCTATGACGGTCTTTATAATTTGTAATCCAAAAGGTAAAGGCTGAACTTAAAAGTGGTCCTGCTACTATCTCTTTAAGTGCTCCAGTGAGAGTTCCCTCCGGTATAGTGCAATGCTCAAGATGCAACAAGGATTAGGCCTTGAGCCTGTCTAAAGTCAGTTTCTGTAAGCTTCTTCCATGAGACTACAAATCCCAGCAAACACTGTATGTAATTCTATCTGAATGCAAGTGCGTAACAAGATGTGGGCTACAGCCCCCTCACCAACTGGATCTGAAGTCCCATTCAACAGCTTTGGTCCGGTGCACTGTAGCTTGCTGCAATGCCGGCTGACTCCATCATTCCATTCCGCTGGGTGAGCCGGGTCCTGTGATGCTCCGGGAAGTGTCTCTGGATCTCTCCTGATCCAGTCACTGTGTCTCTCACATTGTCAGATGACTGGCAATGTCTGTCGCTGCAGAGTTCCGCAATGGCTGTAGGCCGCTCCTCCTGAAGGGCTCTGCACGGGTCCTCACAAGCAGACCATGCGTCCGGAAGAGGCATAAAATGGCCACGCTAGGCCCTTTTATAATCTACCCAGCATGCAATTCTGTCCCAGGTGCCAATGGGTAGGACACCTGGCATTCTGGGTAGGCAAAGGGCAATTAAAAGGAGCATAAACATAGTCACTTCCTATGATGCTTTTCAATGTTCAAGAAAGAAAGACCCAAGTCCATTTCTTGCTATTGGCTGCTAGATGGCGCCAAATACTAAGTCATGATAATGTCCATAGACTTACATCATAATAATTTCAACAAAGATCAATAGGCAGTAATGGCAGCACTACACACTCCCCCTACTTTAAGTCTTTGGTCCCCAAAGATACCTAAAGCCTTGGTTCTGTTGCACATCTTTGCCTCTATGCAGTTGTACAACACAGACAGAGGAGCTTCCCACCAATTGTCATGTGCTGGGAAGCTGTCCTGTGCACTCACAGCTGATACTGTAATATCTGGTATAGATGTGTCAAGGGGTGTAGAGGGACCAGGCACTTCAGGATTTCTCTTGCTGGTGACTTGGGTCGCTTCAGAACATTCACCCCAAGGTATCATACGTTAGTCTCTTTGGTGGGTGAATGTCTCTCCTGACTCTCTGTTCTTTTGGAGTCTCAGGTAGGCTGACATCTACTTCGATATCCTCTTTCTCCTGGTCACTCAGTTCTGTGTCCCGTATTTCAGTTTCAGACCCAGCAGAGGAATCCTCAAGATTAGTTTCCAATATGGAGGTTTCAGACTCTTCTGATCTTTCTGCTGACCTGTCTTGAGGTATGAACTTGGGGGCTTCAGGCCTGAGAGTCCCCTTATTTCCTCTTCCTGTTTGGGATGAAACATTGGCTTCAGCCTCGGGAGCATCAGGTGACCACAGCCAACTCATGCCATTTCCTCTCCCTCTTCATCCTCAGTTGCTGAGGACCCAGGCTGAGACCTAGTTACTGGTCGATGTACAGCAGCGGATGTGGAATTTAGTTCTTCCTCTGGATTTATCCTGACTGCTTCTGTGAGGGGTAGAAGGTGGTTTCGATGCCAGATCTTTACTGGCCCAGTGCTCCCTTCCCGCTTGATTTCATACACTGGAATTCCTGGAAGTTTCTTGCATACAACATCTAGTTGTGACCTCCAGCGGTCAGCCAACTTATGTTTGCCTGGGATGCCCAGATTTCTCAGTAGGACGAGATCACTGGGTTGTAGGTCCTGAATTCATACTTTAAAGTCAAAACTTCTCTTGTTCCTACTTCCTTGGGTGTCTGATGTGGCTTGGGCCTGTTCGTAGGCAATCTTCAAATTTCTCTACAGCCTATCCAAATACCCTCGATGAGAGGTCTCGGATGTATGGTCCAGAGAGGTCCCGAAGGCTAAATCTATTGGCAGCCTGGCTTCATGCCAAAACATTAGTCTGTAAGGTGAGTATCCTGTAACATCACTCTTGGTGCTGTTATAGGCATGCACCAGAGCAGTGATGTGCTTACTCCAATGGGGCTTTTCTTCTTGAGTCAAGGTCCCCAGCATGTTAAGGAGGGTTCTGTTAAATCTTTCCGGTTGAGGGTCCCCTTGTGGGTGGTAAGGAGTAGTTCTAGACTTCTGGATACCTAGCAGATCTAACAGCCTTTTTATCAGAGTGCAATCAAAATCTCTTCCCTGGTCCGAATGTATTCGCTGAGGTAGACCATAATGGACGAAGAATTTCTCCACAAGAGTCTTTGCTACTGTGGCTGCTTGATGATCTTTGGTAGGGAACGCCTGAGCATAGCGAGTGAAATGATCAGTGGCCACTAAGACGTTTCCTTTTTCACTCAGGTCGGATTCTAGGCATAGGACGTCTATACAGACCAGATCCATCGGCCCTTTGCTCTCTAGGTGGCCCGCTGGGGAAAGGTCTTCCGCTGTATACACCTGAGACAGGAATGACAGTAGCTCTCCACTTCAGTTCTCATGTAGGGCCAGTAGAACCTGTCCCTTACTAGTTGGAGGGTCTGTTCTGATCCTAAATGGTCATGATGGTCATGCAAGGTGGTCAGTACTCTCTCCCTATGTTTCTCTGGCAGGAACAGTTGCCACTTCTCTTCGGGATCTTCAGAGGGGCCCCTTCGGTAGACCATGCCCTGCTGTAACCGCAACCGATCCCACTCTCTGTGGAGCAGCCGAGCTTCTCTCCGGGTATCCTTCAACAGCAGATCAGGCTGTTTATTCTCAAAAGCCTTCAGCACTAGTCCACAAAGTGAGCCTTCCAGCTGGTCTCTCCTGAGGTCTCTTTTGGATAATTTGGGCAGACCCTCTTTCACAATCTGGGATACAGGACAGTAACACTTGGGCACCCCACTGTAGTTACTCCAATTTCTTCAGCTCTGGCTCGACCTCTTCCCTGCCACTCCGTCCCTTCACAGAGGGCTCTTACTCCCTCAGGGGTACGCTGGGTCCAGTCTTCTGAGTGATCTTGGGAGTAGTGGGGCATTCTCGACAGGGCATCCGCATCTCGGTTACCAACTCCTGGTCTGTATTTCAGGCTG